>NC_141460.1:90047500-90672500 GCF_015680905.1 Coptis chinensis
GAGCAAAAACTCAAAAATATTTGCAATACCGAGCTTATAGAGTCCACAATGAAATCCTGTAAGGCTCAAATATAAAGAGAGGATATGAGAAGTAACATTGTGTCTTACTATATTCTATATTAGTTCACTCCAAGAAAAAAGTCACGGCAAACAAAAAACCTGATTCCAAACAACAGAAAACCTAGAAGAGCTGGAAACTGCTTTGAACACTCTACTTACAGAAGTTCTAGATGAATCTACAAATTAATCCCTTCTTGAAATACCTCTCAAGGCAATAGAAATTTTTTCAAGTTTCTTCAAATCATCTTTACCAAAAACATAAAGTCTATCTAGCATATCTCTAGTTCCCAACCTTTTTTGTTCCTTTGGCTTGGCAACAGACAGGTTTCTAAATTATCCAATCCTGCGAGAAGAGAGTTGCTCAAAATAATAGGCCTTATATTCTTCCATCATTCAATCCTGACATGTTCTGCTACTCCAGTGGTTTCAGATCATTTTGTGTACCCTTACGCTTACATGCCTTCCGCAAATTATTTAATAGAAAAACTGAAAGACGAACAGAAAATTCAAAAGTTGGCTTCAAGCGCTTTCCCCCCTGATCCGTGCAAAAACTTTTCATACAGATAAAAGTCATTTCATTTTATTAATATCTCAAGTGTTACAGTAAGTTACAAGATGTGGGTCACGTAGCAACATGCTAGTTGACCTTCGAATGAACCCTTATCCCCTATTACACCCTCATTGCATTACATGGCATTTACACATAAATTTTGGGTGGATCACCCACAATTCCCGATTACACCCTCATTGCATTACAAGAGTATCTCATTTACAAATAAAATCTGGGTAGACCGTTTCCCCTTACAGCAAGGACTAGCACATGCTCAATTATGTAGCTCCTCATTGATCCCCGCCATTACAATGTGGGTCTCCTTTTCTAATTGCAAAAACAACCTTGTATACATTTCCTTCCACAAAATCCATATAGACGCTCTTGGGAGATACTCCGCAAGCCATGTTGCCTTGCTAGAAAGTAATTTAGTGGACTTTTCCCAAGGTCATGATATGAAATTTCCACATAATAAGAAAATTCCACAATACATCTCAACAAACATCAAAGTTAGAAAAGGAAAAAAGACGCGGCACTAAAAATATACCAAGAAAACATGATACCACTAACCCAAAGTAAAAGTTACTGACGTGGATGAAAAGAAGAAAACATAGATGAACATTTAAATGAAATACTGAAGTCTTCTTTAAAGGGTACATCAAAGATCTGATGTAAACTGAATGTTTATTTATTTAAAATGAAATGAAATGAGATTTCTTTTCTTTTTTAAAAAAAAAAGAAAGAGAAGAAAGAAAAAATTATTTAACTTCATTTTATGCAGTTAACAGCTTTTTCCCAAGGGAAAAGGGTGTGAAGTGTGAATTGTTCCTAACAATAAAAAATAAATAGCACAAATTTGAATTGGCAAATAGACAATAAAAAAAAACATACTAATCCTATCATCACCAAAATGTTAAGGATGACAAAAATAATATACTTAAACGCAACCACAAGAGCTATCACATTCAGTTAGTCAAAAACTTTGTACTCATGTTGAACGCCCTTGACAACTTCCAGTCTTTCAGCTATGTCAAAAACCAAGAAGTGGTGTTACTCCCATTTCTTAATACCAAGGCACTTCCAAATTTCAATTAGAGAAATATAATATTCCAACTACTCTGTTGGTGAACAAATGGATATTTATATGCATGTAGATGTTAATCAGTCCAAAATTTAAATCTACTTATTAACCTGTCAACAACATTACTTATTTTCAAAAGTCCACCCAGCTGTAGTTTATAAATAGAAGAAAAGAAATATTATGGTAGAAAAGAAGGAACTTTACATAGACATATGCCAATAGTTGAGACACAGTATAGTCACTACCCTTTTTTTAAAGTATTCTATTATCATCATACTAATTACTCTACGGTTCATATGACTGGGAAAGGCACTAGAAAATCCAAAGTCCAAACAGAAAGAACTATTAGATATTACTATCATATATTCAGGTATATTTTACTAGTTCAAAACTCTTCATATACTAAACTTTCTGTGCTATTGCCTATCTCTATACTACTAGAGAAATATAAAATATAAATAAAGAAACAGATGACACCAGATATAATCAAATTAAAATGCAAAACTTACTTTTTTATATTGAGAAGGAAACCACGCTCCTTCACATGAAGCCTCAGCACTTCTGCCGCTATTGTATTCTGTGTTCCATAAAGGATTCAGCTACTCGGAGGGTAGCCTTCGCCTCTTCGAGACATCCCTTCCCCTAGCACGATAATCCTCTTCATAGGATACACGTGATTTACTGTAAGCCCTAGAAGACCTTCCTCTGTCCCAGTCTTCATCATACTCTGGCTCACGGTCTTTGTATTTATTATGACCCATATCATCGTATTCTGGTCCACGGTCTTTATATCTATGATCCACGTGTCTGTCTCTGTCCTCTCTGTATCGCTCCCTGTCACGATCACGATCAATTCCTTTCTCGGTGGCTGTCTTTTTCCCTGGTCCTTTCCCTATCTCTACTCAATTCTCTGTCATCGCGAGGCCTCCTTTCCACATATTCATTATTGTAACCATCTTCATCTCTTGGTATGTCCCTATCCGCTCCGGATCTCTCTCATCCCGGTACTTTCTATCAGAAGAACCAGACCAATCCCGTTCAGAAACCCTATCTTTGTCTTTTAATGCATTACGGCGTCCGCCTCTATCAGGACCTCCATCCCCATACTGGTGATCTGAAGCTGCATCCTCATAGCTAGACTCTGCTGCTCTTCCAGCTGGGTCCTCACCAGCCCAGCCAGCTGCACTTGGGTCGGACCACATGTTCATGCCTTGTCTATCCATACCAGTTGCGGGCATCATTCCCATTCCATTTGCAGGCATACCTCTTCCAAAGAAAGAAGGATTGACATGAGGAGCAACACCAGATAAACCAACACCACCAACGGGAGGAAACGATTGCATCATTCCTGGATAAGGAGTCGGGCCAGTAGGGAAACCTCCATAGCCCCCCATTTGCCCCATCTGTGAACCATAAGCCGGATCAAATCCCTGGCCCATCATTGACTGAGGATGCATCATCTGTGGGTTAGGTTGCATTCCTTGCCCAAATCCATTGCCACCACCATTGCCCATTATCCCCTCCCACCTTGTCCAAATCCATTACCACCCATCCTATTTCTCATTGGCCCAACTTGCCCTCTACCTCTTCCCCAGTTGCCCCTCCCATAACCTCTACCTCCAGCATCCCCACCTCGAAAACCCCCACCTGTTTGCATGTTGTTGCCCCCACCTCTACCTCCACCATCATTCCCTCCCATCCTCCCTGGAGGAAGATTCGACTGAGCCATAGCCTGATTCTTATTCACCTGAGCTTCACCCATTCTCCTAATACTATACGGCGAAGAAGCATAAGCCACAACACATGGCTTTCCATTAAACAAATGCCCATTCATCCCATCCTTACAAGCCGTAGCCGCAGCAGGATCATAAAACTCAACCTGACAATACCCTTTCGACTTCCCACTAGCCTTCTCCTCAAAAAACTTCACTTCTCTCACATTCCCATACCTACATACCTCTCCCTCTATATCAGCGTCCGTCGTCCACCAAAGTAAATCCCCTACAAAAAGCATAGTACTCCCACCACCACCCCCAACCCCACCATTATTCCCACCACCACCACCATTATTCCCAGCTCCATAACCTCCCCCAGCACCACCAACACCAACACCAACACCACCATTCCCAGGACCATAACCGCCTCCTCCTTGTCTAGCAAAACCCTCATTATTCCCAACAGCCCCACCATTCATCTGCTGCCTCATGACCCCCTGCGACCGATTATCCACCATCTCAGTTTCCTTCTCAACCAATCTACCAGATGACTGACCCAACTCAATCCTCAAATCACCACCACCAGCTGCTCCTTTCGACACAGACTCATTACCACTAAACCCTACACCTACACCACCCTTCTCTTGAATCTCTTGTTCTCCAACTACATCAACATTCATAGACACTGTTGGGTGGTCAGTTTCTACTTTCTTCTCCTCTTCTTCTTCATCAGCATCCTCATTTCTAGTCATAGTTTGATTATTAGTATTATGATTATGAAAAGTTTCTCCAATATTAACATCATTATATAGATCCTCATAATCTTCTTCCTCTTCATCTACCATAACAAACCCACCGTCATCTGCTACTGCAGATATTGCCTCGTTTCTATGAAACTGTTCTCCCCCGTCTCCTTCTTCCATGTTAATTTTTTCTCTCTCTAACAATTTGTTTCTAGGGTTTGTTTTTTTATTACAAATTTTACCCACGCCTTTGAATTTTAAGTTTTCACTGTTATCTTTCGAAATTTTGGTTTCTCTAATGTCGGTATGATATTTTCATTTGATTCTTTTGGAATTTCGCATATTCGTTTCTAGAGATGTGAAGAAAATTAATATTAAATGCATCATTATATATCCATTTGAATTCTGCTTTAAAGATGAGCTACTGAATTACCTATCCTGCGATTAGTTAGAAGTTCTTTTCGATTTCTTGTGTAAAGATGAGCTAGTGAATAATTCAAGTACAGAGAAAGAGAGTATTTGAATCCGTTAATAATCTGTATCATCACTTTATTAGCTTTGTAATAAGTAGTCATTACAAAAATTCTATCTAAAGGACCCTGAAAACCATATGTTTCAATAACTAGCTTCAGCATACAAATAATTATATCAACATCCTCCTCCTCTTAATCTACGTTTGTTTTTCTGAGCCTCTGAATACTGAATGTTGGATGCTAAATGGCCAATCCTCTTAATACTAAATGATGATTGCTGAATTCTGAAAAATATGTTTGTTTTATGTTAGAATAACCTGGCTCTGAATGCTGAATATAAATCATTCGGACAATTTTACTCATGCTATCTATTTTAAACACCAACTTGATTTCTTGTAAAACAAAATATATATTATATTTGAAGAGGGGAGATAGATTATCGAAGAAAAGAAATGATAAATAAATTTATTTAAAATATGCTTTCACAAATATATTTTAACGGTTTATTTTCATATTTTGTTACTTTCATAAAATATATATATGTAATTCTATTTTTAACAAAATAGATATCATTCACCCAAAAAAATGAAAAAACCTGTGACACCAACATCAAATTTTGAAGAATCTATTTTGAAGCCATAAAGGTCAAGATAAGAAAGTAGATGAGTTCTTGAGATTGGGTTATTAAGAAAAGACAAAAAATGACTTCCTCGTTTCAAATATTAAGTATTAGAATTCAACATTCAGACGAAACTTTGGTGTTGAATGCTAAATGCTAAATGCTTAAACTACTTAAAAAAAATGGCTATTTAGGTTTTGGCCCCACTTTATATAAGGATATTAGCGTTTGGTTCTCCTAAGTTGGTTTATTCGTTTTTGGCTCCGGGTTCAAGTTAGTTGGTCAATCAACTTTAACTACTCCATAGCATATTTTCAAAATGGTAACTTTACCCTTTACGTGAGTTGCGCGTGAATCTCGTAAATACTAGTTTTGTAAAATTTCGATTTTGAAATCCAATACAAATTTCGTTTCGATCATATCGATTTAAAAGTCCACCAGCAAGTATCTATCTTACAAACATTGACGGCTTGGATTAAAAGTCCACGTGGCAATCACAAATCACAAGCTTGAGGAGATTCGCAACTCATGTCGACACGTGGCATCCTCGATGCACTGTCTCATCTCCTTCGTCTTTAGTCTTCATCGCAAACTTCCCTCCAAACAGCTGCAGCTACACTTTATAGTCTCCTTCTCGTTGATTCCTATTGGCCCATCGTTGGCGCGAAACGGGATATAGTTTCGCGTTGATAGAAATCATAAAATGTCAAAATTTAGTACCAAGAACAATTAAAGATGGGTTAAAAGCATTATTTGGTGTAGCACTTTATCAATTAAATCGAGCTAATATGATTGATCTTGGTATAGTGGGTCCACTTTTTTCATTAGTAGTGAAAGATGGAAGGTTGGGTATAGTGGAAGATGCAACACCTGTTATTGCACAAGTTGCTGGGTGTTGCAACAGCGATATTAAATTATAGAAGGAACATGCTTGTAGTTGGGTGGAGATTGCAAATGCAGTTCATATCTTTGTGGCCAATGACGATGCTCATCCACAAAGAGAGGACATAAGAAAGATGTGGGAGAAATTAAGTAAGAAGATCAAGGAAGTTGGATATGTTCCAGATGCAAGTCATGTGCTTTTGTTCGTGGATCAGCAGGAGAGGGAAGTGAAATTGTAGTACCATAGCGAGAAGCTTGCTCTAGCCTTTGCGCTTCTCAATACATCCCCTGGTTCAACAATTCATATAAAAAAGAATATAAGGATGTGCAGCGATTGTCACTCTGCATTCAAAATTCGTGTCAAAGGTGATGGCGAGGGAGATTGTAGTGAGAGACACCAATCGATTCCATCATTTTAATGATGGGTATTGCTCATGTGGAGATTAAACTGATAGAGAAGGTGAATAGTGCTTATTGAATAACTCTTGGATCTCGACCGTTGGATTTGGACACGTGTGGCACGCGTGAGGGGTATTTAGGTCATTTTGAAATTATGAAGATCAAAACCTACCGAGCAATTAAAACTGACCAAGAAGTCAGCTGACAGAACTGGGGCCAAAAACGAATAAACCAATTTAAAAGAGCCAAACGCTAATATCTATATATAAAGTGAGGCCAAAAACTAAATAACTCTAAAAAAAAATAAGAATGCTTAAAACTTAAGTTTAAGAGGTTTTGAATGCTGAATTAAAAAAAACAAACAAACAACCCAATACTTCTTTTCTTCCTTTTTATAGGCTCGGAAAAATCTCCTTGGCTAATGCTCCTTCCTAAACGCGTTTGATTTTTTTGAACAAACATTTTGGTATACAATCTTTTATTGCGAAAGTCTGCAGACTTCGGTCGGTTGGATTATACAAAACTAAAAGGTCACCATGAGGTTCGTGTATTATATATGAACCCAATTTCTCTGGAAGATGTAATGGTGAAAATTTTCTTGGTTCTTCAACGCTGTACAGTTTAGTCCATGACTCCTTCATACCATAGTCTTTCATCACCCAGGCCACAGTATGATGCTCATATCTACAGAACATGCAAAGAAAGCCATCTAACACTGAAACTAGTGTGTGATAATACCCAGCATCATAGTGAGGCTGTGATACCTCCCGAAATTTTTTATCCACCATATCGTAAGCAATGACTACTTTAAGATGATGATTTTCCTCAATTGACTGGATTGTTTTCCAATGTAAAGCGCCTTGAACAAATATACCTGATGTGGCTTCTTTTGTTATATTGTAACCAACTCCTCTGATTGTTCTTTCCCATGATTCCTTGCGTAGTGAGTAGACTTTGACTTCGTTTGACACGAAGTGTACAAGCTCATAATCATCAGAAGTTGCAATATATCCCAAGCCAGTTCCTTGAATATACGAACTGGTATACGGGAGTAATGGCTTCCGCAAGCACCTATATTCTCCAGTAGATGGATTCCATATGTATAAAATATCAAAATTTAAGGCTATGCAGAGCAGTCCATTACAAGCACCCAAAATATCAATATGATGGTATTCCGAGGTCTGAAACGGAGGATTAATAACTGCGTCCTTATGTACTTCATAATCTAATGTGTATATCCTTGTAGATCGGATCAGGAGTCGATATTCTACATGCTTGTTGATGAAAATAGGATCTGAAATTAAAGTATCCCATGATTTTGATACGCACCTGAATCTTGCAACAGTTTTTTCCGGTGACCTTAAGAGTATATTTTCAACGATCTCAAGTGGAAAAAAGTCTGACATCCTATTCTACTTCGTCCAATGTTTAGGCTTGTTACTGTGAAGGAATGGTGTTTTTTTTGCAGTGTTTAAGAACTGAGATCGCGTAGGGTAAAAAGAATACGATATGCAACAAGAAGCTAAAAATAATATTCGGCTTGAAATTCCAACTTTCCAACTTCAGCACGTTTCTAATGGAAAGCATATTGCAAATCGCTGTGGATTAGGGAGGCCCAGGGTAAAAGCCCATGCATTACTAGTGTAATTAGGGTAGGGAATCGGGTTTTGGATTCGGGTCGATTTTCATATCCGTTTATTTATTCAAGTCAGGTTTCGGTATGCGGGTTGAATTTGGGTTGGATATAATTTTTGAACTTTTTTTTAAATTTTTAGTGTTATCCGTTCGGGTCGGTCGAATACCCGTTCCTTGCCCTAAGTGTAATGGACTGAAATTGCCAAAGTTTTGTAACCATTGCAAGATAGTTGGTCACCTTGTCACTGAATGCAGGAAGCTGACATGGTATTTTTTTTTTGCTAAAAGGTAATTGTGTATATAGCAAAAAGAAAAAGTTATAGTTATATCAGGTGAGAGACTCTTATAGCCCCTCCAACATTACAACGATTTAAGCAATAAATCTATAGTAGGTGAAGTGTTGGTTCTCCATACTATGTAGGAAGTCTGGTCTGTGAGGCCACCATTGTTGCTGCCCATTCGCTAAAGTTGCTCCTCTTTTGGCACATTTATCTACTCTGAAATTCACTTCTCTCCATGTACTAGTGAGAATGATGATTGCTTTGGTCTTGCGTCTATTACATTCTGCTTTGCATCTCTAATGTACCTTGCTTGTCTGGAAGGCTTGAACTGCAGCTTTCCAGTCTGATTCTACCATGTCTGGAAAGCTGACATGGTATTGGAAAAGAACAAGATGGTGATAGTGGACAACACTCCCAAGGAAACTGAAGGTAGAAACACGAAGAGACACAGGAAAAAAAAGGGAGAGGAGACTAGTAACAAATGGATAGAGGTTAAAAACAAATCCACAAATGCAATGGCTAGCACTTCAGTAGCTAATGAGAACAATAACCAATTCCAAGTTTTGCAAGAAAACGAGGAAGGGGTGATAGAAGCAATCGAGCATCGGGAAGTACAAGACAAATGCACCACCACCACAAGGGAAAACAACCAAATTGAAATCGCTACAAATGACACTCCAATCGAGCACCCAAATGTTCCTGAAGTAGTTACAAAACCTGAAGAATATGTTGGAGCCATAGTGGGTGCAACTGAACATCCTGAGCATATTGATTGTGTTGCTGCAATCGAAACTATAACACCCCATTTATTTTATTTATATTTTTCCCTATTTATTAGGGTTTAAAAAAATAATAATAATATCTCAAAAAAAAAGAAAGATAAAGAAAAAAGAAAAGATAAGATAAAGATAAAGATAAAATATAATAAGATAAAAACGTGGGAAAGAAAGATGAGAGTTTGGCTACAACCGAACTCTCTCTTTTTGTTTGAAAAAGTTCAAGAAAACCAATGGGGTTTTTCTCAGTAAAAGCTAGAAATATCGTTCTAGTGGAAAAAGGGAAGTAGAAAAGGTTCAACGTCTCAAGACTACTTGGAAAAAAAAATTGTCCCCTTCCTTAAGGAGGAGTTTGCTTACCTAAAGTGGAGAAAATTGTAGTGAACTGTGGGATTGGAGAAGCTGCACAGAATTCTAAATTAAGGTTTAGATGTAGCATCGAAAGATTTGTCTATTATTTGTGGTCAAAGGTCAGTGAAGACTCGGGCAAGGGTGTCTATTGCCACATTTAAGCTTAGAGAAGGTCAGCCAATTGGACTCGCAGTCACACTCAGGGGAAAGGAGAGTCCTATTATTTATGCACATTGACATGATTTCTTGAAATTAATAGCACAATGGATATTTTCATGAATACCAAAGCATAACAACAAAACAATTACTTAGATTCAATGTAAACTATATATAAGGCTTCTGAAAGGCGAAGGCCTAGTGAATCATAATATGACAAAAGTTGACTATCTACCTAATATTAAAGGTCTGACGACCTGTCCTAGTATACTTACTACTTTATCATAATGGTGTGCAAGTCTGCCAAAAAGAATATTCAAGCCTAGATGAGGTTCAAATGCACGAATTCCAAGTGATAAACTTGTCTTAAACAAGATATAGTAAGGGCTGCGACCAAGTGATCAAACCTGTCAAGTTTGGTTTACAGAAAACAGGGCGTCAGAATTTCGTTTTGATGCACTATATTCGAGTCCAGTTTTCATATATTTAGAGTCAGATTCAAACTCTCGCTAAAACATGAAAAAATAAGTTTTATGTGTCTGCTTTCCAACCCAATTGACCTCGTCACATTCCGAGGTCTGTGATGGTAGATATGATGTCTGGAAGTTTGGTTGACAGAAAACAGTGCGTCAGAAATCAGTTTCTGCGCACTGTGTTCAAGTCCAGTTTTAATTTAGTTAGAGTTTGAACTAGATTTTTATGAAAACATGAAAAAGTAATATTTGGAAGTCTGCTTTCTATTCCAATTGGCCTCATCGCATTATAAGACCTGTAGAATTAATTATAGTGTATGGAAGTTTGACTAGCAGAAAACAGTGCGTCAGAAATCAGTTTCTGCGCATTGTGTTCGAGCCTAGTTTTGGCACATTTAGAAGGAGATTGAGTATTTTTGTAAAACATGAGAAAGTAAGTTCTGTGTGTCAGATTTGCAACACAAAAAGCCTCGATGCGTTTATATACTTGTGAAAAGAGTTGTGTCATTCAGAAAATAGTCCGTCAGAAATCTAGTTTGCTGAAAATTAGGATTTTTACCGTTATTATGATAACTATATGTGTATAAAGTTAGTACTTAATTGTGTACGTGATTGTAGTTGTTTCAAATGTATTCACGAAACATTTAACTAATGCGTTATTTCTTATTGAACCTTTTGATATCTATGATTTATATAATTGATAATGAGGTGAGTTGATTAGTTATTGTGTTTGAAATCTTTAGTAATGATCATATTGTTTGAGATGGTATTTGTTTTGTAATGAAAATATTATAATAAATGAGAACTCTTGAGTGTTAAAATCTGGGGTAAAAGTGTCCGGTGAAAATTAAATGTGTCGCCCACATCTTTAGATCTCTCCATGCCTCTTTGATGAAAAGAAATGTTCATGACTAATGATGTCATGTGAAAAGCTGCCTTAAAGAGAAACTAAGGCATTCGCCTTGTGGGTTGGCTGTATTCCTTGAATGTACGGGAATGTAGGTGGGTATTCCTTGAATGTGGCGGGAATGACCCAAGGTATTCATTGAATGTGCCATGAATGACCTGTTAGTGTTATGGTGGGTATTCCTTGAATGTGGCGGGAATGACCCAAAGTATTCATTGAATATGCCATGAATGACCTGTTAGTGTTATGATAGGTATTCCTTGAATGTGGCAGAAATGACCTAAGGTATTCATTGAATGTGTCATGAATGACCTGTTAGTACTATGATGGGTATTCCTTGAATGTGGCGGAAATGACCCAAAGTATTCATTGAATGTGCCATGAATGACCTAATATTTTCTTATGCCCAAAGGAGGTTTTGTGATTATGTGTATGGAAACCCAGAGATGGCTGTGACTAGGGCAGGGATCGGGTCGGGTTCGGGTCGGATATGGCTATATCCGAATCCGAATCCGAATAATTTCACAATATCCGAATCCGAACCCGAACCCGATTATATCCGAAATTTAATATCCGAATCCGACCCGAACCCGACTAAATCCGACTAACCCGATCGAATAACACTAAAAATTCAAAAAAATCCCAAAAATTATATCCGAATCCGAACCCGAACTCGACATACCCGAATCCAAATCTGACCTGAATACATAAACTGATACAAAAATCAACCCAAACCCGATATATTCGGTAATCGGGTCGGGTCAGATTCGGATCTATCCGACCCTATTCCCTGCCCTAGCTGTGACTCACAAGTTACGAGTTTACAAGATGAAAATATGTTTCCTGGAGGCGATATCCCGCTTGGGACATATGTCTTGTAGTGGTACTCGGTGTGAGTGAGGCACACGGATATGTGTGATTTGGCAAATATGTGTAGTGCAAATCGTGGAGTAGGAACTAAAGGTTGAAACGTCTTTTAATAAATAAGTCAACGAGATAATTAATAAGTAAAGTAAAATATTGATTTTACGTGTCTTTGGAGTTATTGCATATGATGTATATGATTTCTTATGAGAAATATATACGTAATTTGTATGAGTTGATACTCATAAGGGATGAATGTACTCCTTGGTTGTGATATTTCCCGCTCTCATAAGTAGACGCGTGGTTTTAAGTAAAAGTATATGAATTGTGTGATGTTATGGATGTGAAGTGTATTTGTGGAATAATATTAGTAAATGATTCTGATTTCTATGTGACTGCGAAATGACTATAATTTGATATGTTATTACAAAAATATTAATGACTTATGATAGTTTGAGATCTATGGTTATGCACGCATAAACTTTATGAAGTACTGATGTCATATGAATGACTACCCTTGATATAGGTATTATGATAAGTGGTATTCCCCGAATATGCAGGACGAACCAGGTTATATCAATTAGACTTAAATGGCTTAAATGAGGTTTGGTTATAAATGGAAATTTGATTGGCTGAGATAAATCATTTTATTGTGATGTCTAACTCTGTTTTGCAGGAGGGTAGGATCTATTAATCTTTTCTGTAGGGACGTAAATATCCTACCCTAAGACGACGTGTTGGCTTAAAGGTAAGGTATACCAAACTCATATTTAATTAGGTTATCATATCTGCATTTAATAAATAGAATGTAAGTGGTATTTATGTTGTGAGTTATTTTGAAAAGTGAGAATGATGAGTACTGTTATATGAGATTATTGGAATTGGTATATTGGGGGTGAAATCTTACTTGGGAAGAAACTACACGCCGTTTTGGAAAACGGAACTATATTGTCTTCCAAGTTGAAATGGTTGGTAATGTTATATTTGAAAGATTATTATATATATATTTTGTTGTTAGTATACTCAGGCCAGCAAATTCAATTTGTTGACCTATGTTTGCTTTGTTTTGCAACGTGGGTGTGTTCTTGGGAACATAGATGGTGGAGTGCAGTGGATAAGGACACGTGATTTGGAGTTACTCTTGGAGTCTTCTGGTTTAAGATTTTCTGAAGGTTACGGTTTTGTTTTGAGAAAGATGTAATAGAGTTGGTTAGTTTCTTTGTAGTTTAATAATGTGATTTAAGGATTGTTCCTTTTAGTTTTCTTTTGATTTCAATTTTATATATATCCTGTTTGATAACAGGGTTATGGATTTTGTTTCACCCCGGGTTTCCAAATGATTGAATATCATTGTTTTAAATATTGTCTGGAAATTTGGGGTGTGACAGAAACGGATCATCCCGAGCATACTGATTGCGTTGCTGATGTGTGTAAAGGATATGTGAACAAAAAATTTCTAAATGTTGGTCAAGTTGTTGACTTTCTTCTAAACAACCAACCGGGTAGCGAACTGGTGGTGGCAGCAACTGACTCTAAAGTTGAACAAGTTTGAAACACCCTCTAAACAAATCTGCATGGGCTGACCTTGTTAATGAAGAGGATAACCGAACTCAGTCAGGCACTAGCAAGCCTACAAACGCTCCATTATGGCAGCAACAAGACTTATCACCTCCCCACACCAGACTTCAGTCTGGGAAGGAGACCGCTTAATCTTCAAGATATTTTCAAATAATAAGCACTCTTCACAATGAGGTGCATCTTTTGGAATGGCCATGGTATATGTAACCACAAAACCAGAGAAAGATTATTCAAGATTGCTCAAGAGAACAGTCCAGACATCATAGCCATTGCAGAGCCTACAGTGAAGACTTCTAGTATTCCTTTCGGCTTTCTCAACACCATTGGCTGCTCAAATACAATAATTGCAAATGCTCCAGATGAATCAGTTGCTAACTTGTGGATTTTATGGAGGAATGACTTGCCACAACCCACTCTCATAAATTCTTCAAAGCAGCAAATTACAATAGAACTCAATGGCGATATCATCACTGTTGTTCACGCTCACAGTCTCTACATCCAAAGAAGAATGCTATGGCTTGACCTAGCAAATCTAAATCAAAATAACCTTCCTTGGGCAGTGATAGGGGATTTTAATTCTTATTTAAGTCCTCTCGAGAAAAAAGGGGGGCAGAACCCCAACTCTTAGTGCTATGAGTGATTTCAGAAAAGTGTTAGACGATAACCAATTGGTGGAAGCGGTGCACTCTGGAGTTACATACACATGGTGGAATAAGCAACTTGGTAGGAACAAGATCATCAGTAAACTAGACAAAATGTTCATTAATTGGAATTGGCTTGACAAGTATGTAGGGTGGTCATACAAGGCCCTGAACAGACTCTCTTCAGATCACTCGCCTCTTGTTGGAAGGACCTACCACATCTCCAAACCTCACAATACCCCCTTTAGATTCATGGATATGTGGTGCTCTCACCCTAGTTTTTTGCCCCTTGTTGAAGAAAATTGGCATGGCCCTATAGATGGTAACCCCTTCTATGTGCTAATCCAAAAGCTCAAAAGGCTCAAGCTGGCACTCAAGACATGGAACAAGGAGTATTTTGGTCACATCCAGAACAACATCAGGCTAGAAACCAAAGTTCTTGAGGACTTGCAGCTTAATTAAATATGAGGCAGATTGGGAGAATATCGCTTTAGAACAAGAGGTTGAGCTCCAGGAAGCTAAGCTTGACACTTTACTGGATCACAAGGCATCAATGTGGAAGCAGAAATCAGGAAACAAATGGCATAAAAAGGGTGAGAGATGCACGAAATTCTTCTTCACTATGGCCAAAATCAGAAGAAGCAAGTCCTTAATCAGAGAGATCCTTAATGATGATGGGAGATTGCTCACTGACTAGAAACAGATAGCAGAACAAATAGTAAGTCACTTCTAAGGGCAGTTCCAACATGAGGATATACACATATATAGATGAACAACTTATTCAGAATGTTCCTAAATTCATAACCGAGGAAGAGAATCTGCAGCTCATAAGCAGACCTACAAAATATGAGATCACAAAAGCAGTTTTTAGTCTGGATTCCAGCAGTTCACCAGGACCTGATGGCTTCAATGGGCGTTTCTATCATGCTTGCTGGCACATCATTGGGAAGGAGGTAATAAAGGCAGTTACACACTTTTTCCACACATGTTGAATGCCCTCTAGTTTCAATGCTAATTTCTTAGTCCTTATTCCAAAAGATAAGAATACTAACAAACTAAATAGATTTAGAGCCATTTGTATGTGTAACTTCTGTTACAAGATTGTTACCAAAGTTCTTGTAGTCAGGCTTGGAAGTGTGGCCACGAAGGTAATTTCTGAGGAACAGAGTGGCTTTATTTCCCAAAGAAATTCCACCAGAATATTGCATTAGCTTCAGAACTTGTCAATGAGCTAAAGATAAAGCGTCATGGTGGTAGCATTGGCATAAAGTTGGACATTTCACAGGCATTTGATACTCTTCATTGGGACTTTCTATGGAGGGTTCTTCAGCAGTTTGGGTTCCATGAGAAATGGATAACTTGGATTAAAGGAGCCATCACCAGCAACTCTCTCTCTCTGTTCTTTTTAATGGCGGACCAATAGGATTCTTTCATGTGGAAAGAGGTCTTAGGCAGGGTGACCCTCTTTCACCCTTGCTCTTTGCCTTTGCGGAAGAATGCAAAAGCAGAAGTATCCACATCATGGCCGAAAACAACAAGATTAAAAGAATGGTTCAAACTCCACTCATACAAGCCTCACTCACCTCATGTTTGCAGACAACATCTTCCTCTTTTGCAATGCCAACAAAAGAACTCTTAGAAATCTGATGGGAATTTTGGATAGATATCAATCCACTTATGGACAGAAAATAAGCAAAGCTAAATGCAAGTTTTTCTTAAGCAAGATGCATCACCATAGAAAAGAGGATATCAAGGAAATGCTAGGCATTAAGGAGGGAGAGCTACCACAAAAATACCTCGGAGTCCCTCTCTTCCAAGGTAGAATTACAAAAGATCACATGGCCCCACTCATTGAGAAGATAAGAGCAAGAATTACAAGTTGGGCAGGGAAGAGCCTCTCTTTTTAGGGAAAAACACTGCTAGTGAAACATGTACTAAATAGCATCCCAATTCACAACATGGCCATATACAAATGGCCAGTTGCAGTTCAGAAAGAGTGTGAAAGGATGATCAGAAATTTTCTTTGGACCGGCAAAGCAACAGAGAAAAAGTTCATAACAGTGGCATGGGACAAAGTGTGCAAGCCTAAGCAAGGAGGACTCTGCCTTAAAAAATTTAAAGACATTAACATGTCTATGCTGATGAAACTTGCCTGGGGAATCCTTACATAAGACAACAGTTGGGCTAGATACATGAAAGAAAAGTACTTTGACAAAGCAGGCGGGCAGAAAAGGAAATCCTCAATTATTACAGATGGGGAATTAGATGGGCATATGGACAACACAATTACAGATCTGAATACTATGAAGAACTTAGGCTTGAACACTAAAGCTAGAATGGCGCCCAAAATGCTAGAATGCTACTGGTACTTGCCTCCTAAAGGTATTATGAAGATGAATGCAGATGGGGCTGCCAGAGGCAATCTGGGCATAGCAGGATGGGGAGTGGTGTTCAGGGATCATAAAGGTACAGTCAAAGGCACTTACATAAGAGGAATAAGAGTGGCAACGAACTATGAGGTAGAATGCACAACTATCATAGAGGGCTTAAACATGGCAATTCAACAAGGGTGGCAACACATATGGGTAGACACTGATTCGGTTGCAGCTGCAAAAGCATTTCAAGACGACAGGGTTCTATGGAAGTTGAGAGCACAATGGGACAAGATCAAACACTCCGACATTTGGCTCCACTTCACTAGCACTTGGAGAGAAGTGAACTTCGCAGCAGATACAAGTGCCAACAAGGGAGTGCACAAAACAATGGTGGAATCATAAACCGCCATTCCTAAAAAAAGATAGAAAATCCGGACTTAACTTACTATAGGTTCATCCCCTAGTGTAATCGAGTCTATCATTCTTTTGTTTCCTTGTAACACAATTTTTAATTAATACAAAATCACCTTTAGAAAAAAAAAAAAATTAGTGTAATGGACTGATGGTGCTAATTGTTGTCATTTCAAATTGAGCTGCTCAGATTGTATGCTGTATCGATACTACTTCCAAAATTCAAATTGCAGACTGACTCTGGTCTTCTTTGAATCACGCTTATAACATTCCCAATGCAAGCAGTTTTGAGGGGAAATAGTAACTTGTTACCCTTATGAGCCAAAAACAATGGCCCAATGCAATGGTGACAATAAGGGTAGTTTTTCACTAAGTTACAATAAGGGTAGCACTTGCTACGGAGATAATTGCCGACTTGTGATCTTCGGACGAACCCTTTTATTCCGCGTGTTTTTTCATTTTTTTTTGACGGGATGTTTCATTCCGACCCGTGAGTTTTTTCTGAGTTTTTTCATTTTTATTTTCTTTCGGACGGGATGTTTCATTCCATCCGGTGTGTTTTTTTTTTCGATATTTTTCATTTTTTACATTCCAACGAAATAAAACATTCTGTCCAAATTTTAAAATCACATTTACCAATAGGCAAACCCTAGTAGCTTCTCACCAAGAAGGCAATTATGAGGGAAAATAGTCATATGTGGCGCCTATGTGAAGGTAACAAGATGTTGCTTGCATTGGGAATGCTCTTACAACAACTTGGGTGTTAGGTTGCTGAACAACTCAAATTCAAATACAATTTTTTTAAACATACCGTGTTTCTGCATTACGGGCAAAAAAGATGGTTGGACAATTATTGCATAGTGTCATGATGACAGAAACTTATTGTCGAGAGAAAAAGACAATCAAATACCCAAATGAAGGGCAAAAAGGATGGTTGGACAATTATTGCATAGTGTCATGATGACAGAAACTTATTGTCGAGAGAAAAAGACAATCAAATACCCAAATGAAAGGCACAATCAAGTACCCATTTGAAGATTTTGTGTTGCGACTAAATGCGGATGCGTGCAATAACAACAAGATCAACCATAAATGTGTGACCTTTAATCAAAACAAATGTTCTAACAATAACCCAAGCACAACACAAATAACTATATCAACTAGCAAAGCATAAAACAAATAAAGAACACACCATACACAATAACACACGATATTTAAGGTGGTTCGGCGAGATGCCTACGTCTACACACGACGAGATCAATAGTTTCACTAGATGAACAAGAAGATTTATATTACAAAAGGAGCTCTCAACCACTCACAAAGAATGGATCTCTCAACACTCACAAATCTCTCTCAAGTTCTTTCTCAAAGAAACCCTAGAAAAAGTTCTCTAACTCTCTCAAGTTTTTTTTTTCACACTCTCTCAATAATCCCTTATATGGTAGGTACAACTTATAAGTAGATATAACATTATAAATGTTATACTTAAATGTTATATCACTTCTTAAGACATACGTCTGCAGACTACTCAGAATCTTTTGTTCGGCACCATAGAGACGAACAGTTCCATTTATGCATATGTCACAATAAGTTATATATCTCTGGTGATGGTCTTGGTTGCCTCATGGTGAGAGACAACCCCAACATCCCCAACATTTTCCACCTCGGTGAGGTTTTAACACATAAAACCGAGTTGAACACAATCATACTATCCACAAAAAATCACTAGTCTTCAAACCACATCTCGAACTCACCATCAACTGCCCCGAAAGGCCATGCCCACAAAGAGTCATACCCACAAAGAGCCACACAATGCTCATAAAGAGTTATGTTCACAGAGAGTCATTCCCATAAAGAGTAATAATGCACACAAAGGGCCATGCCTACAATGACATCAATCAACAATGCAAGAAGTGGAGTACCTACAACCAATGTTGGAACTCAACTCTATAGATAACCTTCTACAACCAATTAATAGCTCTTTTGCCCTTAGGCAATGAAACAAATTCCCAGGTACAAAACTTGTCATGAGTCTCCACCATTTTCTGCATATCCACCGACCAATCTTTGCAATTCCCAATTATAACAACTTCCTTGAAGTTATTTGGCTCATCACCCTCGATATTCAAATACATGCAACGAGTCCGATCGACCATAATGCTTCATTGGCTTATCATGTATATACTTCGTAACTTGTTTCACACTTCTCTTTGGCTTTGATCTAACCAAAGCTTGTTACTAAGGTTGTTGTAGCTATACTTCTTGTTGATCGAATAATTTTTTTTATTAATAACCTCTCTCTCTACAACATCCTCTGATGCTTCCATCTCAATCACTTGAGATTTTATAGAATCACCACTATCTCCAGCCTTTTCCGGCCTGCTAAAATGTAGCACCGAAGTTTCATCAAAGATAACCTCACGTACTACTGACTAGGAACTTGTGGTTCTCAAGACACCACAATTCATATCTTTTTCCTTCTTTTGCATATCCGAAGAATATAGCTTTCTTAGCTTTAGAATCAAGTTTATTATCCCTCATGTGGTAGTAAGCACTAGATTCAAACACGTGCAAAGTATCATAATTAGCTGGCTCCCTTGTCCACACCTCATAAGGTGTCTTGCAGTTTATCGCCGGAACTGGTGATCTATTGTACAAGTAACACGTCATGGCCATTGCATCTGCCCATAACTCTTTTCCAAGATTGGCATTGGAAAGCAAACACCTAGCTTTCTCAAACAATGTCGCGATTCATTCTTTTGCTAACTCATTATGCTACGGCGTGCCCCTTATTTTCCAGTGTCTAACAATACCTTGTTGCACACATAATTCCTTGAAATGACCATAGGTATACTCAGTACCATTATCATACCTCAAAGTTTTCACATTCAATTCCTTTCTGTGTGATTCTCAACCATTGTTTTCCACCACTTAAATGTCTTGAAAACTTCATCCTTGGACTTCAATATATATACCCACACATAGCGTGTATAGTCATCGATGAAAGAGACATAATATCGGTTAACTCCCTTAGAAGCCACTTTGGAGGATCCCTGTCACACCCCGAATTTCGACAGAATTCGAAAAAACATTATTTGTTCCCGACTCTTCGATCTCCGAGGTGTGTGCCTTTCTCAACTCCCAAAACCCATAATCGGTTTAAATATCACGGATAATAAAACCAATAAAATTTTAACTTAAACAAAAGTCTTCTTCATGACAAAGATTCACAAATAAGATTAGGTTACAACTCTCCTTTCAATAACTCTTTAATAAAATTTACAAATGAAATACAAAACATTGTCTAGGCCGAAATTCTATATCACCTCGAGGGAAAACAAAACTAATCCCGAGATGCAACGCATTGCTTAACCACCTGGCAAAACAACCACTCTTCTTCAACACTAAACTTTCAAAACTTATAAACTATGTTCATTGAATGAACACACTCGATAAGCAAACATGCAAATCGGTCAAGATTATAAAAAATCTTTGGTGTGAGTAGCTCTAAAAATAATATATACTTATACAAATATATACATAATCCATCGTGGCCGGTTAGTTCCTCCACCGAAGCCTTAACTTTCAACGACTAATATGACATACTCAAGTACAATAATTAAGGCAGGTAGTTCCTCCACTGAGGCGCCTTAACTTCCCACTAACCACACAACAACTATACGCATCATAAATAAGGCATGTAGTTCCTCCATCGAGGCGCCTTAGGTTCTAACTAAACAAATAACCAACCAAGCATACTACCATCATCTATCTAAAGATACATCATTAACCAACACATTACCATAATTAGATTATTTCAGGCTTTCTTTGCGTGTCCCTAAAATCACGTCGTATCTATGTCTTACCTAGTTTCCCTGGCTACCACAATCGCAACCCAACGCCGAACATGTACATCCACATGCCTCCCCTTACATAATGAACCATTCCGTGCGTAACCACCCTGAGCGGGATGCCGCACACCAGGTAAATCCTCACACGGAAGCAATTATGTAAGTAATGCCACTATTCGGCATAAAATATTGCGCATCATCGTTCTATTTTGCGAACGGAATAATCAAGCCACTATTCGGGTCGCCGGAGGGGCCATTCAAATTTTAATCAAACGCGCCCGGAAGGGCCGAAGCGGCCATTCAGATTAACTGAAACGCCAGAAGGGCCAATCACATGAGTTGTGGTAGTCAGGTTCTAGGATTTTCGTTACGTAATTTATTCAAGTGTCATACATTAATGACTCATAATAAATCCACTATATCGCGTCTTGGTCAATTACCTTATTGCACTAAGCCATAATATTTAGAAATATCTCAATTATATCTCATAACCACTTTCATACTTTCACGTGCCAATATATTATTGCACTACACCACACCCCCCGGCAAATATTTACCAATGCTATGCTACCTCATAGTAGCATCTCACATATATAATAATGGAGTATTTATACATTTATGTCTCTAAAACTATTCCATTTAATATATATATCCCAACATATATATGCTTTACACACTACTCACGTCAAATCTTAATTAGATAATGACAACTAGATTTATATCAGCTTCCACAGCATTTCCACATTTAATTTGTCAATACCATTTACAACATAAAATGTAGCACAATTATACAGTCTACAATCCACAATCAAAGCCCAATATATATATGTTTTACACACTACTCACGTCAAATCATAATTAGATAATGAATATAAACAAACGTGTGAAAAACTAGAAAAGTCAACGTTTCCTAGTCCACGGTCAAAGTCAAAGTCAACTGTCAATGGTCAAAGGTCAACAGGTCCTGGTCAAAGTCAACATGTCTTGGTCAAAGTCAAACTGTCCTGGTCAAAATCAACATGTCCTAGTCAAAGTTAACATGTCCTAGTCAAAGGTCAACACATCATGGTCAAGGTCAAACTCAACATGTCATGGTCAAAGTCAAACTGTCGTTTCCATGTTCGACAGGTTCATGGTCATAGCCATGGTTCATGGCTAAGGTCAAAGGTGCATGGCTCATGGGCTCATGACCAAGGTAAGGGTTCGGACCCAACTAGCCAAGCCCAAACCTTAGAACCCGAAAGTCCAAACATATAAAGACCCAGAAAGATCTATTTTAAGTCCAATGGACGGGCCCAAGCAATATCAGAAACGGGCCCAAAACTTATACTGACCTGGCCCAAAACATAATTGGATTCGCCCGAAACAAACAAGGAAAACCGTCCCCAAAATTTAACTGGCCAAATCCAATCTAAACCGGGCCCAAACAACTTAATTTGGAACTGGCCCCACACTTTAATTGGGTCGGCCCAAAGAAACAAAGAGAACTGGCCCAACATAACTAATGTGGTCCGGCCCATAACAACTTTAAACTAAAATCGGGCCCAACCACAACAAAAATTAGAACTGGCCCAACCAATACCAAAATAGAATCGGGCCCAACAACAAATGAAATTAGGCCAGAAAAAAAAGGCTGAAACCGACCCAGGCCCAAGCCCAAGCCGTCAACAGTTCTTCTTCCTCACCCATTCTCTCCTCCACCACCACCAAAATCCGACCACCACAAATTCTAATCGCCTACCCATTCCAACCTAGCGGTTTGACTCCAAATGAAAAACCCCACCTCTTTAAAGAAAACGAAAACCCCATGTTAGTAAATCCAAACTCTTCTCAACCTAGATCTAAAATTTTTTGGCTGCCATTAATGGCTTCTTTCAAGCTTCCAACAAGCATACCGCCTCCTCACTACCCCATTCATCAAACAACCAACCCACAACAACCCAACATGCAAAGACACAACCAAAAGCGGTTCAAACTACCAAAAAAATCACCCCACCCCATAGCGATAATGGCGTTGATCATTAAAGCCTCCCTCTACCGGTTCAACCACCGAAACCACTACAACCCACCACAACAAACCCAACACTCCACCAACCAAAACAAAGTTCAAATAAAACTGGGCCCGCCATTAGCTTCGACAGAAGCTTCTGCGAGGCTTTCAACAACAGCCCACCCCATATCAATCCCGGCGCCCCTCACACACTCAAACATAAACAACAAATAAACAGGTTCAAACCGTGAGTGCTGTCGATATCTTGTCCGAGCCTTGGCCGCCATTGATGCTCTGTCGAAGCTTCGACAGTTCAACATCAAATAGCCCAATAAGCGCAACAGTTTAACACTCCAGCCGATTTACCAAATGCAACAAAACTCCAAATAAAACAGGAAATTGAATAATAATAACGGATGAAACTTTAGGCGGATAAAATGTCCGTATACACGGAAAACCATAAATTCGGTGAAATAGCAAAATAGCTACTCACCTGACGTAACAGCTCGACGAATTCGCAATAGTTCGAATCGTCGCGCTCCACCCTCCAGAAAACCAGCTTTCATCTCTGCCTCCATTTTCCTTATTTTATTTTTTTCTCTGAACCCTATTTTCCAGAACAATGTGTTTATATACTTGTGTCCGAAACCCAAGCCCAACACAGACTCGGGCCCAAAACCAGGCCCACGTATCCCGAGTCCAGTCCGAATTTTTAAATAAATAATTTAATTAATTAATAAATAGAAAAATACGTATTTAAAAATACGGGCGTTACAATCCCCACACATCCGAATGCACATAATCCAAGATGTCTCTCGTCTTATGCTTGCTTGTACCGAACTTAACTCTGTATTGCTTGTCATAGACACAATGCTCACATAATTTCATACTTGGTTTCTTCAAGTCTTTCAAGAGTATGCGGCTTACACAACTCAGACAATCCTTTTTGACTGGCGCATATGCCATAATTTTATACATTCAAAATTATCACCATATGTGTAACACCCCCAAACCCACTATATCCTAGCTGACTAGCCCAAAATATAATGAGTTAGAGGACCCAACTACTTAACCGTCTCAACAAATGCCAGAGCAGTTAAGCAACCGGTTTACAAAATGAAACAATTACAATAAGTCAAATACAGGTGCTAACTAACAAATATGAAAAAAAAAAACAAAGTGTTTAAGTTCTAACCCGAATAATATCCCAACTTCTCTCTCCACGTGATCAATAATCAAACACCTGCAAAATCTGTAAGGGCATAAAAACCACGTGCCTAGCAAGTCAACTCTACAAGCATGTCTAAAGAACTTTCAAGGGAGTAAGACCCCAAAAACAATAAATGCAACATCAAGTTAAACAACACATCATTTCCATCATTAAGGATGTTTATGACCAATCATAAGAGTAACACGAGTACAAGACTTAACCACTAAAATATACAATATAAGTAAACACTAGCCTTCGTACTATATTTCTCTTCACAACTTCATTACTAATCAGTATACAACCAATGGCCTATAAGAAGAACTTCTTGACATCAGTTCACACAGGCATACGATGGACTACTCATACACCATAGTACAAAGCACAAATCGAATAATACATAGCAAACCCACATAAACACAACAATCAACGATATCAATATAACAACACAATGAAGAAGACATACTATTCATAAAAGAATCATCACGAACAATACGTTTCAAAGTATTAAACCATAGCAACAGATAGAGTTGAACGATTAACACACCAAAGTCGACATCATATAAAACCAAGTAAATAACAAAATCTACATATATGCATCACAGGTCATATATATATTCCAGCATGTATAACCAAAACTTAGACCTAAACTACACCTAATTCATCATTTAATCAACATAGGAACATAATGTTTCAAGCAATAAAAATTATTCTTAATCATGGGAATACAACAAATCAATATGAAACATGAAAAATACCCAATTATTTACACAATCACAAGCACTACACCCAAGTAAGAAATAAGGCACGTAAGTAGAGAAGACTTGCCTTGGTTACCAGAAAATCAGAGTAAGAAAACGCCATGAAAAGGTCCCAACAAACTGATCAAAGGTTCCCACCAATCATCGTTGCTACTGAACTCTGTCATCAATTTCTGCCCATAAAAGATCTGAAAAACTGTAACATCTCCCTCCAAATCACCTCATGAGTCATATATCATCGAAAAGCTCTTTCAATCTAGTTTCCAACGGTCCCAACGACGTCCAAACCTAATCCATATAAAGAAAGATACAACTGTTTTGGTGAAAGGTGTCAAATCGGCTCCAATACCGATTTCCCTCTATTTCTTCTTCTTGGGTGTTGATATACAATAAATATTATAAGCAAACAACCATGAATTTAGGGTATTTGAGGTTCCCCTCATCTTCTCCATGTGTGAGTGGTGATTTTAAGCCAAAAAGAAGGAGACAAGGATGAGGAGATTTCGATAGTTGGTGCTGTTTTTCCCTGGTTTTATCTCGAACCGTGAAGTGGGCTTTCTTCATGGATCTAAACAAAATGGGTTGGCAAAGCCCAGGCCCAAAACAATATGGGGTTTTACAATATGTACCCACTACTACATCACCTGTTACTGTACTACCTAACAAAGTATACAAGTTTCCATTCCGTTCACCTTTCAGAATGACTAAAGAGTCATTAAAGATCTTTAGGACTCCACCATCTCCTACAAACTTGTGGCCTTTGGAATTCAAGGTACCAAGAGAAATGAGGTTCTTTTTTAATTCGGGAACATGCTTCACATCGGTTAAAGTCCTCACCACACCATTATGCATCTTGACCCGTATAGTTCCAATCCCTACCGTTTTACAAGCAACGTCATTACATATCAAAACGGAACATCCACTCAAGTTCTCATAGGTCTTATTTGGACACAATTAGTAGGAACACCTAGAATCAAGAATCCACTTATCAGTTATGTGGTCGTCTTGTGTAGTAGACACCGAAAGACTTACATCATCTTCATCAAAGCCAGAAGCAAGACTTGCTTCACTAACATTCTCATTCTCCAACTTACCACTATTCTTGTTACTCTTTTTCGAACTAGGGCAATCACTTAGATAATGCCCCTTTTCCTTGCAATTGTAACATCATACATGTTTTAAAAGCTTCTTAGAACTACATTTCCACTTGCTTGTGGAAGTCTTCTCATTCAACCTCAGTCTTGTCGTCAATTCTTGTGTTTATTTATCAAACTTTTCTTTTTCAAACTTCACACTAGACATCTTGGAAGCCATTTCTAAAAGTCACACAAAGTAACTCACAAGAAAATTTTACTTAAGAATTTTATCAAACACTTTGTCTTCACAAATTTAAACACCCTAGGAATTAACACGAAACTCAAATTCAACACTCCTAGGTCTTAACCATGTAGCTATGATACCAATTGTTGTGACTAAATACGGAAGTGTGTGACAACAACAAAATCAACCACAAAAGTGTGACCTTTAATCAAGACAAGTGTTCTAACAATAACCAAAACACAATCCAAATATATATATCAACTAGCAAAACATAAAACAAGTAAAGAACACACCATACACAATGACACACAAGATTTAAAGTGGTTCGACGAGATGCCTATGTCCACACACGGCGAGATCGATGGTTTCACTCAATGAACAAGAAGATTTATATTACAAGAGGAGCTCTCAACCACTCACAAAGAATGAATCTCTCAACACTCACAAATCTCTCTTAAGTTCTTTCTCAAAGAAACCCTAGAAAAAGTTCTCTAACTCGATCTCTCACAAAGAAAAAGTTTCTTTTCACTCTCTCTCAATAATCCCTTATGGTGGGCCTGGCACAACTTATGGATAGATATGACATTATAAATGCTATACTTAAATATTATATCACTTCTTACGACATGCGTTTGCGGACTCTTGGGGCAAACTCAAAATCTTTTGTTGGTTGTCATAGAGACGAAACAGTTCCATTTTTTGCATATGTCGCAATAAGTTATATATCTTTAGTGATGATCTTGGTTGCCTCCTGGTGAGGGACAACGCCAACATCGCCAAAGATTTTGGAACATGACTGGGTAATGATTCTTTAGAAGCTAACTTGTAATATGCAATCTGTAGAGTTGTAGGTTATAAGGTGAGTGTGCTAGAACCTGGTGCACAAGGTATCTAGTGATCAATCTATAAAACTTGTCCTTTATCTACAAGCCACCTACTATAGCTAGGAAACATATCCTAAATTCAATTCAAACATAATGGCGTGGAAAATTGATACAATTAAAACACATTCTAAATTAATCGTTAGGATCGATAAAAGATGCACTAATTAAACACAAAATTGCGGACTTTGAAAGAAGCAAGACTTCGGCATAATGATCCTTTAGAAGCTACCCGATCACCAGACACAGAAAGAATAATACATAAATACTCGCAGAAAAGCTTTAACAACCTGCATAAACGGCAAAATACTCGCAGTAATGTACAGAGAGAATCCTCTGTTTGAATAACTAGCTTCAACAATAGCATCTTCTTGCTTATCTAATTCTTCTTTTGTTCTTCTCCTCTTTATCTCCCATGTATCATTTGTCACAAACCTTAGAATCATAAAAAGTAGTCCGTGAAGGTTTTTGTATGTTGTCTCTTTAAACCAACATGCATTTTGGTTTATCTTTGATGATGAGAGTATGTACGGTTTGGTAGTTTAGGTTTTACAAAATCGATGAGTTCGTCTTGGGGTTAAAATACTATGCATACGCGTTTCACCGGCGAAAGGGCATAATGATTTCATGGTGATCGGCTTTGATGTTAAACAACTTAGCCCAAGAGTCTTTCATACCATAATCTTTCATCACCCAAAGCCACCGTCACGGTTCTCATATCTAGAAAACATGCAAAGAAACCCCTCTAATGCTGAAACTTGTTTAATGTTAAAGCTAGCATCATGCAATTCTCTAATAGGGACGTTATGTTGGAGAAACGGTATAACATAACAGTTCACTAACTCCTTGATCTGGTGCACCTAATTCTTTCTTCTTTTAGTATTTTTAAACCTTAGGTCGTAGATCTTATCTTCTTTTCCCTCCATTTCTTTCCTTATCAGGCTAGTCACCTCGAAAAGAAGACTGGTCTACTCTCTCAACTGCTCTAGGATATGACTTCGTCGTCCTCCTCGCCACAACCTTTTCTGTGGAGTTCTTTCTTTCAGAATACAAGTTCAACTACAACGACTACTGCTCTTAACAACTTCACTCCATAAATTGATGATGGTGCTGTGGTGGTTCCTCAAGACCTCATTGATGAAGGTATTTCATAATGGAAAGATGTGATGGTAGGCTATTTTCTTGATAAAAGAATGGTTTTTCCATATGTCAATGATGTGTTGGAAAGAACATGGAAGCTAAAAGGGTCCATGGAAATCACAACTGATAGAGACTTATTCTTCATAAGATTTTCTGCTATTGAGGATAAGCAAATGGTTCTTGAAGGTGGTCCCATCTTTATTGCTGGTAAAATATTTGTTGTTCGGCCATGGTTATCGGAAGTTGAGAATCGGTATAAAAAATGTTATCTCGGGTACCTATTTGGGCAAAACTTTCCAAAATCCCAAAAGAACTTTGGACCAAAATGGACTTTCTTTTCTCGCTAGTCTAATTGGTGAACCTTTTTGTATGGACGGTGCAACTTCTCAAAAGAAAAGACTCGACTTTGCCAAGGTTTGTGTTACTATCCCCCTCAATTTTGAGTTTCCAAAATCTGTCAAGCTAAAGCTTCATGGTAGACATGTTTTTGTTGATGTGGAATATCCATGGAAGCCTCCTTCATGCACGAGATGTTGTCATTTTGAGCATTCAACGGCAAAATGCCTGGATTCCCCACCTTCACGATCAATTTGGGTGCCAAGAACTACTAATGGCAATGTAAATAGGGTTGATACAAGGCAGACCTGGAGCAAACACACGGATGGAAGGGCACCTGACTACTAGTGGTGCTATTGTAAACATTTCTACTAGTCCGCCTAATGGTGTTGCACAAGGAGTTACTTCTCACGGACATTCAAGTTGAAAATCGAGAATCATGTGAGGGAGTTGAACAATCTACTTGCCAGTAAGCGGTTCAACAACGCAATACTAATCATAGTATTGTGGCAACTTCTCCTCAGTAGTTAACAATGCTATAGTGGTTATTCCCGAGTTTTGGAGAGCTTGTTATTGATAGTAATGTAAGGTATAAGCTAGTGGCTACTTTGGGGAAGCGGGGTTAGCATGGTACAAAAACAGTTCGATGGTGGTGGTGGTGGAGATATGACTACGCCTACCAGGTATCAGTTAAATGTTAGAGGCAAGGAACTGAGGACAAGCCCAACAACTACTGTTGGAGCAAGAGACTTGGTAGCGAGAGAACATAGTATACCTACTATATTGGATCTACCAATACGAAAGCACCAGCAAAGAGTTACTCCTCTTAACCAACTCCCAAATAGTAGAGAAATAAATATGTATGAAGGATTAGTTGTTGGAAATGAGGATGTAGATGACGATCTCTCAGAGAGTGAATCTGAGTTGTTTGGGGATACGTATATAGGGGCTCCAACGCTTGCATTGCCTAAGAGCACATCAAAGTATGCAGCGCCTTCTGAGAATCAATGGACTACTATGAAGCCAAAAAGAAGCAAAAGGATCCAAGAGCGTTCTTCAGGAGAAATAGAGTCTACACTTGCAATGATGAAGAAGGTTAAGTCGTTAACCAAAAACAAAACGATGAGACATCTTGAGGACTACACAAAAGAGTTTTGGGATGACATTTTGGGACTCACTTATGTGTGTTGTGCTTGCGAAGGTTTTTTTTTTAACTATGAGAAAGCGCAGACTCATCTTAGGAAAGATTATCCTAAGATTGTAAAGGAAATCATGGCTAGAAAGTAGGATTCCAGCTCTACTTTCTTAGGGTTCGTTTGTAGCATGTCTAGTGATCTTAGGTATGTTAGGCTTATAGTTTGTTGATTTGCGTCTTTGTGTGCCTCCTTTTAATGATCTAACTTTTCGAGAGGCTTGTAAGGTTTACCCTTTTGCAATATAAACCGGTGGGGGTCTGCCTTAACCCCATAACTTTTTCAAAAAAAAAAAAAACTAGCATCATAGTCAGGCAGTGGTACCTCTTGAATAGTTTATGTAAGGTGAAAGAAGAGAATGATCATTAACAAAGTTTTTTCTTTATTCATTAATGGTGGTTTACAACTGTTCACTATTTCTCTTTCTATTTACATGTGAGAAACAGAAAAAGTAAAGTGGGAAAAATGAATCTGATCCTTTCTTTCTTTTGTCTCCACTCCTTTTATAGTTGCTCCACATATGTCCATCCAATAGCTTTTTGACATGTGTTCATCCTTGTCTCTTTCCTTTGTACCTGAAATTTATAATAAATATATCGGCCCTCATGCCGATATTGTATTAGAACTTTATTGAAATAATATCGAATATCGATATGTATGATATTTGGGCACCACAGACGGCGCCAATGTAGTTCGCAAAGAAGTTGTACTAAGATCAGCACTCAAGAATCTAAACAAGAATAAGAGCAAATATTGAAATGAAATATCTTTTTATTGATTGATCACAATGTTTACAATTTTTCTCTCTTTCTCTCTCTCTACTCTGGTTTTGTTGGTTTTTCTCTAATGAATTCAGAATGAATACTTCTTCCTCCTTCTAGTCTTTATATAGTGTTCTGATCATAGCTTTATCCAATCATTAAATGCCACATGGGTCCATTCTCTTCTCCTTCTTCCTTTTCCCGCCTTAGACCTGCAACATACAAACTAAAGATTGAAATATCGACAGTCACATCGATATTTCTTATTAACAATGATATTTGGGCTCGAATATCGGGGTGACGATATTTGCCCACGACTGTTTCACCTTCAATATCATAAGCAATGAGAACTTCTTGATGGCTATTTTCGCAAGTTAATCGTCTAGCCAGCCAATGCAAAGCACCATGAACAAATATACCAGATCTGGCTTCCTCTGTTACTTCGTAATTGGCAATGTCTTCGATTATCTCCATGTCCCATGATTTCTCGCTTAGTGAGTATGTAAAAACGCGGTTTGGCGGTTCAATTAACGTGAACACATAATCATCAAGAGTTGCATTATAACCCAAGCCGCATCCTTTAATATGCAAGTGATGATTGTATATTTGTTGCATCTCCGTCTCCATGCATTCGCTAACAGATGGACTCCATATGCAATGTTTATCATATCTTTCCAAGGTGCATTGAAATTGATAATAGATAGCCAAAGAAGTCCGTTACAAGAACCCAAAACAATATCTGTTTCGTGCTCTGGGATCTCAAACGGAGGATTAATCACTAAATCCTTATTCTGTGCTTCAAAATCTAATGTATGCATCCTTGTAGATTGGATAAGGACTCTATATTCTACATGCTTGTTGATGAAAATAGGATCTGAAAGTAAAGCATTCCATAATTTCAATACATACCTGAATCTTGTAAGAGATTGGGCAGGTAGCCAAAATAGTATGTTTTCAATGATCTTTGGTGGGAGAAAGTTTGAGGGCATCACCTTATACCTGGTCATTTATTGAAGTTGTGATTGTATGTGAAGAAAAGAATGTGGTACATATTAGAAGTTATTCTTTATGTCATAGTGCTGAGCGCGCCATGCACCTATTCAAAATATGATTAGAGCGTGCCCTGCACCCCGTGCTTGACAAGAGTCCAGTAGATATAGCGCACCCTGCACTCAACCAAAGCTCAACCAGAGCACGCACCCCGCGCCTCGCGTATTATTTAGATTTCCACCGCACCGTTTTAGTTTTAGTTCCTATTTTAGAAACTTGTAAATCTCTATATAAACTTCTGTAATCTTCTTAGAAATTAATCAAGTAAATATTCTCTCCAATCAATCTCTTTCTCTCTAATTTATCAGTACAGCTTAACAAGGAAAGTAACAACGTTTTATAGTGTTTGTTGGAATTTCTACAGTGCGCGGTTTCCAAATTCTAATTGAAAACATGCTGCCAATTGCCAAACGATAAACAATGTGGTTTAGGGTGGCCCATACCGTACTACTAGTGTACTGGTGCTACTTCCTTATAATTATGGACTTAGAATTAGTACAACTTAGATAACTTCCAAACTTCTTATTCAGCTTCAATTTTTTATTTATACTACCGGTTAATTTCTACAGTGCGCAGTTTCCAAATTCTAATTGAAAACATGCTGCCAATTGACAAACGATAAACAATGTGGTTTAGGGCGGCCCATACCGTACTACTAGTGTACTGGTGCTACTTCCTTATAATTATGGACTTAGAATTAGTACAACTTAGATAACTTCCAAACTTCGTATTCAGCTTCAATTTTTTATTTATACTACCGGTTCTGCATAACGGAAATAAGATGATTGGAAATTGGGATCTTCTCGCCTATTTCATAGACTATAGTCTTAATCACATAAAATTAATTCAGAGGTAAAAAAAATGAGTCTTGTTCTTGCGGACCTCGATTTGTGTTAGGCGCACCGAAGTTGGGTCGAGTCGCCCCATTGTGTTGGGTGCAACTTCGAACCATACACCCCCCAACCAAAACACGCAACAAATCGAGAAACCGGCAATAGTCAGTTACCACCCTTCACAAATTCACAAAAAATCGCAAAAAAACCTACCAAAACCAAAAACAAAAAATTGGCTCGTCGAATTCACAAAAAAACCTACCAAAAACCAAAAATTGCGCTTGTGTTCTCCCTCTCGACAGACCCCATCTTCCAGGTGAACTTCACAAGCTTCTTCTCGCACTTTCAAAGGTATTTTCTCTAAAAAATTAGTGTTTTTTTTTTATATTTTTGCTAGCATGTTATCAATCGCTCGTCTTCTTCACTTGCTAATTTAATGCAACCTAAAAAATACTTTCAAAGCTCTTGTATTTCGTCTTCTTCAATGCAACCTATTTTAATCATCGCTCATCTTCTTTACAATTTGTTCTAACAATTGCCTACCACGAATACTGGTTCGAGAGCATGATTTTTGCTCTCCCTCTTTAATGGAGATGAATTTCTAAATGAAGTTGAACCTTGTTTCCAAGAAGCAGTTGGTCCATCAAATCCCACCACCCCACCTATTTTTTGAAATGGTGGGTGATAGAACTATAGAAGAGCTAAGATATGTTTTTATGACACTCTGGTTTGTTTGTTCCTAGTGATGATGTACAACAAAGAAGCAAAATGAATGACCACGATTAAAATAGTAGAGCTGATCATATCTTCATAGAAATTAGTCAAATTACACATTTTAATCTGTCAAGGTTCAGGAGGTGTTGAGACTATCTTTGTCACTTGCTACATTTAGATATCGCGGACAATGAAGTTTCATCGGTGTATTGCGAGGAAGTGAGCCAGGGGAAAAAGGAAAAATAAGTTAGCCATCTTTGTCTCAACTCCTAAAGTACAAATAAATGGAATATCTTGTCGGTGATATTGTTTTAAACTCTTAATTGTTGGACTTTCTTGTTCATATTTCTTGGTTACCACTTGCCAAGGTTTAATGGTCAAAGTGGTATCACAAAAAGAACAAGGAGACTGAGTTGCAGGACTTGCACGGGGGGACCGTGGGACATAGAAAATGTGTGACCTCACGGAGTCCGGGCTGCGAGGTTTAGGTGTTTCACTACAAGATGAATATGATTTTCTACTGTGTTTGTTTCCAATTTTCCATCCTAAAACATGCGAAAAAGTTGTGGTTAATATGATCGAGCCACATATCTAATGAGCTTCCAGTGTTTTCCAAGAAAGCAAGAAACTATTCATGGAAGAAGCAGTTGACCCATCAAATCCCACCACCCCACCAATTTTTTTCAAAGAATAAGCCAACCTTGGTCTTTGTGGTGATACAGAATGAGACCTATGATGGTGTTTTTGATGTCCATGTTCACTGCTAAGTTTTAGCTGTGACATTTCTTCTTTGAGACTTGCATGCCCAGTTTCTAAGTCATGGATCTTTTTCAATAACTCCTCTGTTGGTGAGGCGTTCATGTTTTTGCATGAATTGAAAACCCAATGAAGGTTTTTGTCTGAAACTTAATGAACTATGATGGCCGACCTTGTATATATGTTGTTTGTGAACTTTACAAATGTTTTATGATATTAATTTTTATTATTTCTTTGCTTCTTATCATTCATGGTCCCTGTTTTATGGTGATTTAAAGTGTATCAATTGTCTTCTTTATCTAAAAAATATTGATGGATTCATCTCATCTTGCAAGTTGACAGTAGGAGTTACCTCATTGCTTTCGTTGTTGCACAAGTAAAACAATGTTGCATGTACAACTTGGTGCTCATGCAGACGCTCCTCTTGTCACACTTTAGAACCTAGTTACGTTCTGAGGAACAACTCATAGTGTGAATATGCATATGCCTTTTTACAGCCCTTTTAACTATATTACAGTGAACTAGTAAAGTGCTTTGTCTACTTGAAAATTTGATACTTATAGTTCTATGCTCTTATTGCCTTCTCTTGTTGTTTTTTTTACCGAGTTTCCTTAGTTCGACTACTTTCTGTTTAGGTTTCTTTGTGAAGCTATTGTACATGTGCCAATGTGGATTTTACGTTTACAGCATTGCCAATTTACTTATTATTAATTTATTTGGATATTTTGTAGCAATGCCTCGAACAAAGAATGTGAAGAATGTAGCAAAAAGTGTTTTCACGGGTGCTAAGAAGTTGTTAGGTGGGGGGAGTAGTAGTTAGTTCGGTCGGTGACCCTTTGAAAAAGAGAGGAAGGGGAACAACCATCTCGGCATCAGTCCGTAGAGGGGATCGGAAAGTGGATGATCCCAGTAATGTAGTTGTAAGTGGTGTAGACTTAGGAAATCAAAAGAGAAGAAAGGAGACAGTTCCGAGTGATGTAGATGTAGATGTAGATTTAGATTTAGATATAGATGTAGATGGCGATGGCGTAAATATGGATAGTGGGAAGAGTGTAGTTGTAAGTTGATGTTGATAGTAAAGATAGTGAAGAAGATGATAGTGAAGAAGATGATGGCCAGGGTGTTGATGATGCGTAAGAGGAGAATGACGAGGAGGTGGAGGGCCTTGATGAGATGAGGAGGAGGAGGGGGAGGGCGAGGAAGTCCTTGAAATCCCTGTACCTGTACCTCCAGTGAATATTGTGAGAAAGTCTAACAATGACTTGGAGTTCTAGAGAGGTGTTTATGGAGGTGGCCCTCGTGTACCACATTTGTTGTATGACTATCTCGCGTGTGCGTGGCTCTCGCGATGTTTGGGAGGGGGGGTAATATTATCATATAGTGTCTATTAGTATTTAAATTTTGTATTACGAAACCTTGTGCATACATTAATACTGAGTTTTTGTTGTTTTAGGCGGAGCGAGGGGTGTTGAAGTGCCATGGGCACCTAAACAAGTTGGTACAATAGGATATTGTCGGAGAGTGTTCAGACTGTTCTAATTTTCACGTGAGCTGCAAAGGACTGGCTTATGTGCTATGGTCTTAGGTGTATACAGGCATCAGGATCCTGTGTTGGTCTCTGCGTTTGTGGAGAGGTGGCATCCAGAGACCAACACGTTTCGTATGTCGTGGGGTGAGATGGCAATCACGTGGGAAGATGTTTCCCAACTCTTAGGAGTTCCGATCAGAGGCAAAGCAATGACTGAGGACACTGATTTGACCCTAGAACAGACAAAAAGACTCGTCCACAAAGGTCTTGGCATACCCATGGACGAGATATATGCGGAGATGAAATCTAATAAGTTCACTTCCAAAGTTATGATGGATTTCTTGATGAAGCAGTTTGCTGGGAAGGTAACGGATGAAGATTTACGTGATGAAAATGGGGTTATTGTGAAGAAGGAGTCAACCCAAAAAGAGTTGCAGTTTGCTAGGAGAGTTTATCTGTTATTTTTCTTTGGATGTATCGCCTTCACCGACACGTCTGGAACTGCAGTTCCCATTTGTTATCCGAGAGGCTGCTTTTGAAATTTACACAGAGATCGAGACTACTGGCGTGGGGTGCAGCCTTATTGGCTTACTTGTATAGGGGTCTTGAGACGCCACAAGTGCCAAGGTGAAGGGTGTTTTAGGCTATTTCACTCTCCTACGGTATTAGTTTTTTTGTTTTTCTTTTCAATGTCAATTTTATCTATCTATTACAATATTAACTGGGTGTCTATATTAATCTAGGTATGGATTTATGAGTACTTCCCGGTGTTCAGGCCATTCCCAAACTTGGCATATCAGTTGAGCATGTCGCGTGCTCATAGGTACTTTCGCCACTCGACCTGCTTATACTAGCATAACAATTTGCATTGAAAATATACCGGCGGTGATTGATAATATGACTTGTACCGATGTAAGCATTTTTGTTTGTAAATAGTTTTATTTATTAATTGATATTATTAGTATGTGGTTAATGATTAATTTCCTCGATCATATGCTATTTGACAGTTGAATGGTATCCCTATCTTTGAAGTCCGAGCTACACACCGGTAGATGAAATAGCATTTTTTCGAGGGGATTTATATGCTTTCTTGATGATGTCGAGCAATACAATGTTTGAAGGTTGTCGCGTCGGTTAAGGTCATATGCAGTTTGTACCCTCAAATCCCCAAGACCAAACGACGCTTAAACTACTTCCGGGCGATGGATGCGATGTGAAATTTAATATTGCATCTTCCTACCGGAGTAAATGGCGAAATCACTTGATACAACTTGAACATCGAGGACCCATTACGCCTTATCCATGGGAGTGTGTGAGTAGATACATGAGTTGGTACAAAAACAATAGTCATATTCGAATGATAAACCATGATCATCCTAATCACTACTCCCTACAAAGTCTTCCATATCATAATCACGGTGAGTTAATACCTTACAACTTTAGTTTTGTTATTTTTTTGTTCTGAGAGATGCTTGTCTTGTCAAGAAACACAATATCAGCGGCACTCATCAAGGCCAAGTCCTTGTCAGACACGATCACAAATGCCCTTTCTTCACCCAGCAAGTCGTTAAACTAATGCAAAGCCCACTCATAGTCTATCGCTGTTTCGGACTGAAGCAACACTTGACAGACCGTGAAAGACTTCCAGGTTGAAGTCACCCCCACAAACTGTATAAAAGGCCACTGATACTTATTGGTTTTGTAGGTGGCGTCTATGATGAAAACTTTTGGAAAAGTCCGAGCCATTTTAACACCGTCCAGATGGGCCCATAACAATCCCGTTATCTCATCCGTATTCGTATCCTCCCTCACCTCCTCGAAATAATGGTTTTCTGCTAACAACTCACGCAATTTCTGTATTTGCGAGCGATCGTTCATATCCAATGTCCTCACCTTGTGCCTGGCATTGTAGACTTGACATATGCTAGATAGGTTATCAAGAAACCTATGTCTGATGGACTTCAAAACTTCTTTAGACTTAACTCTATTTTGAGTCATCTCTGACAAGAACTTGAATTGTGGAATGGTAAGTCGAGTAGCAAATGCATGTCCTTCAAGGGTCTTCGCCAATGGATGGTTGTGAACACCATTAAGAACGACAATTTTCTAACTATCGACAGTGCCGCGTTGAAAAATACATCTTAACTTAAATGGGCATCCACGTTTCTTGGTTCCTGTATTTCTCTTATTAGCCTTCTCTACCTTTTTGTGTGAACGATATACGCCTGAACTCTCGCAAAGCTAAATCCGGCCTTTTGGTACTTTCGGTTCCGTTAGCATTCTGCGACTTCCCAATTACCACAACTATATTACATTGTTTTTCCCAGTTTAGTTGAACCAATTCGTCATTACGTGTATGAAATACCTAAAGATATGAAAGAAAACAACAATCAATAAACTAATATAATTTCATTTAGAAAATAAAAAGAAGTGAAAACAATGCCTACTATGTACCTCTTCCGTAGTAAATATTTCTATTGTATCCATTGAAAGCGGTTGAACATCATCCACCTCATTCAAGTTTCTAGAGTTCTCGAAACACACCGAAGGATCCTAAATGAAGAACAGTTGTTAATTGATGTATTATGGACCCCGTAAAGACATAGCCACACTATTTGGCTTAAGTACCAAATGCCACAAACACACCGTTTACCACTGTTTGTGTTTTTCTATGTTTAAAGCCTAAAACGACATGGCCACACTGTTTGGAATAAGTCCCAAATGGTGTGGACACACCGGTAAAGAGGCCAAAAAACAGAACTCTATGTTTTTCCAAGTTCAAATCCCAAACGACTTTGCCACACCGGTCAAGAGGCCAAAAAACAGAACTTCATATTTTTTCAAAGTTCAAATCCCAAACGACTTGGCCACACCGGTAAGTTTTTTTTTTCTTCTAAGTCCAAATCCCAAATGACATGGCCACATCGTTTTGGGCTCAGTCCAGACAGTGTGACCAGACCGTTTGGTGTGCAATACGAATGACCTAGCCGAGTCGTTTAAGCCTCGGGTGTTCGAATTTTCTCTTTTAGTCCTATATATCACTGTATACATGCATAATTACTACATGTATAATTACTACATGCATAATTATGTTTAATTTAGATTTACCTTATTCTTATTAAATGCATCATCATCCATTCCTCTATTTTCTTCACTTTAACTTGTTCTACATTTTCTTCTTGAATGGGGTCACTTGGAACTTGTTCTACATTTTCTTCTTGAATGGGATCACTTATAACTTGTTCTACATTTTCTTCTTGAATGGGGTCATTTGGAACTTGTTCTACATTTTCTTCTTCATCTTCATGTTCTAAAATGGGGTTTCATGTTCTCCAATAGGGTGTTTATTAGTGTTTAGTGTTAGTGTTATATATATTCTTCTTTAGGGTTTAAGGGTTTAAAGTTTTTTATAGTGGAAGAGAAGAGAATAGAAGAGAAGGGCTGAAAATATTACAACAAGTTAAATTCACATTGGTTTGGGAGGTGCCCAACACAAAACAATTTTTAGGGCTAATGACATATTTGTAATAATCACAATATGGGGTCCGGTAGTAACGAATACCAAAAAAATTGATTATGATAAGGAATTGAAGAATTTGAAAGAAGACTTGAATTGGTAAAAATTCGAAGCTACCTGATAAGAAGTAATCTTTAGAATTGTATTGTAGATGAAGGAGAGAGTGCTGTCAGGTATCTAAAAAATGTTTGTCCTCTGCCTAAAACTCTAAAATCTATCTGTTATGGCCTATATGCCCTATAGCTAGAAAACATAGCCTGAATTCAATTCGATATTTTCCAATGTCATAATTATCTGAAGATAACACAAACCAAAAGAGAGTCGTGAATGATCACTCAACGCTAATATACTATATTAACTAATTAGGAAGACAAGGATTAGTAAAATTTAATTAAAATGTGAAACATCGAGAGAAATAAGAAATCTCTTTTGAATGCAATATGTAAATCCCCAACTATTGCAAATTTTACTAGCTGTCTAGCTAAAACCTCAACATGTGAAAAAATAATTACCAAAATATTGCCAACGCATGGTCTCACTCTAACAGAAAGAATCCTCTGTTTGAATAACTATCTTCAATACCAGCTTCCTATTAACACAATCCTCTTCTTGCTCTAGTACCTGTCTCTTTTCGTCTATTTCTACCATGTATCGATCAGTTGTTCGATTTCAGATATATACCTTAGCATCAGAGAAAGCGGTCTCCATTGAAGGTTGTGGTCTGTTTGTTTCTTTAAACAAACAAGCATTTTGGCATATCTTTTGTGGGGAGAGTCTGTATAGTTTGGCAATTTACGTCGTACAAAATCAGCAGTTCATTCTGTGGTTCGTATACTATACATGTGCCATTTATCCCAGGCGGAGGTGATAGTGTCTTGGTTATTAGTGGGGGTATGATGCAGAACGACTTGGCCCAGGACACATTCAAACCATAATCTTTCATCACCCATGCCACAATGCCACAGGGATATCTGCAAAACACGCAAAGAAATCCGTCCAATGCTGAAAGTATTGTACAGTCATAGCCACCAGCATAGTCAGGCGTTGGTACCTTTCGAATGTTTTCACCCGCCATATCGTAAGCTACGACATCTGTACTATAGTAAAGTCTCAGCCAATGCAGATATACCAGTTCCACCTATTCTAAAATCATCGTAATAGTCCTCATTTATTGTTTTGACTCTCCATGATTTCTTGCTCAGTGAGTATGTTTTGAATTTCTCAGATGCAAAAAGTATAATTTCATAATCATGAAGAGTTGCATTATAACCGAAGCCAGACCCTTTAATACTCGAATCATCAAGTATTCTTAAAGTCTCCTTGCATTCCATATGCATACACTACTCCAAAACTTATAGTTATAATTGATGGATATGCAAAGCAGACCGTTACAACAACCCAGAATATCAATACGATTTTGTTCTACGTTTACCTTAAACGGTGGATGAATCACTAAATCCTTATTCATTGTATACGTCCTCGTGGATAAATTCAGGAGTCTATAATTTTTATGCTTGCTGATAAAAGTAGGACCTGAAATTAAAGCATACCATGATTTCGACACAAGCCTGAATCTTGCAAGAGACGGCACTGGTAGCGATAACAGTATGATTTCAACGATCTCTGGTGGAAAAAAGTTAGACATCCTCTTCCACTTGGTCTTATAGTCAACTGGTAATGGCAATGCAAAAAAAAAAAAAAAAAAGTAAAAAGAGGAGTAACGTGGTACGCAACTTGTAAGATGGAGTCTTCTTTTCTAGGGTTATGGCCTTATGGGTATATAAAAAAAGGGTTTTCCATTCTGCTATATATATCACACGTGAATCACACACTTGACAACTCAAGTGACAAAACACACGTGTTTTAAACTTTGAATATAAAGTCAACCAGACAGCCACTAAAAACGAAAACTAGTTGGGAGCTTGAAAGACTTGGAACACCAGAAAACCAAACATGGAGATTTCTGCGACAACTAGATCTCTCCATTTAATCTCAAAAACATCATTACCAACATCTTTAGCTTCAGCCAACTCTCTTTACTTTAACAATGTGTCAAATGATCTGTTGAAGAAAAGCAAGAAGAATTGCTTGAGTTTAAAAAGAGCTAGAGCTGAAAGAAATGGATTTAACTGTAGATCCATGTTTGGTCTTGGTGTTCCGGAGATTGCTGTGATAGCTGGAGTTACTACTTTACTGTTTGGTCCAAAGATGGTACCTGAGCTTGGGAAAAGTATTGGTCAAACTGTTAAAAGCTTTCAACAGGTTTGTTAAAATAAGTTTCTTATATTCATTTATTTTATTATTTTATTTTTTTAGTTTCTAGTGTTTAGATCTTTGGCCAATAAGATTTTAGTTTGAAATGAATGGAAGTATCAAAATTTGATTGAATTGGAGTGAGTGGGGACTGGGGAGTATTAGAAATGGAATGTGAGTGGTGATGATGATTGAAGATTCAAACTTGAAACATTTAATTGATTCAAATACTGAAAGACAATGATAAATCATTGATGGAGGGTGCGATTTTGGTGTGGAATAGAGTAAGGCCAGTTTGCAAACAATATGGGCATGAAATTTAGTTTTACTATTTAGTTTAACTAGTAAATGGGCGCGTCGTTGCGCCTTGTGAAGATGGTTAACTGTTTATTCTCTCTGGGAAGAATGATCTCTGTTAAAAGAAAATTACTTTGTAGTCCAATACATTTTTGAGTTGTAAGTATTATTTTTGTTTTGCCAATAAATATGAATGCTGTAATAGAAAATGTAGACAAAGCAACTGATGTTATGAGGGACAAAATATAAGTACAGACAAAATTATTCAAAAAGTACTACATGGCAATGTGAGTTTTATCCCCTGGCCAACATAATTTTAGATTTTTCACGCTAACATTAAATACATTTGAAAAAAAGTACTCCACATCCTGTTTCCATTTAATGGAGGATTGCTAGTACATAAGTAAAGTGGCAGTAAACAACTAATTAAGCAATAACAAATGGAAGCTCCAAAGAAGTACAACAATGAGATCAATTGAAGGTATTCAATATTGACCTTGATGCTCTTGGTTGTAACACTTGGCTTCTTCCCAATACTATACTATGATTGATTGATGTCTCATGAGGAACTGATGTCTCACTACACCAACAACAGCGTAGGTAAGGTCTGGTCTCGTAATAGTGAGGGTCTGAAAGAGGCGGCTTCCCACTATGATTGATTGATGTCTTTCCTTCTTCAGCTTTCTTCCTACACCTACAGTGAAAGAACTGATAAGATTTCGTGAAAGGAAGACTCAAACTATCACAAGCTTTGGACGGGGGGAGGGACAGCAGGGGAGGCTTCCACTTTTCAGAGGTCCACCCCAACCGGCGGGGAGGGCGCCCTACCAATGAGGAGTGTGAAACGTCGGTTTCTCTGGCTCTAGGTCTTTTCTTCCATATAGCCAAAATTTGAATTCTGAGAATTGCTAGGAGATCTATACTATGCACCTTTGTTGATTTCTAATCCTAGGATCTTGAAACTTACCCGGCGAGTCCTATCCGTGTCCCCTGCTTCATCAGAATTAGAAGCATCCCAACTTCCGCATTTCACACCTCTGATTTCACACAGAACAAGAATCAAATGAATAAATAGACTTTATTGAGTGAAAGTAAAGGCGCTTATGTTACCTGAACATCTGCAGCGTAGATTAGAACGGAAAGGCTTAAACTAAGGATTCCATCTACAAAGAATGGCCATATAAAAGAAAGGAAGAAGACACCAGAACCATGTAGTTAACGTGCCTTCTTCAATGGCTTACTTCTAATCCGGGATAATCGATAGCCAAGGATGAGTTGCCTCACCCCGGGCACCAGAGACTGTAACAGCGCTTTAGCTCTTCCATGCTCTTCGGTCCAGCTAATGAGAAAACCTTTCCTCAAGTTCGCGAGCGAAGAGAGCTCTCTCCTCCCTCTTCTAACTCCGCCTCCTGGGGCCAGATATCCCATGATGAATGGAAACAGAACTGCTTGCCTCTCCTACTGAGCATCATCTGACCTTGACGGAACGGAATTAAGCAACATTGTCTAGGCCTGAAAAATATAATCAGTAACAAAACCACTGATATTCTAAACTGAAAAGATAATATCGGCACATTATAAACAAACAGATTTTACTTTATGAAACTGTAGGTTACACCAAATTAAAGTTACAGTATATTAAACCAACATTATCGCGATAGCTAAATGCATATGAAAAAGTTGACAATCAATTAACACATTCTACGAAGGCCAAAATATTAGGGATTAAACTTTACATAACACAATCCATGGTAAACACAATTTAGAATCCTTTCAAGCCTTGATTCTACTGAGATACTTTTGTTCCGATCCGTATCATCACACGTTAATACTTGGCTTATATTCACTATACATAACTCATTGTGAGAAAAATATATCGAATAGCCCTATTCATTTGTTAGGAAGCAAATGGAAACAAAATCATAAATATCGGAGATGTTATGCAATCATTGTAAACCCTCATCATCGAATGCATAGCAAATAACATAAACATCACATAATCATTTCATAAATCAGTGCATGATAAATAATGAAAAGGAAAAAAAACCCTTAAGAAGCAAAATTACTAATCTCCATATTCTGATTAGGAAATGTTATCAATGTTCAATTGGCGTTGACTTATAAAAGTACCATTGTCATTGGAGCAATAATTTCTTCATAACATGTCATTTATGTGGATCAATAAAAATGCATTGGATTAGAATATCCACAGCTGATAATAATAGTAAAAATAAATAAAAGTGTGTCATATAATCAAGTAAAGGTTTTCAAATTTTAGCAATACATCCAGGGATGTGACGATTAGAAAGTTGGGAACCAAAACAAATACTATATGTCCGATTTTTTTATAAGGGCATAGAAGACCGTTACCTTCTGATCTGAAAAGGAAAATTGGGAACGAAAACAATCCTAAAGTAATCGTTCCCACCATAAACTGCATGTAACAGAACACCTAGCACATCTATGAAACCCAGTGCTTTTCCTTGCTGCCCTTTGTGCATCAAAGTGGTTTTCTTGCATGCATGTTGAGATTGTGATTATCTGTAAATAGCACAATCAATCAATTAATGTAACAATGCATTAAAACCAAGCCTAAATGCTTGTGAGAACTTGTAACCTAAATTTATGTGATTGCCAGGCACATCTAAAACTTCGATAAACTTGTGTTTATAGCCTAATGTTGAAATTTGGTAAAGTGCATATGCGTTTAATCTGTGAGCACGGGATAATTTATTCAAGGATGATGATAATGCAAACAGTAAATGACACACGACACCAAGGCCCTGTTTTTCCACATGACATAAATCTTGGCCCCTGCACAGAAATACAGACAAATCTTGTGTGGAAAATCACTAAAAAAGAAAAAGACGGACAAAAAGTTAAGCATGAATGTATACTATTAACCCTGTTTCTAGGAAACACTCAATTCATATGTTGCAAACAAATCCTAATGACTAAGTATCCTAAAATTAAGTGTAAACAAAATGAATGTGCGCTAGTGGTATATAATGAGTTATTGTAAGAGAGTGCACAAACACAACAAATTTCAGTGTTGAGAAAATCATATAATAAGCCGGGTTCAGTCAACAAAACAATTATTGCCACTAAACAATTTGAACCTATAATGTGCCTATATAATGAGAACTTCTATATATTTTCAGTTCTATTTAAGAAGATGAACCAAAAACCGTGATTTCCATTGGCTGCCATTTTTCGAAAAAACAAATAAATCACAACCTTGTGTAGGGAAACCAAACACCCACGGTATACTATATACAGTAAATTAGAGAACAATTTAGTGTGGACAATATATAAACTTAAAAGTGAAGGGCCATAAAGGAAGAAAAAGTTAAATAGGCTCATTATTAAAAGGTAAAGCCATTGGCTAGCCTCGCCTACATACTGAATAGAAAGGCAAGCTGTGCAACTTTACAATGACTGCTATCACTCTAGTACAATGACTAATACCATCAAACTAATGCACATGAGCTGCCTTGATACTACATAAAATTTTGAAAGGGAAATGTGAAAGGAAAATGCTATGTGGACTTTTATTAAACTACAAACTCTGTGAAATGGATTTCGGAGATGAGCGTTTGCAAATTTTGAACACCATTGTAATTAAACGTGCCTTCTACCAGTTTTTATTTCTTTATCTTATAAGACATTCTATGTAACAGAAAACTTATGACATTTGTCAGTATAAATAACAACTAAGAGAAGAAAAAGAAGACAGAGATATAGTAGTACTTACCAGGACATAGCAAAGACGAAGGTGAGGCAGAAGCAAAGAGTAAGAGGATCACATCATTACTTGCAAATTTATGATCGACTGTCCAGAATCCCATTTTGAATGACACTATTGTAATTAAACAGTCCTAACAGCCACCTGTGTTTGACAAAGCCATTACACCCCAAAAAAAAGCGAAGCAAAAATACGAAAAGCCTCAAACCGATTTTGTGAAGCATAAACTGATTGATACTAAACAATCTTGTTTTGTGAAGCCTCAAAACTCAATTGTAACTAAACATAAAAAGGGTGGACAAAAAGCTAACCATGACTGTCTACTATTAACCTTGTTTCTAGGAAACTCTCCCAAAATGAGTTCTTCTAAGAAGATGCACAAACACAACAAATCATATAATAAGCCTGGTTTAGTCAACAAAAAAAACAGATTGGTGTCGAAACTATACAACATGTAAAATGGTATAATGTCTCCCCGTTTGGTATATCTAAAAAAATCACCAAAACTCACCATATGGTAGTGAGGGTTTCTAGATAAAAATACTTAAATGTTCAGAAACATACCTTGTTCAAAAAATTTGTAAGAAAAGAAGACAACTATTTTGTTCCTCTTCACACTTCAACTCGTACCGAAAAATTAAATAAAGATAAGGCATATCTTATATAAGAGGTAATTTATCAAACAATGAAATTTCCATGAACCAAAACGAAATGGAAAAACAGAAAATAGAGATGAGAAAATGATACGCTTCACTATCTAAACTATACTCTGTTGTTCTTCACCAAGTTTGCTTCGCGCGCTCTAGGAGAATAGTTGCGTCCAATGATGGATACCGTAAAACTCAAAAAAAGATTCATGGCGAAAGTACATAGTGTTGTTGTATTTTTTTCTTCTTTGTTTTTTTTTTTGGGAGAAGAAAAGGAACTTAACGGGTTTTAATTGGGAATATTGGCCAAACGGTGTGTCGGTTTCGCGAAATTTGGGTCCAAGAATTTAATTGACCGATTCTACTAAGTATCTCCCCATCAAACATCTTCTCAAAATCAACGAATTGAGATCCCAAAAATATCAAAAGGGGATAGAAGAACGTACCTTAAAATTTTAAACGAAAAGAACTGAAACAATCCCCGAAGCAATTGTTCTAATTGTAGGAAAATTGCAGACTTAAATTTACAAAAAGATGATCAAATGAAAAAGATTATTAGAAAAAAAAGAAGAAGAAAGTCCTACCTTTGATTCTGAATATGGAAAACAGTGTTTGATTTATGTTAAATCCGGGAGTTTTGTAGACAAGAACTTTCGGGTAACAAGGAACTTAATTGGGGAATATCGGCCAAACGGTTTGTTTGTTTTAAAAGATTATTTTTTTTTTAAATCTAAAAGTAGACAATTAATCTCATGAATGGAGAAGACGGACATTTTTTTTTTTCAATTGGAAACTCCGAAACGGTGTCTCTGTTAAGACGGTGTCTCTGTTCGCCTAAAGACATTGAATTTAATAGTCCTGGTAATACTTTAAATTACCGATTTACCCTTCAAACCCTTTCAACGAAAGAAAAAAAAGTGGCTATCCAACTTTCCAGTACCGTTTGGATTAAAAACTTTGGTTTAAAACCGAATACGAGGAACTAATTGAAAAATCCAGTATCGGCTTTATATATAAGATATTGATTGAGCGAGATAAATGTGCTAAGACTATAGGAATACTTGACACTAGTTTATTTGTATGAATGTATGATTGATCCAAGTTCTGACTATCAGATGAACCGATTTGCTGAACATTTAGCATAAACCAAGCCAATTTGTTTTTGGTTCATGTATTGTAAAGTCGGTAAAACCTTTTGGTGATGATACCAAAGGTCCAGGGCTCGGACCCGCCAGTATCAAAGAGTTACTGATCACATTTAAAACAAGCTTACCAATAAAAATAAAATAAAATAAAAAATAAAAACTAGTTGTTTTGCCATTACTTTTTGACATCTAAATCATGTACACTGACTAAGAAATAGCTTGGACAAGTTAATCTACCCTGATTTTGCAGAGCCTATGTAGTTTGCACTTTGAGCCTTTTCCAATGCAATAAGCTGAAGACTCCAGATGACATTTCTATGGACTAAGTAGTCATTGGTGTGTTATACTACTGTAATTTAAATACTGGTTCTCTTTAGTGAGCAGTTTGGGGGCTAGGTTATTGTGGCACAGTAAATTGTTAAAAAAATCAAATGTGTGGTATTTGCTTCTCAGTATAGCCTGTATAAACATAAAGGGTTTCCTAACAGTAAAGTACTCAAGTAGGAGTAATGTGATTTGTAGATTAACATCATTATTAAGCGTATTCCTACAATCTTAAAGCTTATTGGATTTACACTGGATCAGACTAATTACATCATGATGTGTTTGTTTTAGTTTCTTTTTGGAAGTTAATATTACGTGTTATGTGTGTGTAATGCACATGACGTTATTGGTCTTAAAAATCTTGGTTCAATTGCTCTTTAGTTCTGCTTTTGTTCTTCTAGCTTTACATTGATTCTTTTCCCTCTCTTGCTAACCCCACATTTTGTGATCGGTGATGTAATATCAATGGCAATTTAGGTACCTTCTAGTATAAATCTAAGTATCTTATCCTGTTATAACTAATATATGAATTTTAAAGATTGTAGTAGCTCCCTTCCAGGCTACAAGCTAAGAAACTGCTTAATAGTAGAACTGTTTATTGACACGCACGTGCAGGCAGCCAAAGAATTTGAGTCGAACTGAAACGAGAATCCCAATCTGCAACGGAAATCGCTCACAGAGGTGGTTGTAAGTGAAGAGCAACAGGATGCCTAGGTCTCAAGCACTGTGGATGCTATGTAATGAGACCATCAAAAGTTTGATTGTTGTCAACTTTACACATACTCAGACCCTAAATGTTGTACCAACTACAACAAGAGAGTAGTCCCTTCTTCCATTTCAAATCAGTGTTGTAAAACCTTAATAAGGAACTTGATCCTTCCATGACTTATAATTGTAGTTTTAAAGCTTGGTTCATGACGGCATTCAGATTACTTGTTTCTGTAGCTGTAACGTGTCAGTTTGAGCGGTTAATTCAGTATCCATTCCGTAGTGTACCAAAAGGCCTGACGTTGTTCACAACTGACATGTTTCTGTGCTATCATGTATTAACAGCTGCGTGCGGAATGCCTAGTAGTACTAGTTTGGTCACATCCATACTTGTGTATGTGTGACGCTCTCTTTTAACTGAAAGATGTAACCCAATCACCTATCAAACTAGGAATCCCCACCAGATCTTTGAGAAACACTGTCCAATACTAGAGGATGATCACAAAACTTGGATTCTTGCAAGTCTTAAATGAACGACGATGGCTTATAGGTAATGCTCTATGTTTCTGTAAATTTAATCTTAAATGAACGACGATGGCTTATAGGTAATGCTCCATGTTTCTGTAAATTTAATAACTAGTGTGTACAGGAAATTAGCAGGTCACCATTTTGAGGGGTTACAGTCAAGGTTTTAACAAGTTACAAGGTTGTACTCATTACAATGGTTAAGAGTGCTGCAATATTCTGACCATAGACTAGGTGCATGCATTCACTATGATTGTCACAAAATGAGAGGAAAACTGGAAACCTGCGTATTTCTAAATCCACATAAGACTAGTCGATAGAGCGGACTGCAGATTCATTATGGACTGGGTGTACATGATAAGATTACCAATTGACTAGTTTTATGTTCATAATTGTTTTAATACTGCCGAACTCTACTTATACGAATTCTAAAAAGAACTCCACTATGAAAAAAAATGAATTAGAAGCTGATATTTGGTGGAGATGTTCTCCCACAATATAGATTATTCTTAGAAAAGATCAATACATTTGAAGATGTTATCAAAATTTGAATATATCAAAAATATGTCGACTATATTAAAAATATCATCAATATATCAGTCAAAGTCAATAATATTCGGTCAAAATGGTCAATATAGGTCGGAAATCAACAATTTATATCGAATATGTCGTATATATCGGTTGATATATAATGTTATATTGGAAATCGCGAAAATATATTAGGAAAAATTGGGATTGATATTCCGGTTAAGATATATCGAATATTTCCATCCTCGGGATGAACAAAAATGAGATATATCGGGCGCATATTTTGGGACTTAGTTCCTATCAAGGAAAGCCCTCTTCCGGAGATTTTGCTTCTCTAGTAGCTTTGCCATGCCACTACCAACAATCTACACCGTCTGCTCCCCATCCCGCTATCTGTAACACACAAGTTTACAATTGAAATGGTGAATACCTGATTAATCAATTAGTGATTGCCCATAAAAAGGCATCAATGCTACCACATACTAATTTACCTATTGTACTATCGCCTGCCGATATGCGAAGCCAACAGCTACTGGTTTAGTTGTCACCTGATAAACGATTGAGTAATACACATTAAGGAAGAATAATGACCTCCACTTTATCTGGTATTAGCACTTAGCTATAGGTACACATAACACTAGTCTGGAAAATTCAGTCAATGACCTACCCCAAAGGGATAGATAGGAAACATAAACTATCCTCTCCTTAATAGCTAGGTTAACTAAAGTATTAAGGTTGTTGGTGCCAGGCATTATCTATAACATAAAACAAGTCATAGAAATTTCTAAGTAGCAAGTCTTGGCATCTTGGGTACACTAAAACAAGATTAAATACAAGTCATACAACTCGTCTGATTTTTGAAAAGGAAGGGTAAAGTTTAAGACAAACCTCCTTAATTTCGAAGAAGTGATTGGACCTTTGAGCTTACGATGCTGAAAAGTTTGCACCAGTAACACAACCCAGCTCACCTGTTCAAGATAAACCGTGATTAGAACCATATATTCGAAAGTAATTCTCTGACCTAAACAACAGCAAACGCGATAAATACAATCTTATGGTTATAAACTTGATATTGTTAAATTTTAAAAATAAATTAGCTTGAGATGATGTACCAGGGAAAAATATTATCAAATAAATAAATTAGAAGAATGCTGAGAAGAGAACCAGTATGGTGCTGAAGAAGGATGAAATTGGTCAGAAAAAGTCCATGCAATGAGAAAAACACTGGTTAAATTTTTTTCTTCTTCTTTTCACTATTGAGACAATCGATGGTTATAGATGAATCAGCGCATTTAACACATTATATGCAGCGCTTTTAAGCTAGAAATCTCAAGGGTGCAGTAATCATTATGAGGCCATTCCCCATTCTGAGAAGTGCGATTTGAATGGCCACAAGTTAGCATGAAACCGCTCCAAACTTAAGCACAGCATATTAGCAAGCCACTATCTCAGTAGTGAACCAGTCAGCTCTATATACTTTCAAACTAGTTCTCCTTTAGACAACGACTGAAGCCATCAACTTAGGCAAACGGGGGACAACTTCTCCCTCAGATACACCTAAACACATCCTTATTAAGCCATTAAGCATGTACTTTTAATCCCATACCAAGCTAATGTTGCTATAACTAGTCAATAGAATTTGACAAAAGGAGATAGACATGAAGTGCTTTGTCTACCAACTCAAAGTGTAATGCGAAGATCAAGACCTGAAGACCAACAAATTGGATGGAAATCTAAACAGAAGTATAAATCCACACTGGAAATAAAAAATGGCAAGGCTAAACAATATTCAATAAGAACTACAGTACACAAATCCTTCACAAGCTTCCAACAATAGGTTTCATCTGCTCTGTTGGTAGTGGGTGTTGTCAGCAGTACCTGGTGCAACAAAATTATTTGTTGGAGAAACATTGTGCAAAAGTCAATGTAACAGATAACTGTATATGTAATTTATCAAAACAGGTTTGAGAAAAAGAATTGAAAAGATTGTGCTGAACAAAGATACTAAATCACCTTATTGAGTAGTAAATGCTACAGTCTTTACCTCTATGCAATACACAATGCATGACATAATAGGTTCAAACTCCAAAACTTCCTACATTGTACTCCTAAGAATACAAATGTCAAGTAACATATATAGGTATAGATGTGATAAAGGGATCATATTTTTTTTGAAACAAGAACTGGAATCCAAACAAAGAGGGAGAAATTGAGGTACAAGATGGAGAACATACTATCTCGCAAAATGTTGTTCTTAGCAGCTTCCCTTTCTCAAGGTTTCAGTCTCCTCTAGAGGAACATCTGGAACTACTAGGCCTGAGACAAAAGTTGGACGAATGAAGTTATAATACAGAATCGGACAGAACAGAGAAAAGTAAGAGAAAACTGTTAGGAACACTCTACACTATTGTCATGTAAATGGTGTTGTACACCCGTGGACATTAAGCCACAAAACCTGCTCCTAGACCATGAGGGGAATCTCAAGGTCTCAGATTTTGGTCTTCTTGGCGTTACAGGAGCCCCATGATTAATGGTCTCCTTCAGAGGCGCCTGTGGTACCCCGGGCGTATACAGCTCCTGAAGTTGGTTGGCAGGAAAGGATATGCTAGAGCAAAGGCTGCTGCCTGGCCATGTGGAATCATCCTTTTGCATTTCTTGCTGGGTTTATACCTTTTGATGATTCCAACCTTGTAGTTATGTCCCACAAAATTCATCGCCAGGAGTTTGAGTTCCCTCCATGGTTTAGTAGACCGTAAGGAGGATAATCTCAAGGCTCCTTGATCCAAATCCCTGGCGCCAAGGATGTGTATTGAAGAACTCATGGAAAGTGTTTGGTTGAAGAAGTCTTTATCTGAAACTAATCTTTGTGATTTGGACACAACCTCCATCCAAAGATGAGAAAGTTGATAAAATTTCTAAGTCTCAGTCGATGAATGCTTTTGATATAATTTCAATGTCTTTGGGATTGGATTTGTCAGCACTTTTTGAAAGAGGGGAGAAGAAAGAAAAGAGATTCACATCAACCTCGTCCTATGAGAGGATTCTCGAAAGGGTGGAGGAAGCTGGTGGGAAGTTAGGATACAATGTTCAGAAAAGGAAAGGAGCGGCCATAGGGTTGATAAAGGGAAGGTTAACAATCTTGGTTCATGTGACAGAAGTAGCTGAATCACTCTTTCTAGTGGACTTGAAAACAGGAGACAGAGAAGATGTAGAAGCAGAGGAACTTTACTGGGGAGACCTGAAAGACGGGTTTGGTGACATAGTCTCTTGGCACATTGAGGGAACCTAATGATAACCTTGATCTCAGAGAAAGTTGTACATTGGTGAGAATGATTGTTTTGTGGAAATGGTTTTACTGCAAGGCAACTCAGGGGAGGAAGGGGAAGGGGAGATAATCCCTTGTCATAATGCTGTAATATACTTCTAGCGTTTCTTAATAAAGTTTTTCTTTTGTTTCTTGATGATCTTGATGACTTTGCTTGTTATAACCAATACTAGATTATAGGCAATGCCATGGTACTATCTCACTCAACTGGAACAGTCTATCTTTTTTTAAAACTGGTAGAGCATGTACTAAGCCAACCTGCTGTTAGATGCTGATGAAGAAACAGAGAATAACAATACAAAAGACTTCCTCTGAGCTGAGTGCTTATGTCTATTGACCATTGTTGAGGAGGACAAAAATGAAACTGTTTACTTGAGATATTAATGCAGGTAGCCATAACCTCAAATCTATCCTAAAAAAAAAAAAAACTATTAAAATAGGAGGGAGAAAAAAATCTTCTACTTCAAACTAGATTCCACCAGTTAATATCAAACAACAAAGACAAGGTTCAAGAAGCTACTTGTGAAATTAGTTCTAAAAGAAGTTGAACACTAACAGCAGAAACTCTTAAGTGTAGTTTCCAAAGTTCCAGTACGCATGCAAACCAAATTAACTAGTATAAAGCGTATGATTCTTAAATGTTTTCCACATTTCTGCACGTATGAAGTGCATATTAAACAGAAACAGACTTCTTTCTGGTTAAAGATCATCTGTATTAGCTATATGTTTGAGTCATTCTATAACTTACTGAGGCAGAATACTGAAGATACTTCAAAAATACACAAGTGCAAATTGTGGAAAAAGAGAATGCCTGTACAATGATATTCTGCAAATGCTAAAATCGAAAATGTATAATCATTTGAGTGCCAAAACAGAGAATGATGTACAACATTGTAGGCACAAGAAACCAGTGCATTCATAGAGTTCTAGACCAACCGCGTTTACTTGGTGTCTAAAGATGGACATCTACTAAAAAAATTGACAACTATCATGTGTAGCAAATGGATATCAGACTCCCAAAGGACAGTCCATAGAGCATCAGTTGTTTATGGTAATGCATAAGTTCACTTGTTGACAAAGGTAAGGGGTACCATACCAAGCTTAACCATCTTTATGGTCTAGAGAAATTGTACATCCATTTTGAAATTCTAAGATCTGACCTCTTTGTACCACTGAACTCAGCTTCCCTTTACCATCCAATTAGTCCACAGCAAAAGACCAGCAATTACTACCAGTAGGATACCTGGTTCATGAAATATTTTGTTTAGTGAAAATCTATTGGCAATTGCCGTTTAGTTACAAGATAGAAAAGAAAATGCTCCTCAATACTGTTTCTTAATTGATTTTAACAATAACCGAAAATTCAACCAAGGACAACTTTCCTACGCGTTATAAGCCCTCCATTATTTCTGTTCTCTGATAGTCAAGCAAAATCAGTTCTAAATGATGAAAGAGAAAGCATTATACAGTGAAGAAACTGATCATTTTCTTTCTTCACGAGTCACAAAGTACTATAACATAACTCAGAACATGCTTTACTAATTTCGCAGTATACACTTTAGAAAACTGAATTACAGAGTACAACAATGAGTTGTGTAGACTTAGATCAATTTTAGCCCATATTACGAACCTCTTTTTCGAAGAACTCTGTCTAAGATCTCTCAATCTTTATCTGAGAAACTTTCGTCCATGCCTAAGGCTCGTAGTATAGAGCCACCATTGTATTCCTTCACCCAACTTCATATCTTGCTTCATTTCTGATGAAAGAGTGCAAGTCATAGGGACAAGACAATTTCCAAGCATCATCATCTATGCATATCATAGACCAAAGAGTCTTCATCCATGCTTGTAACCCAGCTTCAGCGTTGTTCCTCCTTGTCACTTCCAGCTTACTGACAGCGTCCTTTGATGCTCCAAACCTCACTAGAACGACCCCGAGAGACCTGAATGTAGAATCATCAGGTTGGATGCTTGATTTTATCATCTCCCAGAACGTTTCCACTGCTTCATTCAATCTCCCATCTGATCATTATAGACCAATAATGCTATTATAACTCAAATTACCAGTCAATAGTCCTAATTCACGATACTATTCAAGGATTGCAATTGCCTTTTCAATTCTTCCAACTCTTCTGTACATGCATAGCATCATTGCATAGGAGAACTCATTTGCACCTCCTTTTTGCTTCAAGTCCCCAAAAATTTCTTCCGCTTTTGGGGACCATACCCGCTCACTGTAGAGATCAATCATACAGTTTGAGGAGTAAAACGTCAGGACCCTCAGATGATCTTAGCAATTTGTAAGTTTCTTCCGCTTCTTGCAAGAAACCAACCTTTGTGTAGAGTTTGATCAAGGAATTGTAGATTACAGGATTACCACATAAACCTGAATTTCCCATCTTGTTGACATAATTCGCAGCTTTTTCGACACTTCCAACATCAGCAAATGCATTTATGAGGATCCCAAAAACAAATTTATCAGGTTGCACGGCAAAACCAATCATCTCTGTGAATAGTTCCTCTGCCATGTCTAATTGACCTAGCTTGACAAAACTTGAGATCACTGCACAATATGGTATGCAATCAAATACCAATCCCCTTTCCTGCATCTTTCTGACATACGGTGCAGCAACATGTGGTAGATCAGCACCAGATAGAATCTGTATGAGAGAACTATAGCTGCATTTATCAGGTAATAGACCAAGTTTTTCCATACAATCAAACGTTTCACACGCTTTATTGTATTCTCTCCCTATTCCATAAGCCTTGATCATAACATTGAATTCACGACAGTCAAGTTTTTCCTTTCCTGGCAACAGATAAAAGCTTTCTCAGCTTCCAGAATGTGGCCATGTTCCCCAAATGCATCAATGCTGGCAGAATAGCACTCTGAACTCATCTTTCCCTTACGATGATATCTTTCAAACCAAGACCCGCGACTTCTGGAGCATCCCAGCTTCAATGTACATTCTAGTTAAAGCAGACTGCGTGTACTCGTCAATCTCGAAATCTAATTCATCCATCTCCAAGATAAGGTCTTCAGCTTCACCAACCATATGCCTGATAGAAAAGCATATAAAAGTGCGGTAACTCACATAGTCTGGTTTGAGGCCATTTTCTTTCATCTTTGAAAAGTAGCTCCCAGCTGCAGTTATATTGTGATGCTTTGCATGTAGAGAAATTAGAATGTTGTACGTTCTTGTGTCAGGAAGACATTGAAGTTCTTCCATCTTCTTTATCAATGAATCAACCTCTTGAACTTCCCATTGTTCCCACATATGTGAATCATTGTATTGAAAGTTACGATGGTGGGGACAATTCCTTCTCTCAGCATCCGTGAAAATGTATCAGATGCATCTTGGAGTTGGCCAGCCTTCCCGTACATATCCATTAAGGTATTATAAGTGTAAGAGCTGAAAGTTACCAAAGGTTCAGACCTGGTATTATTAATATCAGCAATTTTGCCTCTACCGTTAATAGGTTTACCTGAAGACCACTTCTTGAAGAAGTTTTCAGCCTTTTCAAACTCCCCCGACTTCTTGTATGTTTGAACAACGATACCCATTGTTACCTCATCAGGTTCCATTCCCTGCTTGTTCATCCTTTCAAGCCAGAGAAGAGCTTCTTCTCTAAGTCCACCTTTACTATAAACATCAATCAACGTACCATATGTTGAGTTTGTCGGGGCTGTCCCATTAGCTTGCATTTCATTCCACAGATTCTCCACGTGATCCCACTTCCGTGCTTTACCAAGAATCCTGATGATGATATTGTAGTGAATCACATTCAGCTCATAACAACCCTTTCTCTTGAACCAATTAAAAATCTCAAGGGCCCTTTCCCAAATGACTTGTTCCTTGAGTATTATGCTCCTCTCCTTGTTATTCAGCGTCTTCTCCCATGGCTTCAAAGCCTCATCTAAATCTTTAATTGTGTCGAGTGCTCGCAAGATTACCGGAAGGCATCCCCCATAAGATCCCCATTTCAATAACGGTTTAGTTTCTTTCTTTCTCTCCGAAGAATCAAATGCCCCACAGCTCCTACCAACTTTCTTATCCTGGTCTTGAATTGAAGTCGAACCATTGAAACCAGGTCTAACAACATCGTCACTTCTCCTAGTCTGTATTTTCCTATACACTTTACTAATTCTCTTGTTTGCACCATTTGGAATTTCAACAAAATTCTGTTCTCTAACTCCACCCAAAAGCAGAGGAGGAGTTTTAGTGGAAACTACAACATGGAGACAACTAACATCCATTTATCCAATTTCACAAAATTCAGTACCTGGTTATAACTTTTGAGTCTCCCTCCATTATCATCATCATCATCATCACCAAGTCAAAACTACAAATACCCAATATAAAAAACTACCTAAAACACCCCTTATCCCAAAACTCATAAATTTACAAAACCACCCTCGCATTTAATAACAATCGAAGGACAAAACAGTCAACCCACTTCCTCCCTGTAAATATTGTCCATAAACATGGGTAAGTAAAGTGAGACGAGCTTAAAAACCCTAAACCCAAAGAAAAATGGAATCAGCATCCCCATCTTCACAATCAATAAGTTCGGCAGTACACAAACGTAAATTACCATCAACACCCTCAACAAATAATAATTTCCCAACGAAAGATGATGTTAGTCCACGTGGCATTTCGGAATCAGATGATGAGTCAGATGAAGAGGAGGAGGAGGAGGAAGAGGAAGAGGAAGAAGAAGAGGAAGAGGAGGAAGAAGAAGATAATAACAATGAGTCGATGAGAGTTTTTACCAGTGCTAGGTTGGAGAATAATGTGAAGAGGAACATAAAGATGAAGACTGAGAAAGTGAAGGAAGAGAAGGTGAAAGAGAGTAATGGTTCGATATCGGGTATTGTTGTGAAAGAAGATAATGTCAAGGGCATTTTTACTGAGAATTTACAGACTAGTGGTGCTTATAGTGCTAGAGAAGAAAGCTTGAAAAGAGAGGTAACTGTTTAGTAATTAATATTTAAGCTTTTTCTTTCTGTAATTATTACCAAGTATGCCTAGGGGAAAATGTTTGTTACAGGAAGAAGCAGGGAGGCTCAAGTTTGTGTGTTTTGCGAATGATGGAGTTGATGAGCATATGATATGGTAATTCGTTTTCTCTTGTACATAATTTATATAGTTAAGACTTTTCTTTTAACTCTTTGTCCTCTTTAATTCCCCTCAGGTTAATAGGATTGAAGAATATATTTGCTAGACAACTACCTAACATGCCCAAGGAATACATTGTTCGTCTTGTTATGGACAGGTGCGCTCTGTGTATCGTTATACCTTGTTCAAACGTCATAGAATGTGAACTGCTGATGATTGTCTTGTTTCTAGTATACATACCGGATACATGACACTATTTATTTCTTTGAAATTTGATACTTTACCAACTCGGGTATGTGCTATATTTCTGTGTTAACTCACACGTATACTATATAGTGTGATCTATTTATAATGAATTCTATTCATATAGTTCCCTTTGTAAATTTATGTGTGCTTTTATAATATGTTGCAGAAGCCACAAGTCCGTAATGGTCATAAGACATAATCGTGTTGTTGGTGGCATAACATATCGTCCATATATCAGGTAAAGTAAGTCATCAAAATTGATTATCCATTGAATTTATTTCTTCTACTCTTGTTTGCTGGGAAGGGTTGTTTCTCTTAAATCTGTGGAGGATGGACGTCTAGTTTCAGTTCTGTTTATAATCCGTTCCACCGACTTTTATATGGATGCTGTATCTGTACACGTCTATTGGGCTCATCGGTTATATTCATCCTCTATAATGTCTGATATAAGCTAGCATTCCCATATGTCAAATTTTTCTGTATCATATGTATGCGTAATAAAGTTATAAATATCTTGAAGCAAAAATGTCTCAACATTCTTTGGACTTTCGGGACAACTTTCACCTTCCTGTCGAGATCTCAATTGGTCCTCGACCAATATATTACAGCACTAGGAAGTTCAAGAGGTCTGTAAGACGCTGAATTTTCTCAGTAACAGGATAGGCCCTCACTAATTAAGGTTCAACATATCGGTTCCTGAGAATTCATTCACTGGTTGAAAGTTGACTGTAGAGCGCCATTCCTCTCTCCATCATGTGGTTGTTTGGCTCGAGCTTAACAATGGACAGTTTAGAATACAGCTATGTCTTTGAGGACGTGATCATGTCAATTAAACTTCTCCTTTTTTGTTTGGTCGAATGTGTTGGAGGACCTAAAGTACATCCCCTTATATATCACCTTAGTTTTATATCTTAATGATTTTTGTTTACTTGCTTGCATACTTGTCCCTGACTCTTTGTCGTTCAATTTGCGTAGTCAAAAGTTTGGGGAGATAGCTTTTTGTGCAATCACATCTGATGAACAAGTAAAGGGTTACGGCACAAGACTGATGAATCACCTGAAACAGCATGCTCGTGATGTTGATGGACTCACTCATTTTCTAACTTATGCAGACAATAATGCAGTTGGATATTTTAATAAGCAGGTCTGGGTTGCTATAAGTGCTTTCTCCTTGTTTTTACATGCTTGTACTTTATAATTTGTTCAATTTGTTGTAACATGGAATGTCTGCTAAACTGTTTCTGGATCCATCTAGATGTAAAAATGGAAGGTATGCTTATAAGAATGTGTTATAAGGCGAACATGTTGAGAGAACCCATTTAGGACATATGAATTGTCAACTGGAAAATGAATCCAGCTGTAGCCACAGAAAGATCTGTCTTAAGCCAACCTGCTTGGAATGGGTGGATCTTCTTGCCTTCTTGGCATTTGAGTAGACAAGTGTTTATAATTAGATCTCTTATTTGCTAGTTCATGATTTACGATTTTCCTTTAATCCCTAAAAACCAATTTGATTGCTTAGCATTTTTAGCCTTTTTTTTTTTAGCATTTACTTCATCTTTCTGTATTGAAGTTCTTGGTTCTTGTAGCTTTTGGGCGTCAGTGCTTTGCTTAATGTTTTTTTTTTTTTTTCTTCCATTGTTAAATTTGAAAGTTTGATTGGTTGATGGGTATCATGAAATAACAATGTTTTATCATTTGCAGGGTTTCACGAAAGAGATTAATTTGGACAAAGATATATGGCAAGGGTATGATTTATGTATCAGATTGACAGAGATTTAGTATTATAATAATAGTCTGTTTTCTCTCGGTAGAATGTCTGGCTTGATACTTAAGCATGTTGGCATAATAGTTACAATATAGAGGAAATTCTTTTCAGACTTTATGAGCAAGGTCCTGAAATTCAAAGTTTCCTCTGTATTGTTTATTGACTTGGTTTTATTTGCTATTTAATCAATCGAAAAAAAGAAAAAAAAGAAATGAAAAAAGAATAAAAAAGAAAACTAGTTGTAAAACCTTTCTGGAAATTCGTTAATTTAGATAAGTGATGTGATAATTCATTCGAAGTACCTTCCTATAATAGAATGAGCAGCTATTATAAAACAAAGACTCCAAAAGTTATTGCTTTCATCCTTGTTTTGTCAATTTCTTGGTTTGACTTGTTTATGCTGTATACGATGTAATTCCGAGTTTTTCATCTGGTTCATCAACATTTGATTGACAAGTTGCAGGTATTTTTTTTAGGTACATTAAAGACTATGATGGAGGAATACTTATGGAGTGCAAAATAGATCCAAAACTTCCGTATACTGATTTATGGACAATGATTCGCAGACAGCGGCTGGTAAACCTAGTCTCTGCTATATTCAGTAAAATAGGAAAGTCACATTAACATAAGTCGGATGTGGTCTCTCTTACCAAAGGTAGAGCTCATAGACTTAAATGTAGCTAAGCGGATACTCTCCTCTGCATTACCCTCTTCATATCTATTCAAAAACATAGTTAGTATTCTGAGTTAGTGTTAAAGTTAAATAAATTGGCATAACTTGTATTGGCAATTTGTAAAAATCTAACCCCAGGGCAAAAACAATATGGTTATGTTTCCCAAAGAATCTCTGACGCTCATTTCAGAAAAGTAAATATAAAAATAAAAAGTAAGAGGAAGTGAGGAACTGTTCAGCTTGTAAAACCTATATCATATGTAGTGGAAAACTTAAGAATTCAACAAACAGTTGAATAAGCAGATCTGTGAAGTCCATTTGTCTGTGCAAGTTTGAAACTTGAAAAATTTAGCACTGATTCTAGAATTTAGGTGTGCATTGAGCTTGGATGTAGGAGGAGTTAACAGGACGTTTGTATTGCTCCCTGGTCATGTTGGTTGAGTTTGAGCTTGGGATTGGGACATCAGTTTATGTTGAACACATTTATCATATATGAATAGATTCATATCTTCAAATTTTGATTGTTATCTACGATTCATGCTAATTCATTCCAGGTGTTTCATTTCTTGGTAATTGTAGGCAATTGATGAGAAGATAAGAGAACTCTCAAACTGTCACATTGTTTATCCAGGAATTGATTTTCAAAAGGTAGGGTATGACCATTTTACGAAGCTGTACCTTGAGCCCTATTATATGATTTTTTTTTTAAATAGTCGTTAATTTCGTGCCAGTTGATTTTATTGTCTTTCAGTTTTAAAGCCACATCCAAAAGCCATGACTTTATTGACATTTTGTTGTCGTATATATAGTATTTGAAACCTTTCTTTCCTTATCTTTTTTGGCAGAAAGAAGCTGGTATCCCTAAAAAGCTCGTCAAAGTAGAGGATATTCCTGGTTTAAGTAAGTAGATCAATCTCTATCTTTCTCTTACATGCATATAGTGTTTAACAGAACAAAGTAATAATTTATATCAACAGGAGAGGCTGGGTATACTGCTGACCAGTGGGGCCATTCACGTTTCCGAACAGTAAATGCTTCTGTGGATAGTGCCACCTATCGACAATCATTGAATAACTTCATGCGCGCACTTTTGAAGGCAGGTTTCTTCTCAATTTTCTCAGCTTATGTTTATTTATTTTTTCTTCTTTGTTTTGTTTTGTATTGTTTTGCTCTCTTTTATGGAATATTGTCCAACTGGTACATGTTATAGTTTATGTTTTGAGGTGTCAGCACATTGTTATGATCATAATGCCTGTTTCCATCAAGCATGATCACCTCACTGGTTTTCTTTCGTGAACACAAACTAATTGAAATAATGCAAATGCAATTTTTTACTATTTTGTCTAGATTACTTGAGAAACTGATGATTGTTGGTGCTCATGTGTTTGAAGTTCACGACGACTATCTGTTTAAGTCTCCAAAATAAAGAAATAGAGTGAAAATTGTGTAATTAGAACATTCATATATATATGTAGAGTAGGTTAGTTTTTATCAACTAAATAGCCTTCATGTGCCTGTGAACAGATGATGCATGACCATCCTGATGCTTGGCCCTTTAAGGAACCAGTTGATGCACGTGACGTGCCTGATTACTATGACATAATAAAAAATCCAATGGGTAAGACATATGTACTAGATGAATGCATTTTGTTTCTCATATTTCTGTCATAAATAACTGATTTTATCATGTGCATGTATCATGTGACCTATTTTCTTTAGGCTGCTTATGTCATACTTGTAAAATATTAAGAGACACTGAATGAGCATACTCTTTTTCAACAATTTCACTTGAAAAAAGTTTCCCTAGGTGAAGGATAGGAAATTAGGAAATATTGTCAATGTATCTATAACACACAGAAGCAAAAAAGACGGTTTTTCTTTGTTCCGCTGTTTGAGTGATTTTTTCCCCTCCATTTCTATACAATTGTATTTATGTTTCAGTTCATCTCCTCTACAATGCAGATTTGAGGACAATGTCGAAGAGGCTAGAGTCAGAGCAATACTATGTCACATTTGAGATGTTTGTGGCAGATATAAAGAGGATGTTTGCCAATGCTCGCGACTTATAACTCCCCTGATACTATCTATTACAAATGTGCAACCAGGTGAGCTCTTTACTCAATTTCTTTATATATTATTTCATTTTATTGGTCTCGTTCCTGCCTAAATCGCATTGTTTTGATGCATAGACTGGAAAAACTTCTTCTCGCTCAAAGTTCAATCAGGTATTCAAGCTTGTAGCAAAGTCCAGCAGTAATGGATTACACAGAAGTCAATTCATACTTCTTTGTCAGAAGGGATATGGTAATAATACTTTGGCCTTATATCTAGTGCTTCTTCTGAAACTCATAATAAACTACATGCGGTTGATGCCTGTAGGATTACACATACACATTTTGATTTGGTAATCAAGGAATGATGGTATTGATTATTTCTTGAAAGACACTTTCACCTGTAAAATTCATGGTTTTGATGTATCGACTATGTCTAAAGATGAATTCTGCTCTCTTTGCAACTTTGCAGAGGGTATATCATTGTTTTTTTTTTTTCCTTAGATTCCCTGAAGTCAACAAGCAGTGGAGCACATATTAAATCAAGTGCTACAAGAGTTTAAGATGTGCATGGTCCATCAGTGGTCAAGAACTGAACAAGAATTGAACAGGAACCCATTTACACGTATGGATATCTTACTGCAAGTATGTCGTCTTCGTTCCTTACCTCTGAGCAATGTACATGTTTGGTCAATAGTGACTGGATTGGCAACGAGATTCACTCCATGAGAAATTAGTGTTGTATTCTTTATGCTCAGACACGGAATAAGGAGTCATGCATATTGAGCATTGTATTTAAACAACGTGTATACGATTTTTCCAAGCTGGTATTTTGCGAGTGTTGTGCATCTGCTAGAATGTAAGTTATTCGGAGAACTGAGTATATAACAGACCCTATTTATGGATCATTGCTGAGTGCTAACACAGTGCAATCACCTTTTTGACCTCATTACTTTTCTCTGTTTTCCTTGCTTTTTGGACGTTAGGCAGGGTCTCATTGTTGTTTTGTGCAGACCATTCATTCTCATCTGGAAAGAGACCACAAAAGTCTTCTCGAAACTCCTAATCAAGCTTGAATCTGGAATGAAACAACCTTAAACCCCCAAAGTTCGATTTTGAAAGTTTTTGGCGCATCCGCTTACATTCTAGCAATTCAATCCAATACCTTGCGACATCATCTCTCCACTCTTCTGAGAGTTGCTTAGTGATAGAAATGGTTACAAATTAAAGCTTAATACATGTATACCAATTTTTCATCTCCCTGACTGGTCTCCTTATAAAATTTTCATCTTACTGAGCATTGCTCACGGAGAGTAATGGCTAGAAAATTTGAGCACATATTTTGATGACATCCTCTTCCAGGATGAATGGAGTTTCCGATTCTTTGTTCTTGTTTTTTGGTTTTTTGGCCAAATATTCATCGCCAAGTCGTGAGCCTTTCTGCCTTCCCGCTTCTAGCTCAACTTTCCCTATCCACAAATCCTAGAAGCTCACAAGCAAGTTCAACTGGTTTCCTAAATTTGGCCCATACGCTTCTTACTCTAACTTCAAGTTCATCACCTTTTAACTTTTCAACTGTTGCGTCCTTTCAATTTCTGTACTCTTTAATCTCATTCACTTTCTCAGTCTTCTGACCTGCGCATCTTCACCTGAAATCTTAAGCTGAGGAATCTCTTCATGAAGATTTATCAACCGGCAGAATTCAAGTTTTCGACTGCCCGTACGTCCAAATTGGAAGTTGCTTTCCTAATACTCGTGTATCTTTCCTTTTCATACTGGAAAACTAATTTCAACTCTCAAATTGGAAGATAAACGAGTTATGTTAGGATTGTGTTTCAACAAAGCCTCAATATTTTGAAAAGCTATATATTCCTGTCTTTTGCTTCTTTTCTCTCTTCTTTCCAAGCTAGAAGGTCTGTGCAGAAGATAAACGATAAGGATGTCAAGCAACATGTTCCTTCCAAGAGAGATCTTGGAGGATATACTCTCAAGACTACCGGTAAGGTCTCTTCTACGTTTTCAGTGTGTATCTCAATCATGGAAGAATTTGATTCGAAGTCCTTTTTTCGTCAAAAAACACCGTAGTCGATCCAAAGAAAGATTTGGCAACCTTAAAATAATTGTTCCTAATAGAATATCTCACAATTTGAATTTGTCCGATATAGAAAGTCCCACGCTCTATAAGTGTAGACATCTATATTTAGTAGTTTCTATTATTATGTTTTAGTTTAGTATAAATATGTAATTATGGGTAGAAAACAATCATAATACAATGACTCTAATTCTAACCCTATTATTCTAGTCTACTCTCTTATCAATTTTTCTTCTTCTTGGTTTTTCTCTTATTAGAACAATGTCACAACTCTCCTAGCATCACAACTAATATAGAATTCTACAGTTCCAAATGCTGAATAATCTTGTCTGCCAAGTGATTTAAACCTAAATATTTAGTTTTCTGATTAAGATTATGTTTTATGTTTTATGCGCTTGTAATGGAGTTGTATATATTAAAAATCGTTTTAGTGACAAAATACGGTTACTGGATCCTGCTACGAGACAATACAAAGAAATTCCAAATATGAAGATTTTGTTAGGTGGTCATTTTGGTTTTGGTTACAGTGCAACCTGTGACGATTATATAGTAGTGCTGTTCAACAATATCGCCCCTAGTTCTATTAAACATTTAAACTTTACTCCTTAAGGAATAATTCACTTACAATGATCAAAGATATTCCTTATACAATTCATTACAGTATATATTCTGGAGTTCTTGTTAATGGCGCTATTCATTGCCAGTGGTGAGTTGCATGTGACTTTTTCAGTAACAAGTATGCAAACCGTGCTTGCAGAGGGTTTTTTTTTTCTTGAAGTCTTGAAACCTGTTATTCGAGATCGATAATTAACATGATTTTTTTAGATTCTAATTGTAATTACATAGGAAGGCACATCTAATTTAATATAAAGGATAATTATATTATTTAAGTGATATTAGGGAGTTTTTTTCTAAACTATTAATAAAAGAAGGTTTGTTCTAAATTTAGAGAGAAAAATGGAGAATAATTATATAATTTAAATTACATTAGGGAGTTTTTCTAAATTATTAATAAATGGGGGTTTCTAAATTTTTATGAGGGAGGTGTTTATAAATTGAGCAAATAGAGAGATTTCAATTTGGTTATAGTAGTGGAGAGTGGGCTCCTCAAAACCGGCTAGCATATAGTGTAGAGATATACACTTGATGAATGCACGATCTCTCTTGACGCCTTGGAGGAATACCTTTGTACAATTCATCATCAATGTAATTTTGGTCTTGAGTTATGGATGATGAAAATTTAAGGTTTCCAGAAATCTTGGACCAAGCTATGTAACCTTAACAGCAACGCGCAAGGTGATTTGCTCTACCCTACAAAGCTTTTATGCTTCACCCCTTCTCTCATATGACCTAAAAAGAGGAAGTTTGAGGAATCTCATGACCAGAGATTCAACATTTTATTTTCATGCAACTACTTACATGGAGAGTCTTGTTTCACTTGGAGTCGACAATGAAGCTGGGAAAAGGACAGATTTCGAAGCATCGTCCCGTGTAAACGTAGTGAAATGTGAGAACTTACATGGAACAGTGAAGCTGTGGAATGGGCAGTGTGTGGTTGAAGCCTTGAGGCTAGTGCTTGGAGACGTACTTGTTTAAATAGTACTAAACTTATGTGTAATGCTTAATTTTAACTCTTTTTTTGGCTCGAAGAACCTCGTTAGTAAGTTAATTATTCTGAACGAGTGAATCAATCGGGTATAATTCGATTTCAAAAGTGTTCTAACTAAAACAAACCTCATTAACAATGAAAAAAAAATCAAAATTCATATCTCATCATCACAAATATGAATTTCTCTAATAAAAGTTTTTAAAAGAATTTATGAAAATTCCGAACTTTACCCGTTTAATACTTTTGATTGCCGAATTATTTCCAAATCTGAATAATAATTGCCAAATTATTTCTATTTAATTCGATTTCAAAAATATTTCAAAAATTTGTGTTTAAAATGTGAATAGTTTGCAAGCACTAACAAGGTTGAAGAACCTCCAAAATAGCAAAGCTTCTAAGCTTGCTAATTAAGTGGGTACAATGTATTGTCCCCGTGATATTTTCTAACTAGGATATTATATTTCTGTAATCAATAAGAGATATACCAACTTCCAATATAATATTTATGTTAATCAGGATTTCAAGCTATTTTATGATTAACGGCTATGCTTATTTATTTATTTATTTATTTTGAAATGGTGATGTGGTTGAGGGGCAGACTTTTACATGTTGATTAAACTTCAAAGAGTTACATACCTCTCTAAAAGTATGATGAGGGAGAATTTTCAGTACAACAACACTAGGTTCTAAGCCTTGCAATCATGAAAAACGTAACTCATGAACATAGTTCACTCGGGTACACACACAGAAATAACTATATAGAAACATCTAACGTCTGCCACCAAACAAAAGTTTATCCCTTAAAACCGGATGATCATTCAATTAGATGTTTCTACGCATTCTCAAAATTATAAAAAAAAATGTCCCACATTCCCAGCAAGCATCTGTTAGACCATGAGTATCATCTGAGATTTCCTTGATGTATCCATCAAGGTTCTTACCTTTATATCTTGCCTTGGAAGCTTGCTTAATCATAGCTAAGATAGGACTAATTTCACCAGCTAAGCGTCCCTTGATCGCACTAGGAAAGGGTTCTTTGCTAGCTCTCTTTGACCTAATTAACCGTAGTCCATTCCTCAGGTTGAGCTTCCTTCTGAACTCTAGCTAGACTTTATACCAGGTGGAGAGATAGGTTGTACTTTATATATCTCGTCTCTTGCTCAATGGGAGCACAATCCTGCTCACTGCACCAATCAACTGGAAAGCATTTGTAGCATTATCCACCTAAATTGGAGCAACATCCACTTCAGTATTTGCAAGATCAGTCTTAACGGTAGTGCTTATTTAAGCCAATAGTTGGACAAGATATATATATGCATACCAAAACTGAAGTTCTAGATTTCTAGTTCGTGAGGAATGATCCTCCCCGCAACAATGACCATCGGCCCAATTGCCACAATCCTACTCAAATGTGTTTCCCATGGCATAAAAAGTTATCCAAATCCGATATCCAAAATTTTCGGATCATATCTGATTTTTTTAATACGAATTCAAATCGGGCATTTCGAATATCCACTTATCCCCTAGCTCTAATGTTCTTCTTGCAGCAACGAACCACTCGAATCGGGCATTTCAAATATCCACTTATCCCATAGCTTTAATGTTCTTCCTGCAGCAACGAACCAAAAAGTTTGCATGACGACATTGGTATTAGTCCCAACTCCCAAATGGAACAAGTTGACTAGAAATTATCTTTTTTTCATAAAGAAGCACCTTAATCGATCCAAAGAAAGCATTAACGACCTTAAACTAATTTTGGCATAGGACCAAATCTTGAGTGTACATTTAATCTGCCAAGTGCCAAGTGATTTTCCACTAGATATTCAGATTTCTAAGTACTATGTTTTATGCTCATGTAATGGATTACTATGCCTTACTGTAGAATTTAACACCTAAATAAATAGACAAGACACAATAATTTATAGTGGTTCGGTGCCAATGCGGCGACCTACGTCTACGGGAGAAGAAAGGTTTTTTATTTTGCTTGAGATGATAGGATTTTAGGTTACAGAGAGTTTATATAGCACAACATGAGTGCATATTCGTGTTTATATGTTTCTATAAAGGATTGGAGACTTTCCTTTATAGAAAACATAAGAATCTGATAAATCTTTGCAAACACCGACTAGGGCGCACTTGCGCTCCAACTAGTTTGGTCAGTGCCGATCGCCTTTGCCTTTTTTCTCCCACACTCCCCTCAAGTTGGTGCGAAGATATCCAAATGAACCCAACTTGGAGAGAATATCATGGAACTTGGAAGTCGGAAGTCCCTTGGTAAAAAATGCGCGCAAGCCGTTGGTCACTTCGAACAAAGGAGGTAGTGACAATGTTGGACTGTACTTTTTCACACACAAAGTAACAGTCAATTTCGATATGCTTAGTTCTCTCATGAAACACTGGATTTGTTGCAATGTGCATAGCAGCTTGATTATCACAGTAAAGTGTAGTTGGCATATGCAACCCAAAACACAAATCCTTCCAGAAGAGCGCGAAGCCATATGATTTCACTGGTGATGGAAGCCATAGCCCTGCAGACTCACGTACTAGAAACGAGCCACTACATTCTGTTTCTTGCTCTTCCAAGTGACTAAATTACCTCCCACAAAGGTACAATAACCGAAGTAGACCTCCGATCAACTGGACATCCTGCCCAATCGGCATCCGGTAATGCAGTGATAATAGATGTATGCCCATTTATCCAAGATCCAAATACCTGCCCTCGGTGACCCTTTTCGGAGATTGCAGGTATTCTAGAAACTGAATTCATATGTGGAGTCCTTGGAGCATGCATAAAACGACTAACCAAGCTCACTGCATAAGAAATATCTGGTCGGGTAATAGTTAAATATATTAGTTTACCAACTAATCGCTGATACTGACCAATGTCAGTAAGAAGATCACCAGTGTTGTCTAACTTGGCTCCACTATCAGTTGGAGAATCAGATGGTTTTACCCCCAGCTTTCCTGCTTCACTCAAAATATCCAACACATACTTTCTTTGATTCAGAAATATACCTTTTTTTGAATAAGCAATTTCGATCCCAAGAAAGTACTTCATAATACCCAGATCTTTGATGGCAAACTTCTTGTGCAGTAACTCCTTGAGCTTAGAAATCTCGATAAGGTCATCACCTGTGATAACTATATCATCAACATAAATAAGAACTATAACCAAGCCTGTCCTGCTAGATTTAACAAATAAGGAAGGATCAGCATCACTTCGCTTAAGACTAGTCATAGCTAGAATAGAACTGAGCTTGGCATACCACGCTCGTGGAGATTGTTTAAGTCCATAGATAGCCTTTTTTAACTTGCATACTAATCCGACCTTAGTCTCCTTCGGATGTCTAGGTGGGATGCTCATATACACTTCTTCTTTAAGATCTCCGTGTAAAAATGCATTTTTCACATCCATCTGAAATAATTTCCAGTCTTGATTCACAGCTAGAGAAACAAGAACTCTAAACGTATTCATCTTTGCAACTGGTGCAAAGGTCTCATTATAGTCCTGACCATATGTTTGGGTGAATCCCCTTGCAACAAGTCGAGCTTTAGACCTCTCTAATGAACCATCACTGTTGAACTTATTTCTGAACACCCACCGACAATCAACAGTTTTCTTTCCATACAGTAGCATAACAATATCCCAAGTGTTATTCTCGTCTAGAGCACGAAGTTCTTCTTGCATCGCCTTTCTCCATACTGGACGAGAGTTAGCTTCTCTAAAGTTCTTGGGTTCTTGCACGTCATCAACTGTACTTAGGAAAGCATGATGAGATGAAGTGATATTAGCATAACGCTATATACTCCTCGTAGAGGATATGTAACGTTATGCAAAGAATAAAAATTCCTCGTGAGTCACTGGAGGATGCCTTTCTCTATCAGATTTATAGTAATCCTTGAGAGTTACTGGAGGTCGTTTCTCTCGTTCAGATTGTCTAGAAACTGGAGGAGCTGGAGGGGCTGGAGAATCACCAGAGCGCACGCCCGCTTTTTGCTTTCGTTTCTGCAAAGCCACCGTGCCTTTGAGCACACTGCGCCCCATCTACCGGAAGTCGTGGATCACTGCTTTCAATCTGCAAAGCGCACTCTGCGCTTCACCCTGAGAGCACTGCGCCCCATCTACTGGAAGTCGTGGATTACCAGAGCGCACCTGCGCCCTTGCTTCAGTAGCGCCCAATTCTTTAGTGGCCGGAATTGTACCTTCACCAACCATTGGGACAGGGGCAATGCCTTCACTAACCGCTGGAAAAGGAGCCAACTCAGCTGTAATAATAGCTAGGAGAGGTGCCAAATCTGCCAAACACTCCCCCTGGGACCGATTCCTAGGCACAATTGAATCATGAAAGAAGGCTTCAGATTCCACAAAGCGGACATCACGAGAGACAACTAATTTCCTTGTCGCAGGACTGTAACATATGTAGCCTTTCTGTGTGGTGGAATAACCAACAAACACACATTGAGTAGCCCGAGCATCAAATTTATCTCGATGAATGGCTTGCTGATGCACATAACAGACACACCCAAACACTCGCAGGTGAGAGAGATCCAGCGGCCTGGCTTTGAGCACTTCCAATGGCGATTTAAAACCAAGGACCTGACTGGGAAGATGATTAATCAAATATGCAGCAGTTAAGACGCCATGAGACCAGTAGTGCTTAGGAACATTCATGCCCAACATAAGAGCATGAGTGGTCTCCAAAAGGTGTTCTTTCTTTTCTTCAGCCACCATTCTGGCGAGGTGTGCCAACACAACTAGTTTGATGAATTATCCCCTGGCTACGAAGATACTCAGGTAACATACCTTTACAAAACTCAGTGCCATTGTCAGATCTAAACATCTTGATATTAGCACCAAACTGGTTAGTAATCATAGTATGAAAATCCTTGAATCTGATCACAACCTCGAGTTTTTCGATTTCAATAAATATAACCATGTAGCATGAGATTTATCATCAATGAACAACACAAAATACTTATAGCCATCATAGGAATTAACGGGAGCAGGTCCCCATAAATCAGAATGAATTAACTCAAACAACTTATTTGACACAGAATTCGAGTGTGGAAAAGATAACCGAGTTTGTTTAGAAAATTGACAAACATCACAAACATCATCAGAGTTTAAAGAAACATGCGGAAACAAATTTGAAAGGACATGACTAGATGGATGCCCAAGTCTTTTATGCAAAATACGACTCTCAAGTAAATCACTAGTTTGATACGCCTTCTTATGCGACTTCAACAAGTAGAGTCCATTAGAATAAATTCCTTCACCAATCGTCCTCTTCGACTTTCGATCCTGAAAGACGACAGAGTTAGGAGAAAAAATGACATCACAATTTAACGAATTGGTAAGTTTTCCAACAGATAGAAGTTGAACAGGGAATGCCAGAACGACTAGAGCATCACTCTTGAGATTTTTATCAAAAAAATTCACTTGACTACTACCTAGAATGGGAACTGTGGAACCATTTGCTATGGAAATATTATGTTTTCCAGGTTTGGACACAAAATTATGGACAGAGGCAAGGCAATTAGCCATATGATCAGTAGCCCCAGAATCAATTATCCATGAGTTACTGTTTTCTGGCATAGTAAAATAGGCATGTAAATTACCTGACACATGAGTTGAGGCAAACTGACCTTTGCTAGAAGACATAGACTTAGTGAGTTGTTGGAGAATTTGACTCAACTGATGACTAATATCTGAGTTGGACATTGATGTCTCGGCAACAGCGGCATGCTCTTTCTTGGACAATTCTTTTTCCTTCTTAAGATGTGGATATAATTCCCAACTGTATGTGCCACCATATCTGTACCCCCATAAACAATCAACGTTGGGTTGGGTACTATTATAGCGCCACCCACTACTATGTGCGCTGCCCAAAATCATGGCGTGTCGGTCGCCGTAAAAATCGAGGGCATGCGGTCATTTTAATTTTATGGCGTGCACGCAGCCTAATTTTATGGCGTGCGGTGCCCATTTTTATGGCGTGCTGCACCTGCTTAAATTTTATGGCGCGTGCACCGCCGCCTAATTTTATAGCGCGATGCCGCCCAATTTTATGGCGTGCTCCGCCTAATTTTATGGCGCGCCACCGCCTAATTTTATGGCGTGCCTGTCTGCTCAAAATTATGGCATCATAAGCTAGATATAGCATTTTCAGATTTAGAAAATATATTTGGCAAGATATGCTTCCATATTAAAACTTTACATAATTACAGAATATTATGTAGCAATAAAGGAAATAATATTTATCATTATTATCCTATAAATACCCCATTCCTCTGAAACAAAGAACTACGTTCATTTGAGAGACTTGATTCCGGAGAACGATTTGGATACGTATGCAGCCATTAAAGGTACAATCTCAACAGTTCATTGCAATAACCTCCCTTACGAAACCATGGGTGTGTTTGGGCGAGTTTCTACCCAAACATAATTGGCGCCGTCTGTGGTTGGTTACCAACGCGAACTTTTCGTCCCACGTTCTTTTTCCAAGATCCGTAATGGCAAAACAACAAGATCTCAACCGAAAGCAAGAACGCAAGATTACAACAACAAGAAGAAAACAACTTACCCAATCCCGAAGTTCTAACTAATCAGACCTTGATGAATCAACCAGTCGCTCCAGATCTGCAAGCTCAGCCTTCAAACCTCCAGGTGCCACAACAACGCCGATCTAGACGTACACGACTTCAGGCTCTAATAACTCAAGATCTAGAGGCAAGCAAAGCGGATTCAGAGAATATGGAGATAGGAGATGAAGATGTGCCTTAGCTTTAGAAGTGTTGCGTCAGAGGTTCAGAAGAGAGAAAGAATATTGCAACTACTTGCAGAAGCAACTGGACAAAGAGAAGCAAATACAAAGGGATGACGCCGGTGCTGCATTTTCTACACCGGCAAGAGCCCCCAGATCTGGTGAACAACGGAGTGTATTCAACCGACTACAATTTAAGTACGGTACATCCCATCCATTGGACCCTCTCCCTGAGCATCATCAGAATCACTCAAGGTCAAGTAGACATTCATCCCATTCAAGAAGGCGATCCATATCTCAAAATACCAACAACACTAGGCGTAGCAGTGGTCATAACATGACAAGATCATTGAAGGTCAATCATAGCACATCAGAAAGGTGGACAACATCCACCATAAGACGTAATGCTAGACGCCAAGATCAGGACCTCCGAGACGAATTGCAACATGACCTTAGACATGGCTTGAATGCAGCAAACCCGATACGGGTTAACAAAGGTCGACCCTAGAGAGTACGGCGACACCAAAGAAGCTGCCCCGGTTCGACGACATTTTAGCCCTTTTTATCGGCATAGGTCTCGCAGCCCAAGGAACCAGCCAAATATAGAAGAAAGCAATAGTTGGGGGCGACAACAACGTGAGATGCAACGTGGTGAAATTACTCCTCAAATCGGGAATCTAGAAGTCACAGGCGTACCATTCACGGAACAACAAATCAAAGACATTGTCAAGAAAACAATAACCAATGTGGGTGTCGCTGATGCACGATGGAAAGACCTTGCAGTGAACGAAGATGTCGTTGGGAGATTTTCCCTAAAGATACAAAATGCAGAGCATCGGGAAGGATTCAAACAACCAGAACTTCCTACGTTCAAAGAAGCAGGAGGTGACCCGAACGATCATATTATGGAGTTTAAAAGTAAGCTAATTCTCTGGTGCAGAGATGACCCCCTCTTATGCAAACTTTTTCCATCTACGTTAAAAGGAGAAGCTCTACGTTGGCTTTCCAGCTTACCAGCAATCAATCTATCAGCGTCATTCCGTGAATTAGCAAAACCAGTTCACAAATCGGTTTAAGCATAATTGGACACGCCCTAAGGATGTCAACATCTTGCTTAACACCAAGCAAAAAAAAAGGATGAAGCTTAATCGCAAAGTTCAGAATTCGTTTCCGCCAAGTACAAGCAGAGGTCACCGATGTCCCCGACGTAATGATCATTCATGCATTCAAGGAAGGAGTTCATTTTGATAAAAACGAATCTATAACTCCCTTTGTACGGACCCCCACAATCAAAGTCCGATTTTGTTTACACCTAACGCAAGTTCATTAATGTAGAGGAAGATGTTAGATCAAAAGCTTCCAGAGATAAAGACTTTCGGAGTAAAGACTCAAACGAAGGTAAAGGAAAACATAAGCAAAACATATCGGAAGGGCAACAAGAGAAATATGAAAAGGTTAACACAGTTTGTGAGGAAATGAAGCTCACTCCATTAAATGCCAAGTATGATGCGATATATGAGAAGATCAAGGGACGCAACTTACTTTTTCCTCCGATGCCCTTACCTGAACACACTAAGTCTAAACGTGACAAAAATCTTTGGTGTCACTTCCACAATGATTTCGGTCATGAAACAGAAGAGTGCAGATCCCTCAAGGGAAAAATACAAATCGGTTTAAGCATAATTGGACACGTCCTAAGGATGTCAACATCTTGCTTAACACCAAGCAGCAAAAGGATGAAGCACTGGCAAAGTTCGTAATTCGTTTCCGCCAAGTACAAGCAGAGGTCACCGATGTCCCTGACGTAATGATCATTCATGCATTCAAGGAAGGAGTTCATTTTGATAAAAACGGAATCTACAACTCCCTTGTACGGGACCCCCCACAATCAAAGTCCGATTTGTTTACACGAACGCAACAGTTCATTAATGTGGAGGAAGATGTTAGATCAAAAGCTTCCAGAGATAAAGACTTTCGGAGTAAAGACTCAAACGAAGGTAAAGGAAAACATAAGCAAAACATATCGGAAGGGCAACAAGAGAAATATGAAAAGGTTAACACAGTTTGTGAGGAAATGAAGCTCACTCCATTAAATGCCAAGTATGATGCGATATATGAGAAGATCAAGGGACGCAACTTACTTTTTCCTCCGATGCCCTTACCTGAACACACTAAGTCTAAACGTGACAAAAATCTTTGGTGTCACTTCCACAATGATTTCGGTCATGAAACGAGAGAGCAGATCCCTCAAGGGAAAAATACGAGACTAGTCGACACAAAGGGACAATTAGACGAAGTTTTTGCTTTTCAAAACGGTGAAGCAAAATTTAGCAATGACCGCCACAATGTCATACTAGGCCGGTCATGCCAAAATCAATGACATTTCACGATCAAGGCAAAAGTGTGAACAACGAGCTAAGTTCGGTTTCTTGCGTGAATTTTATCACGTGAATAACATTGATTTTGTTGAAGGAATTGTTCGTAAACTACAGAGCCCGGTCCCCTATGCTTTAGTGATAGAGATCTAATTGGCGCCCATCATCCTCATTATGATCTCGTCCATCATCTCCATTTCGTTGGATTATGGCGAAGTACGGTATCATCATGATAGATCTTGGAAGTTCTCATTACCGTCGTTTTTGCGGGTTGCTACAAGAACATGCACTATCGGAAAAATTTAATTATTGCAAAAATAATCCAATCATTGGGTTTGACGGAACAAAGAACAACCCCAAAGAGGGAAGAGTCTCTTTACCACCACGCTTAATGGACAAGTCAATCGACATTGAATTCCTTCGATGAATTGCAAATCCCTTACAATGCAATCCTAGGAAGGGACTCGCTCCACAAAGATGGCGCTAGATGAGTCTCTACATTTCACGGCGGTAAAGTTCCCATCTCTTGACAAAATTTGTAAGGGTCTTGCGGCTGACGGATGGCTTTCCCACAAATTGTCACGAAAAGGTCTTGGAGGAATATCGTCACCGGATATGCGGGAAATACAATTCTCAAGAATGCGCAAACAAATATCTAAATCGAATCAGTCCCATGCGGTATTTAATCGCTAGTTCAAGAAATGAAGGACCTCCGACCATAGGCCGCCTCTTAGAAGTTGATTGGGAATTTAGGCGGAGAAACAACTTTCATATCGGCAGAATTGACGGAAAATGAACAAAAGGAAATGGTAGCACTCCTCAGAAAGAACAAAAAGATTTTTGCTTGGTCAGTCGAGCAGATGCCAGGAATTAGCTCAGAAGTTGCATGTCACACACTTGACATTGATCCTACCATCAAGCCGGCCGGCAAAAGCCTAGCGATGGGCCCTTAAAGAAAAACTCAAAGTCGAGAGGAAATTGATCGAGTTACTCTCAACTAAGTTTATACCGCCAATTTCATATCCGCGTTGGTTGTCTAATGTGGTTGCGATGCAAGAAAGATGGTAAAATGACAGTGTGCATTGATTTCACCAACCTTAACAAAGCTTGCCCGATTCATCCCTACCCTCTCCCACGAATATCGGAATTAGTGGATGCCACGTCTGGCTACCCACGATTATCATTTATGGATGCATATTCGGGATACCACCAGATCCCATTAGCTGTGAAGGACCAAGAAACAACTGCATTCATAATTGACAAAGGGATTTTTTGTTACCAAGTTATGCCTTTCGGTTTAAAAAACGCAGGGGCTACGTACCAGAGGATGATCGACACCATATTCGGAGATATGTTGGGCAAGACAATGGAAGCTTATATTGATGACATGGTTGTAAAATCCAAACACAGTGGAGATCATAATTCTGACTTACAATCAGTTTTTGACAGAATTGATGAATTCAACATGCGGCTAAATCCTTTGAAATGTGCTTTCGGACTGGTATCAAGGAAATTTCTAGGGTATTTGATGACTCGTCGAGGCATCGAAGCTAACCCAGAACAGATCCGATCCATTCAAGCCATGCCCTCTCCAAAAACAAAAAAAAAGATTCAACAGCTCACAGGGCGCTTAGCAGCACTAAATTGTTTCATCTCTAAATACTCGGACCGGTGTCGTCCTTTCTTTCAGACGTTAAAAGACTCAGGAAGGTGGAATGACGATTGTGAAAATGCCTTTCAGTCAATCAAGAACTACCGGTCTCACCACCAATCTTGGCCGCCTCTAGCTGAGGCAACCTGTTGGAGCTTACTTGGCCGCTACAGAAACTGCAGTAAGTGCAGTCCTGTTCATCGATGGAGAAGGCGGTCGTCCGATCTTCTTCATTGGTAAAACACTAACGGGGGCGGAAAGGAAATATTCGAGAATTGAAAAAATTGCTCTAGCGTTAGTTCATGCTGCCAGACGCCTCAAGCCATATTTCCAAGGAAGACTGGTCAAAGAATACACGGAATATCCTATACGCAAACTTTTTCGAAGTGCCCAGGAATCAAGTAGACTCGCAGAATGGGACATCTACTTAAGTGCTTATAGCATCAATTTTGAACCTCGCATTTCAGAAAAGGGTCATGCACTTGCATCCCAAATGGCAGATTTCCCTATCGACGATTTCGTCCCTGAAGTCAACCAAGACGAATGCATCTCTAGTGAAGCGCCAGCAGTTTGGGGCGAGGAAGGCCCAACAAATCTTACGGCCCCATCACCCGATTCATGGATGGTTTACATGGACGGCTCACACAACAAACCGCTACGGATTAGGATGTGTTTTATCAAGCCAAACACTTAGTAGTTTGGGTCGACAGATTCCTTAGAACCGGTCCTTGAAGTAATCTTCTTTTTGTTTTCAGATTATCAATCATCAATAAAATGAATTATTCTATAGTTCTTTATTTTCATTCAGTTAGTTAGTCAAAAATAATATATATCAATTATTCAGTTACCATTCTTAAAGACAAACAGTTGATATGAAGGCTCAACTATACAAAACATATACAAATTCAAAAGTCATGGAGTTTGCGTTTGCAACACCTCTCTCCATGCCCCAAAAAGTCATGGAGTTTGCGTTTTCAATACCTCTCTCCATGCACCAAAAAGTCATGGAGTTTGCGTTTTCAACACCTCTCTCTATGCACCAAAAAGTCGTGGAGTTTGCGTTTTCAACACCTCTCTCCATGCACTAAAAAGTCGTGGAGTTTGCGTTTTCAACACCTTTCTCCATGCACCAAAAAGTCATGGAGTTTGCGTTTTCAACACCTCTCTCCATACACCAAAAAGTCATAGAGTTTGCGTTTGCAATACCTTACTCCGTGCATTACCAAGCCATGGAGGGTGCATTTTCAACATCTCTCTCCATGCAGCAAAAAGTTTGTGCATCACAAAGTCGTGGAGTTTGCATTTGCAATCCATGCACCACAAAAGCTCAAGTTTTACAACAAAGCTCAAGTTTCACCAATATTTTATACACAACTTAAAACTTAGGGTAAGCATTGGTTGACATTGAATAGTTGGAATATCTATCCAACTGGCGTAAAACATGGTTGTTTCTCCAGTGAAATGCCAACAATTGGGGGCGACTACACTACGTTTAATGCCCAAAAGTTTCTCCATCTCATTAGTATTGAGTGTTTTCATACCACTGGTGTTGCCTGAACTAAGCAGTGAACAAAAACAACGATCAATTTCATGGCCGTACAAACAGCCTTAGGCATTCATGCCAAGCAAACAACCTTTGGTTGCTTTCTTTTCACAATCTTCACCTCTGTCTATAACTTCCACTGTCGTATCCTTTTCGAACTAGTTTTTTATTATTATTCTTCACCACAAGGAACTAGTTCCATCCGGCAAAGAGGGGCGTGTATGTGCCACCACCATCGTACCCCCATAAACAATCAACGTTGGGTTGGGTACTATTATAGCGCCACCCACTACTATGTGCGCCGCCTAAAATCATGGCGGCGCGCGCCGCCTTAAAATCGCGTGCTGGTGCTTCAATTTTATGGCGTGCTGCCGCCTTAATTTTATGGCGTGCTCGTCGCCTAATTTTATGGCGTGCGGTGCAGCCCATTTTATGGCGTGCTGCCGCCCAATTTTATAGCGTGCTGCGCCGCTTAATTTTTATGGCGGCGTGGGCCGCCTAATTTTATGGCTGGCCGCGTCGCCTAATTTTATGGCGTGCCTGCCGCCAATTTTATGGCGTGCCGTCGCCTAATTTTTATGGCGTGCTTGCCGCCCCAATTTTATGGCGTGCCAGCCTGCCCAATTTTATGGCGTGCCTGTCTGCTCAAAATTATGGCATCATAAGCTAGATATAGCAGTTTCAGATTTAGAAAATATATTTGGCAAGATATGCTTCCATATTAAAACTTTACATAATTCTGAGAATATTATGTAGCAATAAAGGAAATAATATTTATCATTATTATCCTATAAATACCCCATTCCTCAAAACAAAGAACTACGTTCATTTGAGAGACTTGATTTCGAGAACGATTTGGATAATGAGGCAGCCATTAAAGGTACGATCTCAACAGTTCATTGCAACAACCTCCCTTACGAAACCATGGGTGTGTTTGGGCGAGTTTCTACCCAAACACCAACAACGGTCCTTGGTGTGTCAGTTCTTTCCACAATGATCACAGTGAGATGGTTCCCTTTTCCTTTACCCTTTTCAAATCCCTGTGACTTCTTCCTAAAATCGTTTTCTGCAAACAATACAGTAGATTCAGAGATTGAGGACTTTACCTCGGAGTTCATGGTTTTCTTTCTTGTTTCCTCCCTTTGAATAGTTGTACAAACAGCAGCAAGTGATAGAATAGTGCTTTCCATTAGAATGTTGCTTTCCATATTTTCATATTCTGGTTTAAGACTACGAAATACTGTGAAGATTTTATCCTCCTCAGCCCGTTTCAATAGAGTCTTCGTGATCGCTGGTGTGGGACGGTAAATGTTTAACTCATCCCACAATTTCTTCAAATTCCCAAGGTGTTCTGAAAAGTTTTCTCACCTTGTTGCAAAGCACCGATTGCGAGTTGAAGTTCAAACACACGGGCAGAATTATTCTGGTTTCCGTATAAATCTTCAATTGAATCCCACATCTCCTTCGCAGAATCAGAGGAAGTAAAAATCCCAAAGAATAGTAGACTCCATAGAATTTAGTAACCAAGATCGAACAAGTTTCGATCATTGGAAACCCAATTCTCATATTCAAGATCATCAATGGCGGGGACATACCTTTGCACCATTAATGAACCCCAATTTCCTCTTTCCACCAAGCGATAGAGAAACCGCCCTAGACCAAGGTATGTAGTTCGCTCCATTCAAAAAGAACTCGATGATGCTTCCAACCAGATTAGAATCGGTCCTCAGAGTAGTATGTTTTAACTTTGGGTTTGGATTTGGATCGACATAATGTATTGTGTTTATCTAGATTGATTTAGAGAGAGATTAGAGCTCGCTCTCGATACCATGTAGAATTTAACACCTAAATAAATAGACAAGACACAATAATTTATAGTGGTTCGGTGCCAATGCGGCGACCTACGTCCACGGGAGAAGAAATGTTTTTTATTTTGCTTGAGATGATAGGAGTTTAGGTTACAGAGAGTTTATATAGCACAACATGAGTGCATATTCGTGTTTATATGTTTCTATAAAGGATTGGAGACTTTCCTTTATAGAAAACATAAGAATCTGATAAATCTCTGCAAACACCGACTAGGGTGCACCTGCACTCCAACTAGCCTTGGTCAAGGCGCGACTGCGCCCTTGCCTTTCTTCTCCCACACTTACCAATAGTACTAAAAAATTGTTGTTACTGAATCCGGTTACTAGAGAGCAAAAAGAAATCCCAAACATGGAAGTTTCTTCTAGTGGTGATTTTGGTTTTGGTTCAAAAAGCGACCGATGATTATATAGTTGTGCAGTCCAGCATGATTAAGCCATACTATCTTGATTTGTACTCCTTACTTCCTTAGAGCATTCCCAATGCAATCTACTATTATTCACCTCTATGTAGGCATTTCTCCTCTTTTCCACCGTTTTGGTGAAAAGCAAGGTGAGCCTGCCCAATGCAAAGGTGAAAAATAATCTCGGACGGGATGTTGGATTCCGTCTTGAGGCTTTTTTATCAAGACGGAATGTAACATCCCGTTTGGTATTTTATAACGAAACGGAATGAAACATCCCGTCTGGTGAGTCTAATATCAACAGATGCGAAACAGCCCACTTTCTACAGACGGGATGTTTGATTCCGTCTGGAAAAAAAGAATTATAGAGAGACGGGATGTTGGATTCCGTCTGATGAGTTTTGTAATCTAGACGGAATCCAACATCCCGTCCAAAGTTGACAACTCAGCCACTATCTCGGTTGAAGGTTTCACCCTCGTTTTGACTTGGGAAAATAGTCACTACCATTTTCACCTTTGCATTGGGCAAAGATTTTGAACCGAGGTGAATATTGTCACATTCCACCATATCCACTTGCATTGGGAATGCTCTTAAGAAATAATTCATGTACAAGGATTCAAGATATACCTTACACGGTTGCTCACTCGCTATATCCTCGGGTATATGTTAATGGCGCTATTCACTGTTTACTTAATCGTTGCTTTCCACTTGGAAGCCAAGAAATTCTCTGAATTACAGCTGCCTTACTTTGATGGTAATTGGTAATGCCTAACATATTGGAGGTCTGGCTCCACGTTTTGTACACTTCGTCAATCCAATGGTAAATCTGCAAATCTCTCATATTGTTCCTAGTACGTACTTGTTCTGTTTCGTGGCTATGTCCACCGTCTTTTATCTCTGAAAGTTTAAATTCTAATCTTTGCGGTGCAAAATTTCAAAAAATAAAAGAGTGGTAGAGGTTTTTGAATGGTCCCTGTATAGTATTGAGTTAGGCACTTAATCTAGAAGTTTAAGGACTGTGATGTATAGTAGGAATCTTTGTCCAGCCCACCATTTAGATTAATTGGCTGTCACCTTTCGTCGATCTAATAAAGTTCTAAACCGTACAACATAGAGAATACGAGACTGGAAATCAAAGTAGAGCCAAAACGCTAAAAGCTCTATTTTTTAAGTAGTGAAATTTATAAGAACGAATTAGCCTGAGTTCTCAAACGGACAGATCCTGATGCATCATGCAGAGTATGCTTAGTGTTTATGTTAGTATTGTTGACTTACTTCAACATATCTCTCTATTAATTTTACTTGATACGAGAACTATCAAATACTTGATGAAGGCTGATTATCAAAAATATTAACAGAGAAAATGACTCTGACACAACATTATGGATTTCATCTCCCTGGTCCGACATAGGCACGCCAACAAGAGTTCTGTTAGTTAATGAGATGGAATTATTGATTGACAGATATACTTCAGATCAAGAAGAATTGGTTGCGAGAATGTACAAATGGCCAGCTTCTTTCGTTTAATGCTTTCCAGTTAAGACCATTCTGTTATTTGGAACTCTTGTAACACAAAAGTACATGCAGAAAGAAACACGATTTTGTTCTATTTGGTTGATTATCTTACTGGCCATCACTCTGCACATATGCTCTACTACTCTACTGGTGACCTAGTGTTAATAATGGTTTTACTCGACGATTCAATGCACAGTTGCACACTAAAACCAAGTAAATGGGACAGTTTCAGTTTGAAATTGCATCCTATATTCCTATTACATACAATCTATGGAACCATAATCCAATAGATAAACATCTCAATGTCAATGATTAAAGTTAATCAGGACTTCCAGATATTTTACCAAACAGTCTAGTATTTCAAATTATTTACCTGATACTTCTAATCGTGAGTCCGTAACTATCCGAAGTTTCCCTTCACTTTGGAAACCAACAACTGTTATATTCAGGAGAAATGTATGGCAATCTGCTGTGGCCTATCTTCCATATATGATAAAGAATGTATGTTACTGCAGCTGTAGGCAATTTTCTGTCTTCGATCAAATTCAAAATTAAGAATGTACATTATTACATACTTTTCTGATGAATAGAGTTTGCCTTTGCCGCCTTCTCCTGTTTTGCTTAGACCATGTTTTCTAAGACCAATTATTCTGTTAGTTTTTACATTATAAAGGGAGATTATAGCTTAACCGGCTATCAAATATTCTTTACATAGCTTAACCGGCCTTTCCAATACTGAATTGATAAACAATGACAACCATTTCAAGTGGATTTTAAGATTGATTATTCTAGCTAAGTGACTGAAAAAATGCATAAACAGGTTTGACAGCTTCAAGTGGGATTTAATCAAATAAGAAACACTGGCAATGTGTTTGGACGGCTGCCTATTAAAATGAGTACGTATAGACCATTTCAGTTCGCAAAAAAGAAGAACTCTTCCTATATATAGCACTCATTACGTTTTGAATTTATCATACCATCACCTCTCGTTTCTTTGTTACCTTGCGATATTAGAGACTAGAGATCAAAATTTGAGTAAGATGACAAGTCACATTTTCATATTCAGTCTGCTGTTAGTTTGCGTTTGCTCTGTTGTGCAGGCTTTCGAACCCAGTCCTCTGCAAGATTTCTGTATAGCCGACCCTAGTAACTCAGGTAAGTCGAAGCATCTATCCATTTTTCCTACATACATAATTTAACTGAGCGAAGTATTATAATTTGGTATTTTATTTTGTAGTTTAGTTCCACAATGTGCATGTAAATGTAGTGCTCAAGTTTCTCAAGAATGTTACTTTTCGTGCAGCAATGGTAAATGGTCTAGCTTGCAAAGATCCCAAGATAGCTGAAGCTACTGATTTCTTCTTTACGGGATTACACATTATGGGGAACACTTCGAACAAGGTCGGGTCCAAGGTCACCCCAGCAAATGTAGCTCAGATACCCGGGCTCAACACTCTTGGAATATCCATAGCACGGATAGACTATGCGCCATGGGGTTTAAATCCACCACACACACACACCCTCGAGCCTCAGAGATCCTGACAGTATTGGAAGGCACACTCTATGTTGGTTTCGTCACCTCCAACCCTGAAAACCGTTTAATTAGCAAAGTTCTTCAGAAGGGAGATGTATTTGTGTTCCCAATGGGACTTGTTCACTTCCAGCGCAATGTTGGATATGGTAATGCAGTTGCGCTTGCTGCACTGAGCAGTCAAAATCCTGGAGTCATTACCATAGCTAACGCAGTGTTTGGATCCAAGCAGGCTATTTCAAGTGATGTTCTAGCCAAGGCATTTCAAGTGGAAAAGAACACAGTCGACAGTCTCCAGGCACAATTCGTGCTTCCTAAGATGTGATCAAATTGAGTTGTAATCGTTGTGGGTTGTGGCATTTATTTTCTAGTTTTTGATTGTTCAGTAACAAAATTGTATGTTTGTGTTGTATTTTTTGTTTGGTGTTTGTGTTGTATTGATTCCTACGAAAAAGTGTTAATTCATTTTTCCTTTTCTACTGTCTATTGGAAGCAAATTGTTGCTGGACTGCTTGCTGTGTTTTATTTTTTCAAGTAGGATTTCTATTAGTGTGAAGTATATATAACGTCAAACAGCAAAACCGGTTATCTCCTTCTGGACATCTGTGAAAGTATACAAGCTATCCATGAACCCATGCTTAATTGCCCTTCGTGACTAGTGATGCTAGGTGCGCATTAAAGATGCCCACAATTGTATATGATCTTGTTCATAAAAAAGATTGTAACATTAAAGATAGGTAACTATTTTCAGAGAGTATATACCCTATTTGCACCAATCTAATTAAAAAATGTACATCTCTAATAACTTGACTAATTTTATTAGTCCTAAATCTACCACCTACCTTAAAATCAAGAGTAAACTACCTTAAAAGATCATATGATTCAGAGAATTTAGTCATAGTCAATTTAAGTAATAATATATATTATAAAATAGTATCAGTCTAGAGTAGCTAATATAAAAGAAGCTCTCTTTCAAAACCATCTAGTGTCACGTCAATGGCTTCTGCTGTAAAAACATCCAGTTTCCTTCAATCCTCAAAACTTCAAAGCCAAGCTTTCCGTCTTCCTTCTTCAAAGCCCATTGTTTCATTTAAGTCCTTAATACCAATGGCTTCTCTTAGTGTTAGTATTTCTGAAACATTCACCAAACTGAAACAACAAGGCAAAGTAAGCGTGTATTTTTTTTTAGTGTATGTTATAACATTTGATGTATTTAATGTGGATTTCTATAATGCTATAGGTCGCATTGATTCCATACATTACGGCTGGGGATCCTGATCTTTCAACAACAGCTGAAGCACTGAAAGTGCTAGACACTTGTGGTTCAGACATAATTGAATTGGGTGTACCATACTCTGATCCTTTGGCAGATGGCCCTGTTATCCAGGTTTGCTAGAGTGGCACATTTTGTTGTCCTTTATCGTATTATTTTCCGTCATTTGATTCTTAAGTGTTGTAGTTTGTCTATCGTCTTTTAGGCTGCCTCGGCTCGTGCTCTAGCTAAAGGGACCAACTTGGAATCGATTATTTCCATGCTGAAGGGGGTAAGACTATCATATTTGTGTTCAGTATTTTCGAGATATATTTACGATTCAAACTGGTGTGCTATAGATTTCTAAAATATGGTTTTGGCTTTGATGCAACAGGTGCTCCCGGAAATATCCTGTCCTGTTTCATTGTTCACATATTACAATGTGATACTTAAGCGTGGTATTGGGAACTTTATGGCCATCTTAAATGATGCTGGTGTGCAAGGTAAAGTTCAAGTCTTCCTGATTATATATGTCAGGTTAATGTTTGATGACAATTTTTCTCATCTAGTCTTTGATGTGTTATAACTTTCTCATGAGACAACGTTCTCTAATGCCCAGTCTCAATAGTGTAGAGTCTCTAATTCCTAACAGTTTTCTCTTACTTTTCTCTGTTCTGTCCGATTCTGTATTATAACTTCATTACGTCCAACTTTTGTCTCAGGCCTAGTAGTTCCAGATGTTCCTCTAGAGGAGACTGAAACCTTGAGAAAGGAAGCTGCTAAGAACAACATCGAGATGGTATGTTCTCCATCTTGTACCTCAATTTCTCCCTCTTTGTTTGGATTCCAGTTCTTGTTTAAAAAGAAATACGATCCCTTTGTCACATCTATACCTATATATGTTAATTACTTGACATTTGTATTCTTAGAGTACAATGTAGGAAGTTTTGGAGTTTGAACCTATTATGTCATGCATTGTATATTGCATAGAGGTAAAGACTAGCATTTACTACTCAATAAGGTGATTTAGTATCTTTGTTCGGCACAATCTTTTCTCAAACCTGTTTTGATAAATTACATATACAGTTATCTGTTACATTGACTTTTGCACAATGTTTCTCCAACAAATAATTTTGTTGCACCAGGTACTGCTGACAACACCCACTACACCAACAGAACGAATGAAACCTATTGTTGAAGCTGCGGAAGGATTTGTGTACCTTGTAAGTTCTTATTGAATATTGTTTCGTCTGCCATTATTTTATTTCCAGTGTGGATTTATACTTCTGTTTAGATTTCCATCCAATTTGTTGGTCTTCAGGTCTTGATCCTCGTACACTTTGAGTTGGTAGACAAGCACTTCATGTCTATCTCCTTTTGTCAAATTCTATTGACTTTATTGACTAGTTATAGCAACATTAGCTTGGTATAGGATTAAAAGTACATACTTAATGGCGAATAAGGCTGTGATTGTGTATCTGAGGGAGAGATTGTCCCCCCGTTTGCCTAAGTTGATGGCTTCAGTCGTTGTCACAAAGGAGAACTAGTTTGAAAGTCTATAGAGTTGACTGGAAGACTACTGAGATAGTGGCTTGCTAATATGCTGTGCTTAAGTTTGTAACGGATTTCATGTTAACTTTTGGCCATTCAAATCCTCACTTCTCAGAATGGGGAATAATGGCCTCATAATGATTACTGCACCCTTGAGATATCTAGCTTAAGGCGCTGCATATAATGTGTAAAGCACGCCATATTCATCTATAACCATCGATTGTCTCAATAGTGAAAAGAAGAAGAAGAAAAATTTAACCAGTGTTTTTCTCATTGCATGGACTTTTCTGACCAATTTCATCCTTCTTCAGCATCAGATTGGTTCTCTTCTCAGCATTCTTCTAATTTATTTATTTGATAATATTTTCCTGGTACATCATCTCAAGCTAATTTATTTTAAAATTTAACAATATCAAGTTTATAACCATAAGATTGTATTTCTGCGTTTTGATGTTGTTTAGGTCAGAGAATTACTTGAATATATGGTTCTAATCACCGGTTTATCTTGAACAGGTGAGCTCAGTTGGTGTTACTGGTGCTCGAGCATCTGTAAGCTCAAGGGTCCAATCACTTCTTCAAGAAATTAAGGAGGTTTGTCCTAAACTTTACCCTTCCTTTCTCGAAAATCAGACAACTTGTATTTAATCTTGTTTAGCAGTGTACCCAAGAGGCCAAGACTTGTGCTACTTAGAAATTTCTATGACTTGTTTTGCGTTATAGATAGTGCCTGACACCAACAACCTTAATAGTTTAGTTAACCTAGCTATTAGGAGAGGATAGTTGATGTTCCCTATCTATCCCTTGGGGTAGGTCATTGACTGAATTTTCCATACTAGTGTTATGTGTACCTATAGCTAAGTGCTAATACCAGATAAAGTGGAGGTCATTTTCTTCCTTAATGTGTATTACTCAATCGTTTATCAGGTGACAACTAAACCAGTAGCTGTTGGCTTCGGCATATCGAATCCAGAGCAAGTACAACAGGTAAATTAGTATGTGTAGCATTGATGCCATTTTTATGGGCAATCACTGATTGATTAATCAGGTATTCACCATTTCAATTGTAAACTTGTGTGTTACAGATAGCGGGATGGGGAGCAGACGGTGTCATTGTTGGTAGTGCCATGGTAAAGCTACTAGGAGAAGCAAAATCTCCGGAAGAGGGCTTGAAAGAACTAGAAGCCTTCACCAAGTCCCTGAAGTTCGCTCTCCCTTGACAACAACTTTCTGTAAACATCATGATGTGGCTTGTCACTTTCATGACATCGCATACCAATTATGACTGGAAAATAGCTAGAGTGAGATTTTGTTGCGTAGAAGGAAATGCTTATTTCTGGCTGAATAATAATGCAAATTTGCTTCAGTCTATTCTCAAATATGAGTGAATCTAATTCTGGAAGAAATAGATACTGTGACCTGAGTTATGAAATCAATTTAGGCCGTTTGGATGCTGTTACTGCTGGTACCACACATATATGACTTATAAGCAACTTGGTGGTGAGAATCTTGTTTTTATGTCGTGCTACAAGGATATCAGAATATGAATTCTCATTGAAGTTATCCATTTTCTTACACAGACGAATCAGTTTTGTTATAATTTCAATCAAGCTCTGTTGCTTTTGAACTTTTCTCTTTTCCCTCTTCATTTCCATGATAAGTCCACAAGAATTGTTCATCTCACTACATCAGTACATCTCTTCCTCTGTCTTCCCTCTGGTATTTGTTTATTGCTACGTTTGTTTTTCTTGCTCTGTGAGTATTAGTAACAGCTACAAGTTTTAATTGAATCTCTTAACATCACACTATCACAGTATATGATAAAAAAAACTGTCTTTCTTATTCCGGTGAAAAACTGAAAAATATGAAAAAAACATAAAATAAATGGGAACACCATTGGTAAGCATAGATTTTCTGAAAGAATGTGCCGTAGGATTACAAATAGCAACTCAACAAGCCAAGGGAAGAAAATTGAAATTCCACGTAATAATATGGAAATCTTCCTCCTGGATCATATGGAACAATACGGTAATAGTTTTGAACTCTGAACCATCCAATAAAGTGATTTTTTGCCATCTCACTGTTTGTTCCACTAACAAAATGTCTCGTGGTTGGGACTTGTCAAATGGTTGATCTCTTTACTATAATCAGTCCTGAAGCCCGGCTTACACAGACAACCAAAGGCCTCCCCTTTATATATATCCGTGCTCTATGCTGGGGAACGTGGAGTATCCCTTAGAAACTAAATCTTCACCAGAAAGATGATCAGGGATATCGTCCATTCGAAATTTATGGGATCTGCCACCAATTTCAATCCGACTGAGTCCCGGTGATTTTGTCGCTCCACGGCTTTTCATGAGGCCCCTCACATACTCAACTTGCTTCCATTTCCGTGCCTTAGCATAAATACTCGCAAGGAGGACATAGTTTCCTGCATTTTCAGGCTCAATCTCTAGTAAATGCTTTGCTGCTATCTCACCTATCTCAACATTATGGTGTACTCTACAAGCACTCAACAAAGCACCCCATACACCTGCATTGGGTTCGACAGGAGGCATGACTTCAACAATGGTTCTGTAGGCATCAGCAATTCGCCCTGCACGACCCAGTAGATCAACCATGCACATGTAGTGATCAGCAGTTGGAAGAATAGAGTATTCCTTTTGCATCACATCAAAGTATCGGCACCCTTCATTTACAAGACCTGCATGACTACAAGCAGATAAGACTATAACGAAACAAATGTTATCAGGTCTCACCCCATCTTCTCGAAGCTGAGAAAATATCTCCAAAGCTTCTACTCCACGACCGTGCATACCAAACCCAGCTATCATTGTGCTATAGCAAACAATATCTTTATCCTTCCACTGCTTGAACAACTCATACGCTTCATCTGGTTCTCCACATTTGGCATGCATATCAATAAGAGCAGTTACAGTATGAGTGTTCAATAGCTCTTTACCACGACTATAAATATATTCCTTAATCCAGCGCGCTAACTCAACCGACCCCAAATGAGTACAGGCCGAAACCACACTGGAAACAGTGGACTCGTTTGGCTTTGTTTCTCCTCCAATCTTTAACATGAGTTTAAAAAGATCCACAGCTTCAACATAAAGCCCTGCCTGACAATATGCAGATATCATTGCAGTCCACGAAACCACATCCATTCTAAACATCCCATCAAAAACCCTCCGTGCAGCTTCAATATCACCGCATTTAGCATAACCAGTAATCATAGCTGTACAAACAACAGCATTCATATCCAACTCGCAGCAATCTTCCAAAAGCTCATCAAAAAGCTTTTGCGCGTCATCCATCCGACCCACATTCGCATAACCACTAATCATAGCCTCCCACGTAAAGTCATTCCTATTCGCATCCGCTTAAAAACTCTTAGCAGCTTCCATATTTCCATCCTTAACAAAACCCACTAATCAAAGTATTCCACGCTTGAACATCCCTCACAGACATTCTATCAAACACTCTTTCAGCCTCTTCCATTAACCCACACTTGCCATAAAAATCAATCAACTTAGTCTGAACTCTCACATCCTCATAACACCCATACTTCATTACATGACCATGAACCTGCATTCCTTCTTCCACTGCCTTCACACCCACACCTACACACGCCTTTAACACCGACGCCAACGCAAAACCAATAGCTAAATCTTTCCCTATATCCCCACACCTATGCATCCTCTCATACATTGTTATCGCTTCGCGACAACTAGACTCATTTTCCAAATTCTGTACACACCCTCTAATCATAGCATTCCATAAATACACATTAGGTTTTTTAATACTTTGAGCTATAACCTTAGCATGTTGTAATTCACCAAAATTTGTTAACTCACGTAAAAGTTTTGTAACAACATAATTATTTTGAGACTGGCCATTTACTATTACGTGTCCATGGATTGTTTTTAATTGTAAAACATTTTTACATTTTTTAATTAATTCAACTACTCGTTCTTCTTCTAAACGTTCCCACTTTTGAAATCTCATGATATTAATATGGTTAGTCTTCCACGGTTGAAATGTTTATCGTTATTAAAACAAGTTGGGTTAAGTTTTAATCAATTGAAACAAGTTCATGGACAAGTTGTAATAAATGGGTTTACTTCTCCTGGAAACGGGTCTATTATAGGAAAATTAGTCCAAGAATATTTTTCTGTTTATAATGGTAGTGATTATGCACGTCTTGTTTTAAATATAGTGATTATAATAAAGATGTGTTTGTTTGGAATGTTATGATACGGTGTATGCCGTGTGGCGAAGCGTTACGGCTTTTCGCGGACGGAATTGCCGGTGGGGATTTGGTATTCGATAGATTGAGTTATGTGTATGTTATTGGCGCTTGTGCGCGGTCGAGGACGGCGTTATGGGAAGGGAAGGAAGTGCATTGTAGGGTTTTGAAGATTGGATTGGGGTATGATGTTGTTGTTGGGACTACTTGTATACATTTTTATGGTAGTCATGGGGATTGTGGTTCGGCGAGGAAAATGTTTGATGAAATGGGTGATAGAAGAACTAGTGCTACTTGGAATGCTATGATATCTGGGTATTGTTCACAGAAAAAAGGAATTGAGTATTTTGCACATGCGGCGTTAAAGTTGTTCTGTGGAATGTTGCGTTGTGGAAATAATGGTGTGAATCCAAATGACACTACTATGGTTAGTGTGTTATCTGCGTGTGCTCGTATTGGGGACTTGGTGACTGGGAGTTGCGTTCATGGGCGTATAGAGAAAATAGTTTATGTGCCGCATGACATATATATTGGAACTTGTTTGGTGGATATGTATTCTAAATGTGGGTGTCTGAAAAGCGCATTGGTTGTGTTTAATAGGATGAAGATGAAAAACATACTGACCTGGACATCAATGATTTCGGGGCTAGCTCTTCATGGGCAAGGGAAATCAGTTTTGAATATACTGGAAGCAATGCAGGTGACAAATATTAGGCCAAATGCAGTCACTTTTACGAGTTTATTGTTCGCGTGTGGTCACGCAGGGCTTGTCAATGAAGGCCTTGTGTTATTCTATAGCATGGGTAGTAGGTTTGGTGTAACACCAAATATTCAACATTATGGATGCATTGTTGATCTACTTGGTAGAGCGGGGAGGTTACAAGAAGCATATAACTTCGTAATTGAAATGCCACTTCAACCAGATAAAATCCTGTGGAGAAGTCTTTTAGCTGCGTGCAAGATTCATGGAAACTCTACCATGGGCGAAAAGGTGGGGAAACATCTCCTCCAGTTGCAAGAAGAAAGTGGAACGGTTGACACTGTATCTAGGTGCGAAGACTTTATAGCTCTATCTAATGTGTATGCATCCACTGGAAGGTGGAAAGATTTGGAAATGGTGCGAGAGAAGATGAAAGATAAGTGTATACAGGCTGAACCGGGTTATAGTTCAGTTCAATTGGTGTAGTCATGAATTGTAACTTACAAAAACAGGAGATCTGCCAATCACTGAAAGTCTGAAACCGTAGTTCCATTTTGCTTCTTACTGGAATATAGACACGTGCATTGATGTTGTGGAATCTAGCTTTGCAAGGAAAATCATAGGACAAACAATTGAAAGGATCCAAAATGCGGAGAAGAAATGGCAACCCCCAAAACTAACTCAACCAAATTGTAATGAAACATAATCGAACCCCTACCAGAGGAAGTTGAGCTCCTTCCAAAATATTGTCAGAGCTGAACTTGTAAAAAGATTGGCCACCTGAAAGGCCGTAACAACTTCACAAGCTATAAGGCCTGTAAAATACAGACTTCATTAGTAATAGAGAATGACCAGGGGATTCAGATTGCTCAAGTAAACTAAGGCAATTACACTCGCCTTCAACACCAATTTACCACTGTCCAACTTTGCTTTAGGGAAGACAAACTGATGACCTCTGGGTGCGAGTCAACAAAGAGACTAAAAGATATGGAAAGCAGTCGAAGCGTTGAGGTCCAGCACGAACCACAATGAAAGGGTCCGGGATCCCAGTTCTTCGAAGTTTCTCTTAACGAGTACAGACCATACCATTCACAATTAAAATTGTAGAAACCAATAAACACATATAATTAAAATTCCATACAAAAAAGACTAAATAAACCAACGAGCAAGACAAAAACTGAAGACCAGAAGTTGTTCTTCTCAGTAAGGGCAAAGGAACATAATCTTATATCAACAAGTATGCATTCCACTTAAGTACCATTTCTGTCTCATATATCTGACTCTTGAATAAAAAGCTAAAACAAATTGTTATACTGTCAACAAGTTAAAAGTACAAGTCTTCTGAATGAAAAACATAAATACTGTCTTCCATAATTATCTCACTTGCTCAAGGGTGTCTCTGTGTGTGCAATAGAAATCCCAGAAGGGTTGAGTCCTTGGTTATGAACTACAATGATGGGTGAACGCGGATGCCAGGTTATTTGCAGGTGTTCCTCGCCATATGACATCCAGTGAAGAAAATATCATCGGCTTTGTAAATCTTCAGCAGCAGAAAATACCGTTTTACTTTGCTGCCAAGAAACACATCCGCAGTCAGAAACATATAATACCTAATTGCATACAAGATCAATTAGAAACCAAGTACATCGAGCAAAAACTCTAAAAAATATTTGCAATACCGAGCTTATAGAGTCCACAATGAAATCCTGTAAGGCTCAAATATAAAGAGAGGATATGAGAAGTAACATTGTGTCTTACTATATTCTATATTAGTTCACTCCAAGAAAAAGTGCGGCAAACAAAAAAACCTGATTCCAAACAACAGAAAACCTAGAAGAGCTGGAAACTGCTTTGAACACTCTACTTACAGAAGTTCTAGATGAATCTACAAATTAATCCCTTCTTGAAATACCTCTCAAGGCAATAGAAATTTTTTCAAGTTTCTTCAAATCATCTTTACCAAAAACATAAAGTCTATCTAGCATATCTCTAGTTCCCAACCTTTTTTGTTCCTTTGGCTTGGCAACAGACAGGTTTCTAAATTATCCAATCCTGCGAGAAGAGAGTTGCTCAAAATAATAGGCCTTATATTCTTCCATCATTCAATCCTGACATGTTCTGCTACTCCAGTGGTTTCAGATCATTTTGTGTACCCTTACGCTTACATGCCTTCCATAAAATTATTTAATAGAAAAACTGAAAGGCTAACAGAAAATTCAAAAGTTGGCTTCAAGCGCTTTCTCCCCTGATCCGTGCAAAAACTTTTCATACAGATAAAAGTCATTTCATTTTATTAATATCTCAAGTGTTACAGTAAGTTACAAGATGTGGGTCACGTAGCAACATGCTAGTTGACCTTCGAATGAACCCTTATCCCCTATTACACCCTCATTGCATTACATGGCATTTACACATAAATTTTGGGTGGATCACCCACAATTCCCGATTACACCCTCATTGCATTACAAGAGTATCTCATTTACAAATAAAATCTGGGTAGACCGTTTCCCCTTACAGCAAGGACTAGCACATGCTCAATTATGTAGCTCCTCATTGATCCCCGCCATTACAATGTGGGTCTCCTTTTCTAATTGCAAAAACAACCTTGTATACCTTTCCTTCCACAAAATCCATATAGACGGCTCTTGGGAGATACTCCATGAAGCCATGTTGCCTTGCTAGAAAGTAATTTAGTGGACTTTTCCCAAGGTCATGATATGAAATTTCCACATAATAAGAAAATTCCACAATACATCTCAACAAACATCAAAGTTAGAAAAGGAAAAAAGACGCGGCACTAAAAATATACCAAGAAAACATGATACCACTAACCCAAAGTAAAAGTTACTGACGTGGATGAAAAGAAGAAAACATAGATGAACATTTAAATGAAATACTGAAGTCTTCTTTAAAGGGTACATCAAAGATCTGATGTAAACTGAATGTTTATTTATTTAAAATGAAATGAAATGAGATTTCTTTTCTTTTTAAAAAAAAAAAGAAAGAGAAGAAAGAAAAAATTATTTAACTTCATTTTATGCAGTTAACAGCTTTTTCCCAAGGGAAAAGGGTGTGAAGTGTGAATTGTTCCTAACAATAAAAATAAATAGCACAAATTTGAATTGGCAAATAGACAATAAAAAAAAAACATACTAATCCTATCATCACCAAAATGTTAAGGATGACAAAATAATATACTTAAACGCAACCACAAGAGCTATCACATTCAGTTAGTCAAAAACTTTGTACTCATGTTGAACGCCCTTGACAACTTCCAGTCTTTCAGCTATGTCAAAACCAAGAAGTGGTGTTACTCCCATTTCTTAATACCAAGGCACTTCCAAATTTCAATTAGAGAAATATAATATTCCAACTACTCTGTTGGTGAACAAATGGATATTTATATGCATGTAGATGTTAATCAGTCCAAAATTTAAATCTACTTATTAACCTGTCAACAACATTACTTATTTTCAAATCCAGTCCACCCAGCTGTAGTTTATAAATAGAAGAAAAGAAATATTATGGTAGAAAAGAAGGAACTTTACATAGACATATGCCAATAGTTGAGACACAGTATAGTCACTACCCTTTTTTTAAAGTATTCTATTATCATCATACTAATTACTCTACGGTTCATATGACTGGGAAAGGCACTAGAAAATCCAAAGTCCAAACAGAAAGAACTATTAGATATTACTATCATATATTCAGGTATATTTTACTAGTTCAAAACTCTTCATATACTAAACTTTCTGTGCTATTGCCTATCTCTATACTAAGAGAAATATAAAATATAAATAAAGAAACAGATGACACCAGATATAATCAAATTAAAATGCAAAACTTACTTTTTTATATTGAGAAGGAAACCACGCTCCTTCACATGAAGCCTCAGCACTTCTGCCGCTATTGTATTCTGTGTTCCATAAAGGATTCAGCTACTCGGAGGGTAGCCTTCGCCTCTTCGAGACATCCCTTCCCCTAGCACGATAATCCTCTTCATAGGATACACGTGATTTACTGTAAGCCCTAGAAGACCTTCCTCTGTCCCAGTCTTCATCATACTCTGGCTCACGGTCTTTGTATTTATTATGACCCATATCATCGTATTCTGGTCCACGGTCTTTATATCTATGATCCACATGTCTGTCTCTGTCCTCTCTGTATCGCTCCCTGTCACGATCACGATCACGTTCCCTTTCTCGGTGGCTGTCTTTTTCCCTGGTCCTTTCCCTATCTCTACTCAATTCTCTGTCATCGCGAGGCCTCCTTTCCACATATTCATTATTGTAACCATCTTCATCTCTTGGTATGTCCCTATCCGCATCCGGATCTCTCTCATCCCGGTACTTTCTATCAGAAGAACCAGACCAATCCCGTTCAGAAACCCTATCTTTGTCTTTTAATGCATTACGGCGTCCGCCTCTATCAGGACCTCCATCCCCATACTGGTGATCTGAAGCTGCATCCTCATAGCTAGACTCTGCTGCTCTTCCAGCTGGGTCCTCACCAGCCCAGCCAGCTGCACTTGGGTCGGACCACATGTTCATGCCTTGTCTATCCATACCAGTTGCGGGCATCATTCCCATTCCATTTGCAGGCATACCTCTTCCAAAGAAAGAAGGATTGACATGAGGAGCAACACCAGATAAACCAACACCACCAACGGGAGGAAACGATTGCATCATTCCTGGATAAGGAGTCGGGCCAGTAGGGAAACCTCCATAGCCCCCCATTTGCCCCATCTGTGAACCATAAGCCGGATCAAATCCCTGGCCCATCATTGACTGAGGATGCATCATCTGTGGGTTAGGTTGCATTCCTTGCCCAAATCCATTGCCACCACCATTGCCCATTATCCCCCTCCCACCTTGTCCAAATCCATTACCACCCATCCTATTTCTCATTGGCCCAACTTGCCCTCTACCTCTTCCCCAGTTGCCCCTCCCATAACCTCTACCTCCAGCATCCCCACCTCGAAAACCCCCACCTGTTTGCATGTTGTTGCCCCCACCTCTACCTCCACCATCATTCCCTCCCATCCTCCCTGGAGGAAGATTCGACTGAGCCATAGCCTGATTCTTATTCACCTGAGCTTCACCCATTCTCCTAATACTATACGGCGAAGAAGCATAAGCCACAACACATGGCTTTCCATTAAACAAATGCCCATTCATCCCATCCTTACAAGCCGTAGCCGCAGCAGGATCATAAAACTCAACCTGACAATACCCTTTCGACTTCCCACTAGCCTTCTCCTCAAAAAACTTCACTTCTCTCACATTCCCATACCTACATACCTCTCCCTCTATATCAGCGTCCGTCGTCCACCAAAGTAAATCCCCTACAAAAAGCATAGTACTCCCACCACCACCCCCAACCCCACCATTATTCCCAGCTCCATAACCTCCCCCAGCACCACCAACACCAACACCAACACCAACATTCCCAGGACCATAACCGCCTCCTTGTCTAGCAAAACCCTCATTATTCCCAACTGCCCCACCATTCATCTGCTGCCTCATGACCCCCTGCGACCGATTATCCACCATCTCAGCTTCCTTCTCAACCAATCTACCAGATGACTGACCCAACTCAATCCTCAAATCACCACCACCAGCTGCTCCTTTCGACACAGACTCATTACCACTAAACCCTACACCTACACCACCCTTTTCTTGAATCTCTTGTTCTCCAACTACATCAACATTCATAGACACTGTTGGGTGGTCAGTTTCTACTTTCTTCTCCTCTTCTTCTTCATCAGCATCCTCATTTCTAGTCATAGTTTGATTATTAGTATTATGATTATGAAAAGTTTCTCCAATATTAACATCATTATATAGATCCTCATAATCTTCTTCCTCTTCATCTACCATAACAAACCCACCGTCATCTGCTACTGCAGATATTGCCTCGTTTCTATGAAACTGTTCTCCCCCGTCTCCTTCTTCCATGTTAATTTTTCTCTCTCTAACAATTTGTTTCTAGGTTTTTTTTTTATTACAAATTTTACCCACGCCTTTGAATTTTAAGTTTTCACTGTTATCTTTCGAAATTTTGGTTTCTCTAATGTCGGTATGATATTTTCATTTGATTCTTTTGGAATTTCGCATATTCGTTTCTAGAGATGTGAAGAAAATTAATATTAAATGCATCATTATATATCCATTTGAATTCTGCTTTAAAGATGAGCTACTGAATTACCAATCCTGCGATTAGTTAGAAGTTCTTTTCGATTTCTTGTGTAAAGATGAGCTAGTGAATAATTCAAGTACAGAGAAAGAGAGTATTTGAATCCGTTAATAATCTGTATCATCACTTTATTAGCTTTGTAATAAGTAGTCATTACAAAAATTCTATCTAAAGGACCCTGAAAACCATATGTTTCAATAACCAGCTTCAGCATACAAATAAGTATATCAACATCCTCCTCTTCTTAATCTACGTTTGTTTTTCTGAGCCTCTAAATATTGAATCTACGTTTGTTTTTCTGAGCATGTGAATGCTGAATGTTGGATGCTAAATGCCCATCCTCTTAATACTAAATGTTGATTGCTGAATTCTAAAAAACATGTTTGTTTTCTATTAGAATAACCTGACTCTGAATGCTGAATATAAATCATTCTGGACAATTTTACTCATGCTATCTATTTTAAACACAACTTGATTTCTTGTAAAACAAAAATATATATTATATTTGAGGAGGGGAGATGGATTATCGAAGAAAATAAATGATAAATAAATTTATTTAAAATATGCTTTCACAAATATATTTTAACGGTTTAGTTTACTTTCAGAAAATATATATGTAATTCTATTTTTAACAAAATGGATATCATTCACCCAAAAAAATGAAAAAACCTGTGACTCCAACATCAAATTTTGAAGAATCTATTTTGAAGCCATAAAGGTCAAGATAAGAAAGTAGATGAGTTCTTGAGATTGGGTTATTAAGAAAGGACAAAAAATGACTTCTTCGTTTCAAATATTAAGTATTATAATTCAACATTCAGACGAAACTTTGGTGTTGAATGCTAAATGCTGAAAGTACATCTGAATGCTTAAACTACTTAAAAGAAAATGGCTATTTAGATTTTGGCCCCACTTTATATATGGGATATTAGCGTTTGGTTCTCCTAAGTTGGTTTATTCGTTTTTGGCTCCAGTTCCGTTAGTTGACTGGGTCAACTTTAACTGCTCCATAGCATATTTTCAAAATAGCAACTTTACCCTTCATGTGAGTTGCGCGTGACTATCGTAAATACTAGTTTTGTAAAATTTCGATTTTGAAATCCAATACAAATTTCGTTTCGATCATATCGATTTAAAAGTCCACCAGCAAGTATCTATCTTACAAATATTGACGGCTTGGATTAAAAGTCCACGTGGCAATCACAAATCACAAGCTTGAGGAGATTCGCAACTCATGTCGACACGTGGCATCCTCGATGCACTGTCTCATCTCCTTCGTCTTTAGTCTTCATCGCAAACTTCCCTCCAAACAGCTGCAGCTACACTTTATAGTCTCCTTCTCGTTGATTCCTATTGGCCCATCGTTGGCGCGAAACGGGATATAGTTTCGCGTTGATAGAAATCATAAAATGTCAAAATTTAGTACCAAGAACAATTAAAGATGGGTTAAAAGCATTATTTGGTGTAGCACTTTATCAATTAAATCGAGCTAATATGATTGATCTTGGTATAGTGGGTCCACTTTTTTCATTAGTAGTGAAAGATGGAAGGTTGGGTATAGTGGAAGATGCAACACCTGTTATTGCACAAGTTGCTGGGTGTTGCAACAGCGATATTAAATTAAAGAAGGAACATGCTTGTAGTTGGGTGGAGATTGCAAATGCAGTTCATATCTTTGTGGCCAATGACGATGCTCATCCACAAAGGGAGGACATAAGAAAGATGTGGGAGAAATTAAGTAAGAAGATCAAGGAAGTTGGATATGTTCCAGATACAAGTCATGTGCTTTTGTTCGTGGATCAGCAGGAGAGGGAAGTGAAATTGTAGTACCATAGCGAGAAGCTTGCTCTAGCCTTTGCGCTTCTCAATACATCCCCTGGTTCAACAATTCATATAAAAAAGAATATAAGGATGTGCAGCGATTGTCACTCTGCATTCAAAATTCGTGTCAAAGGTGATGGCGAGGGAGATTGTAGTGAGAGACACCAATCGATTCCATCATTTTAATGATGGGTATTGCTCATGTGGAGATTAAACTGATAAAGAAGGTGAATAGTGCTTATTGAATAACTCTTGGATCTCGACCGTTGGATTTGGACACGTGTGGCACGCGTGAGGGGTATTTAGGTCATTTTGAAATTATGAAGATCAAAACCTACCGAGCAATTAAAACTGACCAAGAAGTCAGCTGACAGAACTGGGGCCAAAAACGAATAAACCAATTTAAAAGAGCCAAACGCTAATATCTATATATAAAGTGAGGCCAAAAACTAAATAACTCTAAAAAAAAATAAGAATGCTTAAAACTTAAGTTTAAGAGGTTTTGAATGCTGAATTAAAAAAAAAAACAAACAACCCAATACTTCTTTTCTTCCTTTTTATAGGCTCGGAAAAATCTCCTTGGCTAATGCTCCTTCCTAAACGCGTTCGATTTTTTTGAACAAACATTTTGGTATACAATCTTTTATTGCGAAAGTCTGCAGACTTCGGTCGGTTGGATTATACAAAACTAAAAGGTCACCATGAGGTTCGTGTATTATATAGGAACCCAATTTCTCTGGAAGATGTAATGGTGAAAATTTTCTTGGTTCTTCAACGCTGTACAGTTTAGTCCATGACTCCTTCATACCATAGTCTTTCATCACCCAGGCCACAGTATGATGCTCATATCTACAGAACATGCAAAGAAAGCCATCTAACACTGAAACTAGTGTGTGATAATACCCAGCATCATAGTGAGGCTGTGATACCTCCCGAAATTTTTTATCCTCCATATCGTAAGCAATGACTACTTTAAGATTATGATTTTCCTCAATTGACTGGATTGTTTTCCAATGTAAAGCGCCTTGAACAAATATACCTGATGTGGCTTCTTTTGTTATATTGTAACCAACTCCTCTGATTGTTCTTTCCCATGATTCCTTGCGTAGTGAGTAGACTTTGACTTCGTTTGACACGAAGTGTACAAGCTCATAATCATCAGAAGTTGCAATATATCCCAAGCCAGTTCCTTGAATATACGAACTGGTATACGGGAGTAATGGCTTCCGCAAGCACCTATATTCTCCAGTAGATGGATTCCATATGTATAAAATATCAAAATTTAAGGCTATGCAGAGCAGTCCATTACAAGCACCCAAAATATCAATATGATGGTATTCCGAGGTCTGAAACGGAGGATTAATAACTGCGTCCTTATGTACTTCATAATCTAATGTGTATATCCTTGTAGATCGGATCAGGAGTCGATATTCTACATGCTTGTTGATGAAAATAGGATCTGAAATTAAAGTATCCCATGATTTTGATACGCACCTGAATCTTGCAACAGTTTTTTCCGGTGACCTTAAGAGTATATTTTCAACGATCTCAAGTGGAAAAAAGTCTGACATCCTATTCTACTTCGTCCAATGTTTAGGCTTGTTACTGTGAAGGAATGGTGTTTTTTTTTTTGCAGTGTTTAAGAACTGAGATCGCGTAGGGTAAAAAGAATACGATATGCAACAAGAAGCTAAAAATAATATTCGGCTTGAAATTCCAACTTTCCAACTTCAGCACGTTTCTAATGGAAAGCATATTGCAAATCGCTGTGGATTAGGGAGGCCCAGGGTAAAAGCCCATGCATTACTAGTGTAATTAGGGTAGGGAATCGGGTTTTGGATTCGGGTCGATTTTCATATCCGTTTATTTATTCAAGTCGGGTTCAGATTCGGGTATGCCGGGTTCGAATTTGGGTTCGGATATAATTTTTGAACTTTTTTTTAAATTTTTAGTGTTATCCGTTCGGGTCGGTCGAATACCCGTTCCTTGCCCTAAGTGTAATGGACTGAAATTGCCAAAGTTTTGTAACCATTGCAAGATAGTTGGTCACCTTGTCACTGAATGCAGGAAGCTGACATGGTATTTTTTTTTTGCTAAAAGGTAATTGTGTATATAGCAAAAAGAAAAAGTTATAGTTATATCAGGTGAGAGACTCTTATAGCCCCTCCAACATTACAACGATTTAAGCAATAAATCTATAGTAGGTGAAGTGTTGGTTCTCCATACTATGTAGGAAGTCTGGTCTGTGAGGCCACCATTGTTGCTGCCCATTCGCTAAAGTTGCTCCTCTTTTGGCACATTTATCTGCTCTGAAATTCACTTCTCTCCATGTACTAGTGAGAATGATAATTGCTTTGGTCTTGAGTCTATTACATTCTGCTTTGCATCTCCAATGTACCTTGCTTGTCTGGAAGGCTTGAACTGCAGCTTTCCAGTCTGATTCTACCATGTCTGGAAAGCTGACATGGTATTGGAAAAGAACAAGATGGTGATAGTGGACAACACTCCCAAGGAAACTGAAGGTAGAAACAAAAAGAGACACAGGAAAAAAAAAGGGAGAGGAGACTAGTAACAAATGGATAGAGGTTAAAAACAAATCCACAAATGCGATGGCTAGCACTTCAGTAGCTAATGAGAACAATAACCAATTCCAAGTTTTGCAAGAAAACGAGGAAGGGGTGATAGAAGCAATCGAGCATCAGGAAGTACAAGACAACAGACCACCACCACAAGGGGAAAACAACCAAATTGAAATCGCTACAAATGACACTCCAATCGAGCACCCAAATGTTCCTGAAGTAGTTACAAAACCTGAAGAATATGTTGGAGCCATAGTGGGTGCAACTGAACATCCTGAGCATATTGATTGTGTTGCCGCTGCAATCTAAACTATAACACCCCGTTTATTTTATTTATATTTTTCCCTATTTATTAGGGTTTAAAAAAATAATAATAATATTTCAAAAAAAAAAGAAAGATAAAGAAAAAAGAAAAGAAAAGATAAAGATAAAGATAAAATATAATAAGATAAAAACGTGAGAAAGAAAGATGAGAGTTTGGCTACAACCGAACTCTCTCTTTTTGTTTGAAAAAGTTCAAGAAAACCAATGGGGTTTTTCTCAGTAAAAGCTAGAAATATCGTTCTAGTGGAAAAAGGGAAGTAGAAAAGGTTCAACGTCTCAAGACTACTTACTTGGAAAAAAAAATTGTCCCCTTCCTTAAGGAGGAGTTTGCTTACCTAAAGTAGAGAAAATTGTAGTGAACTGTGGGATTGGAGAAGCTACACAGAATTCTAAATTAAGGTTTAGATGTAGCATCGAAAGATTTGTCTATTATTTGTGGTCAAAGGTCAGTGAAGACTCGGGCAAGGGTGTCTATTGCCACATTTAAGGTTAGAGAAGGTCAGCCAATTGGACTCGCAGTCACACTCAGGGGAAAGGAGAGTCCTATTATTTATGCACATTGACATGATTTCTTGAAATTAATAGCACAATGGATATTTGCATGAATACCAAAGCATAACAACAAAACAATTACTTAGATTCAATGTAAACTATATATAAGGCTTCTGAAAGGCGAAGGCCTAGTGAATCATAATATGACAAAAGTTGACTATCTACCTAATATTAAAGGTCTGACGACCTGTCCTAGTATACTTACTACTTTATCATAATGGTGTGCAAGTCTGCCAAAAAGAATATTCAAGCCTAGATGAGGTTCAAATGCACGAATTCCAAGTGATAAACTTGTCTTAAACAAGATATAGTAAGGGCTGCGACCAAGTGATCAAACCTGTCAAGTTTGGTTTACAGAAAACAGGGCGTCAGAATTTCATTTTGATGCACTATATTCGAGTCCAGTTTTCATATATTTAGAGTCAGATTCAAAACTCGCTAAAACATGAAAAAATAAGTTTTATGTGTCTGCTTTCCAACCCAATTGACCTCGTCACATTCCGAGGTCTGTGATGGTAGATATGATGTCTGGAAGTTTGGTTGATAGAAAACAAAGTCGCGCCAGAAATCAGTTTTCAAGACCGTGTTCAAGTCCAGTTTTAATTTAGTTAGAGTTTGAACTAGATTTTTATGAAAACATGAAAAAGTAATATTTGGAAGTCTGCTTTCTATTCCAATTGGCCTCATCGCATTATAAGACCTGTGGAATTAATTATAGTGTATGGAAGTTTGACTAGCAGAAAACAGTGCGTCAGAAATCAGTTTCTGTGCACTGTGTTCGAGCCTAGTTTTGGCACATTTAGAAGGAGATTGAGTATTTTTGTAAAACATGAGAAAGTAAGTTCTGTGTGTCAGATTTGCAACACAAAAAGCCTCGATGCGTTTAGATACTTGTGAAAAGAGTTGTGTCATTCAGAAAATAGTCCGTCAGAAATCTAGTTTGCTGAAAATTAGGATTTTTACCGTTATTGTGATAACTATATGTGTATAAAGTTAGTACTTAATTGTGTACGTGATTGTAATTGTTTCAAATGTATTCACGAAACATTTAACTAATGCGTTATTCCTTATTGAACCTTTTGATATCTATGATTTATATAATTGATAATGAGGTGAGTTGATTAGTTATTGTGTTTGAAATATTTAGTAATGATCATATTGTTTGAGATGGTATTTGTTTTGTAATGAAAATATTATAATAAATGAGAACTCTTGAGTGTTAAAATCTGGGGTAAAAGTGTCCGGTGAAAATTAAATGTGTCGCCCACATCTTTAGATCTCTCCATGCCTCTTTGATGAAAAGAAATGTTTATGACTAATGATGTCATGTGAAAAGCTGCCTTAAAGAGAAACTAAGGCATTCGCCTTGTGGGTTGGCTGTATTCCTTGAATGTACGGGAATGTAGGTGGGTATTCCTTGAATGTGGCGGGAATGACCCAAGGTATTCATTGAATGTGCCATGAATGACCTGTTAGTGTTATGGTGGGTATTCCTTGAATGTGGCGGGAATGACCCAAAGTATTCATTGAATATGCCATGAATGACATGTTAGTGTTATGATAGATATTCCTTGAATGTGGCAGAAATGACCTAAGGTATTCATTGAATGTGCCATGAATAACCTGTTAGTACTATGATGGGTATTCCTTGAATGTGGCGGGAATGACCCAAGATATTCATTGAATGTGCCATGAATAACCTAATATTTTCTTATGCCCAAAGGAGGTTTTGTGATTATGTGTATGGAAACCCAGAGATGGCTGTGACTAGGGCAGGGATCGGGTCGGGTTCGGGTCGGATATGGCTATATCCGAATCCGAATCCGAATAATTTCACAGTATCCGAATCCGAACCCAAACCCGATTATATCCGAAATTTAATATCCGAATCCGACCCGAACCCGACCGAATCCGACTAACCCGATCGAATAACACTAAAAATTCAAAAAAATCCCAAAAATTATATCCGAATCCGAACCCGAACTCGACATACCTGAATCCAAATCTGACCTGAATACATAAACTGATACAAAAATCAACCCAAACCCGATATATTCGTGTAACCGGTCGGTCGGTCGGATTCGGTCTATCCGACCGATTCCCCGCCTCTCTAGTGTGACTCACAAGTTACGAAGTTTACAAGATGAAAGTATGTTTCCGGAGGCGATATCCCGCTTGGGACATATGTCTTGTAGTGGTACTTTTCGGTGTGAGTGAGGATACACGGATATGTGTGATTTGGCAAATATGTGTAGTGCAAATCGTGGAGTAGGAACTAAAGGTTGGGCTGGGTCTTTTAATAAATAAGTCAACGAGATAATTAATAAGTAAAGTAAAATATTGATTTTACGTGTGCTGGAGTTATTGCATATGATGTATATGATTTCTTATGAGAAATATATACGTGGTTTGTATGAGTTGATACTCATAAGGGATGAATGTACTCCTTGGTTGTGATATTTCCCCGTTCTCATAAGTAGACGCGTGGTTTTTAAGTAAAAGTATATGAATTGTGTGATGTTATGGATGTGAAGTGTGACTGTGAATAATATTAGTAAATGATTCTGATTTCTATGTGACTGCGAAATGACTATAATTTGATATGTTATTACAAAAATATTAATGACTTATGATAGTTTGAGATCTATGGTTATGCACGCATAAACTTTATGAAGTACTGATGTCATATGAATGACTACCCTTGATATAGGTATTATGATAAGTGGTATTCCCCGAATATGCAGGATCTAACCAAGGTTATATCAATTAGACTTAAATGGCTTAAATGAGGTTTGGTTATAAATGGAAATTTGATTGGTGAGATAAATCATTTTATTGTGATGTCTAACTCGTTTTTTGCGGAGAGGTAGGATCTATTAATCTTTTTCAGGGACGTAAAATATCCTACCCTAAGACGACGTGTTGGCTTAAAGGTAAGGTATACCAAACTCATATTTAATTAGGTTATCATATCCGCATTTAATAAATGGAATGTAAATGGTATTTATGTTGTGAGTTATTTTGAAAAGTGGGAATGATGAAAATCTTGTTATATGAGATTCTTGGAATTGGTATATTGGGGTGAAATCTTACTTGAAAAAACTACACCGTTTTGGAAAACGGAACTATATTGTCTTCCAAGTTGAAATGGTTGGTAATGTTATATTTGAAAGATTATTATATATATATTTTGTTGTTATACTTTCAGGCCAAAGAAATTCAATTTGTTGACCTATGTTTCTTTGTTTTTTGGCAACGTGGGTGTGTTCTTAGGGAACATAGATGGTGGAGTCGCGATGGATAAAGGACCGTGATTTGGAGTTACTTTTGGAGTCTTCTGGTTTAAGATTTTCTGAAGGTTATGGTTTTGTTTTGAGAAAGATGTAATAGAGTTGGTTAGTTTCTTTGTAGTTTAATAATGTGATTTAATGATTGTTCCTTTTAGTTTTCTTTTGATTTCAGTTTTATATATATCCTGTTTGATAACAGGGTTATGGATTTTGTTTCACCCCGGGTTTCAAATGATTGAATATCATTGTTTTAAATATTGTCTGGAAATTTGGGGTGTGACAGAAACGGATCATCCCGAGCATACTGATTGCGTTGCTGATGTGTGTAAAGGATGTGTGAACAAAAAATTTCTAAATGTTGGTCAAGTTGTTGACTTTCTTCTAAACAACCAACCGGGTAGCGAACTGGTGGTGGCAGCAACTGACTCTAAAGTTGAACAAGTTTGAAACACCCTCTAAACAAATCTGCATGGGCTGACCTTGTTAATGAAGAGGATAACCGAACTCAGTCAGGCACTAGCAAGCCTACAAACGCTCCATTATGACAGCAACAAGACTTATCACCTCCCCACACCAGACTTCAATCTGGGAAGGAGACCGCTTAATCTTCAAGATATTTTCAAATAATAAGCACTCTTCACAATGAGGTGCATCTTTTGGAATGGCCATGGTATATGCAACCACAAAACCAGAGAAAGATTATTCAAGATTGCTCAAGAGAACAGTCCAGACATCATAGCCATTGCAGAGCCTAAAGTGAAGACTTCTAGTATTCCTTTCGGCTTTCTCAACACCATTGGCTGCTCAAATACAATAATTGCAAATGCTCCAGATGAATCAGTTGCTAACTTGTGGATTTTATGGAGGAATGACTTGCCACAACCGACTCTCATAAATTCTTCAAAGCAGCAGATTACAATAGAACTCAATGGCGATATCATCACTGTTGTTCACGCTCACAGTCTCTACATCCAAAGAAGAATGCTATGGCTTGACCTAGCAAATCTAAATCAAAATAACCTTCCTTGGGCAGTGATAGGGGATTTTAATTCTTATTTAAGTCCTCTCGAGAAAAAAGGGGGGCAGAACCCCAACTCTTAGTGCTATGAGTGTTTTCAGAAAAGTGTTAGACGATAACCAATTGGTGGAAGCGGTGCACTCTGGAGTTACATACACATGGTGGAATAAGCAACTTGGTAGGAACAAGATCATCAGTAAACTAGACAAAATGTTCATTAATTGGAATTGGCTTGACAAGTATGTAGGGTGGTCATACAAGGCCCTGAACAGACTCTCTTCAGATCACTCGCCTCTTGTTGGAAGGACCTACCACATCTCCAAACCTCACAATACCCCCTTTAGATTCATGGATATGTGGTGCTCTCACCCTAGTTTTTTGCCCCTTGTTGAAGAAAATTGGCATGGCCCTATAGATGGTAACCCCTTCTATGTGCTAATCCAAAAGCTCAAAAGGCTCAAGCTGGCACTCAAGACATGGAACAAGGAGTCTTTTGGTCACATCCAGAACAACATCAGGCTAGAAACCAAAGTTCTTGAGGACTTGCAGCTTAATTAAATATGAGGCAGATTGGGAGAATATCGCTTTAGAACAGGAGGTTGAGCTCCAGGAAGCTAAGCTTGACACTTTACTGGATCACAAGGCATCAATGTGGAAGCAGAAATCAGGAAACAAATGGCATAAAAAGGGTGAGAGATGCACGAAATTCTTCTTCACTATGGCCAAAATCAGAAGAAGCAAGTCCTTAATCAGAGAGATCCTTAATGATGATGGGAGATTGCTCACTGACTAGAAACAAATAGCAGAACAAATAGTAAGTCACTTCTAAGGGCAGTTCCAACATGAGGATATACACATATATAGATGAACAACTTATTCAGAATGTTCCTAAACTCATAACCGAGGAAGAGAATCTGCAGCTCATAAGCAGACCTACAAAATATGAGATCACAAAAGCAGTTTTTAGTCTGGATTCCAGCAGTTCACCAGGACCTGATGGCTTCAATGGGCGTTTCTATCATGCTTGCTGGCACATCATTGGGAAGGAGGTAATAAAGGCAGTTACACACTTTTTTCCACACATGTTGAATGCCCTCTAGTTTCAATGCTAATTTCTTAGTCCTTATTCCAAAAGATAAGAATACTAACAAACTAAATAGATTTAGAGCCATTTGTATGTGTAACTTCTGTTACAAGATTGTTACCAAAGTTCTTGTAGTCAGGCTTGGAAGTGTGGCCACGAAGGTAATTTCTGAGGAACAGAGTGGCTTTATTTCCCAAAGAAATTCCACCAGAATATTGCATTAGCTTCAGAACTTGTCAATGAGCTAAAGATAAAGCGTCATGGTGGTAGCATTGGCATAAAGTTGGACATTTCACAGGCATTTGATACTCTTCATTGGGACTTTCTATGGAGGGTTCTTCAGCAGTTTGGGTTCCATGAGAAATGGATAACTTGGATTAATTGTTGTGAATATAACAGTGCGGAAACAACGTTACTCACAACAAACGGATCAATCCTACACAAAGATCGATCCTTCAAACTAGACAAGACTTCAACACCCTCCAAGCAATATCCCAACACTTCTCAATATCAAATAACAAGCATATGAAATAAAACAATCAATGTAAAAGAAGAACAAATCACAAGACGAGATATATCGTGGTTCGGCAATTTGCTTACGTCCACACTGCGAGTTCCAAGCTTTACTAGATGTCCGGAGTAACAGATTACAAGTCTCTCTCAATTCACTCAACTCACAAAGAATTGTTTTCTTGTAATCACTCTCTTTCTTGGTTTTTGGAAAAGTTAAATTTTCCACAAAAACTGATTTTGTTTTTATACCAAAAAACCAAAACCGCGGTTACTGTAGCGAAGCCCACAAACAAAAGGCTCGAAGGCCGGCGGCTTCTTCGAAGCGTGGTGGGTGGTCGCGCGCTTCTTTCCGGCTGGTCGCGTAATAATTCATGGACCATGGCTGAAGTCGGACCACTCTGAGCGCGGGCGCGCTCTGAATGTGAAAAGCAGAGAAAACTCGTTTTTTCTCTACATTCTCCACCTCGGTGAGGTTTTAACACATAAAACCAAGCCCGAACACATCCGAGAAGATCACATCCAAGAAGAACACCTCCGGCAAAGGAAGACCATGATCAACCGCCGAAGCGGCTATGCCCACACAGGGCTCTTTCAAACATGTAGGATTTGGAGCAAGTCCAAACAGTGTTGGAACTTAACTCCGGTGACAACTTTCATCAGGATATCAGCAGGATTGTCATGGGTGTCTACTTTCTCAAGTGCAACATCACCATCCTCAAGCGACATCAGGTATAAAGTGATAACGGACATCAATATGCTTGGTCCGACCATGATGAACTTGGTTCTTCGCCAAATGAATAGCACTCTGACTATCACAATACAAAGCAACACTGTTCTGCTCAATACCCAAATCATCTAGAAGACCGCGAAGCCATAATGCCTCTTTCTTTCCTCGCCTTCTGCCATCGCCATATACTCTGCCACCGGTAGTAGATAGAGCGGTGTAGCCTGTAGCATACACCTCCAACTAACGGTGCACCATGCATCGTAAACACATAACCCGTGAGTCGATCGTCGTCTATCTAGATCACCGCATAATCGAATCCACAAACCCATCGACATAACAAAGTGCCTCCACCATAAACTAATCCCACATCCAAGGTACCCTTCAAGTACCTTAGTACCCATTTCATCGCCTCCCATCTTTGCTTCCCGAGATTTGCCATATATACCGCTTCCCGGGATTTTCAGGTGCGTTAGTGTTGTCGGCGGTATATGGCAAATCACGGGAAGCAAAGATTGGGAGGCGATGAAATGGGTACTAAGGTACTTGAAGCGGTACCTTGGATGTGGGATTAGTTTATGGTGGAGGCACTTGTTATGTCGGTGGGTTTGTGGATTTCGATTATGCGGTGATCTAGATAGACAACGATCGACTCATTGGTTATGTGTTTACGATGCATGGTGCACCGGTTAGTTGGAGGTCTATGCTATGTGCTACGGTGCTCTATCTACTTCGGTGCGTAGTATATGGCGCGATGAGGCGATGAAAGAGGCATTATGGCTTCAGCGGTCTTCTAGATGATTTGGGTATTGAAAGGAAACGTTGTTATTGGACCATGAGCGAAGTCGCTCCCACTCGGCGGGCCTCACGGATGTGAAAAGCAGAGAAAAACTCGTTTTTTCTCTACATTTCTCTACATTCTCCACCTCGGTGAGGTTTTAACACATAAAACCAAGCCGAACACATCCAGCAAGATCACATCCAGTAAGAACACCTCCAGCAAGGAAGACTCGCAGTCAACTGCCCCGAAGGGCTATGCCCACACAGGGCTCTTTCAAACATGTAGGATTTGGAGCAAGTCCAAACAGTGTTGGAACTTAACTCCGGTGACAACTTTTGTCAGCATATCAGCAGGATTGTCATGGGTGTCTACTTTCTCAAGTGCAACATCACCATCCTCAACGACATCCCGTATAAAGTGATAACGGACATCAATATGCTTGGTCCGACCATGATGAACTTGGTTCTTCGCCAAATGAATAGCACTCTGACTATCACAATACAAAGCAACACTGTTCTGCTCAATACCCAAATCATCTAGAAGACCGCGAAGCCATAATGCCTCTTTCACTGCCTCTGCCACTGCCATATACTCTGCCTCAGTAGTAGATAGAGCAGCTGTAGCCTGTAGCATACACCTCCAACTAACCGGTGCACCATGCATCGTAAACACATAACCGAGTCGATCGTCGTCTATCTAGATCACCACCGCATAATCGAGAATCCACAAACCCATCGACATAACAAGTGCCTCCACCATAAACTAATCCCACATCCAAGGTACCCCTTCAAGTACCTTAGTACCCATTTCCTTTGCCTCTCCCAATGCCGCTTCCCAGATTTGCCATATACCGCCGACAACACTGGCGCCTCTGCGGAAATGTGAACTAAGTGCACACCATAGCATACATCAAACGCCCACGGCACTTGCATAAGGAACATTTGTCATATGCTTTTGTTCCTCCACTGAACTAGGAGAGAACTTAGTCGAAAGCCCGAAATGCCCGGCTAAAGGTGTAGAAACCGACTTTGCATTCTCCATACCAAATCGAAATTACTTTACGAATGTATTTTTCCGAGATACAACTATCCGCCGCTTCTTCCTATCTCTGTCAATCTCCATGCCCAATTATCTTCTTGGCTCCACCTAAGTCTTTCATCTCAAACTTAGAGCTAAGTTGAGATTTTAACTTGTCTATCTCCACCATGCTTTTGGAAGCAATAAGCATGTCATCCACATAAAGCAAGAGATAGATGAAGTCATTACCCAAGCCTTCTAAAGTAGACCACGGCAGATCATAACCGCCCGGGTGTACTCATGTTGCATCATGAATGTGTCAAAGCGCTTTGTACCATTGCTCGGGCGATTGCTTTAACCGCATAAAGTGACCGATTCAATTTGCATACATAATCTTCTTTCAAGAAGCGACAAACCCTTCCCGCAGGTTGTCTCATATAGATCTCTTCGCCCAAGTCCCCATGCAAAGAAAGCGGTTTTTCACATCAAGTTGCTCTAACTCCCGGTTGAAGTGGGCAACTAAACTTAATAACACACGAATGGGCGTGATGTTTGACCACCGGGAAAAATACCTCATTGTAGTCAACTCCTTCCTTCGCGGAAAACCCTTTGCTACCACTCTTTGCCTTGTACCAAGATCTTGTCGGTTCGGGAAGGACCTCTTTCTTTCTTCGAACACCCATTTATTGCCGATAGTCCTTTTGCCCTTTGGCAATAAAACTAGGTCCCATGTGTGATTTTTATCAAGAGATTCCATCTCCGCTTGCATAGCTACTAACCAATCTCAGTAATGAGCATCTCTAATGGCTTCCTTAAAGCTATCCGGCTCATCATCTTCGATATTCATTGCATATGCCACTAAATCCACCGACCATAAGTGTTTTCACCGGCTTCGTGCCCATACTTGTGCACTTCTTTAACTTGTCTCGTGGCCTGTGGTCACCCACTACAAGTTGCGGATGCTCTTGCTCTTCTTCCCGATTTCGTGTGGTTCCATGATTTGGTACCTCATCATGATCTAACCCATCATCTATCAGATCGGACAACTCAAGCTCATTAGCTTGAACTTCTATAGACTCACCATTACGCCCGACTACTTCCGGCCATCAAAGATAACACGGAAGTCTCATCAAAGGTAACATCTCTGTGACCGGGGAACTTGTGGGCTTCTAGACACCACAATCAGATCCCTTTACCCCATTTTGAGAAGTTTTAAGAATATGGCCTTCTTAGCTCTAGGATCTAGCTTTTGCCCCTCACATGGTAGTAAGTTGTCGATCCAAACACTTTCGCAAGATACTATAATCATTTGGGTTACCGACCACACCTCATAAGGTGTCCCGCAATCTATAGCCGGGTAATTGGTGACCTATTAAGACAGTAACACGCCATGGACACCGTGATCCGCCTAATACTCTTTGCCTAGGCGGCATTAGACAATAAACATCTTGCTCTTTCAAGCAAAGTTCTATTCATCCTCTCTCGCCATTCCATTCTCATTGGCGTGCCCTTTTCCCCGATCGATTAATGCCGGGTAATTCTGTGCGCCAAGATTTAACTCTTGGAAAGGTCCATAGGTATACTTCGATTACCATTGTCGACCGTAATGTCTTTACCTTCCTATCTCGTGCGATTCTCAACCCTTGCCTTCCACTTCTTAAATGTCTCAAACACTTCATCTTTCGATTTCATCATATACACCCACACATAGCGAGTATGATCATCAATGAATGAGACATAATAGCGGTTACCTCCTTTGGAAGCCACCCCGGAGGGTCCCCAAACATCCAGATGCACATAATCAAGGATGCCTGTTGTCGTGGTCGGTTTCGACTTGAACTTGACTCAGATCGCTTCCCATAGACGCAATGCTCACAGTAACCCCATACTTGGCTTCTTCAAGTTCTTCAAGAACCCTCGCACGCAACTCGGACAAACCCTTTTAACTCATATGCCCTAAACGCATATGCCACATCTTAGTGCACTCGGAATCATTACTACATGCACTCCACCGCTACATCGCCTATCACCGTACTACCAATCGAGTATACAAGGTTCCATATTTTTGACCCTTCATAACAACTAAAGAGCCATTAACAATATTTAGGACTCCACCTTTGCCCACAAACTTGTGGCCTTTGGAATCCAAGGTACCAAGAGAAATAAGACTTTTCTTTAGCTCGGGAACATGTCTCACATCGGTTTAGAGTCCTCACTACACCATCATACATCTTGACCCGTGATAGTTCCAATTCCTACCGCCTTACAAAGCAACGTCATTACCCATTAAAACGGAACCACCATCAATGCTCTCATAAGAAGTAAACCACTTTCTATTAGGGCACATATGATAGGAACATCCGAATCAAGAATCCACCTCTCCGGTCATATAGTCTTGTGTGGACACAAGAGACCGAACTCATCCTCTTGAGCCCGGAAGCATATTTTGCCTCAAATTTTGCCTTACCTTTCTTGACCACCATCTCTTGTTCTTTTCTTTGGGTGAGGACAATTACTTGCGTAATGTCCTTTTTCATTGCAATTGTAGCTTGTACATGTTTTAAAGGCTTCTTTGACTTGGACCTAGAATTATCATTACTTGAATAATTTCGTCAGACGAATTTCCTCTTGCCACTAGCCCCCGACTTGCATCAATGCTATTCTCTACACGTGTCTTCTTCATCAACTCATAAGAAAGAAGTGCACTCGAACTTCGTCAAGATCGGCGACTTCTCTCGTTTCATGAATGTAGTCATTAGATGCTCATAGCTTTTCGGCAAGGAGAATATTAAACATGCCGCTTGATCCTCATCATCCATCTTCATACCAACATTCAAATAATCCGCTAGACGCCGTGGAACTCACTAACGTGCTTTTGCATCGTTGAACCATCGACCATCATCATGTACCGATAAAGACGCTTCTTAAGGTACATCTTGTTAAATCATGCTCTTGGTCATATACATAGACTCTAGTTTTGAGCCAAATACCGGCGGTATTTTCTCCCATCACACTATACATGACCTCATTAGCAAGACATAACCGGATTGATGAACAGGCCTCGAAGATCGAACTCTTCCCAATCATCATTACTCATACTCGCGCTTTAGATTTAATCCCCTTTAAAGCCTTGTGCAAACCTTGTTGGATAAGGATGTCCTTTACTTGGACTTGCCAAATCCTAAAGTTATTCTTCCCATTAAACTTCTACTTCAAACCTTGTGTTTGACATCTGGGAGCCATCTTTCAAGTTACACAAAATAACCAAAAAACAGGTTTCACCTCGAATTTAATCGAACACCTTGTCTACACAAATTTCGAAAGCACTAAACTCAAAATCATAGTCGATACCTAAGCTCGATACCAATTGTTGTGAATATAAGCGGTCGCGAAAACAACGTTACCCACAACAAACGGATCAATCCTACACAAAGATCGATCCTTCAAACTAGACAAGACTTCTTCAACACCCTCCAAGCAATATCCCAACACTTCTCAATATCAAATAACAAGCATATGAAGTAAAACAATTAATATAAAAGAAGAACAAACCACAAGACGAGATATATCGTGGTTCGACGAATTTGCCTACGCCCACATCGCGAAGTTCCAAGCTTTACTAGATGTCCGGAGTAACAGATTACAAGTCTCTCAATTCACTCACAAAGAATGAACACTCAACTCACAAAGAATTGCTCTCTTGTAATCTCTCTCTTTCTTGGTTTTGGAAAAGTTAGATTTTCCACAAAAACTGATTTTGTTTTTATACCAAAAAACCAAAACCGCGGTTACTGTAGCGAAGCCCACAAACAAAAGGCTCGAAGGGTGGCTGGTCGTGCCTCTTCCGAGCTGGTCGCTTAATTCATGGACCATGGAGCTGAAGTCAGCACTCCTCTGAAGCCTGAAGGCTCTGAATGTGAAAAGCAGAGAAAAACTCGTTTTTTTCTCTACATTTCTCTACAGGAGCCATCACCAGCAACTCTCTCTCTCTCTGTTCTTTTTAATGGCGGACCAATAGGATTCTTTCATGTGGAAAGAGGTCTTAGGCAGGGTGACCCTCTTTCACCCTTGCTCTTTGCCTTTTGGAAGAATGCAAAAGCGTAAGTATCCACATCATGGCGAAAACAACAAGATTAAAAGAATGGTTCAAACTCCACTCATACAAGCCTCACTCACCTCATGTTTGCAGACAACATCTTCCTCTTTTGCAATGCCAACAAAAGAACTCTTAGAAATCTGATGGGAATTTTGGATAGATATCAATCCACTTATGGACAGAAAATAAGCAAAGCTAAATTCAAGTTTTTCTTAAGCAAGATGCATCACCATAGAAAAGAGGATATCAAGGAAATGCTAGGCATTAAGGAGGGAGAGCTACCACAAAAATACCTCGGAGTCCCTCTCTTCCAAGGTAGAATTACAAAAGATCACATGGCCCCACTCATTGAGAAGATAAGAGCAAGAATTACAAGTTGGGTAGGGAAGAGCCTCTTTTTTAGGGAAAAACACCGCTAGTGAAACATGTACTAAATAGCATCCCAATTCACAACATGGCCATATACAAATGGCCATTTGCGGTTCGAAAAAAGAGTGTGAAAGGATGATCAGAAATTTTCTTTGGACGGCAAAGCAATAGAAAAAGTTCATAACAAGTGGCATGGGACAAAGTGTGCAAGCCTAAGCAAGGAGGACTCTGCCTTAAAAATTTAAAGACATTAACATGTCTATGCTTGATGAAACTTGCACGGGGAATCCTTACATAAGACAACAATTGGGCTAGATACATGAAAGAAAAGTACTTTGACAAAGCAAGCGGGCGAAAAGGAAATCCTCAATTGTTCTGAGGATGGGGAATTAGATGGGCATATGGACAACACAATTACAGATCTGAATACTATGAAGAACTTAGGCTTGAACACTAAAGCTAGAATGGGCCCAAAATGCTAGAATGCTAATCGGTAATTTGCCTCCTAAAGGTATTATGAAGATGAATGCGGATGGGGGGCGCCAGAGGCAATCTGGGCATAGCGGGGATGGGGAGTGGTGTTCAGGGGATCATAAAGGTACAGTCAAAGGCACTTACATAAGAGGAATAAGAGTGGCAAACGAACTATGAGGTAGAATGCACAACTATCATAGAGGGCTTAAACATGGCAATTCAACAAGGGTGGCAACACATATGGGTAGACACTCGATTAGGTTTGCTGACTGCAAAAAGCATTTCAAGACGATTGAGGTTCTATGGAAGTTGAGAGCACAATGGGACAAGATCAAACACTCGACATTTGGCTCCACTTCACTAGCACTTGGAGAGAAGTGTTGGAAATAAGGTTGGATAGACGCCCACCAAGATAAGGATAAACCACTGAGTATAGGACTCTATCCTATCTGATATTAGATGAGTATAGGACTCTATCCTATCAGATATTAGATGAGTATAGGATTCTATCCTATCAGATATTAGATGAGTATATGACTCTATCCTATCTGATATTAGATGAGTATAGGACTCTATCCTATCAGATATTAGATGAGTATATAACTCTATCCTATCTGATATTAGATGAGTATAGGACTCTATCCTATCCAATATTGAGGAGGTGGGAACCTCTATAAATAGACCCCCACCTCTCACATATTAATGATCCGAACAACAAGAAAAGCTCTCTCTCTCTTTTAATGGCAAAACCTCCAACATTTTCTAAAGTAGAAGCCCCATTAATTTGTGGAGATTCCATAGGTGGTATCCTCCCTAGCCATTGTCAGTTCTTGGTTCTTGGTTCGTGAAAAAAAAGGTTGCTTCCCGCTCGTGGTTGGAACTTGACTCAAGCAAAGTTAAGAAGAAGAAGATCTTGAGTGTGTCAAGAACATCTTCTCCGTAGATCAAAGCTTGGAACTTCAAATTGAAAGTCGCGGACCAAGGTACGATCTTATTTTTCAAGCTAGGCTTATTTTATGCATGTGGTATAACGTGAATTGTATATATCATAGGAATCATGCATGAGATATCGATAAAAGCCAACATTGGCATCGAGCGAGTTTTCCATGGTTTGCATGCTTTTGTTTGCGGTTTTGATCTTGTGATCTACAATTTTGAAAAAATGTTTTTTTTTTCAAAATATTTTAATTAATTTTTAAATAATTAGGTTGTTTAAAATTAATTAGATATTGCTTAATTTTTTTTTGTAAAATAAATTATTTATGGGAAATAATTAGTGGAAAAAAATTTTCTAGGAAATTTTTTTCTTAGAAATTTTTACATGGAAATTTATTTATGAGATTATTTCTCTATAAATTTTAGGATTTTTTTTTTCACATGTATTTTTCCACAATTAAAAATTGACATTAGGATGTTTATTTTTACCATGCAGTAATTATTTGAATCTGGATTTTTACTATTGCATGAATATAAAATTGTTTGTTTTCTATCAACGGTCATATGAAAACTAAGGCACAATGCCTAAGTCACATAGACCCGAAACTTGTAGGAAAACTGAACCAGATCTTGGGAGACGGGCTTCCAAGAAACGCATGACTGCAAAGCAATATAGGAGAACTTTGAAGCCTACTGTCTTGAAATCTGATAAGATAGAGACAGAGCCACCATCACCAGAATATACACCAAAGAGCCCCAGTCCTATTCAAGATAGGAATGAGGCTCGACCACTTAAATCTCTCCTACATCGATTATGGGACGATGCTAAGGAACCAAATCCATATGATGTGTCATCAGGGTTTATTTTCCCACCTCACGGGGAAACAGAGGAAGTGGCTAGTAATTTTCGAATGGCTGATAGTGACTGTGAGGATGAGGATGACTCCCCTGGGCACCCAGGAAGCTTCTATGTTCATGGTTGACTAGCTCTGTTTAGTTCTACATTGTTTTTTGAAAGATAGGAAACTCTTTTTTTGTAGAAACAATTTTATGAAATGAAAATTTAAGTAGTAGATTTTTTGCATATTCTATGTTATTGATAGTCAAATGCATTGATTTTATTTAATGGCTAGAATCATGCTAGTAGATTATCATGATCATCTCATATGTGAAAATGTGGATTACTTAGATTTAAATTTAAGAGATGATTCTTATTCGTAGTATCTTATTTTTGGAATTCAAACTTGATAGAATGGCACCCGATGGAAAATCCGTTCACGATGCTACCCGAAAAGGACTTGTTAAACGATAAGAATTACTTAACTTTGGTCTAGGAAAGTTAGGCTAATTTCGCAGATAGGAAGGTCATTGATGTAATAACCGAGACAGAGCGAGAACCTACATTTGAAGGATTAACACAAGCCGCTTATCTTCTTTGTACTTAAAAGTACAATGAGTATACAAGCAAAGATAATGTTGCCCGAATTGCCATACTTGGCACCATGAGGAATGACTTCATGATGCGTATGATGGCCTTGGATCGGCAAAAGAGCTATGGGAAGCAGTAAAAAGCGGACTTTGGGGTACGACCATCGCACGGTGAGGAGGCTACAAATGAGCTTTGACAAATTTATCAAAGCTGCCCCATACCTCTATGACACAACATTGCACGGTGATGAGAAACATGGTTCTTTGAAGTTAGCCAAGCGGGGACAGTCCTGTCAAATGAACAAACAAATTCAAAGCTGTCGCCGCCATTAGGTCTTTACCTAAAACTTGGGAACAATTTCGCCTTATCTTGACGATGACGACAAGATCACAAACTTTGCACAGGTGCAAAGGAAATGTGAGCTTGAGGAACAAAGGCTTCTCAATGAAAAGCCTGTTGTTCAAACTGAAGCAAATGTTGTCAACTCCAAAAAGAGGAAGGCTCCTTGGAACAAGAAAAGTGGAAAAGGGAAAGGCAAGGAAAAGGCCAAGCCTAACCCACAACAAAAGAAACCTAGGAAGTCGATAGACATGACTAGTGTTGAATGCTTCCGTTGTCATCAGATGGGACACTATGCTAGGGCATGTCCTTCTCCCCGAGGTGAGTTTTACTTTAAAAATCGATTGTCAATGTGATAAGTATGTCATCTTCATCCCGATTCATCACAATATTGGATTGTAGATTCAAGAAATGCATTGCAATACATAAGCGGGATAGGTCCCTATTTGAAGATTTCCGGAAACTTCCACAAGGAACTTCGGAGAGTCCACATGGGAAACCAAAGTGTTGCTGATGTTTTGGGTAATGCACTTGTAGGTTGGATTTTATGAGTGGGAGATCCATCCTTATTGAAGAAGTACTCTTTGTACCCTCAATTAGGAGAAATCTTTTATCATTTTGAAATTACTTCAAGAATCCTATGTGTTTAATTTTTCCCAGAACTCGCTTGAGATATCTTTAAATAACAGTTTGATAGGTCATGCTTATTTAATGAATTCTTTTATGACATTACACTTAGCACAAACTGAAGTTTTTATGTCTAAAATGGTTGGTTGCCAATTGTGGCATGCTAGACTAGGACATATTGGACACAATAGGATAGACCGCTTAGCAAGGGAAGGGTTGTTAGGTAACTTAACCTCTGTTAAAATGGAAACCTGTGGAAAGTTGTCTTCTTTGGAAAAGCCACCAAGAAACCTTTTGGGAAAGCCCAAAGGGCAACTTATCCTTTACAACTTATTCACTCAGACATCTGTGGACCAATGAATGTAACATCAAGGCATGGGGCTTTGTATTTCATTACCTTCACAGATGACTATACACGTTATGGGACCGTGTACTTGATGTCTCACAAATCAGACGCCTTGGACTATTTTAAAAAGTACAAGAACTTAGTTGAGAATCAACTTGATAGGACAATAAAGGCCTTAAGAACTCACCGCTGACGTGAATATCTTTCGATGAGTTTAAGGAACTCGCGGAAAATAAGGGTATAGCTAGACAACTAACTATTCCTTATACCCCTCAAAAGAGAATGGTGTCTCCGAGAGAAGGAATAGAACCCCGCTTTGGACATGGTTAGATCTATGATGGCTCAAAGCTAACTTGCCTATCTCATTTTGGGGTGATGCATTGTTAACGGTCAAGACATACTTAACCTAGTTCCTTCAAAAATCGTTGACAAAACACCCTATGGACTATGGACCGGTAGACAACCCGTTTTGAACTACCTTAGACCATGGGGGTGCGGCGGCCTTTGTCACTTCTCAAAATCGAGAATTTGGAAAGTTGAGTGCTCCTCGGAAAGAAGTGTATCTTTATAAGATACGATTGAGACTTCTAAGGGTATGTCTTCCTAGGGGAGGATACTCAAGGGCATGTCACAGAAATAGAAGCACGTAACGCCGATTCTTAGAGGATCAATACCCAAATGAGGGGTGAGGTTGATAAGGATATACAACTTTACGGTTGATAACCTTATAACTGGCCGATGAACAAAGGCGAAGATGAAACTTTCATCAACCCCGATTCTAGTAACAATGGCATTGGTCAAATGATTGATCAATCCCAACCTCGTAAGAGTGTTAGAGGCCATATCCCCAAACGTCGGTTTGAGATTGAAAGGGAGATAAATATGACCAATGCACTTACAGAAAATATCCGATGAACCTAAAACGTCAAGGAGGCTATTTCGGGTCCAATACAAGTAAGTGGATGGAAGCTATGAAGGAAGAATTGAGTCGATGAAGAAAAACAAAGTATGGGACTTAGTTGATCTACCTCCAAACAGGAGATCTATTGGGAACAAGTGGGTTCTCAAGATCAAGAAAAATGGAAAAGGGAACATAGACAAATTCAAAGCTAGGCTTGTTGCAAAAGGTTACACCCAAAAAGAAGGAATAGACTATGAGGACACCTTCTCACCAGTAGTGAGATTTGCCTCCATACGCCTCCTCTTGTTAATGGTTGCCCATTTAGATTTAGAGCTTTACGGATGGATGTCAAAACCGCTTTTCTCAATGGAGAATTACAAGAGGAAATCTATATGGATCAACCCAATCGGTTTTTTCAATCAAGTGGTCAGGAACACAAAGTGTGTAAACTGAACAGATCCATATATGGTTTAAAAACAGGCCCTCTAGACAGTGGAATCACGAGATTCCATGAAGCAATGCTTCAAGACAAATTCGAAATGGTAAATGAGGACCATTAGCAGATATGTCAAGACATCTAAAAATGGTTTTGTGATTCTATCTCTATATGTGGATGACATTTTGTTAGCAGGTAACAATAAGGCATTGATAAATTCCACTAAGGAGTGGTTGTCATTAAACTTGAAATGAAGGACATGGGTGAAGCAAGTTATGTCTTAGGAGTTAAAATAACTCCCGGATCGCCCAAACGCTTTGTTATCTTTGTCTCTCGGAGACATATATCAAGAAGGTTTTGGAAAGATTCAACATGACTGATTGTAAGCAAGTGGATCTCCCAAGAAGTCTAGGAGAGTCTTTGAGTTCTAAAATGTCTCCCAAGAATCCTACCAAACTCGGGCTATGAAAAATGTACCATACTCAAAGCCAATCGGAAGCCTTATGTATGCAATGTTGTGTACAAGGCCGGACATCCGCTATGCAGTTAGGTTAGTATCAAGGTTCCAAACAAATCTCGGGTCGCATTAATCGAAGGTTGTCAAGAAGATAATGAGGTATCTAAAAGGCACCGTGGACTACTCACTTGTCTACCAAGGGAAAGATCTTGTTTCGATTGGGTAATTCCGATGCCGATCGGTTTGGAGACCTTAATGAGAGGAAGTCAACTTCGGGATATACCTACATAATGAATGGAGGTGCTATATCCCGGCAAAAAGAAGCAAACTTCCATAGCACTTTCAACTATGGAAGCTGAGTATATTGCATGTTGCTCTGCCACACAGGAGGCTGTGTGGCTCAGACGATTCATCAAACACTTGTCAGTGTTCTCAAGAGTCTTGAACCGTTCACATCCGGATCGACAAAGATGGCTGCTCTTGCATATGCTAAAGATCCAAAGTACCATGGAAGAACCAAGCATATAGAGTTAAAATACCACTACGTACGACAAATGATACTGAAAAAGAAAGTGGTTCTACAACATATATCCACTGATCAGATGGTTGCGGATCCACTGACCAAACCTATTCCAAAGGAACTCTTCCTTGCACATGTAAAAATGCTTGGGTTAAAGAGGATGTGATTATGTTAAGAACACTTTGATGGTTTAATGAATAAAAGTGCATTCTTTCCAGATCGATTGCATTCTCATTATACTGTTTATCATCTCATATGTATGTCAGTAGGGTTGACTGGTTCACTCACATGAACAGTCACTTCCATTTTAAACAGTGGGAGTTTAGCTTGACAAGTCACTAAACCTTATAGGAAGGGTGGACCTAGTCGAGTCATGCCCCCTTCTTATAATTGGATAAGAAGAAACAGGCTTCATAGGGAAGATTCTGTCTAAACCTACAAACGGTTGTTGCCAAGTGGGAGCATAGTATCCTTGGAATTGTCATTAGGGATGACAACACTTGCATGGTATGAGTGGACATACAGATATCTATTGTTGAGTAAACAAATTAGATACTCTTGCCATGACATGTTTTCACACAACATGTGTATAGTTGACCACCTGAGAGCAAGAAAAGAAATATCCCTAAAATTCTTGCTATGTGAGCTCTATTGATATATTTTTTGTTTAAAACATATCGAATGGTACCCTCCTTGAACTTTTGACCTTGTCAAGAAAAAATAAGAGGACTACTCGTAACTTTGGTTTGCTCCCCACAAGCTCTTACTAAAAGAAATTTTTTGGATGCATTGGGAAGTTGGTAGAACTCGACGACAATGACTTCAGCGCAAAGCGGTAAAAGAACTGAAGGTTTATCACACAATCAATCACCGGGATTCTACCCCGCGGTGACAATTGATGATAATTGTGAATCATGTGATACGTTTTTGACTTTATGGTGTGGACTCATAGGGATGAGTGCCATTTGTCAAAGTGATGAAACAAACAGATCTTGGGGTATACACACACTCTCCGGATATTAGGTTTTCGGATTCATCTTCTTTAAGATCACTTTCATGGTAGATCACTGTGTCGTGCTTTTCATTGCGACTTGCTACTTCACAGATATCATGATACGTGTGCTAGGGTCACACGAACCATTTGCCGTGTGAGACACACAAATGGCTAAGCATTCTACTTAAATGCTTCTCTTAGAAACCTTCTTCGCCGTTGTGGCGAAAGTGGGAGATGTTGGAAATAAGGTTGGATAGACGCCCACCAAGATAAGGATAAACCACTGAGTATAGGACTCTATCCTATCTGATATTAGATGAGTATAGGACTCTATCCTATCAGATATTAGATGAGTATAGGATTCTATCCTATCAGATATTAGATGAGTATATGACTCTATCCTATCTGATATTAGATGAGTATAGGACTCTATCCTATCAGATATTAGATGAGTATATAACTCTATCCTATCTGATATTAGATGAGTATAGGACTCTATCCTATCCAATATTGAGGAGGTGGGAACCTCTATAAATAGACCCCCCACCTCTCACATATTAATGATCTGAACAACAAGAAAAGCTCTCTCCTTTAATGGCACCTCCAACATTTTCTAAAGTAGAAACCCAAGAATTTGTGGAGATTCCATAGGTGGTATCCTCCTAGCCATTGTCGGTTCTTGGTTCTTGGTTCGTGAAAAAAGGTTGCTTTCCGTTCGTGGTTGGAACTTGACTCAAGCAAAGTTAAGAAGAAGAAGATCTTGAGTGTGTCAAGAACATCTTCTCCTGTAGATCAAAGCTTGGAACTTCAAATTGAAAGCTGTGACCAAGGTACGATCTTCTGTTTCCGCTGCGCTATTTTATGCATGTGGTATAACGTAATTGTATATATCATAGGAATCATGCATGAGATATCGATAAAAGCCAACAAGAAGTGAACTTCGCAGCAGATACAAGTGCCAACAAGGGAGTGCACAAAACAATGGTGGAATCATAAACCGCCATTCCTAAAAAAAGATAGAAAATCCGGACTTAACTTACTATAGGTTCATCCCCTAGTGTAATCGAGTCTATCATTCTTTTGTTTCCTTGTAACACAATTTTTAATTAATACAAAATCACCTTTAGAAAAAAAAAAATTAGTGTAATGGTGATGGTGCTAATTGTTGTCATTTCAAATTGAATTTCAGATTGTATGTTGTATCGATACTACTTCCAAAATTCAAATTCGCGGGCTGACTCACGGTCTTCTTTGAATCACGCTTTATAACATTCCCAATGCAAGCAGTTTTGAGGGGAAATAGTAACTTGTTACCCTTATAAGCCAAAAACAATGGCCCAATGCAATGGTGACAATAAGGGTAGTTTTTCACTAAGTTACAATAAGGGTAGCACTTGCTATGGAGATAATTGCCGACTTGTGATCTTCGGACGAACCCTTTTATTCCGCGTGTTTTTTCATTTTTTTTTTTACGAGATGTTTCATTCCGACCCGTGAGTTTTTTCTTCGAGTTTTTTCATTTTTATTTTCTTTCGGACGGGATGTTTCATTCCATCCGGTGTGTTTTTTTTTTTTCGATATTTTTCATTTTTACATTCCAACGAAATAAAACATTCTGTCCAAATTTTAAAATCACATTTACCAATAGGCAAACCCTAGTAGCTTCTCACCAAGAAGGCAATTATGAGGGAAAATAGTCATATGTGGCGCCTATGTGGAGGTAACAAGATGTTGCTTGCATTGGGAATGCTCTTAGAACAACTTGGGTGTTAGGTTGCTGAACAACTCAAATTCAAATACAATTTTTTTAAACATACCGTGTTTCTGCATTACGGGCAAAAAGGATGGTTGGACAATTATTGCATAGTGTCATGATGACAGAAACTTATTGTCGAGAGAAAAAGACAATCAAATACCCAAATGAAAGGCACAATCAAGTACCCATTTGAAGATTTTGTGTTGCGACTAAATGCGGATGCGTGCAATAACAACAAGATCAACCATAAATGTGTGACCTTTAATCAAAACAAATGTTCTAACAATAACCCAAGCACAACACAAATAACTATATCAACTAGCAAAGCATAAAACAAACAAAGAACACACCATACACAATAACACACGATATTTAAGGTGGTTCGGCGAGATGCCTATGTCTACACACGACGAGATCAATAGTTTCACTAGATGAACAAGAAGATTTATATTACAAAAGGAGCTCTCAACCACTCACAAAGAATGGATCTCTCAACACTCACAAATCTCTCTCAAGTTCTTTCTCAAAGAAACCCTAGAAAAAGTTCTCTAACTCTCTCAAGTTTTTTTTTTCACACTCTCTCAATAATCTCTTATATGGTAGGTATAACTTATAAGTAGATATAACATTATAAATGTTATACTTAAATGTTATATCACACTTCTTAAGACATACGTCTGCAGACTACTCAGAATCTTTTGTTCGGCACCATAGAGACGAACAGTTCCATTTATGCATATGTCACAATAAGTTATATATCTCTGGTGATGGTCTTGGTTGCCTCATGGTGAGAGACAACCCCAACATCCCCAACATTTTCCACCTCGGTGAGGTTTTAACACATAAAACCGAGTTGAACACAATCATACTATCCACAAAAAATCACTAGTCTTCAAACCACATCTCGAACTCACCATCAACTGCCCCGAAGGGCCATGCCCACAAAGAGTCATACCCACAAAGAGTCTTGCCCATGAAGAGCCACCCACAAAGAGCCACACAATGCTCATAAAGAGTTATGTTCACAGAGAGTCATTCCCATAAAGAGTAATAATGCACACAAAGGGCCATGCCTACAATGACATCAATCAACAATGCAAGAAGTGGAGTACCTACAACCAATGTTGGAACTGAACTCTATAGATAACCTTCTACAACCAATTAATAGCTCTTTTGCCCTTAGGCAATGAAACAAATTCCCAGGTACAAAACTTGTCATGAGTCTCCACCATTTTCTGCATATCCACCGACCAATCTTTGCAATTCCCAATTATAACAACTTCCTTGAAGTTATTTGGCTCATCACCCTCGATATTCAGTGCGTATGCAACCGAGTCCGATCGACCATAATGCTTCATTGGCTTATCATGTACATACTTCGTAACTTGTTTCAAACTTCTCTTTGGCTTTGATCTAACCAAAGCTTGTTACTAAGGTTGTTGTAGCTATACTTCTTGTTGATCGAATAATTTTTTTTATTAATAACCTCTCTCTCTACAACATCCTCTGATGCTTCCATCTCAATCACTTGAGATTTTATAGAATCACCACTATCTCCAGCCTTTTCCGGCCTGCTAAAATGTAGCACCGAAGTTTCATCAAAGATAACCTCACGTACTACTGACTAGGAACTTGTGGTTCTCAAGACACCACAATTCATATCTTTTTCCTTCTTTTGCATATTCGAAGAATATAGCTTTCTTAGCTTTAGAATCAAGTTTATTATCCCTCATGTGGTAGTAAGCACTAGATTCAAACACGTGCAAAGTATCATAATTAGCTGGCTCCCTTGTCCACACCTCATAAGGTGTCTTGCAGTTTATCGCCGGAACTGGTGATCTATTGTACAAGTAACACGTCATGGCCACTGCATCTGCCCATAACTCTTTTCCAAGATTGGCATTGGAAAGCAAACACCTAGCTTTCTCAAACAATGTGCGATTCATTCTTTTTGCTAACTCATTATGCTACGGCGTGCCCCTTATTTTCCAGTGTCTAACAATACCTTGTTGCACACATAATTCCTTGAAATGACCATAGGTATACTCAGTACCATTATCATACCTCAAAGTTTTCACATTCAATTCCTTTCTGTGTGATTCTCAACCATTGTTTTCCACCACTTAAATGTCTTGAAAACTTCATCCTTGGACTTCAATATATATACCCACACATAGCGTGTATAGTCATCGATGAAAAAGACATAATATCGGTTAACTCCCTTAGAAGCCACTTTGGAGGATCCCCACACATCCGAATGCACATAATCCAAGATGTCTTTCGTCTTATGCTTGCTTGTACCGAACTTAACTCTGTATTGCTTGTCATAGACACAATGCTCACATAATTTCATACTTGGTTTCTTCAAGTCTTTCAGTAGCCCTGGCTTACACAACTCAGACAATCCTTTTTGACTGGCGCATATGCCATAATTTTATACATTCAAAATTATCACCATATGTGTAACACCCCCAAACCCACTATATCCTAGCTGACCAGCCCAAAATATAATGAGTTAGAGGACCCAGCTACTTAACCGTCTCAACAAATGCCAGAGCAGTTAAGCAACCGGTTTACAAAATGAAACAATTACAATAAGTCAAATACAGGTGCTAACTAACAAATATGAAAAAAAAACAAAGTGTTTAAGTTCTAACCCGAATAATATCCCAACTTCTCTCTCCACGTGATCAATAATCAAACACCTGCAAAATCTGTAAGGGCATAAAACCCGTGCCTAGCAAGTCAACTCTACAAGCATGTCTAAAGAACTTTCAAGGGAGTAAGACCCCAAAAACAATAAATGCAACATCAAGTTAAACAACACATCATTTCCATCATTAAGGATGTTTATGACCAATCATAAGAGTAACACGAGTACAAGACTTAACCACTAAAATATACAATATAAGTAAACACTAGCCTTCGTACTATATTTCTCTTCACAACTTCATTACTAATCAGTATACAACCAATGGCCTATAAGAAGAACTTCTTGACATCAGTTCACACAGGCATACGATGGACTACTCATACACCATTATAACACCCCGTGTTTTATTCTTTTATTTTTATCCTAATAATAATAATAATTAAACTAGATAAAATGAATAGATATAGATAACTATCAGATACGGATAAAAGCCCGTAGATAAATAGATAAGTGTTGTCCTTGTTTTTCGGGATGTTTTCTCATTAGAGTTTTGGGAAAAAAAAAAAAAAAAACACAAATGAGGGTTTTAGAAAAAAATGAGAGTTTTACTGAAGGAAGGAAAGGAAGGTTTTTCTTGGTAGCTGGTGGATAATCGGAGCGCGCTAAAGGTGAGTAGCTATTTTTGCTATTTCACAGAATTATAGTTTTCCGTGTAAATCAAGATTATCTTTGTTATAAAGTTTTACGCTCATATTTTCGGTTCATTATTTGGTTATTAGCTTTCGTCCTGTTTTGAAACTCCTATCGTTCATACTTTGTTGAGACGATATTTTGTCCTGCTCATCTTGTTGAAAATTGGTTAAACTGTATTTTTGAAACTCTGTTGGGAGCTTGGGATAACCGTTAATGGCGGCCTTTAAGAAAAAATCGAAATGATAAAAGTTAGGTGAATGGTGGTTGTTGTTTTTGTGTTGATTGAAGTTTGGGTAGTAAGGGGTTGAGGCGTGGGTATGAAATTTTGTCGAATGGGTCTTTGGGAAGCTCGGTGGAAGCTCTTAAGACTTGTTAATGGCATTACTTGCCATTCTTGTGATAATTGGAACTTGGGGTTATCGCTTTTTTAAAATCGTTTGAAACTGCTTTTTGTTTGGATTTGATGTTTGTTTGATGTTGGAATGTGGATGGGGGCGGTTGAAAGGTTGGGGAAGCCATTAATGGCAACCGAGATTGTAGATCCAGTTGGGGAAGTGAGTGATGTGGAGTAAATCGAAGTTTTGGTTTTATGAAAGTGCTTTGGTTTTTCATAAGGAGTCGAACCGACTTGATGGAGAGGTGAGATGGTGGCGCGCGTGGAGTGGTTGGTGGTGGAGGTGTCTTTGGAGGAAGAAGATGACCTTTGTTCATCTTAGTTGGGCCTTTGTTGGGCCTTTGTTAGTTTAGATTGTTTTGGGCGGTTTAGATTGTTTTGTTTGGGCCCGGATTCTATTTTAAATTGTGGGCGAACCCATTTGTATTTTTGGATCAGTTTAATTAAGTTTAGTTTGGGCCCAGTTTAAGTTAAGTTTTGGGACAGTTTTCTTTGTTTGTTTTCGGGCCGAACTCAGTTGTGTTTTAGGCCCGTTTCTAATATTGCTTGGGGCCAGTCCATAGGACTTAAAATGGATCTATTTGGGTCTTCCAACTTTTAGACTTTCGGGTTCTAAGTTTTGGGCTTGGCCAGTTGGGTCCGAACCATTACCTTAGTCATGAGCCCTTGAGCCATGCACATTGACCTTAGCTATGAACCATGGCTATGACCCTGAACCTGTTGAACTTGGAAACGACAGTTTGACTTTGACAACGACAGTTTGACTTTGACCAGGGTTGACTGTTGACTAGGGTTGACTTTGACCAGTTGACCCAATTTGACCTTTTAACTCGGATTATGATTTGGGTTATTAAGGTAGGTCTAGGGCTATTAGCATGCTTGGCTTTAGGCTAAGACCTTTCTATATATAATGCGTGTATTAACCTGCTATGTGATTGTGCAAGATTTTATGATATACTGGCGTTATGACACTTAGACATCAATCTAATTAATAACGCGTAAACCAAAAATACATGAATCAAGAAACTACGCCGTTCTCGGAAATAATACATGCAATCAAGTTCAATAACGCGTAAACAAAATTACCCCCCTTTTAGAACTCTCCACGCCCTAAAATTTCATAATTGAGTTTTATGATTTGTTGATGTCATATGTTAGGTGGGCATTTATTGAATGTGTCATAAATGGCCTGTTAGCTGTTATATAGGGTATTCATTGAATGTGCCATGAATGACCGGGTATTCATTGAATGTGCCATGAATGACGTGATTGTTTGGACTACCCTAGAGAGGAACTAAGGTATTCGCCCTTGCGGGTTAGTTGTGTTCCTTGAGTGTACGGGAATGTAGGGTTGGGTATTCCTTGAATGTGGCAGGAATGACCTAAGGTACATAGATTGTGAAATATGTGTATAAGAAAAGTAATGGATTAATTAATAAGAGAAATTAAATTGATTGTGCGAGTGTGTTTGGGTTTACTTTTGAATGCCTAATATAATATCTACAAAGGTTATATAGAAGTTCTAACTTTCTTTTGCAGGAGGGTAGGACTTAATAACATTTTGTGCAGGGACGCGGTCCTACCCTTATACAGCAGTGGATATCGGTAAGTGTTAATGCAATGATTTAGATATTAAAACGAGTGATTTGAATGAGTTAATATAATAGAAGTCTTGCTTGGGAAGAAGCTATGCCGGTTGAAATGACGGAACTACCTGTCTTCCAAGCTGTGAATGATTAAGTTATGGGAAAATATAACGTGATTGTTTGGATAATTAAAGTATGATAATGTTATATGTGATTAGTCTACTCATACCAGCAAATTCAATTTGCTGACCCATGTTTGCTTTGTTTTGGCAACGTGGGTGTGTTCTTGGGAACATAGGTGGAAGGCAGTGGAATCGCGGCGTGTGATTGGGATTCTCGCCTGGAGCAGTCTGGGAGTTTAGTTTATTAGGTATGATCTTTTGGAAGGATGTAATAACGTAGGTTACATTTTCATATGACATGAAATACAATGTTGAAAACCTGTTATTCTTAAAGTTGTTTATGTTTGTATTGGGATGGAAGAAAGTTTTTAATAAAGTGATAGTTGAGGAATTTGGAGACTTTTGTTGTTAAGATTCTTTATAATGTGGGTTTTAGGTTTTGACACGTGTTGTATCCACCCCGTCATAGCCTGGGTTTTTAGACAATTGAACCAAGTGATGTTTGAGATATTTATATTTCAAATATTCATTTTTTTTTAATTGTTTAGAAATTCGGGCTGTGACAACCATAGTACAAAGCACAAATCGAATAATACATAGCAAACCCACATAAACACAACAATCAACGATATCAATATAACAACACAATGAAGGAGACATACTATTCATAAAAGAATCATCACGAACAATACGTTTCAAAGTAATAAACCATAGCAACAGATAGAGTTGAACGATTAACACACCAAAGTCGACATCATATAAAACCAAGTAAATAACAAAATCTACATATATGCATCACAGGTCATATATATATTCCAGCATGTATAACCAAAACTTAGACCTAAACTACACGTAATTCATCATTTAATCAACATAGGAACATAATGTTTCAAGCAATAAAAATTATTCTTAATCATGGGAATACAACAAATCAATATGAAACATGAAAAATACCCAATTATTTACACAATCACAAGCACTACACCCAAGTAAGAAATAAGGCACACAAGTAGAGAAGACTTGCCTTGGTTACCAGAAAATCAGAGTAAGAAAACGCCATGAAAAGGTCCCAACAAACTGATCAAAGGTTCCCACCAATCATCGTTGCTACTGAACTCTGTCATCAATTTCTGCCCATAAAAGATCTGAAAAACTGTAACGTCTCCCTCCAAATCACCTCATGAGTCATATATCATCGAAAAGCTCTTTCAATCTAGTTTCCAACGGTCCCAACGACGTCCAAACCTAATCCATATAAAGAAAGATACAACTGTTTTGGTGAAAGGTGTCAAATCGGCTCCAATACCGATTTCCCTCTATTTCTTCTTCTTGGGTGTTGATATACAATAGATATTATAAGCAAACAACCATGAATTTAGGGTATTTGAGGTTCCCCTCATCTTCTCCATGTGTGAGTGGTGATTTTAAGCCAAAAAGAAAGAGACAAGGATGAGGAGATTTCGATAGTTGGTGCTGTTTTTCCCTGGTTTTATCTCGAACCGTGAAGTGGGCTTTCTTCATGGATCTAAACAAAATGGGTTGGCAAAGCCCAGGCCCAAAACAATATGGGGTTTTACAATATGTACCCACTGCTACATCACCTGTCACTGTACTACCCAACAAAGTATACAAGTTTCCATTCCGTTCACTTTTCAGAATGACTAAAGAGCCATTAAAGATCTTTAGGACTCCACCATCTCCTACAAACTTGTGGCATTTGGAATTCAAGGTACCAAGAGAAATGAGGTTCTTTTTTAATTCGGGAACATGCTTCACATCGGTTAAAGTCCTCACCACACCATCATGCATCTTGACCCGTATAGTTCCAATCCATACCGTTTTACAAGCAACGTCATTACATATCAAAACGGAACATCCACTCAAGTTCTCATAGGTCTTATTTGGACACAATTAGTAGGAACACCTAGAATCAAGAATCCACTTATCAGTTATGTGGTCGCCTTGTGTAGTAGACACCAAAGACTTACATCATCTTCATCAAAGCCGAAGCAAGACTTGCTTCACTAACATTCTCATTCTCCAACTTACCACTATTCTTGTTACTTTTTTTTCGAACTAGGGCAATCACTTAGATAATGCCCCTTTTCCTTGCAATTGTAACATCATACATGTTTTAAAAGCTTCTTAGAACTACATTTCCACTTGCTTGTGGAAGTCTTCTCATTCAACCTCAGTCTTGTCGTCAATTCTTGTGTTTATTTATCAAACTTTTCTTTTTCAAACTTCACACTAGACATCTTGGAAGCCATTTCTAAAAGTCACACAAAGTAACTCACAAGAAAATTTTACTTAAGAATTTTATCAAACACTTTGTCTTCACAAATTTAAACACCCTAGGAATTAACCTGAAACTCAAATTCAACACTCCCTAGGTCTTAACCATGTAGCTATGATACCAATTGTTGTGACTAAATATGGAAGTGTGTGACAACAACAAAATCAACCACAAAAGTGTGACCTTTAATCAAGACAAGTGTTCTAACAATAACCAAAACACAATCCAAATATATATATCAACTAGCAAAACATAAAACAAGTAAAGAACACACCATACACAATGACACACAAGATTTAAGGTGGTTCGACGAGATGCCTATGTCCACACACGGCGAGATCGATGGTTTCACTCAATGAACAAGAAGATTTATATTACAAGAGGAGCTCTCAACCACTCACAAAGAATGAATCTCTCAACACTCACAAATCTCTCTTAAGTTCTTTCTCAAAGAAACCCTAGAAAAAGTTCTCTAACTCGATCTCTCACAAAGAAAAAGTTTCTTTTCACTCTCTCTCAATAATCCCTTATATGGTGGGCACAACTTATGGATAGATATGACATTATAAATGCTATACTTAAATATTATATCACTTCTTACGACATACGTTTGCAGACTACTGGGCAAACTCAAAATCTTTTGTTTGGTGTCATAGAGACGAACAGTTCCATTTTTGCATATGTCACAATAAGTTATATATCTTTGGTGATGATCTTGGTTGCCTCATGGTGAGGGACAACGCCAACATCGCCAACATTTTGGAACATGACTGGGTAATGATTCTTTAGAAGCTAACTTGTAATATGCAATCTGTAGAGTTGTAGGTTATAAGGTGAGTGTGCTAGAACCTGGTGCACAAGGTATCTAGTGATCAATCTATAAAACTTGTCCTTTATCTACAAGCCACCTACTATAGCTAGGAAACATATCCTAAATTCAATTCAAACATAATGGCGTAGGAAAATTGATACAATTAAAACACATTCTAAATTAATGCGTAGGATCGATAAAAGATGCACTAATTAAACACAAAATTGCAGACTTTGAAAGAAGCAAGACTCGGCATAATGATCCTTTAGAAGCTACCCGATCACCAGATACAGAAAGAATAATACATAAATACTCGCATAAAAGCTTTAACAACCTGCATAAACGGCAAAATACTCGCAGTAATGTACAGAGAGAATCCTCTGTTTGAATAACTAGCTTCAACAATAGCATCTTCTTGCTTATCTAATTCTTCTTTTGTTCTTCTCCTCTTTATCTCCCATGTATCATTTGTCACAAACCTTAGAATCATAAAAAGTAGTCCGTGAAGGTTTTTGTATGTTGTCTCTTTAAACCAACATGCATTTTGGTTTATCTTTGATGATGAGAGTATGTACAGTTTGGTAGTTTAGGTTTTACAAAATCAGTAGTTCGTCTTGGGGTTCGTGTACTATGCATACGCGTTTCACCGCGAGCAGGCATAATGATTTCATGGTGATCGGCTCTATGATGTTAAACAACTTAGCCCAAGAGTCTTTCATACCATAATCTTTCATCACCCAGGCCACCGTACGGTTCTCATATCTAGAAAACATGCAAAGAAACCCCTCTAATGCTGAAACTTGTTAATGTTAAAGCTAGCATCATGCAATTCTCTAATAGGGACGTTATGTTGGAGAAACGGTATAACATAACAGTTCACTAACTCCTTGATCTGGTGCACCTAATTCTTTCTTCTTTTAGTATTTTTAAACCTTAGGTCGTAGATCTTATCTTCTTTTCCCTCCATTTCTTTCCTTATCAGGCTAGTCACCTCGAAAAGAAGACTGGTCTACTCTCTTAACTGCTCTAGGATATGACTTCGTCGTCCTCCTCGCCACAACCTTTTCTGTGGAGTTCTCTCTTTCAGAATACAAGTTCAACTACAACGACTACTGCTCTTAACAGCTTCACTCCATAAATTGATGATGTGCTGTGGTGGTTCCTCAAGACCTCATTGATGAAGGTATTTCCTAATGGAAAGATGTGATGGGAGGCTATTTTCTTGATAAAAGAATGGTTTTTCCATATGTCAATGATGTGTTGGAAAGAATATGGAAGCTAAAAGGGTCCATGGAAATCACAACTGATAGAGACTTATTCTTCATAAGATTTTCTGCTATTGAGGATAAGCAAATGGTTCTTGAAGGTGGTCCCATCTTTATTGCTGGTAAAATATTTGTTGTTCGGCCATGGTTATCGGAAGTTGAGAATCAGCGCAAAAATGTTATCTTGGTACCTATTTGGGAAAAACTTTCCAAAATCCCAAAAGAACTTTGGACCAAAAATGGACTTTCTTTTCTCGCTAGTCTAATTGGTGAACCTTTTTGTATGGACGGTGCAACTTCTCAAAAGAAAAGACTCGACTTTGCCAAGGTTTGTGTTACTATCCCCCTCAATTTTGAGTTTCCAAAATCTGTCAAGCTAAAGCTTCATGGTAGACATGTTTTTGTTGATGTGGAATATCCATGGAAGCCTCCTTCATGCACGAGATGTTGTCATTTTGAGCATTCAACGGCAAAATGCCTGGATTCCCCACCTTCACGATCAATTTGGGTGCCAAGAACTACTAATGGCAATGTAAATAGGGTTGATACAGCAGCACAAGGAGCAAACACACGGATGGAAGGGCACACAACTACTAGTGGTGCTATTGTAAACATTTCTACTAGTCTGCCTAATGGTGTTGCACAAGGAGTTACATCTCTGGACATTCAAGTTGAAAATCAGAATCATGTGAGGGGAGTTGAACAATCTACTGCCCAGGTAACGGTTCAACAACTCAATACTAATCATAGTATTGTGGCAACTTCTCCTCCTGTAGTTAACAATGCTATAGTGGTTATTCCTGAGGCTGGAGAGCTTGTTATTGATAGTAATGTAAGGTATAAGCTAGTGGCTACTGGGGAAGCGGGGGTTAGCATGGTACAAAACAGTTCCAGTGGTGGTGGTACGGTGGTGGAGATATGACTACGCCTACCAGGTATCAGTTAAATGTTAGAGACAAGGAACTGAGGACAAGCCCAACAACTACTGTTGGAGCAAGAGACTTGGTAGCGAGAGAACATAGTATACCTACTATATTGGATCTACCAATACGAAAGCACCAGCAAAGAGTTACTCCTCTTAACCAACTCCCAAATAGTAGAGAAATAAATATGTATGAAGGATTAGTTGTTGGAAATGAGGATGTAGATGACGATCTCTCAGAGAGTGAATCTGAGTTGTTTGGGGATACGTATATAGGGGCTCCAACGCTTGCATTGCCTAAGAGCACATCAAAGTATGTAGCGCCTTCTGAGAATCAATGGACTACTATGAAGCCAAAAAAAAGCAAAAGGATCCAAGAGCGTTCTTCAGGAGAAATAGAGTCTACACTTGCAATGATGAAGAAGGTTAAGTCGTTACTAAAAAAACAAAACGATGAGACATCTTGAGGACTACACAAAAGAGTTTTGGGATGACATTTTGGGACTCACTTATGTGTGTCAGGCTTTAAGGTTTTTTTTTAACTATGAGAAAGCGCAGACTCATCTTAGGAAAGATTATCCTAAGATTGTAAAGGAAATCATGGCTAGAAAGTAGGATTCCAAACTCTACTTTCTTAGGGTTCGCTTTGTAGCATGTCTAGTGATCTTAGGTATGTTAGGCTTATAGTTTGTTGATTTGGCGCCTTTGTGTGCCTCCTTTTAATGATCTAACTTTTCGAGAGGCTTGTAAGGTTTACCCTTTTGCAATATAAACCGGTGGGGGTCTGCCTTAACCCCATAACTTTTTCAAAAAAAAAAAAAAAAAAAAACTAGCATCATAGTCAGGCAGTGGTACCTCTTGAATAGTTTATGTAAGGTGCAAGAAGAGAATGATCATTAACAAAGTTTTTTCTTTATTCATTAATGGTGGTTTACAACTGTTCACTATTTCTCTTTCTATTTACATGTGAGAAACAGAAAAAGTAAAGTCGGAAAAATAAATCTGATCCTTTCTTTCTTTTGTCTCCACTCCTTTTATAGTTGCTCCACATATGTCCATCCAATAGCTTTTTGACATGTGTTCATCCTTGTCTCTTTCCTTTGTACCTGAAATTTATAATAAATATATCGGCCCTCATGCCGATATTGTATTAGAACTTTATTGAAATAATGTCGAATATCGATATGTACGATATTTGGGCACCACAGACGGCGCCAATGTAGTTTAAAGAAGTTGTACTAAGATCAAAGACTCAAGAATCTAAACAAGAATAAGAGCAAAGATTGAAATGAAATATCTTTTATTGATTGATCACAATGTTTACAATTTTTTCTCTTTCTCTCTCGCCTGGTTTTGTTGGTTTTTCTAATGAATTCAGAATGAATACTTCTTCCTCCTTCTAGTCTTTATATAGTGTTCTGATCATAGCTTTATCCAATCATTAAATGCCACATGGGTCCATTCTCTTCTCCTTCTTCCTTTTCCCGCCTTAGACCTGCAACATACAAACTAAAGATTGAAATATCGACAGTCACATCGATATTTCTTATTAACAATGATATTTGGGCTGGAATATCGGGGTGACGATATTTGCCCACGACTGTTTCACCTTCAATATCATAAGCAATGAGAACTTCTTGATGGCTATTTTCACAAGTTAATCGTCTAGCCAGCCAATGCAAAGCACCATGAACAAATATACCAGATCTGGCTTCCTCTGTTACTTCGTAATTGGCAATATATGTCTTCGATTATCTCCATGTCCCATGATTTCTCGCTTAGTGAGTATGTAAAAATGCGGTTTGGCGGTTCAATTAACGTGAACACATAATCATCAAGAGTTGCATTATAACCCAAGCCGCATCCTTTAATATGCAAGTGACGATTGTATATTTGTTGCATCTCCGTCTCCATGCATTCGCTAGTAGATGGACTCCATATGCAATGTTTATCATATCTTTCCAAGGTGCATTGAAATTGATAATAGATAGCCAAAGAAGTCCGTTACAAGAACCCAAAACAATATCTGTTTCGTGCTCTGGGATCTCAAACGGAGGATTAATCACTAAATCCTTATTCCGTGCTTCAAAATCTAATGTATGCATCCTTGTAGATTGGATAAGGACTCTATATTCTACATGCTTGTTGATGAAAATAGGATCTGAAAGTAAAGCATTCCATAATTTCAATACATACCTGAATCTTGTAAGAGATTGGGCAGGTAGCCAAAATAGTATGTTTTCAATGATCTTTGGTGGGAGAAAGTTTGAGGGCATCACCTTATACCTGGTCATTTATTGAAGTTGTGATTGTATGTGAAGAAAAGAATGTGGTACATATTAGAAGTTATTCTTTATGTCATAGTGCTGAGCGCGCCATGCACCTATTCAAAACATGATTAGAGCGTGCCCTGCACCTCGCGGCTTGACAAGAGTCCAGTAGATATAGCGCACCCTGCACTCAACCAAAGCTCAACCAGAGCACGCACGCCCACCAGCGTATTATTTAGATTTCCACCGCGACCGTTTTAGTTTTAGTTCCTATTTTAGAAACTTGTAAATCTCTATATAAACTTCTGTAATCTTCTTAGAAATTAATCAAGTAAATATTCTCTCCAATCAATCTCTTTCTCTCTAATTTATCAGTACAGCTTAACAAGGAAAGTAACAACGTTTTATAGTGTTTGTTGGAATTTCTACAGTGCGCGGTTTCCAAATTCTAATTGAAAACATGCTGCCAATTGCCAAACGATAAACAATGTGGTTTAGGGTGGCCCATACCGTACTACTAGTGTACTGGTGCTACTTCCTTATAATTATGGACTTAGAATTAGTACAACTTAGATAACTTCCAAACTTCTTATTCAGCTTCAATTTTTTATTTATACTACCGGTTAATTTCTACAGTGCGCAGTTTCCAAATTCTAATTGAAAACATGCTGCCAATTGACAAACGATAAACAATGTGGTTTAGGGCGGCCCATACCGTACTACTAGTGTACTGGTGCTACTTCCTTATAATTATGGACTTAGAATTAGTACAACTTAGATAACTTCCAAACTTCTTATTCAGCTTCAATTTTTTATTTATACTACCGGTTCTGCGTAACGGAAATAAGATGATTGGAAATTGGGATCTTCTCGCCTATTTCATAGACTATAGTCTTAATCACATAAAATTAATTCAGAGGTAAAAAAAAATGAGTCTTGTTACTGCCAGACCCTGATTTGTGTTGGGCAGACCCCGAGTTGGGTCGGGGTCTGCCCATTGTGTTGGGTGCAACTTCGAACCATACACCCCCCAACCAAAACACGCAACAAATCGAGAAACAGGCAATAGTCAGTTACCACCCTTCGTCAAATTCACAAAAAATCGCAAAAAAACCTACCAAAACCAAAAACAAAAAATTGGCTCGTCGAATTCACAAAAAAACCTACCAAAAACCAAAAATTGCGCTTGTGTTCTCCCTCTCGACAGACCCCATCTTCCAGGTGAACTTCACAAGCTTCTTCTCGCACTTTCAAAGGTATTTTCTCTAAAAAATTAGTGTTTTTTTTTTATATTTTTGCTAGCATGTTATCAATCGCTCGTCTTCTTCACTTGCTAATTTAATGCAACCTAAAAAATACTTTCAAAGCTCTTGTATTTAGGTCTTCTTCAATGCAACCTATTTTAATCATCGCCATCTTCTTTACAATTTGTTCTAACAATTGCCTACCACGAATAATTTGGTTCGAGAGCATGATTTTTGCTCTCCTCTTTAATGGAGATGAATTTCTAAATGAAGTTGAACCTTGTTTCCAAGTTTTTGTTGGTCCATCAAATCCCACCACCCCACCTATTTTTTGAAATGGTGGGTGATAGAACTATAGAAGAGCTAAGATATGTTTTTATGACACTCACGGTTTGTTTGTTCCTAGTGATGATGTACAACAAAGAAGCAAAATGAATGACCACGATTAAAATAGTAGAGTGATCATATCTTCATAGAAATTAGTCAAATTACACATTTTAATCTGTCAAGGTTCAGGGAGGTGTTGAGACTATCTTTGTCACTTGCTACATTTAGATGTGCGCACAATGAAGTTTCATCAGTGTATTGCAGGAAGTGAGCCACGGGAAAAAAGGAAAAATAAGTTGGCCATCTTTGTCACAACTCCTAAAGTACAAATAAATGGAATATCTTGTCACCGATATTGTTTTAAACTCTTAATTGTTGGACTTTCTTGTTCATATTTCTTGGTTACCACTTGCCAAGGTTTAATGGTCAAAGTGGTATCACAAAAAGAACAAGGAGACCGAAGTTGCACGACTTGCACGGGTGGACTGTGGGACATAGAAAATGTGTGACCTCCGAGTCCGGCCTCTGCGAGGGTTTCAAGTGTTTCACTACAAGATGAATATGATTTTCTCTTGTGGTTTGTTTCCAATTTTCCATCCTAAAACATGCGAAAAAGTTGTGGTTAATATGATCGAGCCACATATCTAATGAGCTTCCAGTGTTTTCCAAGAAAGCAAGAAACTATTCATGGAAGAAGTAGTTGACCCATCAAATCCCACCACCCCACCGATTTTTTTCAAAGAATAAGCCAACCTTGGTCGAGACCTATGATGGTGTTTTTGATGTCCATGTTCACTGCTAAGTTTTAGCTGTGACATTTCTTCTTTGAGACTTGCATGCCCAGTTTCTAAGTCATGGATCTTTTTCAATAACTCCTCTGTTGGTGAGGCGTTCATGTTTTTGCATGAATTGAAAACCCAATGAAGGTTTTGTCCTAAAACTTAATGAACTATGATGGCCTAACCTTGTATATATGTTGTTTGTGAACTTTACAAATGTTTTATGATATTAATTTTTATTATTTCTTTGCTTCTTATCATTCATGGTCCCTGTTTTATGGTGATTATTTAAAGTGTATCAATTGTCTTCTTTATCTAAAAAAATATTGACAGTAGTTCATCTCATCTTGCAAGTTGACAGTAGGAGTTACCTCATTGCTTTCGTTGTTGCACAAGTAAAACAATGTTGCATGTACAACTTGGTGCTCATGCAGACGCTCCTCTTGTCACACTTTAGAACCTAGTTACGTTCTGAGGAACAACTCATAGTGTGAATATGCATATGCCTTTTTACAGCCCTTTTAACTATATTACAGTGAACTAGTAAAGTGCTTTGTCTACTTGAAAATTTGATACTTATAGTTCTATGCTCTTATTGCCTTCTCTTGTTGTTTTTTTTACCGAGTTTCCTTAGTTCTGACTACTTTCCTGTTTAGGTTTGCTGTGAAGCTATTGTACATGTGCCAATGTGGATTTTACGTTTACAGCATTGCCAATTTACTTATTATTCATTTATTTGGATATTTTGTAGCAATGCCTCGAACAAAGAATGTGAAGAATGTAGCAAAAAGTGTTTTCACGGGTGCTAAGAAGTTGTTAGGTGGGGGGAGTAGTAGTTCGGGTCGCGGTGACCCGCCTGAGAAAAAGAGAGGAAGGGGAACAACCATCTCGGCATCAGTCCGTAGAGGGGATCGGAAAGTGGATGATCCCAGTAATGTAGTTGTAAGTGGTGTAGACTTAGGAAATCAAAAGAGAAGAAAGGAGACAGTTCCGAGTGATGTAGATGTAGATGTAGATTTAGATTTAGATATAGATGTAGATGACGATGACGTAAATATGGATAGTGGGAAGAGTGTAGTTGTAAGTCATGTTGATAGTAAAGAAGATGATAGTGAAGAAGATGATAGTGAAGAAGATGACGAAGAGGGTGTTGATGATGCAGAAGAGGAGAATGACGAGGAGGTGGAGGACGCGAAGGATGAGGAGGAGGAGGACGAGGACGAGGACGAGGAAGTCCTTGAAATCCCTGTACCTGTACCTCCAGTGAATATTGTGAGAAAGTCTAACAATGACTTGGAGTTCTAGAGAGGTGTTTATGGAGGTGGCCCTCGTGTACCACATTTGTTGTATGACTATGCGGTGCACGTGGCTCGCGATGTTTGGGAGGGGCAGGTAATATTATCATATAGTGTCTATTAGTATTTAAATTTTGTATTACGAAACCTTGTGCATACATTAATACTGAGTTTTTGTTGTTTTAGGCGGAGCGAGGGGTGTTGAAGTGCCATGGGCACCTAAACAAGTTGGTATAATGGGATATCGTCGGAGAGTGTTCAGACTGTTCTAATTTTCACGTGGAGCTTCAAAGGACTGGCTTATGTGCTATGGTCTTAGGTGTATACAGGCATCAGGATCCTGTGTTGGTCTCTGCGTTTGTGGAGAGGTGGCATCCAGAGACCAACACGTTTCATATATCGTGGGGTGAGATGGCAATCACGTGGGAAGATGTTTCCCAACTCTTAGGAGTTCCGATCAGAGGCAAAGCAATGACTGAGGACACTGATTTGACCCTGGAACAGACAAAAAGACTCGTCCACAAAGGTCTTGGCATACCCATGGACGAGATATATGCGGAGATGAAATCCAATAAGTTCACTTCCAAAGTTATGATGGATTTCTTGATGAAGCAGTTTGCTGGGAAGGTAACGGATGAAGATTTACGTGATGAAAATGGGGTTATTGTGAAGAAGGAGTCAACCCAAAAAGAGTTGCAGTTTGCTAGGAGAGTTTATATGTTATTTTTCTTTGGATGTATCGCCTTCACCGACACGTCTAGAACTGCAGTTCCCATTTGTTATCTGAGACTGCTTTTGAAATTTACCGAGATCAGAGACTACGCGTGGGGTGCAGCCTTATTAGCTTACTTGTATAGGGGTCTTGAGACTGCCACAAGTGCCAAGGTGAAGGGTGTTTTAGGCTATTTCACTCTCCTACAGGTATTAGTTTTTTTGTTTTTCTTTTCAATGTCAATTTTATCTATCTATTACAATATTAACTGGGTGTCTATATTAATCTAGGTATGGATTTATGAGTACTTCCCGGTGTTCAGGCCATTCCCAAACTTGGCATATCAGTTGAGCATGTCGCGTGCTCATAGGTACTCAGTTACTCAGTCTGTTTATGCTAGCATAACAGCTGCATTGAAGCATACCCGAGCGGTGATTGATAATATGACTTGTACCGATGTAAGCATTTTTGTTTGTAAATAGTTTTATTTATTAATTGATATTATTAGTATGTGGTTAATGATTAATTTCCTCGATCATATGCTATTTGACAGGTTGAATGGTATCCCTATGCTGAAGTCCGAGCTACACACCCGGTAGATGAAATAGCATTTTTCGAGGGATTTATATGCTTTCTTGATGATGTCGAGCAATACAATGTTTCGAGGGTTGTGCGTCAGTTGGGTCATATGCAGTTTGTACCCTCAAATCCCCCAAGACCAAACGACGCAAACTACTTCCAGACGTGGGTACGATGTGAAATTTAATATTGCATCTTCCTACTGGAGTAAATGGCAAAATCACTTGATACAACTTGAACATCGAGGACCCATTACGTCTTATCCATGGGAGTGTGTGAGTAGATACATGAGTTGGTACAAAAACAATAGTCATATTCGAATGATAAACCATGATCATCCTAATCACTACTCCCTACAAAGTCTTCCATATCATAATCTGGTGAGTTAATACCTTACAACTTTAGTTTTTGTTATTTTTTGTTACAGAGATGCTTGTGCGCGTCAAGAAACACAAGATCAGCGGCACTCATCAAGGCCAAGTCCTTGTCAGACACGATCACAAATGCCCTTTCTTCACCCAGTAAGTCGTTAAACTAATGCAAAGCCCACTCATAGTCTATCGCTGTTTCGGACTGAAGCAACACTTGACAGACCGTGAAAGACTTCCAGGTTGAAGTCACCCCCACAAACTGTATAAAAGGCCACTGATACTTATTGGTTTTGTAGGTGGCGTCTATGATGAAAACTTTTGGAAAAGTCCGAGCCATTTTAACACCGTCCAGATGGGCCCATAACAATCCCGTTATCTCATCCGTATTCGTATCCTCCCTCACCTCCTCGAAATAATGGTTTTTTCGCTAACAACTCACTTGAATTTCTGTATTTGCGAAATTTATCGTTCATATCCAATGTCCTCACCTTGCGAGGGCATTGTAGACTTGACATATGCTAGATAGGTTATCAAGAAACCTATGTCGATGGACTTCAAAACTTCTTTAGACTTAACTCTATTTTGAGTCATCTCTGACAAGAACTTGAATTGTGGAATGGTAAGTCGAGTAGCAAATGCATGTCCTTCAAGGGTCTTCGCCAATGGATGGTTGTGAACACCATTAAGAACGACAATTTTCTAACTATCGACAGTGCCGCGTTGAAAAATACATCTTAACTTAAATGGGCATCCACGTTTCTTGGTTCCTGTATTTCTCTTATTAGCCTTCTCTACCTTTTTGTGTGAACGATATACGCCTGAACTCTCGCAAGCTAAATCCAGCCTTGGTACTCGGTTCCCGTTAGCATTCTGCGACTTCCCAATTACCACAACTATATAACATTGTTTTTCCCGAGTAGTTGCCCAACCAATTACGTCATTACGTGTATGAAATACCTAAAGATATGAAAGAAAACAACAATCAATAAACTAATATAATTTCATTTAGAAAATAAAAAGAAGTGAAAACAATGCCTACTATGTACCTCTTCCGTAGTAAATATTTCTATTGTATCCATTGAAAGCGGTTGAACATCATCCACCTCATTCAAGTTTCCAGAGTTCTCGAAACACACCGAAGGATACTAAATGAAGAACAGTTGTTAATTGATGTATTATGGACCCCGTAAAGACATAGCCACACTATTTGGCTTAAGTACCAAATGTCACAAACACACCGTTTACCACTGTTTGTGTTTTTCTATGTTTAAATCCTAAAACGACATGGCCACACTGTTTGGAATAAGTCCCAAATGGTGTGGACACACCGGTAAAGAGGCCAAAAAACAGAACTCTATGTTTTTCCAAGTTCAAATCCCAAACGACTTTGCCACACTGGTCAAGAGGCCAAAAAACAGAACTTCATATTTTTTCAAAGTTCAAATCCCAAACGACTTGGCCACACCGTTTGGGACTTAGTCCAAACGATGTGACCACACCGGTAAATTTTTTTTTCTTCTAAGTCCAAATCCCAAATGACATGGCCACATCGTTTTGGGCTCAGTCCAGACAGTGTGACCAGACCGTTTGGTGTGCAATACGAATGACCTAGCCGAGTCGTTTAAGCCTCGGGTGTTCGAATTTTCTCTTTTAGTCCTATATATCACTGTACACATGCATAATTACTACATGCATAATTACTACATGCATAATTATGTTTAATTTAGATTTACCTTATTCTTATTAAATGCATCATCATCCATTCCTCTATTTTCTTCACTTTAACTTGTTCTACATTTTCTTCTTGAATGGGGTCACTTGGAACTTGTTCTACATTTTTTTTCTTGAATGGGATCACTTATAACTTGTTCTACATTTTTTCTTGAATGGGGTCATTTGGAACTTGTTCTACATTTGGAACATAATGCATTACATTTTCTTCTTCATCTTCATGTTCTAAAATGGGGTTTGGCGCTTCCATTAGTGTTTAGTGTTAGTGTTAGTATATAGATTTCTTTAGGGTTTAAGGGTTTAAGTTTTTTTTATAGTGGAAGAGAAGAGAATAGAAGAGAAGGGCTGAAAAGATTACAACAAGTTAAATTCACATTGGTTTGGGAGGTGCCCAACACAAAACAACTTTTAGGGCTAATGACATATTTGTAATAATCACAATATGGGGTCCGGTAGTAACGAATACCAAAAAAATTGATTATGATAAGGAATTGAAGAATTTGAAAGAAGACTTGAATTGGTAAAAATTCGAAGCTACCTGATAAGAAGTAATCTTTAGAATTGTATGTAGGATTGTATTGTAGATGAAGGAGAGAGTGCTGTCAGGTATCTAAAAAATGTTTGTCCTCTGCCTAAAACTCTAAAATCTATCTGTTATGGCCTATATGCCCTATAGCTAGAAAACATAGCCTGAATTCAATTCGATATTTTTCAGTGTCATAATTATCTGAAGATAACACAAACCAAAAGAGAGTCGTGAATGATCACTCAACGCTAACACACTATATTAACTAATTAGGAAGACAAGGATTAGTAAAATTTAATTAAAATGTGAAACATCGAGAGAAATAAGAAATCTCTTTTGAATGCAATATGTAAATCCCCAACTATTGCAAATTTTACTAGCTGTCTAGCTAAAACCTCAACATGTGAAAAAATAATTACCAAAATATTGCCAACGCATGGTCTCACTCTAACAGAAAGAATCCTCTGTTTGAATAACTATCTTCAATACCAGCTTCCTATTAACACAATCCTCTTCTTGCTCTAGTACCTGTCTCTTTTCGTCTATTTCTACCATGTATCGATCAGTTGTTCGATTTCAGATATATACCTTAGCATCAGAGAAAGCGGTCTCCATTGAAGGTTGTGGTCTGTTTGTTTCTTTAAACAAACAAGCATTTTGGCATATCTTTTGTGGGGAGAGTCTGTATAGTTTGGCAATTTACGTCGTACAAAATCAGCAGTTCATTCTGTGGTTCGTATACTATACATGTGCCATTTATCCCAGGCGGAGGTGATAGTGTCTTGGTTATTAGTGGGGGTATGATGCAGAACGACTTGGCCCAGGACACATTCAAACCATAATCTTTCATCACCCATGCCACAATGCCACAGGGATATCTGCAAAACACGCAAAGAAATCCGTCCAATGCTGAAAGTATTGTACAGTCATAGCCACCAGCATAGTCAGGCGTTGGCACCTTTCGAATGTTTTCACCAGCCATATCAAGCTACGACATCTGTACTATAGTAAAGTCTCAGCCAATGCAGATATACCAGTTCCACCTATTCTAAAATCATCGTAATAGTCCTCATTTATTGTTTTGACTCTCCATGATTTCTTGCTCAGTGAGTATGTTTTGAATTTCTCAGATGCAAAAAGTACAATTTCATAATCATGAAGAGTTGCATTATAACCGAAGCCAGACCCTTTAATACTCGAATCATCAAGTATTCTTAAAGTCTCCTTGCATTCCATATGCATACACTACTCCAAAACTTATAGTTATAATTGATGGATATGCAAAGCAGACCGTTACAACAACCCAGAATATCAATACGATTTTGTTCTGCGTTTACCTTAAACGGTGGATGAATCACTAAATCCTTATTCATTGTATACGTCCTCGTGGATAAATTCAGGAGTCTATAATTTTTATGCTTGCTGATAAAAGTAGGACCTGAAATTAAAGCATACCATGATTTCGACACAAGCCTGAATCTTGCAAGAGACGGCACTGGTAGCGATAACAGTATGATTTCAACGATCTCTGGTGGAAAAAAGTTAGACATCCTCTTCCACTTGGTCTTATAGTCAACTGGTAATGGCAATGCAAAAAAAAAAAAAAAAAAAGTAAAAAGAGGAGTAACGTGGTACGCAACTTGTAAGATGGAGTCTTCTTTTCTAGGGTTATGGGGTATATAAAAAAAAGGTTTTCCATCCTGCTATATATCACACGTGAATCACACACTTGACAACTCAAGTGACAAAACACACGTGTTTTAAACTTTGAATATAAAGTCAACCAGACAGCCACTAAAAATGAAAACTAGTTGGGAGCTTGAAAGACTTGGAACACCAGAAAACCAAACATGGAGATTTCTGCGACAACTAGATCTCTCCATTTAATCTCAAAAACATCATTACCAACATCTTTAGCTTCAGCCAACTCTCTTTACTTTAACAATGTGTCAAATGATCTGTTGAAGAAAAGCAAGAAGAATTGCTTGAGTTTAAAAAGAGCTAGAGCTGAAAGAAATGGATTTAACTGTAGATCCATGTTTGGTCTTGGTGTTCCGGAGATTGCTGTGATAGCTGGAGTTACTACTTTACTGTTTGGTCCAAAGATGGTACCTGAGCTTGGGAAAAGTATTGGTCAAACTGTTAAAAGCTTTCAACAGGTTTGTTAAAATAAGTTTCTTATATTCATTTATTTTATTATTTTATTTTTTTAGTTTCTAGTGTTTAGATCTTTGGCCAATAAGATTTTAGTTTGAAATGAATGGAAGTATCAAAATTTGATTGAATTGGAGTGAGTGGGGACTGGGGAGTATTAGAAATGGAATGTGAGTGGTGATGATGATTGAAGATTCAAACTTGAAACATTTAATTGATTCAAATACTGAAAGACAATGATAAATCATTGATGGAGGGTGCGATTTTGGTGTGGAATAGAGTAAGGCCAGTTTGCAAACAATATGGGCATGAAATTTAGTTTTACTATTTAGTTTAACTAGTAAATGGGCACGTGCGTTGCACGTCTTGTGAAGATGGTTAACTGTTTATTCTCTCTGGGAAGAATGATCTCTGTTAAAGAAAAAGAAAATTACTTTGTAGTCCAATACATTTTTTGAGTTGTAAGTATTATTTTTGTTTGCCAATAAATATGAATGCTGTAATAGAAAATATAGACAAAGCAACTGATGTTATGAGGGACAAAATATAAGTACAGACAAAATTATTCAAAAGTACTACATGGCAATGTGAGTTTTATCCCTGGCCAACATAATTTTAGATTTTTCACGCTAACATTAAATACATTTGAAAAAGTACTCCACATCCTGTTTCCATTTAATGGAGGATTGCTAGTACATAAGTAAAGTGGCAGTAAACAACTAATTAAGCAATAACAAATGGAAGCTCCAAAGAAGTACAACAATGAGACGAATTGAAGGTATTCAATATTGACCTTGATGCTCTTGGTTGTAACACTTGGCTTCTTCCCAATACTATACTATGATTGATTGATGTCTCATGAGGAACTGATGTCTCACTACACCAACAGCGTAGGTAAGGTCTGGTCTCGTAATAGTGAGGGTCTGAAAGAGGCGGCGCTTCCCACTATGATTGATTGATGTCTTTCCTTCTTCAGCTTTCTTCCTACACCTACAGTGAAAGAACTGATAAGATTTCGTGAAAGGAAGACTCAAACTATCACAAGCGAGACGGGGGGAGGGACAGCAGGGGAGGCTTCCACTTTTCAGAGGTCCACCCCGAACCGAAGGGGCGGAGGGCGTCCTACCAATGAGGAGTGTGAAACGTCGGTTTCTCTGGCTCTAGGTCTTTTCTTCCATATAGCCAAAATTTCGAATTCTGAGAATTGCTAGGAGATCTATACTATGCACCTTTGTTGATTTCTAATCCTAGGATCTTGAAACTTACCCGAGACGAGTCCTATCCGTGTCCCCTGCTTCATCAGAATTAGAAGCATCCCAACTTCCGCATTTCACACCTCTGATTTCACACAGAACAAGAATCAAATGAATAAATAGACTTTATTGAGTGAAAGTAAGGCGTTTATGTTACCTGAACATCTGCAGCGTAGATTAGAACGGAAGGCGAAACTAAGGATTCCATCTACAAAGAATGGCCATATAAAAGAAAGGAAGAAGACACCAGAACCATGTAGTTAACGTGCCTTCTTCAATGGCGACTTCTAATCCGGGATAATCGATAGCCAAGGATGAGTTGCCTCACCCCCGGGCACCAGAGACTGTAACAGCGCTTAGCTCTTCCATGCTCTTCCGGTCCAGCTAATGAGAAAACCTTTCCTCAAGTTGCGAACGAAGAGAGCCCTCTCCTCCCTCTTCTAACTCCGCCTCCTGGGGCCAGATATCCCATGATGAATGGAAACAGAACTGCGCTTGCCTCTCCTACTGAGCATCATCTGACCTTGACGGAACGGAATTAAGCAACATTGTCTAGGCCTGAAAAATATAATCAGTAACAAAACCACTGATATTCTAAACTGAAAAGATAATATCGGCACATTATAAACAAACAGATTTACGATGAAACTGTAGGTTACACCAAATTAAAGTTACAGTATATTAAACCAACATTATGCGATAGCTAAATGCATATGAAAAAGTTGACAATCAATTAACACATTCTACGAAGGCCAAAATATTAGGGATTCGCTTTACACTTAACACAATCCATGGTAAACACAATTTAGAATCCTTTCAAGCCTTGATTCTACTGAGATACTTTTGTTCCGATCCGTATCATCACACGTTAATACTTGGCTTATATTCACTATACATAACTCATTGTGAGAAAAATATATCGAATAGCCCTATTCATTTGTTAGGAAGCAAATGGAAACAAAATCATAAATATCGGAGATGTTATGCAATCATTGTAAACCCTCATCATCGAATGCATAGCAAATAACATAAACATCACATAATCATTTCATAAATCAGTGCATGATAAATAATGAAAAGGAAAAAAAAACCCTTAAGAAGCAAGAATTACGAATCTCCATATTCTGATTAGGAAATGTTATCAATGTTCAATTGGCCGTTGACTTATAAAAGTACCATTGTCATTGGAGCAATAATTTCTTCATAACATGTCATTTATGTGGATCAATAAAAAATGCATTGGATTAGAATATCCACAGCTGATAATAATAGTAAAAAATAAATAAAAGTGTGTCATATAATCAAGTAAAGGTTTTCAAATTTTAGCAATACATCCAGGGATGTGACGATTAGAAAGTTGGGAACCAAAACAAATACTATATGTCCGATTTTTTTTATAAGGGCATAGAAGACCGTACCTTCTGATCTGAAAAGGAAAATTGGGAACGAAAACAATCCTAAAGTAATCGTTCCCACCATAAACTGCATGTAACAGAACACCTAGCACATCTATGAAACCCAGTGCTTTTCCTTGCTGCCCTTGTGCATCAAAGTGGTTTTCTTGCATGCATGTTGAGATTGTGATTATCTGTAAATAGCACAATCAATCAATTAATGTAACAATGCATTAAAAACCAAGCCTAAATGCTTGTGAGAACTTGTAACCTAAATTTATGTGATTGCCAGGCACATCTAAAACTCGATCGCTTGTGTTTATAGCCTAATGTTGAAATTTGGTAAAGTGCATATGCGTTTAATCTGTGAGCACGGGGATAATTTATTCAAGGATGATGATAATGCAAACAGTAAATGACACACGACACCAAGGCCCTGTTTTTCCACATGACATAAATCTTGGCCCCTGCACAGAAATACAGACAAATCTTGTGTGGAAAATCACTAAAAAAGAAAAAGACGGACAAAAAGTTAAGCATGAATGTATACTATTAACCCTGTTTCTAGGAAACACTCAATTCATATGTTGCAAACAAATCCTAATGACTAAGTATCCTAAAATTAAGTGTAAACAAAATGAATGTGCGCTAGTGGTATATAATGAGTTATTGTAAGAGAGTGCGCAAACACAACAAATTTCAGTGTTGAGAAAATCATATAATAAGCCGGGTTCAGTCAACAAAACAATTATTGCCACTAAACAATTTGAACCTATAATGTGCCTATATAATGAGAACTTCTATATATTTTCAGTTCTATTTAAGAAGATGAACCAAAAAACCGCATTTCCATTGGCTGCCATTTTTCGGAAAAAACAAATAAATCACAACCTTGTGTAGGGAAACCAAGCACGACAGTATACTATATACAGTAAATTAGAGAACAATTTAGTGTGGACAATATATAAACTTAAAAGTGAAGGGCCATAAAGGAAGAAAAAGTTAAATAGGCTACGTATTAAAAGGTAAAGCCATTGGCTAGCGCCCGTCTACATACGAATAGAAAGGCAAGCTGTGCAACTTTACAATGACTGCTATCACTCTAGTACAATGACTAATACCATCAAACTAATGCACATGAGCGTGCCTTGATACTACATAAAATTTTGAAAGGGAAATGTGAAAGGAAAATGCTATGTGGACTTTTATTAAACTACAAACTCTGTGAAATGGATTTCGGAGATGAGCGTTTGCAAATTTTGAACACCATTGTAATTAAACGTGCCTTCTACCAGTTTTTATTTCTTTATCTTATAAGACATTCTATGTAACAGAAAACTTGCGACATTTGTCAGTATAAATAACAACTAAGAGAAGAAAAAAGAAGACAGAGATATAGTAGTACTTACCAGGACATAGCAAAGACGAAGGTGAGGCAGAAGCAAAGAGTAAGAGGATCACATCATTACTTGCAAATTTATGATCGACTGTCCAGAATCCCATTTTGAATGACACTATTGTAATTAAACAGTCCTAACAGCGACCTGTGTTTGACAAAGCCATTACACCCCAAAAAAAGCGAAGCAAAAATACGAAAGCCTCAAACCGATTTTGTGAAGCGCAAACTGATTGATACTAAACAATCTTGTTTTGTGAAGCCTCAAAACTCAATTGTAACTAAACATAAAAGGGTGGACAAAAAGCTAACCATGACTGTCTACTATTAACCTTGTTTCTAGGAAACTCTCCCAAAATGAGTTCTTCTAAGAAGATGCACAAACACAACAAATCATATAATAAGCCTGGTTTAGTCAACAAAAAAAACAGATTGGTGTCGAAACTATACAACATGTAAAATGGTATAATGTCTCCCCGTTTGGTATATCTAAAAAAATCACCAAAACTCACCATATGGTAGTGAGGGTTTCTAGATAAAAATACTTAAATGTTCAGAAACATACCTTGTTCAAAAAATTTGTAAGAAAAGAAGACAACTATTTTGTTCCTCTTCACACTTCAACTCGTGCGAAAAATTAAATAAAGATAAGGCATATCTTATATAAGAGGTAATTTATCAAACAATGAAATTTCCATGAACCAAAACGAAATGGAAAAACAGAAAATAGAGATGAGAAAATGATACGCTTCACTATCTAAACTATACTCTGTTGTTCTTCACCAAGTTTGCTTCGCGCGCTCTAGGAGAATAGTTGAGTCCAATGATGGATACCGTAAAACTCAAAAAAAGATTCATTAAAGTACATAGTGTTGTTGTATTTTTTTCTTCTTTTTTTTTTTTGGGAGAAGAAAAGGAACTTAACGGGTTTTAATTGGGAATATTGGCCAAACGGTGTGTCGGTTTCGCGAAATTTGGGTCCAAGAATTTAATTGACCGATTCTACTAAGTATCTCCCCATCAAACATCTTCTCAAAATCAACGAATTGAGATCCCAAAAATATCAAAAGGGGATAGAAGAACGTACCTTAAAATTTTAAACGAAAAGAACTGAAACAATCCCCGAAGCAATTGTTCTAATTGTAGGAAAATTGCAGACTTAAATTTACAAAAAGATGATCAAATGAAAAAGATTATTAGAAAACGAAGAAGAAAGTCCTACCTTTGATTCTGAATATGGAAAACAGTGTTTGATTTATGTTCGTCGGGAGTTTTTGTAGACAAGAACTTTCGGGTAACAAGGAACTTAATTGGGGAATATCGACGAAACGGTTTGTTTGTTTCGTGAAGATTATTTTTTTTTTTTTAAAATCTAAGAATAGACAATTAATGTCAAGAATGGAGAAGATCGGACATTTTTTTTTCTCATTTGGAAACCCCGAAACGGTGTCTCTGTTCGCTGAAGACATTGAATTTAATAGTCCTGGGAATACTTTAAATTACCTATTTACCCTTTCAAACCCTTTCAACGAAGAAAAAAAAAGTGGCTATCCAACTTTCCAGTACCGTTTGGATTAAAAACTTTGGTTTAAAACCGGGAATACGGGAACTAATTGAAAAATCCAGTATCGGCTTTATATATAAGATATTCGATTGAGCGAGATAAATGTGCTAAGACTATAGGAATACTGACACTAGTTTATTTGTATGAATGTATGATTGATCCAAGTTCTGACTATCAGATGAACCGATTTGCTGAACATTTAGCATAAACCAAGCCAATTTGTTTTTGGTTCATGTATTGTAAAGTCGGTAAAACCTTTGGGTGATGATACCAAAGGTCTGGGGCTCGGACCCCGCCAGTATCAAAGAGTTACTGATCACATTTAAAACAAGCTTACCAATAAAAATAAAATAAAATAAAAAATAAAAACTAGTTGTTTTGCCATTACTTTTGACATCTAAATCATGTACACTGACTAAGAAATAGCTTGGACAAGTTAATCTACCCTGATTTTGCAGAGCCTATGTAGTTTGCACTTTGAGCCTTTCCAATGCAATAAGCTGAAGACTCCAGATGACATTTCTATGGACTAAGTAGTCATTGGTGTGTTATACTACTGTAATTTAAATACTGGTTCTCTTAGTGAGCAGTTTGGGGGCTAGGTTATTGTGGCACAGTAAATTGTTAAAAAATCAAATGTGTGGTATTTGCTTCTCAGTATAGCCTGTATAAACATAAAGGGTTTCCTAACAGTAAAGTACTCAAGTAGGAGTAATGTGATTTGTAGATTAACATCATTATTGCGTATTCCTACACAATCTTAAGCGCTTATTGGATTTACACTGGATCAGACTAATTACATCATGATGTGTTTGTTTTAGTTTCTTTTGAAGTTAATATTACGTGTTATGTGTTGTGTAATGCACATGACGTTATTGGTCTTAAAAATCTTGGTTCAATTGCTCTTTAGTTCTGCTTTTGTTCTTCTAGCTTTACATTGATTCTTTTCCCTCTACGGCTAACCCCACATTTTGTGATCGGTGATGTAATATCAATGGCAATTTAGGTACCTTCTAGTATAAATCTAAGTATCTTATCCTGTTATAACTAATATATGAATTTTAAAGATTGTAGTAGCTCCCTTCCAGGCTACAAGCTAAGAAACTGCTTAATAGTAGAACTGTTTATTGACACGCACGTGCAGGCAGCCAAAGAATTTGAGTCGGAACTGAAACGAGAATCCCAATCTGCAACGGAAACGCTCACAGAGGTGGTTGTAAGTGAAGAGCAACAGGATGCCTAGGTCTCAAGCACTGTGGATGCTATGTAATGAGACCATCAAAGTTTGATTGTTGTCAACTTTACACATACTCAGACCCTAAATGTTGTACCAACTACAACAAGAGAGAGTAGTCCCTTCTTCCATTTCAAATCAGTGTTGTAAAACCTTAATAAGGAACTTGATCACTTCCACGACTTATAATTGTAGTTTTAAAGCTTGGTTCATGACGGCATTCAGATTACTTGTTTCTGTAGCTGTAACGTGTCAGTTTTGAGCGGTTAATTCAGTATCCATTCCGTAGTGTACCAAAAGGCCTGACGTTGTTCACAACTGACATGTTTCTGTGCTATCATGTATTAACAGCTGCGTGCGGAATGCCTAGTAGTACTAGTTTGGTCACATCCATACTTGTGTATGTGTGACGCTCTCACGAAACTGAAAGATGTAACCCAATCACCTATCAAACTAGGAATCCCCACCAGATCTTTGAGAAACACTGTCCAATACTAGAGGATGATCACAAAACTTGGATTCTTGCAAGTCTTAAATGAACGACGATGGCTTATAGGTAATGCTCTATGTTTCTGTAAATTTAATCTTAAATGAACGACGATGGCTTATAGGTAATGCTCCATGTTTCTGTAAATTTAATAACTAGTGTGTACAGGAAATTAGCAGGTCACCATTTTGAGGGGTTACAGTCAGGTTTTAACAAGTTACAAGGTTGTACTCATTACAATGGTTAAGAGTGCTGCAATATTCTGACCATAGACTAGGTGCATGCATTCACTATGATTGTCACAAAATGAGAGGAAAACTGGAAACCTGCGTATTTCTAAATCACCAAGCTAGTCGATAGAGCGGACTGCAGATTCCTTATGGACTGGGTGTACATGATAAGATTACCAATTGACTAGTTTTATGTTCATAATTGTTTAATACTGCCGAACTCTACTTATACGAATTCTAAAAGAACTCCACTATGAAAAAAATGAATTAGAAGCTGATATTTGGTGGAGATGTTCTCCCCACAATATAGATTATTCTTAGAAAAGATCAATACATTTGAAGATGTTATCAAAATTTGTTTTGAGTTTTGAGTTTTGAGTTTTGAGTTGATAGTAATTGATAGAAGGCCTTACTAAAATCCATAGTGACCTCATATGCAAAACTATTTGAGGTTAAAAAAAGAGAATACTTATTTTTCTCCTTTTTCCTCTTGTTTCTCCTCCTCATAAAATTTCCTAATAATCGGTCTTCCTTATCTGCGGATCTCAAATCCTAATAAACTATTTCTAAACCCCCTTCCTAGTTCCTAGGCTTGGGCTACTCCCGGGCCTTCGATAATTTATGGGAGGCTTGCCCTTAAATACTCTATCACAAATAAATCTTGAAAGAAAAGAGAAAGGAGAAAAGATGTCATCCTCTATCAGGCAAAGCAAAAGAAGAAAAGGTGTCCTCCCACACGAAATTATTTTTGAAATACTCTCAAGACTACCTGTAAGAACCCTTGGGCGATTCAAATGCGTATGCAAATCATGGTTCGATTTGATTAGGGATCCTTTTTTTGTTGATGTCCACATGAATCGTGCGAAGGAGAACAACGATAGTCTTAAATATATGGTTAGACTAAAAGGGAATAGACTATACTCAAACTCATCCCATCCTGATGATTACAGACTACAAGCAGTGAATCATCCATTCAAGACTTCTCATAATGAAATCCAAGTTTGTAATTCTTGTAATGGACTGCTATGCCTCATATCCAATGCTGAAAAAGAAACCATATGTTTATGGAATCCTGCTACAGGAGATTACAAAGTCTTGCCAAGTTCCCCAACTGTAGATCCTCCTGTTTGGGGTCGTCTTCACATAGAATATGGTTTTGGTTACTGTCATAGTACTAATAATTACGAGGTTGTAAAGGTTGTTAACTATTGCGATTTTGATCATTACTTAGTTGCTTATGTTTACTCACTAGCCAATGGTTTATGGAGAAGAATCCAAGGCGGCCCCTGTATAACTGGGGATGGAACATCAGGGGTTCTCGTTAATGAATCCCTTAATTGGATCGAGTCTCATTGTTCGTGCAATCCTAGAGTGGTAGCGTTCGACATTGGCGGTAAAGAGTTTAGAGTGGTGCCACAGCCTGGCTATGGTGACTGCAGTTTCCTGGAAATCGGAAAGTTAGGAGGAAAACTTGGTTTACTTCGTTATGACAAATGGACAGGAACATATCTAGAGGGATGGGTGATGCAGGATTATGGAGTAGGAGATTCCTGGACTAAGTTGTTCATAGTGAACCAAGGTATTTATTACTTCACTGCATTATGTGATACTATGAATAATTTGATTAATGTGAGCACTGATGGCCGACATGTACTTTCATATGACCCTAAAAGAGGAATTATGAGTTACAGTGAATGCATAAGCTTTGCAGGTTTTAGTGACGCAAGAATGTACATTGAGAGCCTTGTTGGATTCAATAATCTACAGTTGCAATAGGCATATATAACAGTACTTTTTTTAATGGACAGAACAGGTTTAAGGATTATAGCCGTTTTCTTTTCCAGCTTTTTCCTGTATCCTTCACTCATCCATCTTAGTAGAAGTAACACAATGCCGAAGATATATGTGATTGTTGTTAAATTCAGTAACTGAGTCCATCACATTCAATGATGCAGTAGAGACAATAACCCATATTGTTGTTGTGGAACTGTACTGCTGAATGTACCGTCAGGCTTCAGTCACCATATACATGTAATTGTGGAATTCATGGTACGACAGAGAGGAACAGAACCAGGAACCTAGAGGTTTCTTAAATCTTCGGGTTGATCGCACCCCCTGGTTCAGTGGTTCCATCTTTTACTAGAAAATAGTTGACCAACAAATTAAATATCCAGTTTCAATTAAAAACGTTAGTTTGTTTAGTTAAAAGTTAAAATAACCGAATTAGTCCATAGTATGTACGTGTGAATGGAACACAAGAGGACATTTTTTTTTTTTGGTAAAATGCGTTCTATTTATTCACTTACCAAAAGGTACGAAAAGTACAAGTAGCAGCCGACTCATTTAACAAAAGACTATTTACAGACTTAGGTGGCCTATCACACCAAATAGAGGTAACACCCAATTGTATATGTGAGTGTATTGGGTAAGTTTTCCCGATATGTCCAGTAGAGTTTAGAAGTGGAATTTTCAGCAAGCAAATCTTGTATATCCAAAACAATGGCTTTGATGTCCATAGGAATTTGTTGTGATTCATTCTTCACAAGATTGTAGATAACCTGAAAATCAGTTTCAAATTGAATATTGCACAATTCCAAATTGCATGGAACACAAGAAGGACATAACGGGGTCCAAATGGCATGATACAAGTTAGGGTTCTCTGATAATATCTAGATAAACAAATCTTACCTTGTCAAAAAGGACTCCTAAGGCATTGACTCTTTTGACAAACAGAAACCATCTATTGAACGTTCTCAATCATTGTTTTCAGTATCCTTCTTTCAATCATGGCTTTTAACGCGGCCAAGCGGAAAACGGGACATGAAAAAGAAGAATTCAAGTCAGGTATATTGCCACGTGATATGATGTTTGATATACTCTCAAGGCTACCCATCAAACCTCTGGCCCGATTCAGGTGCGTCCCGAAACAAAACAAAAATCTTAAAACTAAACTCATGCTTGGCCACCTATACACATTAGACCTTGAAGAATCTGATGGTCACGTCATAGAGATCGATCATCCTCGATCTACTGAAGATTCAAGACACTATTTTGGGTTCTTGTAATGGACTGTTATGCACCGAGCACCGTAACGATTTATACATTTGGAATCCATCAACAACGAAAACTCAACTTTCAGTTCTGTGGTCAGTGTTTATTCGCTAAGCAAGGATTCTTGGAGAAGAATCCCAGACATTCCATACATGATCTGTGGTGGCGCATTAGGGGAGCTTGTAAGAGCAAGTCCAATGGAGAGGTGTTAAATTGGGTTGCTAAAAGTGCCGCATAGGCCTTTTAGCTTGCCCAGCCAAATTTGCCTCCCCAAAATAAAAAAACCAATCCAATCGCATTTTATGTTTTGAAGTGCTAAATGATACGTACAGCATAGTTTGCTGTCCATCCATTATTTTTTGAAATTTTTTTGGACGAACGGCACAGTTTCTGCCGTTTATCGAAATTTAACACACCGACGGTAGAAACTATGCCGTCCGCTAGCGAAGGTCTTAACTTTGGTTGGGTTTTTGGCTCCTTCCAAATTTAAGACCCTTTTAACAGCCCCATTGGAATGACATTTTTGTGGTTGGGGTGCTATATTTGCCTTTAGCAGCCCATATAGCCCCCATTGGACTTGCTCTAAGTGGTTCTCTTCGCTGGGTAGCTGATAAATATAACAATAACTGTAAGAGATGGTTAATGCTTGCATTTGACTTCCAGACAAGCATACGTGCCCCACTTCACACTGTTTAATGAAGATAACAGGATTTCAAGGGCAACTTTGTATGCTTCATGTACACACTAGTGCAAATGACGGCAAGGTATGGACCAGGAAGGACTGCGGAGGGAGGGAGGGAGTCATGGACCATGCTGCTCACTTTTAACAATAGTTATAGAGATTGGAAACCATTTTGCTCAACAGACACCCGTTTGCTTCTGTGGCAGTCTAGAGCAAGAAGATTATTTCTGTATGATCCAGAAGAAAGAACTCGAAGTTATCCTAAGGTCCAAGGCATTGAGAACTCAACATGCATCGAGAGCCTGGTTAGACTGAGTGCTAGGAATTGAAATCAACATAGCCACATAGGTCATCTTACATCTCTATCTATTTGTTGGCTGATTAGGAATTCTGGCGCACTCCAACTACAAGTATATATATTTCTCCGTTCTATAGTTGATAGGGTTGATTTTCGCTCTTGACAATAATGTACATCTCCACTCAATTATGTTTATGTGTTATCAGTTTTTGAACAAGTTTGCCAATCAAAGTTAACCTGATTATCTTCCTATCTTCAATCCTTATTTTCCGGTTTCCTAGTTTATCAAAATTCCTTGTAAGTTTTCTTTCGAGGGTCGGTTAAGTAGATCAAATTAGTAGTTCAGAGTGTATAATTATTGTCTTAATATATGAAACTCTTAGTTAGTTTCCTAATTGAAATAAATTTATTATTAGTTCATAACTGTGCTTTTTATGAGTGCTGTTAGTCCCTCTTGGTCATTCTTTATCAGGCGAAGCAAAAGAAGAAAAGAGAACGTAGAAAATATGTCAAACGTCCTCCCACACGAAATCTATTTTGAAATATTCTCAAGACTAGAGGTAAGATCCCTCTTGCGACTCAAACAGGTTTGTAAATTATGGTGTAATTTAATAAGAGATCCAATTTTTGTTAATATCCACATGAATCGTGCGAAGGAGAATGAGAATTACGGAAACCTTAAATACATATACAGGCGTAAGGACAGTTCTCTATTCTCATTCTCATCTGACGATAATGTAGATCGGTGGAGATGGATGGAGCATCCATTTGGGAGTTCTAGTAAGGAAATCCGAGTGTGTTACTCTTGTAATGGACTGCTATGCCTCACATGCAATGATAAAAACAAGACCATATGCTTATGGAATCCTGTTACAAGAGATCACAAAGTCTTACCTAGTCCGCCCACTGAAGATCCTCCAATCTCTTTTTCGAGTCGTCCTCACTTGGAATACGGTTTTGGTTACTGTCGAAGTACTAATGATTATGAGGTGGTAAGAGTTGTTAGCTATTGTGATTACAATACTGTTCATTTTTCGGTTGCTTATGTCTACTCACTGGCTAAGGATTCATGGAGAAAGACCCAAGACGGTCCCTGTATAACTGGTATAACTGGCGATGGAGCATCAGGAGTACTCCTTAACGACTCCCTTCATTGGATCGAGTCTCATTGTTCGTGGAATCCTAGAGTGGTAGCATTTGACATTGGTGGTAAAGAGTTTAGAACGGTGGCACCACCTGACTACAAAGACAGCAGTTTCCTAAAAATTGCAGAGTTGGGAGGAATGCTTGGTTTACTTCGTTATGACAGGTCCAAAGAAAGTTATCTGGAGGGATGGGTGATGAAGGGGTATGGATTAAGAGAGTCATGGACCAAGCTGGTGATAGTTAAACAAAGAATTGCTTACTCTAAGTTGTGCAATTTTCTTCCTAAGAACAGTTTGAGTAAAGTGAGCATAGATAACCACTATGAAGTTTTATATCACGCAAATAGTGGAACTATGTTTTATCTTGAAGTTACTACTTCTATGGGGGTCTGTATTGAACCAAGAACGTACATTGAGAGCCTTGTTGGATTCTAAAATCTACATCTGAAATTGGCAGAATAGTGAGAAGTCTAAGGAGCTGTTTGTTTTTATAAGCCTCTGAATGTGGAGGTCTGAATTTGCCTATCTCGGAAAGTCTCAGAATGCAGGGAATGCTGTAATCCCTCTTGTTTTGTTAGATGGACCTTTGAATTAAAATAAATTTGTTAATTATACCATGAAGAGGCACTTAAGCTGTAAGAGGCTCCGTTGCCACTTATTTTGACCTGGTATATAGGGAGCATTGTTGGAGTGAGTAGTACTAGCAAATGTCATCCTCATATGATCTGCTTATTTGTTTGCTTATTGGATACACTCTGGTGTAATCCAAAATGCATATTAATCATGGTAGATAATGTTTCTTTATTTCTTGAAATCCATGAGCTCTAATTACTTGTGCTAGTCACTTGGTAAGGTTTTTATGGTTTGATTCTTGTAGAGAAAAAGGATGTTTTTTCTCTTTGGTGTGAAGGGCGCGACCCGCGCTCGAATTATGCCTGGACAAGGCGAGACCCGCGCTCATGCTTTTGGCAATCACCAGGTCCTTAAGAGCGACCCGAGCTCCACCGTTTTTCAGTACGAATTTTGACTTTTTAGGAAATTTTCTGAAATAGTATAAATATAGGTTTTTTTTTGTAGAAACCTAACCTAACCAAAAGATAGAAAGAGAGAAATTGTAAGAGAGAAATTCTTAGTGAGTTGAGTGTTCATTCTTAGTGAGTGAATTGAGAGCTCTTGTAATCTGTTACTCCGGACATCTAGTAAAGCTTGGATCTCGCCAGTGTGGACGTAGGCAAATTGCCGAACCACGATATATTCTTGTCTTGTGGTTGGTTCTTCTTTAGCATTAATTGTTTTACTTTATATGCTTATTTTTTTGACATTGAGAAGTGTTGGGATTACTTTGGAGTGTGTTGAAGTCTTGTCTAGTGTGTAGGATCGATCTTTGTGTAGAATTGATCTATTTGTTGTGGTAACGTTGTTTCCGTATTGTCCTATTCACAACAATTCTGAATCCGTAGTTTGAAGTTCTACTGTACATTTTCGGTTTCTCACTGCGTCAAGTAAGATGGTCTGTTTGCAAGGACCTGTTCAAGGCCAGCGCTGCACGCTCTAGGATTTAGTCTTATACTCTAATCTCTTTGAAATTAGTTAGGGGTTAGGCAGAGTCAGACTGCATCCTTTGAACTCAATGTTAGATATATACTAGATTTTGGACCCGGGCATACGCTCGGGATCTATTAAATATTTTGTGTGCTTAAAAGGCTTTACAAAATGTCACATACAAATTTTCGAATCAGAATATATTTTTATTGAAAATAAACCAAAATACGTTAATGAGCAGCGATTATGGTGCATAAGTACTTGGGAACTAAGGGATCAAATTGAGATAGCCTCTTCACTTTGTGGTTTTGGATATTAATCCATAATTTTCAAATATAATTATCTCAAACTTGATCTAGCTTGTATAATAGTTTTCTTAGATTTATGGTAATTTAGTGGCAAATTTTCGAATTAGAATAGATTTTTATTAAAAATAAACGAAATACGTTAATGAGCAGCGATTATAGTGCATAAGTACTTGGAAACTAAGGAATAGCCTTTTCACTTTGTGGCTTAGGATATTAATCCGTAATTTTCAAATAGAATTATCTTAAACTCGATATAACTTGTATAATAGTTTTCTTAGATTTATAGTGAGTTAGCGGCAAATTTTCGAATCAGGATATATTTTTATTGAAAATAAGCCGAAATACGTAAATGAGCAGCGATTATGGTGTATAAGTACTTGGAAACTAAGGGATCAAATTGAGATAGCCTCTTCACTTTGTGGTTTAGGATATTAATCCGTAATTTTCAGATAAAATTATCTTAAACTCGATTTAGCTTGTATAATAGTTTTATTAGATTTATGGTGATTTAGCAGTAAATCATCACCGCTCGGCTTACGTACTAATGTGTACAAATCTCTAAAACAGATTGATTGTTTCCACATCCTCAAAGAATACACTACTCTCACTTGAAAAGATTTATCACATGAACGTGTCCTACGAACGGGTGTCGTTATATTAAATTATTCTAAAAATTATATTAATTACTCATTTAAATTTCTTGCACCACTTTCTATAAAAATAAAGCATCAAACCTTGATAAAATTCATCGACTTTTTTTTATTGCTAGGTTTAACAATAGAAGTTTTGTGAGAATATCCATTGTGGCGAAGATAATATTGAAGCTACTTGAATAGCAAGACATTCCCAATCACAATAAAAGAATTAAGATAAACACTACTTAAAATGCAAAACTATATTTGTCGAGACATTTATTTCCCCTACATATAATATAAATATGTTTTAGGGTTATTAGTTTAATACATTTGCATCAAGTTTTTTATTTTCCATTAATTATTCTTTGAGGTTAGTTTAATGTAATACGTTGCATCCAGTTTTCAATTTCTCATTAATTATTATTTGAGGTTAATTCAATGCAGTTGCATCAAGTTTCCGATTTCCCGTTAATTATTATTTGAGGTTAGTTTAGTGCAATTGCATCCACTTTATGATTTTTCGTTAGTTATTCATTAAAGTTAATTCAGTATAGTTGCATCCAGTTTTCAATGTTTCGTTAATTAGTATTTGAGATTAGTTCATTGCATTTGCATCCTGGTTCCAATCTCCCGTTAATTACTCTTTAAGGTTAGTTCAATACATCTGCATCCAGTTTCTGATTTCCTGTCAATTATTTTTCTAGGTTAGTTCGATAGTTTACAATTTCTATACAGTTTGCATACATGTAAGAGTCTATTTTTATAAACTCACATTCATTTTGGGTTCCTAATTACTCGTATTTATGTTTTGAGGTCAGTGCGATGCAGTTACATCCGACTTCCGATTTCCAGTTAACTATTTTTTGAGGTTATTTCAATGCATTTGCATCCAATTTCTGATTTCCCATTAGTTAATCTCTGATTTTAGTTTAATGCAGTTGCATTCAGTTTTTGGTTTTCCGTTAATTATTTTTTGAGGTTAGTTCAATGCAATTTCATCCAATTTTTGATTTTATGTTAATTGTTCTTTGAGGTTAGTTCAATGTATTTACATCAAGTTTTCGATTTTCCGTTAATTATTTTTTGAGTTTAGTTCAATGCAGTTACATCAAATTTATAATTTCTCGTTAATTATTCATTTAGGTTAGTTCAATGCAGTTTTATCCATTTTTCAATGTTTCGTTAATTAGTCTTTGAGATTAATTAGTTCATTGCATTTGGGTTTCCCATTAATAACCGATTTCCCATTAATAACTCTTTAAGGTTAGTTTAATACATCTGCATCTAGTTTATGATTATTTATGCTTTGAGGTTAGTTTGATGCAATTATATTTGGTTTCTGATTTCCCGCTAATTATTCTTTGAGATTATTTCAATGCATTTGCATTTAGTTTCCGATTTCCCACCAATTATTCTATGAGGTTAGTTCAATGCAATTGCATTCGGTTTTTGATATTATGTTAATTATTTTTTGAGTTTAGTTCAATGCATTTGCATCCAGCTTTCGATTTCTCATTAATTATTATATGAGGTTTGTTTGATGTATTTGCATACCGTTTCCGATTTCCCGTTAGTTATATGACGTTAGTTTAATACAATTGCATCAAGTTTCCGATTTTTAGCTAATTACTTTTTGAGTTTAGTTTATTGCATTTGCATAAAGTTTTCGATTTTCCGTTAATTACTCTTTGAGCTCAGTTATGTATTTGAATCTAGATTCCAATTTCATTTTAATTATTCAATGTGGTGTGTAATACCAACTTCTACTGATCTATTTGTAGTGCACAAACATGATATAAAAAGTAAATTATGCTTGATTTACTATGTGAGATCATCGAAGATTATCCAGTTCCTGATTTCCCATTAATTATTCTTTAAATTATGCATGACTCACTATGTGGAATCTTCAAAGATTATCTACGAACGGGTGTTGTTATATTAATTATTCTGAAAAAATATTTGCAAATATGCATAACTATTATATATTAATATTATATTGATCACTCAACCAAATTTCTTATAACGTGAAAACCTCACTCTCCATTAAAAAAAAAAGAACACACTTTTGATAAACCTTTCAACTTCATTTTATTGTTTATAATTAATAAAATAAGTTTAATTGAAATTTTCTGAGATTGCCTAATAAGGTGAAATTTATATATATTGAAGCTACTTGAATAGCAAGGAGTTCTCAATCATACGGAAAGATATAAGATAAACATCATTTTAAATGCAAAACTATACTTATTGAAACATTCCCACAACATATAACCCAACTATGTTTTGAGGTTAGTTCAATGCATTTGCATCCAGTTTATTTTTTGAGATTAGTTCAGTGCAGTTGCATCCGGTTTCCGATTTCCTATTAATTATTTTTTAAGATTAGTCCCACGCATTTGTATCATATTTCCAATTTATAATTAATTTTTCTTTGAGGTTAGTTCAATTCAGTTGCATCTAGTTTCTGATTTTTCCGTTAATTTAATCTTTGAGGGTTAGCTCAATGTATTTGCATCCAGTTTCCGATTTTTTGACAATTTTTTTTTTTTTTTTTTTTTTTTTATGTTAGTTTGATATATTTGCATCCAAGTTTTGATTTTCCTTTAATTATTATTTGAGGTTAGTTTAATGCAGTTGTATCCATATTCCAATTTCCTATTAATTACTTTTTAAGATTAGTTTAATGCTTGCATTTGCATCCAATTTCCAATTTCCCGTTAAATATTATTTGAGGTTAGTTCGATGCATTTACATCCAGTTTTCGGTTCCCCATTAATTGTTTTTTGACGTTAGTTTCATTCAGTATTATATATTTTTTTAAATATTTATATTTGTCATTATTGCGTTGTCGTTTTTTTTTTTTCATTTTCTATTATATATTTTGTGATGTTATTTTTTGTATAATTGTTTTTAACTATGTTTTGAAGCTATGTTAAGGATATATTTGAAATAAGTTGTTGTTTTATCATAGACACTAAAATTGTATGATTTGTAATCAAGAAATTGGGCTAGAGAGTCTCATTTAAAAAAAAAACAACTCTAAAGCCCTATCCATAATTTTTTTGGGTTTTAATACCCCTACATTGTTTTTATTCGCCATAAGTGTTTTTTTATAGAAAATCTTTAGAATCTAAGCTTTTGACTCGAGACTAGGTGCCACATGTTATTTTTTAATATAAATTATTCTCTTTTTCACCCTTCCAAAATAACTACTTGTAGATAAGATAACTACCAGAATAAAGATTGAATAAGATAACTACTTTTAGATAAGATAACTACTTTTAGATAAGATAACTACTAGAACAAAAAGAGTAGATTTTGGGTTTGAATAGAATTTAGCAAAAAGTACGTGTATTGCTCCAAAAGTTAAATTTGACACTACTACCTGTTTTCATCCGAATGTGGACGTTATAAACTTATACATTTTAAAATGCAGATGCACCATGTTATAAACTTATATATTTTAAAATGCAGATGCACCACGTTATAAACTTATATATTTTAAAATGCAGATGCACCACGTTATAAACCTATATATTTTAAAATGCATACACACCACGCATTTTAAAATACAGATACAAAATGCATTTGATTATTTATTTTGTGGGTTTGATTAACTACTATTAAATGAAACAGGTTGGTTTAGAGTTTATTGTTTATAAATTTAGAATATAGGGATTAGGGTTTAGTGTCTTAAGGTTTAGGGTTTAGGCTTAGGGTCTAGTTTATAGGGGTTAGGGTTTAGTGTCTTAAGGTTTAGGGTTTAGGCTTAGGGTCTAGTTTATAAAGATTTTGGGTTTAATGTCTAGTGGTTTAGAGTTTAGACTTAACGACTAGTGTCAAATGCCTCCACAAAATATTGGAGACATAATATTTTTAGTTTTTTCATTACCAAAAAAGCTAGTCAAGGGTGTACTTTCATTATAGCATATGGGCCACTCATATAGGCACAAGTATTGGTGTATTGCAACAAAGAAGTATTGTCCAAGGGCTCTCATTCCTGCGCACTCATACACTCTAGATGCCCTCTTTTCATTATATGCATTTTTAAATATGAAGGCAGGTAGTTATAAGTGAATTTTTTGTGTGAAATTTAATTTTTTATTTTGTATCCCACTATATTACTCGGTAGATAGTCGGTTATGTTTGTTTCCAAGTGAGGATATTTTCGTCTATTCTTGGTAAAGTTGGATAACAGGTGGTTAGTTTCATATTCTGGTCAAATTGGGGTATTAAATTCTAAACAAATTTAAGAGGAGTCTTAGGACTACTAAATATTTATAACTAAGTCCTCTAGACTAATTTTCTGGATTTGTAATAGGGAATTAGTTTATACAAATCACATATTTTTTAGCAATTTTTTTATTTGATTAAATATATAAGAATTGGAGCACTAAAAATGTTTGATTCGTAATAGGAAATTAACTTTTACAAATCACCTATTTTTTAGCAATTTTTTTTATTTTATCAATTATATAAAAATTAAAAATACACTCAAACTCTCCAAATATAAGAATTAGAAATATACTCAAACTCTCAAAACTTCAAAGAGGTTCTATGTATGTGGGATTGTACACTATTAAAAAAGATTATCTTTCATATTATAGTGCCATATAGGAGAGAGCAAAAAACTAACTCTCATATTAAAGTGCCATATAGGAGAGAGAAAATCTTCCATTAGAGGTCTGCTTTTAGTATATAGACTAGATTTTTTGGACGGGCATGGATCTATTAAATATTTTGTGTCTTTGAAAAGGCTTTTTATAAAATGTCTCACACAAATTTTTGAATCAGAATATATTTTTATTGAAAATAAATCGAAATATGTTAATGAGCAATGATTATGGTGCATAAGTACTTATAAATTAAGAGATCAAATTGAGATAGCATATTCACTTTATGGTTTAGGATATTAATCCATAATTTTCAAATAAAATTATCTTAAACTCGATCTAGCTTGTATAATAGTTTTTTAGATTTATGGTGATTTAGCAAACAAATTTTGAATCAAAATATATTTTTATTGAAAATAAACCGAAATACGTTAATGATCAGCGATTATGGTGCATAAGTACTTGGAAACTAAGGGATCAAATTGAGATAGCCGAGTAGCAATTATGGTGTATAAATACTTGGAAACTAAGGGATCAAATTGAGATAGCCTCTTCACTTTGTGGTTTAGGATATTAATCCATAATTTTCAAATAAAATTATCTTAAACTCGATCTAGCTTGTATAATAGTTTTATTAGATTTATGGTGATTTATCGGTAAATCATCACCGCTCAGCTTACGTACTAATGTGTACAAATCACTAAAATAGATTGATTGTTTTCATATCCTCAAAGAATACACTACTCCCACTTGAAAAGATTTATCACATGAACGTGTCCTACGAACGGGTGTTGTTATATTAAATTATTCTAAAAAATATTAGCAACTATGCATAACTATGAGATATGAAAATTATATTAATTACTCAATTAAATTTCTTGCACCACTCTCTATAAAAAGGAAGTATCAAACTTTGATAAAACTCATCGACTTCTTTTCATTGTTAGTTTTAACAATAGAAGTTTGATTGAAGTTTTTTGAGAATGTCCAATTTAGTGAAGATAATATTGAAGCTACTTGAATAGCAAGGCATTCCCAATCACAATAAAAGAAGTATGATAAACATTACTTAAAATGCAAAGCTATATTTGTCGAGACATTTATTCCCCCTACATATAATACAAATATATTTTAGGGTTATTAGTTGAATGCATTTGCATCAAGTTTATGATTTTTCATTAATTATTCTTTGAGGTTAGTTTAATGTAGTACGTTGCATCCAGTTTCCAAATTCCCATCAATTATTCTTTGAGGTTAGTTTAATGCAGTTGCATCAAGTTTCTGATTTCCCATCAATTATTATTTAAGGCTAGTTCAGTGCAATTGCATCCATTTTATGATATCCCGTTACTTATTCATTAAGGTTAATTCAATCTGATTTGCATCCAGTTTTTTTATGTTTAGTTAATTAGTATTTGAGATTAGTTTATTGAATTTGCATCCGTGTTCTAATCTCTCGTTAATTACTCTTTGAGGTTAGTTCAATACATCCGCATCCAATTTCGATTTCTCATTAATTGTATTTCTAGGTTAGTTCGATAGTTTACAATTTTTATACGGTTTGCATACATGTAAGAGTCTGTTTTTTAAACTCACTTTCATTTTGGGTTCCTAATTACTCGTAATTACTCATGTGAGAAGGCTAAAAACCGACATTTATGCTTTTGAGGTCGATCTATGATCAGATTACATTCGACTTTCGATTTTTAGGTTAACTATGTTTTGAGGATATTTCAATGCATTTGCATCCAATTTCTGATTTCCCGTTAGTTAATATCTTATTTTAGTTTAATGTAGTTGCATCTAGTTTTTGGTTTTTTGTTAATTATTCTTTGAGGTTAGTTCAATGCAGTTGCATCCAATTTCCGAATTTATGTTAATTGTTCTTTGAGGTTAGTTCAATGCATTTGCATCAAGTTTTCGATTTCTCGTTAATTATTTTTTGAGGTTAGTTCAATGCAGTTATACCACATTTATAATTTCTCGATAATTATTCATTTAGGTTAGTTCAGTGTAGTTTCATCCATTTTTCAATGTTTCGTTAATTAGTCTTTGAGATTAGTTCATTGCATTTGGATCTAGTTTTCGATTTCCCATTAATAACTCTTTAAGGTTAGTTCAATACATCTGCATCTAGTCTCTGATTATTTATGCTTTGAGGTTAGTTCGATGCAATTATATCTGGTTTCTGATTTCCCGTTAATTATTTTTTGAGATTATTTCAATGCATTTGCATTTAGTTTCCGATTTCCCACCAATTATTCGATGAGGTTAGTTTAATGCGGTTGCATTGATTTTTTATTTTATGTTAATTATTTTTTGAGTTTAGTTCAATGTATTTGCATCCAGTTTCGATTTTTGGCCTATTAATTATTATCCGAGGTTTGTTTGATGTATTTGCATACCGTTTCGATTTCCCATTAAATATTTTTCAATGATTTGTATACAATTTCTAATTTCCCTTTAGTTATTATCCGACGTTAGTTTAATGCAATTGCACCCAGTTTTCAATTTCTAGTTAATTACTTTTTAGTTTAGTTTATTGCATTTGCATGAAGTTTCCAATTTCCGTTAATTACTCTTTGAGCTCGGTTATGCATTTGAATCAATTTCCGATTTCCTTTTAATTATCCAATGTGGTGTATAATACCAACTTCTATCGATCCATTCAGAAGTGTCCTTGCAAACATGACATAAAAAGTAAATTATGTTTGATTTACTATGTGGGATCATTGAAGATTACCGGTTCGATTTCCTATTAATTATTCTTTAAATTATGCATGACTTACTATGTAGAATCTTCAAAGATTATCTACTTAACGGTGTTGTTTATATTAATTATTTTGAAAAATATTTGTAAATATGCAAAACTTTTATATATTAATATTATATTAATCACTCAACCAAATTTCTTATAGCGTGAAAACCTTATTTTCCATTAAAAAAAATAACTCATGTACCTTTAATAAAACCCTTCAACTTCATTTTGTTGTTTAATAATAGAAGTTTGATTGAAGTTTTGTGAGATTGCCTAATAAGGTGAAGTTCATATATATTGTAGCTACTTGAATAGCAAAGAGTTCCCAATCATACTGGAAAGAGATAAGATAAACATCATTTTAAATGCAAAACTATACTTACCTGAGACATTCCCACAACATATAACCCAACTATGTTTTGAGGTTAGTTTAATGTATTTGTATCCGGTTTTGATTTTTAAGTTATTTATATTTTGAGGTTAGTTCAATACTGATTTGCATCCAATTTCCAATTCCGTTATTTATTTTTTGAGATCGGTTCAATCTGATTTGCATCCAGGTTTCTGATTTTTCGTTAATTATTCTTTTGATTAGTTCAATACATTTGCATCTAATTTCCAATTCCCATTAATTATTCTTTGAGGTCAGTTTAATACATTTGCATCCGGTTTCGATTTCCCATTAATTATTTACGTGAGATTAGTTTAATGCATTTTGCATCCAGTTTATGATTTCTCGTTTATTATTTGATAAAGTTACATTTGCATCTAGTTTCGATTTCTCATTAATTATTGTTTGAGATTAGTTCAATGAATTTGCATCCAGTTTCCTATTTACCATTAATTATTTTTGAGGTTAGTTCAATGCATTTGCATCCGGTTTATTTTTTGAGATTAGTTCAGTGCAGTTCCATCCGGTTTCCGATTTCCTATTAATTATTTTTTAATATTAGTTCCATGCATTTGCATCATGTTTCCAATTAATAATTAATTTTTCTTTGATGTTAATTCAATGCAATTGCATCCAGTTTCTGATTTTCTATTAATTTAATCTTTGAGGGTTAGCTCAATGCATTTGCATCCAGTTTCCGATTTGCCGACAATTATTTTTTTTATGTTAGTTTGATGTATTTGCATCCAAGTTTTGATTTTCCGTTAATTATTCTTTGAGGTTAGTTTAATACAGTTGTATCCATATATATTCCAATTTTCTATTAATTACTTTTTAAGATTAGTTTAATGTTTGCATTTGCATCCAGTTTTTGATTTTCCGTTAAATATTATTTGAGGTTAGTTCGATACATTTGCATCCAGTTTTGGTTCCCCATTAATTGTTTTTTTCACGTTAGTTTCATTCAAGATTATATATATATTTTAAAATATTTGTCATTATTTATTTGCTGCGTTTTTTTTTTTTTTTTTTTTTTTTTTTTTTTTTTTTTTTTTTTTTTTAAATTTTCTATTATATATTTTGTGATGTTATTTTTTGTATAATTGTTTTTAACTATGTTTTGAGGCTATGTTAAGGATATATTGAAATAAGTCGGTGTTTTATCATAGACACTAAAATTGTATGATTTGTAGTAAGGAATTAGTTTATACAAATTACATATTTTTAGCATTTTTTTATTTGATCAAATATATAAGAATTGGAACACTAAAAGTGTTTGATTAAGTAATAGAAAATTACTTTTTACAAATCACCTATTTTTAGCAATTTTTAAAAATATTTGTCATTATTGCTTTCGTTTTTTTTTTTTTTTTTTTCTATTATATATTTTGTGATGTTATTTTTTGTATAATTGTTTTTAACTATGTTTTTGAGGTGTTAAGAATATAGATAGGTGTTTTATCATAGACACTAAAATTGTATGATTTGTAATAAGGAATTCTACAAATTACTTTTTTTTTTTTTTTTTTTTTATTTGATCAAATATATAATAATTGGAACACTAAAAGTGTTTGATTCATAATAGGAAATTACCTTTTACAAATCACCTATTTTTAGCAATTTTTTATTTGATCAAATATGTAAGAATTGGAAATACACTCAAACTCTCCAAATATAATAATTAGAAATACACTCAAACTCTCTAAGAGGTTTATGTATGTGAGATTGTAAATTTTATTAGAAAAGACTATCTTTCAGATTAGAGTGCCACATAGGAGAGAGAAAAAATTAACTCTCTCATATTAGAGTGCCACATAGGAAAGAGAAAATCCTCAATTAGAGGTCTCTGCTTTAGTATATAGATAGTAGATAGTAGAAGTAGATTCTCAGAGTCACAGGAGTAATAAACACATAAACAAATCTTGCGACTGGTTGGGAAGCTTTGATAGGATAGTCTGCAGCTCTGTTACCTTAATTTTCGTTTTTCAATCTCTCACTTAAGGCTTTGCTCTTCATTGCTATAGATAATGATTGCCATGAAATTGGTCCTCTCCTGGTCAAAATCTGCACTGGAGCTACCATTAGTTCCACATCGATAGAATTTAGCTCCTTTCATAGGATAGATCTCGTATTAGAGCTTCCTATTCACTTGATAAACAAAAATTTATAGACAATTCAAGATGAAGTAATAACAGTAATTAGAACAATATTATGTTCCATGACCGTAGCTTGAAATATCCAAATTTCTTGCAGCCTACGTAGAATCTTACCTTTCACAGATATGGTGCTTTTCGGAAAAACTAAGATTTGTAACGCTTGTTGCAACATTTCTACATCACAGTTCCTCTAGCAGCCAAACCAAAAAACAAACAGAGAATGGTCATAGCAGCATCCAAACCACTAAAAAATAAATACATAAGCAAATCGCTGCCCCGTTTATACATTTTCTTTAATCAGATATTTCAACGGGTATTTGGACTTCAATTGTGCAAGGAGCTGCTCAAAGCACCAACTTCAATTCTTCTCTAACTACTTCACATGATATTAACATATTGATGAATACCCTGGAAATCCAAATGTTGCGTCACCTTCACTCAGGTACAATTGTTCTTGAACATGTATATCTTTGGTGTTGGCTTCATCACGGTAATGTACTTGGAGGATAGCTGCAAATAGTTCCTAATTGTTTTCATTAACTTAATCATGGACACTAGCAATTGAACAATGTTTTTGCAATGCCCATTTTCATTTTTCAAAATCTTCATACCTCTCTCTCTAGTCTCTACTGTCAATCTTCATTACTCTGGTTTGGCTCGAAAAAACCTTTCATGCATTGGACTCATATCAACCTCAAGTAGTAAAACCGACCCAGGGTACACCTAAAATGTGAAGCTCTATAAATAGTCTGTCCAATGTCTCCATCAATGTCGTTTCGGAGAGAAAGGATACTTGCGTCTCTCTTACAAGTCCCAATTCACAACAACCATTGTTGAGATCGTTTTCAAAAAAATCAGTCAATGAACTTCTAGTTGTTAATTATTTCATTCTTTGTTCCTTATCATGGATCTTGTGGCTACCTTACCAATTAAAAGACCAAGAATAGAAATAAAAGAAGTGCTCTCAAGCATTCTCCCACGTGATACAATGCTTGATAAACTATGAGGACTACCCGTCAAATCTCTGGTGCGATTCAGCTGGTGCGTATCCATGTCATGGGACAAGTTAATTGTAGATCCCTTTTTTGCTACGACGCATTTCAATCAACCAAAAGAAAACAAAAACTATAAACGTAAGGTCGTCATTAGAGACCAGTCACTTGTATATACATTAGACCATGATGAATATACTGAATATTCTTATATTTTGTAAAGATGGATCATCCCATAGCCAAGACGTGTTCTAGAATTTGGAATTCTTGTAACTGATTGTTGTGTACCACTTCACCTTGTGGATCCAACTCTGATGAATTTTCGCTATACATATGGAATCCGTCCACAAGCGAATACAGGGAAGTTTGGGTACGCCTAATCCAATAATATACTCTTCAGTTGAATTGGAAGTTTGGAACCGAATAAAGGTTCCCTACTCCCCTGTCACTCACATACAAAATTCTTCCACCAACATCTAATTGGTGGAAATTGCTTCAAATGGTTTAATACTGAAACCCATGTTATAATATAAGGTTTCTTCTGTATTGGATCAGAGGCACCTGTCAAATTAATTAATCAGTCTCACTGACGCAAATCATGGATACTATGAACTTTTATTTCTTCGGACCATAGTACAAAATATCCCGATATATCACGATATTTGGGGATATCTATCCAGATTTCAGAGAAAGATATATAAATATCCGATATGTTGTAGATATATATGCACAGTTTGCTATATTTGTGATATTTGGGGATATTTTGCGATATTTGGAGATATTTTCCGAAATATATAATAATTTTATTTAATATTTACCATTATATTTCAAATAAATATAAATAATGTATCATGATATATCAGAAATATCCACAAATCTATGATATTTTCGATATTCTAGATATATCCACGATATTTGCATGTGAAACAATGTCAAATATCTCCAAAGAGAGGGATATATCCACGATACATATCTAGAAATTGAGTATCGATAAATATCCATATCCTGATATTTTGTACTATGCTTCGGACAAACATTGAATGTTCTATCTAGGCTCCTAGCTGCACAGTGCACACACTTGTGCTCCCAAAAAATTATTTTACTTTGGCTGTGCCCTATGCCCCTATCTAAGTTTGAACATGGGTTTCAGTATTAAACTATTTGAAGCAATTTCCACCAATTACTCACATGTCTCACATATGGCTGTCAATGGTTCGGGACAAACCCGAAGTCCGATTGAATCCGAACCGATAAGATAAAGACTTAGACTTTAAATTTAGCCCGATAAGATTATTAGGCCAGGTCTGGACATACCTATGTCTGATCCGATAATGGCCCGGCCCGAAATCTATAATAGTTTATGTGTTTTATATTTAATATTATTAATATATCTATTATATTTACTGAAAGTTGACATAGAAAATTGGAAGTCATATTGGTTAGTATTGTGTTTGCCACACAAGAGTTTTAATTAAATTTTAGACAAAAATAACAGTTCTCATGTATTGCTAACGGATCTAGGCCTGGCCGAATCCAAACTTGCCCAATAGGACCGAGGCCGGGTTTGGACTCAAAATATCAAATATGATTTGGGCCGGGCCTGGACCTAGGTGTGTCATATTCAGGTCCGGCCTGTTGACACTCTCACACCATCACAAGTAGGACTGTCACACCCCGAATTTTGATAGAATTCGGAAAAACAATATTTGTTCTCGACTCTTCAATTTTCGAGGTGTGATGCACTCTCAACTTCCAAAAACCCATAAACAGTTTAAACATGCGGAAAATTTAAAAACCAATAAAATTTTTAACTTAAACAAAAGTCCTCTTCATTACAAAAATTCACAAATAAGATTAGGTTACAAATCTTTTTCAATAACTCTTTATTTAAAATTACAAATGAAAATACAAACAACATTATCTCAACTGAAAATCTATATCATCTCAAAGGAAAACAAAGTCTATCTTGAAATGCGACGCTAACGCAAACCACAAGCAGCAACCAACCTTCTTCAATACTAAACATGTTAAGACTTATCAACTATGTTCATTTAATGAACACACCCGATAAAGCAAACATGCAAATCGGTCGACATTATAAACAATCTTTGGTGTGAGTAGCTCTAAAATACAATGGATACTTGTACATATACATACACAATCTATAAGGCAGTTAGTTCCTCCACCGAGGTGCCTTAACTTCCAACAACTAATACAACATCATTAAGCACAATAATTAAGGCAAATAGTTCCTCCATTCGAGGGCGCCTTTGACTTCCACTAACTAACCACACAACAAACTATACGCATAATAAATAAGATCGACATGTAGTTCCTCCATCGAGGCTTTTTAGGTTCTAACTAAACAAATAACCAACCAAGCATATTATATCCGCATCGCATTTCATGCTCAATTCTGAGTGGGTCGCGTCGCGCCCAAGTAATTAGTTTGACCCACCCTTCTGCAAAGCCATATACAATCATATATTTAAAGATATATAGTTAACCAACATATTACCATAATTATATTATTTAAGGCTTTCTTTGCGTGTCCCTAAAATCACGTCGTATCTATGTCTTACCTAGTTTCCCTAGCTACCACAATGGCTTCCCAACGCCGAACATGTACATCCACATGTCTCCTCTTACATAATGAACCACTCTGTGCGTAATTATCCTGAGCGGGATGCCGAACACCAGGTAACCCTCACACGAAAGCCATTATGTAAGTACTGCCACTATTCGGCATAAAATATCGCGCATCTCGTTCTAATTTTACGAACGGAATAATCAAGCCACTATTCGGCTACGCCAGAAGGGTCATTCAGATTCACTGAAATGCCAGATTGGCCAATCACATTACTTACGCCCGAAGGGCCATTCAGATTCACTGAAACGCCAGAAGGGTCAATCATATCACATACGCCCATCACCAAGGCAAATCCCATGAGTTGTGGTAATTAGGTTCTAGGATTTTCATTACGTAATTTATTCAGGTGTCATACCTTTATATTTCATAATAATTCTTATTCTATCTCATGCCAGTATACTTAATTGTACTGAAGCTCAACGTTTCTCGTTATAATACAATCAACATTATCACGTGCCAATACTATTCATTGCACGATATCCAAGTATCTCTATATCAAATCTCGAAACTTATTATTTCACGTGCCAATAATATATTGCACTACACCCTATGAAATATCTCAAGCCTTCATACATACTACAATTCATTTAAGTATCAACTCATAATAATAATCAATCATGAAATCTATTCGTTCAATATATTTATGTGAACTCAAGTCACCCTCAAAGGCACGCATTATTTCCATTTGTGCACAATATAAATAGTATATAAATAATCAAAATATAAGTTCATTCCACCAAATATCAAAATGAAACAACTTTAAAAGAAAGAACAACTCAAGTCCAAATATTACATATAATTATTCGAGTCCAAATCACAAGTCTTATAAGAATTCCCCTTTTGTTACATACCAATATTTATATGCTTTACACACTATTCACGTCAAATCTTAATTAGATAATGACAAACAAAGTTATATAATTTTTGACAATATTTTATTACTACATTTGTCCATATTCTTAAAGATGTGAAAATCTGAAAAAAATCAACATTCCACAGTCACCGGTCAAACAGTCAATGGTCAACAGTCAAAGTCAAAGTCAAAGTCAACACGTCATTTCCATGTTCAACAAGTTCATGGTCATAGCCATAGTTCATGGCTAAGGTCAAAGGTGCATGGCTCATGGGCTCATGACTAAGGTAATGGTTCGGACCCAACTAGCCAAGGCCAAACCTTAGAACCCAAAAGTCTAAATGTCTAAAGACCCATTTGGATCTCTATTTTAAGTCCATGGATCCCAAACAAACAAAAAACTTAAAAAACCGCCCAAAATACAAATGGGTTCGGCCCAAAAATTGAACTGAAACCGGCCCAAAAATTTAAAACTGAACTGGCCTAAAACTAAATAATAGAATCTGGCCCAACCACTAACTCATGTTTAGGCCCAAAACAATAGGAATGAATCCGGCCCAACTAACAAAACCAAAAGGCTTTGGCCCAAAGCCCAAGCCCAGTCGGTCATCTCCCTCACCAGCTCTCTTCCTCCACCGCCAGCCACCACTAATTAGCCACCCTCAAAATTCCAAACCTAATCGAAATGAAGCGGGAAAACCCCAACCACTTTAACAAAAGCTTAAAACTTCAATTCTTAAATTCCCAATCTTCACCAAAACTAGATCCTGGGAAATTTCTGGTCGCCATTAATGGCTTCTACAACCTCCGACAGCTCCATCCGACCCAGCATTCAATCACCCATCACTAACCAACCTCAAACCAACCAATTAAACATCACTACAACAACAAGAGTTCAAAATAAAACGGACAAAGGACGCCATTGATCTTTGGATTCCATTGCTTTGGTCGGGCAACGCCATTGACGACCTTCGTGAGCTTGAGCGGCCCCTAACAACCGATTCTAAACCCACATCACCCACCAAAACAATAAACATGATTTATGTCGGCAGACCGCTTCCTCCAACTGGATTTGTATCGGTGACCATTAACAAGCATAAACAACACCCACTACAACTAAACTAATCATCCGTCACTCCAAACAATGACAACCATAACAGTATATATTCAAGTTTAATCTAATCTATCATCTGTCGTGCCGCCATTACCAAGTATAAAGCTTAAACAATTCATCACAGAGTTTCAACAGTTTAATAAAACTAAAATATATCAACAGAAATAACTAAGTAGAAAAACTGATCGGAAACACTCGACATTAAAAGTTTTTATTCGTAGACGTAAACCTTTAGTTTTGATAAAAAGAAAAAAACATAACTACTCACTTTAATTAACAGCTCGACGAATCCCTCCTAGTCCGAATCGTCGCGCTCCAACGCTCTAGCCAACGAGCTTTTATCTTCGCCTATATTTTTATTTTATTTTATTATCAAAGAACCCTATTCTCCATAATAATATGAATATATACTTGGGTTTGAAACCTAAGCCCAACACAGACTCGGGCCCAGAAACCAGGCCCACACATTCCAAATCCAATCCAGCGAATTTTAAATAAATAAATAAATAAATTAATAAATAAATAAATACGTATTTTAAATACGGCGTTACAAGGACTGTCAATGGATTGGTTTGGTCCGGTTATGAAAAATTAAAACCCAAACCAATAAGAAAGTTAGGAACTCAAAACCAAACCAAATTGAACCGATGAGAAAGTTGGGAACCCAAAACCGAATCGAACCAAAAAGATATATTACAAATCGAACTCAAACCCACCCAAAAACTATAAAATCAATTAAATGTTAAATTAAATCAATTAATTTCAACCACACAATTGATAAATATATACAAAATTAATCATAAATATTATTAAAATGTTATTTTATTGGTTGGGTTTGGTTTGGCCCAGTGGTCTACTACTCACAAAAGCATAAGACGGAGGCATATTGAAAATCTTATCTGTACACGTGGCAAAAAAACTTTGTGGACTTCACCAACCGTTTAACCTAATAACAACATAAAAAGGTAGCAAGTACCACACAGCCGTCATTTCCAGAAAATGACAATACTTTCAACACAAAACAGAAGAATGAGTCTGAAGAGTTTACAAACAAAAAGCATGGAAAACTTACCTGCTGAAGTCATTCAAGAGATCTTTTCACGTTTACCGATCACATCACTTTTTGAAAACAGGTATGTTTGTCAAACATGGCATGGTTTAATCAATGATCGTCGTCTTTCTTTCATGCATTATGTGCAAGCATCTCGTCGAATCAATCCTACTACCAGTCTCATACTTTACAACGGACCAGGATTATATTACATACCTGATTTCAATACGTGTCAGAATGTCGTGGTGTTTAACAATCTTCCGTTTAAATCATGGCTTCCATATTTTAAAGTGGTTGCTTCACAAAACGGTTTCATTTGTGTTGCTGCTGATGGATGTTCTTATCGTAATATTTTTATATGTAATCCGGTTATAGGGGAGTGGTTTTTGGTACCAAGAAGTGAGACATTGTATGGGACTAATTATGGATTTGGTTATGAGTTGGAGACAAATGAGTATAAGATTGTACGAATGAGGTTTTGTAAGGATGAAGATAATTATGACGTCGAGATACATAAATTAGGTACTAGTACTTGGAGGGACATTGGAAAGGTAAAGAGGATTATCGGGGATGATCCAGGAGCTTCAGGGGTTCTGGTTAGTGGATGTTTACATTGGTTGGGCATTGTTAATTCTACTAATAAACCATCCATTATTATTGTCAATTTAGCTGAGGAAAAGCTCTCTGATATACTTCCAGTTCCTATTGAAAGATGTCTTGGAAAGATCGACCAGCACTTCCGTCTTGTAGATTTGGCAGGGCGTCTCGGTGTTGTTGATGATGGTCGTGATGGGCATGTCAATGTATGGGTCGTGAAGGAATATGGCATTTGGGAGTCTTGGATTAAGCACTGTAACATTTCAGTGCCTCTCAATCTTCTACCACCCGATGATGTTCCTAAACGCTTTAGACCACTGTTGATACAGGAGAATGGTGAAATTCTAGTAGAAATTAACAATGGGGCATTGGTTTCTTATAACCAAAAAAGGAAATCATATAGAGAGATTATCATCAATGGGCTTCCTGGTTCGTTTAAAGCTGTACCTCATGTGGGGACCCTTCTTCCGCTCATGCATGCCATTCAAACTGTGGACTGTGGAAATTGAAAAGAAAAAGAGTAAGGTTTCATTTATACAACCTCTGCATTTTATATACTTTGTAATGTACTTTTTATATTTGCTATGGCACCTGTTACTTGGGCCCATTTGTGTTTCATTCCAGTAAGATGAAAGGATAATTAAATTTCTGGAAATAATACATTTTCTTTAATCTGTTCGGCCAACAGAAGGAAAATAAGAAAACAGTTGTTCTTGACATTGAGAATTTATAACGGAAGACTTCTATTATATGTAGAGGTCCCATGCAGGGTTGCAGGGTTTTAGCGTTACTCTTTCTTTTTACCTGACATGAGTAGTAGCGATCAATATATTAGTTCATAAGCAGCAGTTCCAATCTAGGACACAGCTTGCTAAGAAACTGTTATGTTATTTTTACCACTTCTTGCGAACTTGATAAATGCAGTCCATATATATAGTAATCAAACTAATTAAGGATATACAGGCTGCACAGATCATGTCACTTATATCACAGCGGACCACAAGTGCACCACTTATCTACTTTAGATTTTACAATTTGAAGATGCGGCTAAAGGCAGGCAATTATTTATTTTCTGTGGTGAATGTAACAAGTAATAATGTAGGAAAATGAGATAGCTTTGTTGAGTTCTTATGTGATTAAGATTGAGTTGTTATTTTAAATACATCCACTACCATTGCTGATTACCATGATTAAACCGTAAGGTATTGTTATCATTGGACATTGGAAAAGACTTGTCCAACTCTGTATCTTGGGACAAATGGTAAGGTAAGGTCCACTTGAGAAGCCAATAGGTCAGGCAGGTTTATTGGTTTCCCTTGTATAATGAGTTGAAGAGACTGCCACAAGATCACTCATCAGGTATAATAAGTCTTGGACTATGTAAAAACACAGAGATATGCATCTTAGTTAGTGTTACAAACTATATTTTTAGTCATACAGGAAGCAAAAACATATGCTCTCTCTGTAGAGAGAGAGAGAGAGTAGCAACCATGATATCTACAGTTCACTTTTTGCTCAATCCATCAATTTTTTTTTTTCTCACAAATTATATGGTCGCTCAAGGGCAGACCTAGGAGATGACTATCCTTGACTAAAGCCAATTAAGCATTTTTCACCAAATTCAAATTAAAATGGCAATTCTACTTCATAAAATGACCAATTCAAACACATTAAGCAGCAACTTACATGTATAACTTGGATTCACTTCATTTTTCTTCTCTTGCATCTCTTCGTAACTTGGATTTTATTTCACTTGTTTTTTTATGTTGAAGTTCCAAAAAAAATTCTTGTATGTGTGAGATTACTGTCCCCCGCGTATCCCCCGCATGTCGGAAATTAAGAAATTAATTATAAAATCGGATACTCCAAATCGCGTGTCCGACACGTATCAGACGCGTATCGGGGCATGTCCGTGTTGGACACGTATCGGATACGGGTACTTCACCCTTAGGGACGTATCGGTGCTTCATAGCCAAGCAGAGTCATAAATACAAACTTCATCGATTAATTACTATCGCAGAAGTCTGCATGGAACCAATGTCTGCATAAAACATCTTCACAATGAAATGCAATCAACTGAAATATGTAAGTTGCTTGTAGCTGAAAATTAGTACTGAAAACAGTATTGCAATGGGTCATTCCCTTGATCGTCCGGTTCGTCCTCATTTGGGATCCTCTTCTGTACTTCATTATTTGCTATTTTATTCCGTCAATTTTTCGCCACCCTTTAATTTCTTGTATTTGTTTTGTTAAATTTTCTTTGAGTTGGCTTTTCATTGTGTCTTCCAGGTAGTTGTCTAGTCATTTGGAAATGAATGTAGCTGTTCTTGGGCATGCTAGATTAACTAAAGGACGAGGCCCTCTAAAATTCTCCATGGTAATGCTTTGTAAGCACCGACAGTAAGATTCTGCCATTTTATTACTTGTAATAAAGGCATTCATGTGACACTGTCACAACCATTATTTCTTACAGCTACTATCACCTTTAGGTTGCAAGAGCAAATGCACACCATAGATTGTGCATTGCCGTATACAGAAATTGTAGTACACCTATAGGATGGGACTGGTTGTGCATCTCATTGCAAGCTCACAAACTTAATTATTTGCCTAAATGGATGATGACAATATTTTTCCCCTTGCAAACTTCTTAATAAGAAAAGTAAATTTTGAGCGCTATTACGGAGAAATCATTGTAAGTCATAGGATTATTGTGAATCAGCCCAGCTCAACACGAATTGAGATGGCAAATTGACAATGCATAATTGAAAAATGACAGTGAATGTCAAGTTAGCATTTTTTTAGTATCTGTTTGTTTTGGTAAATGCAACGTGTTTGATTTCCTGTCCATATTTTGTACTTACCATAGCAAGAATCATACCTTTGTTTTTTATACGGTCATGCGGAAACTGATTTAGCGCATTCATTCCTTTACCTCTTTATTTCCTGTCTCCAATACTACAAAACTTTCCATTGTTTGTATCGAAATAGGTATCTATGCTTCTCTGTCTCTCCCCTTTATTTTGAGCGCTATAATGTATGAGATCTTTTGCTAAATTTCTTTTTGAGCAATAACACCAACTAACGTTTTCTGTTTATGAAAATCTGATTTGCAGGCCAAGCAATTCTGCAAATATTCACTGAGAAGGGCAGACATTTACCTGCAAACAAACAAAACGACAATGTCGAGTCTTCCACAGGAAATAATTACCAGCATCCTTTCCAGACTCCCCGTGAAGTCTCTCTTAAAATTCAGGTGCGTATCTAAGCCTTGGTGCTCTTTAATTGACGATCCAAATTTTGTAAAGCTGCACCTCAATCAAGCTACAGAAAACAACAACATAAGTCTGATGGTGTGTGATGATAATGAGGATCTCTACTCTGTAGACTACAGTACATCGTGCACTGAAGCTGTCGAGATTGATTATCCAGGCAAAGGTTCATTTAACGGAGTTGAAATTGTCGGTTCTTGTAATGGATTGTTATGTATACATACCGACTTTTTTGATGTCATTTGGAATCCTTGTACGAATGAATACAAGAAACTACCAATAGCACCTGCGGTAGCTGAAAGTATAGAGGATTGGGAGTCACATATTACGTATGGTTTTGGCTATGATTCCACCGTAGATGACTATAAGGTGGTTAAAGTTGCGTTCCTTCATAGTGGTTTTGATTATGAGGAACTTGATGATGATAAGAATAATGAAATCTTGGGTTCTGTAGTCGAGGTTTATTCACTAGGAACAAATTCATGGCATAGAATTGAAAACAGTCAATATTATATGTGTTCTAATTCTGCATTATGTGTGAATCAGAGACTCAATTGGCTTGCCACTAAAAAGGCATCGTCGGACGTACCAACATTAATAGTTTCTTTTGATTTTGTGGCGGAACAATTCCATGAGGTTCCACATCCTAAGTGTGTCTGTTCTATAATGGATGCTCGGGTCTTGGGAGGACAGCTTTGCATCCTCTATAGACCCAGTGGAGGTGGAGCTGATATGTGGGTGATGAAGGACTACGGTGTTATCGACTCATGGAACTGTCTATTTACCATCCCACTGCTGACAGAAGTTGAACAACCAATGATGAGGATACTATCTTTCTCCAAGATTGGCAAACTTCTTTTAGAATACGATCACGAGGATCTAGTTTTATATTACCCAGAACTTGAACAGTATGAGGTTCTCCAAATTTGTGGTTTCCCAGAATGGTTTAAAGCTGAGGCATATGTGGGGAGCCTTGTATCACTTAAGTCGGGTACCTATGTGGAGCAAAAACAAGCAAAAAAGAATGCAATAAATGCTGGAGATGAGGTAACATTTATTTTGTTTTGTATCTTTAGATTTCCTTTGTAAAGGAACATTTGTTATAAGATTATCTCTACTTTGAATGATATATTGATTTCTTTCTTAGAAACATCAATTGTGGTTAAGGCGTGTGAGTATTTCATTGAGTTCAAGTGATCATGTTAGGCTTTCACAAACCCTATAAACGATTAGTTCCGATGATGCTATCAGATATGGCAAGGTCTGCCTGGAAAATAAGGGTACCAACAAAGGATGAATTACTGCAAGTTCATCCATATGAAACAGGGCAACCACTACTTCCATTTTCTTCTTCATGGGCTCTTCGACCACCACCATTTTCTTCTTCTGCTTCCATTCTCCCTTCGAACAAGAAAAGAAGAAGATGGTTGTGGTGGAGGGGTGCTGGCTTCATTTGATAAGAAGAGGATGTTGGTGGTGGTAGTGCATTACTAGGAAAGAAGAAAATGTTACCAATTTTTAAACGCGTACAGTATTTAACAGGATCCTAACTCACGTGATGATTATTTCCTATCAGGAAAAACGTTCCTCTCTTCTGTACACAGTGAACGAAAAGCAGGAAAGCCCAGAAACAAAGAAACGGAGAGGTATAACATTTAACTGCCATGATTATTATCTGTTTCAGCCCTCTTTTTGATATATTTTGTGAAAATCTGTCAACATTGAACTTTCTGTATTGCTATTAAATTTGATTATCACCGATAGAAGGTATAAAGCAGATTTCAATTTTCTTGTGAGTTTTTTTTTCATAAGCAAACTAGCATATATTAATGTGTATAACTATCTTCCTTGACTGTGATTTTTCTTCGTAGGTGTTATATGAGAACTTTGAGCTGCGGATGGACTGAAAGCTTAACTTGGGAATACATAATTTGCTGAAATGTCTCTGAATATTTTGTTTGCGTGTTTTTTTCAGCATGAATTGCTATGGCAGTCTGAAATTGTTTATGACTATGGAGTCTGAAAGACAGAGTGTATGTTTTCTTCTTGTCATATTTAGTTATTCATACAGGAAATGAATATGGTTATCAATAACAATCATTTTAGCATTTGATCGTATAGATATTTAAGAAATTCCTAAGTGACAGAATACAGTTAAAGCATCATGTTATACATGAGACCGTAACTTTGTGAATCTAGTCAGGCCTCTGGGAAGTTGGGACTTAGGGCCTCTTGGATGAAATTCATAGCTTCACTTGAGGTGGGAAGCTAAAGTTACTCAAATCCAATACTGTCAATTTCTAATCTTTCAGCCATCTCAAACTTTCCCAAATTTGCTACGTTGCAGACTTGCAGTTGTTGACAGAAATGTCCTTACACACGTGTTCTACTGTTCTTTCTGTAACTGCAAGCTCTCACTCCTTAGCTTTGCAAACTTAATTGCCGTTACCCACATGGTACATCCCTCTCTCTCTGTCACACACACACACTGGACCATCAAATTTCCAAGACTTCGAATATTCCACAAGAGGTAATAACAAACATCCTCTCAAGACTACCGGTCAAGTCTCTCTTAAAATTCAAGTCAGTTTGCAAGCCTTGATACACTTTAATTAGTGACCCAGATTTTATTAAAATGCACTTCCATGTTCCATCATGCTAAAGAAAACGACAATATCAACATCATGCTATATGACCAAGGAAAACGTATCTACTCTATAGATTACGATATGTCATATATAGAGATTTATTATCCAGGGAAATGTGAATATAATGGAGTTAAACTCTTGGGTTACTGCAATGGTTTGGTTTATATAAGTACTGAGTGTTTCAATGCTATTTGGAATCCATGCACTAGATCGAGAATATCTGAAAATCCCAGTAACACGATTGTCTTTAGAAATGGAAACGTGTAGTACACAAGGTTTTGGCTATGATTCCATTATGGATAAATATAAGGTGGTTAATATTGTGAACCGTGATTATTATAATGATCTTGAGTACTTGGGTTCTTTAGTAGAGATTTATAGAATGGGAGAGAATTTATGGTGTAGGATTGAAGACATTAGTTATTATATGTGCTCTGAGTCTGTTTCGTAAATGAAACTCTCAATTGGCTTGCCACTGAGGATTTTGAGGGAGACTCGATACTTCAACTTGTTTCTTTCAATTTTGTGGAGGAGAAGTTCCGTGAGGTGCCATATCCTACTTGTTTAACTTGTATTGATGATGTTGCGGTTTTGGGAGGACAGCTTTGCCTAGTTAATCACATTAGTAGTAGTCGGGTTGATGTATGGGTATTGGATGACGAAGGACTACAGTGTGAAGGATTCCTGGACTTGTCTATTTAGTATCCCACTGCTGGAAGAATTCAAGCACTATGGAATTGTTTGCATGAATATATTATGTTTATGCAACTTTGGCAATGTTCTTGTGCAAGCTAGGAACCGAAAACTTTGTTTGTATGACCCAAAACTTGAGGAGGTTGAGGTTCTCCAGATTCGTGGTATTCCAGAGGTGTTTACATCTGAGATATATGTGGGAGCCCCATATCACTTAAATCGGGTACCTTTGTGGAGTAAAAACGAGCAAAAAGGATGGAACGCGATGCAATCAAAGTGGGAGATGAGGTAAAATTTTAGTTTATAATTTATATTTATATTTTTGTAGAAGTAAATGTTAGATAGGAGTTCAGTTACATTGTTATAAGATCATTTTTGTTATCCATTGAATGTTGTTTCTTAGAGCTAAGAATCAAGTTCAATTGTAATTGAAATGTCTTTGTATTTGTTTGAGTTTAAGTTAATATGATTTGTATTTTATTTAGAATCTCTTTCAACGATTAGTTGGAATAATGCTATTGAAGATATGAAAAGGTACCAACAAATGATGAAATTCAAGCCATTTGTTTGCAAAAAGTATGCCAGTAATCTTCTACCTGCCTGTAATTCCACCACCTACATCTTTTTCTTCTTCCATTTTCCATTCTTTCCCTAAATACAAACAAGAATAATGGACGCAACATGGCAATTTACTGCTGGCCGAAAAGTTTGATTTATGAAGCAGAGAGACATATGAGGAACTTTCTATGGAGCAGGGACCCTTATATCAGAAAAGTTGTGACAGTCAAATGGAAAGATGTTTGTGTGCCGACACAGGAAGGAGGCCTTGGAATTAAAAGTTTAGCATGAACAGAGCACTGCTTATGAAAATTGCATGGAACCTGAGAAGTGGAAGTGTTGATGGCTATCTACGCTGCTTCGGAAGAAGGACATGAACAATGATGGTGACGTCGTCAAGTATCACAGGCCCTCTTCCATCTGGCCTGGCATCAAAATGGCATTGAAAGAAGTCGACAAGAGAACACAATGGTTGATAGGTGAAGGCACTAAAGTGGATTTTTGGAGAGACAATTGGGTTAGGGGTGCTTCCATTAAAACCAAGTTCAAGTTAGACACAAAAGATCTTAAAGGATATGATGTAACTCTAAAGTCGCATCCATTGTTACACATGATGGTATTCGCTGCCCTCCAGCCTTGCTCTCGCTTATTGGTCATGCTGGACTAAGTGTGGAAGAAATACAAAGATCAAACTCATGAACTTGTGTGGTGCTCTGATGTTCAGGGGGAATTCTCAGGTGCATCTGCCTTTAATGCAATTAGAAACAAACAGTTGAAGTTCCTTGGCGTTCACATATATGGAACTCTTTCCCTCACCCTAAATGTGCAGGAACAACTTGGAATTTGCTCAAGAACTGTGCAGCAACCGACTTTAAAGTTCAGGGTAAAGGAATCAACCTGGCTTCTAGATGTGTGGTATGCAAAATGAGCGGTGAGGACCTGCAACACCTCTTATGGGACTGCAGGCTTGCAATTGGATTCTGGTCTTGGTTTGCTGGTTAGTGTAAGAGTAAAATGAACTTCAGCAAGTTTACTGAAGCTATTTCTAAGATGAAGAATCGGAGTCCATTGGCGAAGCAAATATGGGGTGCGGCTGTTGTAGGAGGAATGGTAGCCTTATGGAGACATAGTAACCAAGTTGTTTATGAAGACAAACCTCCTAACATCCAACACTGCAAGAACTATGTTAGAACCCAAATCAGGTACACGATTCAATTGTCTAAAGCAAAGTGTTACAGCTCTTCAGAAGATACTATTTTGTTTGCTGAATGGAATGCTTCCACATGATTTGGCAGAGCTCCTAAGACCACCAAATGTATTTGGCTGCCTCCAGCCCAAGATTAAGTTAAGATTATCATTGATGGGGCAGCCATAGGCAACCCTGGTCCCTCAGGTTATGGCATAGCAGTAAGAAACCACCAAGGTGGATTTCTCAAAGTTATATGTAAGAATCTTGGCTGCAACACTAACTATTAGGCTGAAAGCATCACACTAGTGGAAGCAATGGAGTTGGCTGCTGCGGAGCATTGGCATAATGTTTGGATAGAATCAGATGCAGTGGCAGTAGTCACAGCGGCTAAAGAAGGGTCTATGCACTGGAAGCGAAAAGGAAGATTTGAAAGAAGCAAGGAGAAGATAGCTATGCTCCACAATGAGGGAAGCAAATATCGCAGCTGATATTGCAGCTAAGCATGTGTCTAGGCTACAATCGTTCGAGAGTATTTCTTGTAATGAAAAGCCCCCATAGATCTATAAATGGGAGGCGCTGTATGGTGTCGACTTGAGATTGAGCTAGTGAAACTCGATGGAGTGTCCTTAGGCCATAAACATTGTAACCATCCTTATACCTTTTACTTTTAATAGAATTCTTAACTTATCGAGCAAAAAAAAAAGAGAGAACAAGAATGATGGATGTGATAAGAATATGTTGGTGGTGTATGTAGAGGAAAAGAAGAAAATGTTACCCTTTTAAGGGGTAGTTAACAGGATCTAACTCACACATTGATTATTGCGTCAGGGAAAATGTTCGTCTAGTATGGTGGCAATGAACAAAACGCAAGAAAGTCAGAAGACGAAGAAGAGAAGAGGTAGAAACTCATCTTATCGATTATTATCTGTTTCAGACATCTGTTTTATATACTTAACACTGCACAGACTTGTTTCTTCAAATACTTTCTTGTGCCATAAAATTATATGGATTTGAAAGAATATAATTAGTGCAGGAGTGTTGGGAGGGTCTCTTTGCATATTCCAAATGGTTTCAAAGAGATTCGAGCTGATTTATGGGTGATGAAGGATTATGGTGTAAGGGAGTCTTGGAGTAAGTTATTTACTATCTCCCAGTCGTCAGTAGGTATATCACTTGGAAGGTTGAGGTTACTTCGCTTTTCTGAGAATGGCGAAGTTCTTTTAGAGACGATATACTCCGAGGAGCCCAAGCTAGTTTTGTACGACCCAAAACTTGAAAAGGCAAACACTCTTGAGGTTCATGGTGTTACAGAATGGTATGGAGCAGAGGTATATGTGGGTAGTCTTGTATCACTGAAATCGGGTACGTATGTTGGGCAAGAACAAGAAATAGCAGATTGAAAAAGGAGAAGGCGTGTGCAAGGTACAATTTATTATTTGATTTTTCTTGCACAAGCATATGTGCAATTTAGTAATGATACTCCAATGTCAAAAGTGTTCATGATGTCTGGATTAGTAAATCATCCCTTTGTTTTATATAGTTCAAGTGGTTAAAATTAGTTTTCTCACTACCCCTTTATGTGCTTAGTTCCATCATGTCATTCAGTTATTCAAGCGTGAACCATTGTTTCTGTCAGGGAGAGGACACTTTTACGGCGACAATGGTTTAAATAAAAAAATGTCAGCATATTATTGATACTATACCTCTTTGTTAACTTGTTTGTTTCAAAATAGAATTGTTTCTAACTATTCAGAATTCATCTCGTGCTTTGGCATACCTCGCAGAGGGTTGTCTATGTGATATTTGATTAAGCTTTCTAAAGTAGCTCTACACCCGCAGTATTGACTAGTTTCATAGGCGCTGGATTGCTTGACTGCTCCTTTACAATGCACAAATAAACACAAATACATTTTCTTTTTGCCATTGCTTTGATAAAACAATGTTGACAGTAATTCGCTAATTCATGATAAAAGGTGAAACACCATAAAGAAAAGTCCTCTGTTCCTGTATATGTCATGCTATAGACTTTTGTAAGGGTATCCTGATGTTAGTAATTCACTCGCCTCTGTTTTTTCTTTGTATGCTTTTTGGACCCGATGTTAGTAACTTTATGATAGTGTAATCAGAAGGATGATTCTACGCTAATTTGGCATGCTTCTAATCCAAGAAAACATTTTACTCTAACATTAATCAATTCTCGCTTTGGTTTTTAGAGGGGAAAAATGAGGAAAAAGCTCTCGACAATACAAGCAATGTCAGGTGGTCGATGTCTAAGTAATGATTATTCTTTGTCGTTCGCTCTTTTACTTATGCTCTGCTAGCTAGGTTACAAATGTAAATCTGTTTGGTTTGATATGTGTGTACTATTCTAACATATCAGTCGTTCACATTTATTTATATTTTGTTATATAGTTTTCTCTAATAACTTTCTGTTCATAATATTGATGTGTTGAAACTCATGAGTGTTTGCTTTTGTTGTAGCTGGTTGTCCCTTGAAGAGTCTGAAGATGGTATCAAGTTTGCAACTAGTTTCCTTTGCAATTTGGTATTTTTTTTACACAATCACAATATATCACACATTAGATGTCAATGTCGCTGTTGCTGCCCCAGTTCCGTCTGAAGGTGTTGCTGAAAATTAAGAAGTTGAATAGTTCTGACCTTTCCCCCGCTAGCTCTCATTCTTTTATTTTGGGCACGGGTGATGATTGTGTGTGTAAGTTTATGGATGGGAACATTTTAACAGTATACCTATGTTGATCGTTAAATCAGTTCACGTTTATTTTCTATCTGTTATTATTATTATTATTATTATTATTATTATTTTGTGTAAACACTGTGTAGTTGAATTTACTTCTTCTTAATGTTGCCTAATTTACTAAAGATATTTCCTTTTTACAATTTCTGGCGTCTCTAGTCTCTTCTACTTTTGTCATCATCGAAGCAAAAATAGGATGTAAACTTACTAATGATTGTATTAGAGCCTTTGCAACTTCTGCAAACGAGGTAGAATAGGATTGATCTATATACAGTTATTCGTAGGTATGGGGACACCGATGGTGTCCATATTGGTTGTGGCACCTCTTTGAACATCTCATTTTCCAGGTCAAAAGATAGAATTACTTTAGTTAAAAATGATTCACAATTAAGTGAAGCTACCCAATGAAGAGCCCCCATTAACAAAAATCCCAGACGCTTTCTTATAGAGAAGGTTACGAGGAGCACCTGCTATCGTTTTCCATGAATTAGTTCCCAGTGTAAAGACCTCGACTTGAGAATCAAATTCAACGTACCCAGAACCATAATAATTGACGAACGTCTCCATCTCGTAAACCCCGGCAAAATATCTCCAAAAGGCGTCTTGGGTAGTTTCTTGAATTCTTTAGTAGATGGATTCCAGAGGCAAGTGATTCCTCCAACCAAAGTGGTCAAGCATATCAGTCCATTACAAGAACCGGATATTTCTTCAACCACTTCATTAGAAGACTTATATGGATAATCCGATAATCAATAGCTACAGCTTCATCAAACGATGAAACATAGTCTATGTAATAAAGATAGCGAAGGTAAAGCATGATGTTCACATTGTTTGTTGAAATAAGGCTGGATAAATGCCCACCAGGATAAAGATAAACCACCAAGATAAGGATAACTACCAGGTATTAGGATGAGTGTAGGACTCTATCCTATCTGATATTAGATGAGTATAGGATTCTATCCTATTCAATATTGGGGAGGTGGGAGAGCTCTATAAATAGACCCCCACCCCTCATATATTGATCATCCCAACAAAGAAAAGCTCTCTCTCCTTTAATGGTGGCCTCCAACATTTTCTAAAGAAAAAGCTAGTCATTTGTGGAGATTCCATAGGTAGTAACCTCTCTAGCCATTGTCGGTTCTTGGTTCGTGAACAAAAGTTGCTTTCTGTTCGTGGTTGGAACTTGACTCATTTAAGTTGAGAGAAGAAGAAGAAGGAAGATCTTGAGTGTGCCAAGAATATCATCTTCTCCTCGTAGATCAAAGCTTGGAACTTCAAATTGAAAGTTGTGACCAAAGTCACGATCTTTACATTTTCACCGCTTATTTTATGCATGTGATATAGTGTAATTATACATATCGTAGGAATCATGCATGAGATATCGGTAAAAACCCTACATTGGTATCAGAGCCGGGTTTTTCATGGTTTGCATGCTTTTGTTTGTAGTTTTGATATTGTGATCTACATTTTTTTTGGAAAACTGTTTTTTTCAAAATCTTTTAATTAATTTTTAAATAATTAGGTTGTTTAAAATTAATTAGAAATTGCTTAATTTTTTTTTTACAAAATAAATTATTTATGGGAAATAATTTGGCTATTTTAGTGGAAATTTTTTTTAGGAAATTTTTTTTCCTTTAAATTTTTTTATTTTTCCACGATTAAAAATTGACATTAGGATGTTTATTTTTACTATGCAGTAATTATTTAAATCTGGATTTTTACTATTGCATGTAAATAAAATTGTATGTTTTCTATCAACGGTCATATGAAAATTAAGGCACAATGCCTAAGTCGCATAGACTCGAGACTTGTAGGAAAATTGAACCAGATCTTGGGAGACGGGCTTCCAAGAAACGCATGACTGCAAAGCAATATAGGAGAGTTTTTGCGCATCGCCTTGAAATCGATAAGATAAAAAAGACAGAGCCACCATCACCGAATATACACCAAAGAGCCCAAATCCTATTCGGGATAGGAATGAGGCTCGACCATAAATCTCTCCTACATCGATTATGGGACGATCTTTGAGGAACCAACTCCATATGATGTGTCATCGGGGTTTATTTTCCCCACCTCCACAGGGAAAGCAGAGAGGAAGTGGCTAGTAATTTTCAAATAGCCGATAGTGATTGTGAGGATGAGGATGACTCCGGCAGGCACCGGGATGTTTCTATATGTTCATGGTTGGATGACTCTTTTTAGTTCCACATTGTTTTTGAAAGATAGAAAACTCCTTTGTGTAGAAACAATTTTATTAAATGGAAATTTAAGTAGTAGATTTTTTGCATATTCTATGCTATTGATAGTCAAATGCATTGATTTTATTTAATGGCTAGAATCATGCTAGTAGATTATCATGATCATCTCATATGTGAAAATGTGGATTACTTAGATTTATTTTAAGAGATGATTCTTATTCGTAGTATCTTATTTTCACATATGAGATGATCATGATAATCTACTAGCATGATTCTAGCCATTAAATAAAATCAATGCATTTGACTATTAATAGCTTAAAATATGCAAAAAATCTACTACTTAAATTTCCATTTAATAAAATTGTTTCTACACAAAGGAGTTTTCTATCTTTCAAAAACAATGTGGAACTAAAAAGAGTCAGTCAACCATGAACATAGAAACGCCCCGGTGCCTGTGGGAGTCATCCTCATCCTCACAAATCACTATCGCTATTTGAAAATTACTAGCCACTTCCTCTGTTTCCTTGTGAGGTGGGAAAATAAACCCTGATGACACATCATATGGATTTGGTTCCTCAGCATCGTCCCATAATCGATGTAGGAGAAGAAGTTAGTAATTTGTGGAGATTCCATAGGTGGGAACCTCTCTAGCCATTGTCGGTTCTTGGTTCGTGAACAAAGGTTGCTTCCCATTCGTGGTTGGAACTTGACTCCAGCTAAGTTGAGAAGAATAAGATCTTGAGTGTGCCGAGAACATCATCTTCTCATGTAAATCAAAGCTTGGAACTTCAAATTGAAAGTTGTGACCAAGGTACGATCTTCTGTTTCCGCTGCGCTATTTTATGCATGTGATATAGTGTAATTATACATATCGTAGGAATCATACATGAGATATCGGTAAACCCTACATTATCCATGTTGGAAATAAGGCTGGATAAACGCCCACCAGGATAAGGATAAACCACCAAGATAAGGATAACCACTATGTATTAGGATGAGTGTAGGACTCTATCCTATCGATATTAGATGAGTATAGGACTCTATCCTATCCAATATTGAGGAGGTGGGAGAGCTCTATAAATAGACCCCCCACCCCTCACACATTGATCATCCCAACAAAGAAAAGTTCTCTCTTTTAATGGTGGCCTCCAACATTTTCTAAAGAAGAAACTAGTCATTTGTACGTGGAGATTCCATAGGTGGTAACCTCCCTAGCCATTGTCGGTTCTTGGTTCGTGAACAAAGGTTGTTTCCCGTTCGTGGTTGGAACTTGACTCCAGCTAAGTTGAGAAGAAGAAGATCTTGAGTGTGCCAAGAACATCATCTTCTCCTGTAGATCAAAGCTTGGAACTTCAAATTGAAAGCTGTGACTAAGGTACAATCTTCTGTTTCCGCTGCGCTATTTTATGCATGTGATATAATATAATTATACATATCGTAGGAATCATACATGAGATATCGGTAAAAACCCTACATTGGCATCGAGCCAGATTTTCCATAGTTTGCATGCTTTTGTTTGTAGTTTTGATCTTGTGATCTACATTTTTTTTGGAAAACTGTTTTTTTCAAAATCTTTTAATTAATTTTTAAATAATTAGGTTGTTTAAAATTAATTAGAAATTTCTTATTTTTTTTTTTTTTGCAAAGTAAATTATTTATGGGAAATAATTTGGCTATTTTAATGGAAAATTTTTTTTCCTTCAAATTTTTTATTTTTCCATGATTAAAAATTGACATTAGGATGTTTATTTTTACCATGCAGTAATTATTTAAATCTGGATTTTTACTATTGCATGTAAATAAAATTGTATGTTTTCTATCAACGGTCATATGAAAACTAAGGCACAATGCATTAAATAACAGTTTGATAGGTCATGCTTATTTAATGAATTCTTTTATGACATTACACTTAGCACAAACTGAAGTTTTTATGTCTAAAATGGTTGGTTGCCAATTGTGGCATGCTAGACTAGGACATATTGGACACAGTAGGATAGACCGCTTAGCAAGGGGAGGGTTGTTAGGTAACTTAACCTCTGTTAAAATGGAAACTTGTGAAAGTTATCTTGCTGGAAAAGCCACCAAGAAACCTTTTGGGAAAGCCCAAAGAGCAACTTATCCTTTACAACTTATTCACTCTGACATCTGTAGACCAATGAATGTAACAGCAAGGCATGGGGCTTTGTGTTTCATTACCTTCACAGATGACTATACACGTTATGGGACCGTGTACTTGATGTCTCACAAATCAGACGCCTTGGATTGTTTTAAAAAGTACAAGAACCTTGTTGAGAATCAACTTGATAGGACAATAAAGGCCTTAAGAACTGACCTCAGACGTGAGTATCTTTCTGATGAGTTTAAGGAACTCTATGAAAATAAGGGTATAGCTAGACAGCTAACTATTCCTTATACCCCTCAGTAGAATGGTGTCTCTAAGAGAAGGAATAGAACCCTGCTGGAAATGGTTAGATCTATGATGGCTCAGGCTAACTTGCCCATCTCATTTTGGGGTGATGCATTGTTAACGGCTGCGCACATACTTAACCTAGTTCTTTCAAAATCTGTTGACAAAACACCCTATGAACTATGGACTGGTAGACAACCCGTTTTGAACTACCTTAGACCATGGGGGTCACTACACCAGAATCAATGAAAAAGGACGCACTCTTAGGACTATTATCCCCGTCTCCAATAAAGAACAAACAATACTGTCTTAAATCTTTTTTTCCCGTCGTATTGGTTTCTTGAGTTTGCAAAATGACTTCGCTTTTTGTCCCAGATTAAGGATGAGACAAGGCGTCTGTTAACTTTTTCACAAACCGTCGTAGTTGGTTTCCCCCTTGTTTTTTTCACAAGACCGCCCAATATTTGCACTAAACCCAAGACTAAAATGCAATAAGACAGCAAGAGTGAAGCTTTCGTGGGAGTGCTTTGATGGCTTTATCTCTCTCTCAGTCTCAAGATCGGCAATAACTAGAGCCATCTCTCTGGAGCTTTGGTAACCCCCTCTCCCTCTCTCTTTCAACAAGTTTCAATTTTGTTTAATGTCTTAATTTTTGAACCCCTAATTTCTGATATGGCATGGGGTTTCACAATTGTTTTTCTTTTTAATAATTTGCTCAATTTCTTATGTTTCTTCATTATTTAAAATGCAGAAACCAATCTCTTTGTTCTAATATTTAGTTGATTATTATTTATTTTCTGGGTGGATTGAATTGTGTATGATTTTGTAAGTATATCGCATTTACCCACTTCTTTACTCAAATGAACTTTATTTTTTCCTTAAAATTAAAAATGGATGAAACAAGCTTACAAGTAGTTTTTTTTTCCTGGTTGCAAAGTTTGAAACTCTGTTGAAGCTAAAAAACCAATTCCATCATCAAATGCTAAAAAACTAATTCCATTGGATCATGGTGACCCTTACGTTTTTGCATGGTTTAGAACTAGTGAAGTTCTTTCAAGATGCCATTGTTGAGGCTCTGAAATCTGCGAAGGTTAATTCTTATTCCCCTATTGTTGATCTACTTCCTGCTAGAAGGTAAAGATATGATTTTTATGTTAGTTTTGTTACTATTTAATATGTTTTTGAGTATTTGAAGTGATGTATGGATTTGAGACCATTATATTGGGTGTAAAAGTAATGAATGGTTGAATTTTCCATGAATTAAGAATATGCATAATGTGAAATTCTTTGATGTACTGATACTGAAATAAGGGGTGGAATGTTGATTGTGATATATTGGATGAAGATTAAATTAGTGTAATCTCACCTCATGAGGTGGTTTTGTGACTTGGTATGAACTATATACTTCATATGTCCTGACTAGTTACAGTTATCATGATGCTAATGCTCAACAAAGAAAAATATATGTTGCACCGGTTATTCGGTAGGATTACTCTAGGTTCTTCATGCTATATTGTGAGTTCGTAACAGAACAGTTTTAAAAGTGTGTTTTTGGAATGTTATGTGCTCATTATAAACTGAGAAAAAACAAAGCCTCTTTAGTAAGTGGGATAGTTCAATGGTAATATGTGCTAGGTTTGCATCTAGAGTTGGAAATACAAGTGATTTAAGAGCATCGATCAATTTCCTTATTCTATCTATTTGAAGAACTAACTCCCTTGGTCTTAGATCTTGATGCACATAGATTTGACTATATACTTGAGGAAGAAATTAGTCGTGTCCAAGACAAGCTCACAAGCCCGGGTATTATATGATAGATATTGGAGTGTGCTTTAGTCGAGCTTGAGTATTTTGGGGCTTCACTAGTCATACAAGTCTTATTAGTTATGTATTAAATGGCTACCCATAATATTTTGTGTATACCGATGTTTTTGTATCAAGTTGATTGTATTCCCTTGTTTTGTATTTTGGTTCATAGAACATGAATTTAAAGTTACTAGGGCTTCTCTAGAATCTTCTCAACTTCAACCCCTTTACTCAATATCACTCAAAACCCACCTTCTTCAATGGTTTTCAATATTTCCAACAAAACTTCTTCACTTGGGTCTTTAACATCCACTTTTCTGCACAATGGCTTCTCTCTTCAATCTCTAAAGTTTCCTTCTTTTGTATTAAAAACTCCTAGTACTACAGCTGGTATTGCTTTTGCTAGAGAGCTGCAATGAGAAAAGTATCCATGACTTCACTTGTCAAGGTAATCTTAATATCTTATCCTCTTTTTTCATAATATGGTATTAAGTAAAGTGATTATAAAGGTGTAATGAAAACTTTGTGTTGCAGGATATTGATGGAAAGGATGTTTCTTTTTTAAGTAAATTTTATAGGAAAGCTCTTTTGATTGTCAATGTTGCATCCAAATGGTATTTTATCTTCGAATCAAGTCTTTAATGTTGTTTATTTTGAGAAGTTAGTGTTCTTCTTGTAGAATTTCATTTTTGAATGTCAGTGGGTTGACATCCTCGAATTATAGTGAACTCTCGCACATCTATGAGAAGTACAAAACTCAAGGTCAGTAAAATATTTAAAGATTTTCAATTAAGCACATCTATGAGAAGAAAATATATGGATTGCAAAACAATGAATACATGAATAAGTCATAAATGGTTCTACACTTAGCTAGGTGTGTTAACTCAATTAATCGCCCAAGCTGCTAGATAAGGAACTGATTTGGTTGACCAACTTGAATCTTTATCATTGCCTGCTGAATTTGTTAATTGTACTATAGCCTAAAGCCCCACATAACCAATTGTTTTCCCTTAGGACAACAGATATATGCCCATGAAAAGTGCTTTTGTGTGGTACCTTATTATTCCAAAGACAACATCCCTCCCCTTTCATCTGTTGATATTCCATGTGTTTAGCATCATAAAATCTTGTCTAGGAGGCTTCCATGAGAAATAAAATGCTTATGGTTCTTTGTATGTGATCTTGAAGTTCAGTTTAGTATCTATACCTTTATTACTCAGGTTGTCTTCAATACTTGAATTGGAGCCGATTAGAATCTTAATTTGACTTCATTAACTGCCCCTGTATGCTATCTGTTTTAAGTAGCATAATATTAGAGAAGAGTCTGTTGTTCCTCATTTTCCAAAGTTCATACAGAATATCACAAAAGAAACTCTTCTAACATCGTCAAGCAAGTCCCCAAGTTGTAGATTCCTGCTGATCCATGCCCATTCTTTCACGGCGTTCGAGGACTTCTATTAGTACCACACCAGCTAAAGACTTCTTTCCATACACCTTTTAAGTGTTTAGAGTCAAAATATAGATGCCAATGGTGTTCTTGAGGAGTGGCGTAACTACCACAACAAGGTTGGCCATCTGCCTATAGCAATCTCTGTTGTGTTGCCATCTCCCCCTCACTATACTAGATTGGCCTTGACAATGCCTTGGAGCGACAAGATTGAAGTATTTGTGATTCCTTGTCTCATCATTTTATCTCGAGTGGCTAACTTGCCCATTACCCATAGCAGCCAGCCAAGTGATAAGTTAAATCTTTTAGGAATTTGATATTTGCGCCACAAGATTGTTTTCCGCTCAAACTTATCCACTCTTCTCTTTAGTGCCTCATAAGCTGTCTTGAAAATGCCCCTTAGGATTAATGGTCCAAATAACAGTATCTTTCTTCTTCAAAGTTATTGATATTAGTCTCTATCACTTCATTCTGTACTAGGTGAGTGCTTCCACTGGTTAGTTTGTAACACTACATTGACAGTACATCCTTCTTATATCCATGTGATGTATTTAACTTCAATTTTCAGAATGCCCTTGTTGGTGTGTTGATCATGCCAAAAGTAAGTAAGTTTTCCATCGGCTTTCAAATGTTTTCTGAATTCCTTGGACAAACCAGAAATTTTCGACATTGATATTCTGCTATGTGCCAAATTGGTTCTTCAGCCCTTCGAAATTCAGCCCATTCAAAAAAAAAACATCAGAATCATTACAAATTGAAATCAGAAGAGTTTACAAAGTGGCTGAAATACCAAATTCTTGCAAAGTTCCACTGGGATTGATTCTGTGTTTCCAAAGTTCCAAAGTAGAGATCATTTTGTTCTATGGTTTAGATACCTATGTCTAAGTGTAAATTTCTGATACTAATTTTAGATAAATCATATTAAATTTGTTAACAAATGGATGGAGATCCGGGTTCAGGAGTCTCTGAAGGAAAGAAGTTATGGACTACAACTATGACTTATTTACGTATTGAATGTAACACATCATCAATCAAAAACTTTTTTTGATCGATAGATATTCCTTCCAGTTGTTCTTATGAAAATTTAAGTAGGCTAATGCAACATGTCCATGACGCTACCTCTGAGAATGAATATGGTCTACTTAATACTCACTTTATCCCTAATCCTTCAATTTGGACCTAAGTACCATGGACACTTCATATTCTTAAGAAAATCAATACGGACACTCGCGGTCGGAGACACATGGACACATTGTGCATACAATTTTAAATTAGGGTCTCTTCTATACCCTAAAAGACCAAGAAAATTATCTATTAACATAGTTACAACTCCGTGATATGACACTTTCAAGTTTCAACTAAAGAAAAGTAATAGTGTTTTTTTTTAATTAGTTGCGTCTCTGTATCCCACTTCATATAGGTCGCCGTGTCGGACACACGCATAATCGTAATGTGACTTGGATTTGGACAGTGTATCTTGATCAATTTATCAATATCCGACATAAACTGCAATCCTCCTTCACGCTTTTGGTAAACAACTATCTTAATAGTACATATAAAAGTAGGAAAGAGGAATCTATATATTAGCAAAAGTTACTCTCTTAGTTGTCACATGAAGATGACTCCTTATGCCAGGTAATTAAGTCAAACCCCTAATTTCTTTTACTCGTATTCTAAATTTGATCTCTCTCTCTCTCTAGTTTTGCATTTCTGGTTTGTCTCAAAATCTACCTTTACATATGCAGGACTTGAGATTCTGGCTTTTCCTTGCAACCGGTTCGAGGTGGTCGAGCCCTGGTTCAAATTCAGAGATTAAGCAGTTTGCTTGTACAAGATGTAAAGCAGAGTTCCCTATTTTTGACAAGGTGTGTCAATTGCTAACGATTCCCATGCAAACACTCATTGAACAGACTTGCTTAGTGTTCTTTAAATTTTATAGGTTGATGTGAACGGACCAAGGCTTGCTCCAGTCCTATCGGTTCTCGAAGTCTAGTGCAGGAGGGTTTCGGGTGACTGATCAAATGGAATTTTGAGAAATTCTTGGTTGACAAAAATGGTAAGGTTGTGGAAAGATACCCTCCCACGACCTCTCCTTTCCAAATTGAGGTACGTTCATGTTACTCTTAAAGAGCATTTCAAGAATCAAGAGGTCTTGATTGACATTCTTAAGACTATGTATGCTAGGGCTGGTAGAAACATGATGCATTTAATTTAATCTGTGAATACTGTCATTCGGCTTTCGGTTGCAAAGACCAAGTTGTCGCAATAATATTTTCTAAACCATGTTCTGCTGTTGCAAGACCCTTTCTTTTTTAAAGCGACTCAATTGACTATAATACATTAAATGTTTTCAAGTTGTTCATACGCTTACTCCTATTATGCACAACATACCACTTATAATATAACACTATAGCGAGTATAACATGTATTCGCCAACTGAAGTAACTTCGAAAGTACGAGTACGCATAATAGAGAAGATGAGAAGTGAATTTGTCTGTGTTCTTAGTAAAACTGAATTTGTTACTAAACTATCGATTTGAATACAAAGGATAAGGGAGTTGATGACCCGGGTTTTCCAAAACAAGCTAAGCCGGTATTTCGAAGCTTCCGTGGAGCATTAGAGCTTCAATCTCTCTTGGGACATCTTAATCGGCAACATGTTAATATCCTAGTGATTCTAAGCTCAGAGGTAGAAGAAAACTCTGTAAGAAGTCAATAATCAAGAACACATACTTGAATGATTAACAATTTTTTTATCGGTGTTTTATTTTTTATATTTTTATCTTTTTCGCTTTTGTTCTCAGAATCGTTCAACATAACTGTTAAGATTTATTCTGAAAGGCAAAATATTCCTAAAAGCATATTTGCACTTTTGAGCCGCCACCGGTGAGTGACAGATAGGACATAGGAGGCAGGAGGCTTAAACCTTGCATAACCGAAATGTAGAACCTTGTTTACTCTTTATGTCGTACTTAGGTCCATAGAGCTGGCCAAATCTAAGTTCTAACATTTGTTGTTCATTAGTACCTCACTGTACCAGCTTGCATCTAAGTGGAATGTTTGTGGACAGGGTGTTTTCAAGTTCTTACATTATTGAGTAGTAAAATTAATAAAAAGAGAAAAATAGCGCATGCTATATACCCATATTCATTTTTATGACTAATGCATTTCTTTTGGTGTTGCAGAAGGACATACAAAAGCTTCTTGCTGCTTGAATCTTGCTGAGTTACAGTCTCCCACTAGCCTTTACTTATGCTCAAAGTAAGTTAGATGCAATCTTTGATATAAATTAGTTAAGTTGATAGTTGAAACTTCGGTCCGGGCCAGGTAACAGCTCAAAGTTAAGTGCTCGTGTTTGGTTTAAGTTGAAGAGATTTTATTGTTTTCTAACAATTGTTTGTTATAGTTATTTTCAAGGTTTATGATCTGAATTGCAATGGGAAAGTTACCTTCAATGAAATGTTGGATGTGCTTGAGATTTATTTGGATCTTATATTTGAACGGCAGAGGCGGGTTGGTCATCTACTTCTTGATTTTGTTTGAGTTTGTATGGGGAATTTCTTTGTATGTTTTAGATGAAATGGATAAGGTTTTCCTACCTTTATTTTGGATTGGAATCCTCGCTTATTTTACCGATCTCTCAGATGACTCGGGATATTCGTGTGTTCTCAACTCATTTTTCCCTTCTCAAAACCATTTGAGCACCATGAAGTATGATTCAAATGGGATATTTTTCATTTAGAATTAATGTAGTTGCTCATCCTTATAAATCCAAGATTTAGTTGCAAGTATGTAGGAGATGAGAGTTAAGATCCGAGTAGGCGGTACTATAAATAGTTGACATGTAATTTTGAGATCAACGTGTAGATAGTCGACTTTGTTTAGTCATGGCGTTGTTCCAATGGTAGACCAAAACTTTTCTATTGAATCTTTTTTGGCTAAGGGGGCAAGAGATTCTACTAAGTACTAGAAAGAGGAACGCACAAAATGTCAGATTTTAATTTCTAGCTATCCCAGGTTCTCAATACACACCACCCACTCCAAAAGTTTTACATCTTACTATATTATTTTCCTAATGAAACCCTACAAAGTCCTTAACTGATAAATTGGTAGGAAAATCCCATATAAAACTTAAACATCTTTGGTGGCCGTGGATCTTACAAAGCCCCGGCTACATGCCATAAAGCATTGTAATAATATTTTTTATCTTGGTGAATGTGATTGCTCGGGAAAGATTCAGAGTATTGGCAAATCACCAAATAGATTATCCATTATTGTGATTTTGTCCATTTAGTATACCATGGTAGTAAGTAGCCAACAGCAGTCCCTTTAGGAATGCATTCTTCTACTAAGTATCGATAACGGTCCCCTTGTCTTTGCTATCATGATGTAGTCTTTGGCATCTGGGTGATGTATTCCTTAGAATCTTGGTAAGAGGGGTGTCTCACATTTCTTTTTCCTCAATTGGTTATTGTGCATACAAAATGGTAATCTTGATAGGAATCACTTCAAAGAACTCACATTGTCTTTGTTTTATGGTTTTTTTTTTTTCTTCCTTGTATTATTTTCCATCCATTCTTGAAATGAGCATCCATTACTGAAATGAGTGCTCGAAATCATTACATTATACATGGGGTGCATGGGTGCCTTCTTTGAGGGATACTTATAATATAACTCCACACCGGAGACAGTTCTCTCTTTTTTTTTTGAACTTTCCTTTCATATGTTATTAATGACTCCTTGTAAAGTTAGATATCCTTAAAGTGTAGATGCATTTATCGCTTTGTAGAAAATTAGAAATAATTTTGGTAGTACTTTTTGCCCTATTTGACTTGGTATTCTTTTCATGCACACAGATGTTTCACCTATTGATGCCTTGAGTTTATATAACTAATAATATGATTTCATCTACATGTTCAAGCTAGGAGCACAAAGACCACAAGAAATCATCAATTACTCATTTTTCATCGTAGTATAGCATATTACGCCTTGTGTATTTCAGATACCTTATTTCGGTCTTCTTTGGAACAAAGAGAGACTAACACTTTGGAAGGATGCAGATCACCAGGTTGATTTTATCTTCATTTGTTTGATTTTGTCAACATGAAGTGGCCTAAGCCTATCTTGTGATCTCAACTCAGTTCAGCTATATGTAACAGTGTCATTGATTGTTTATACATGAGTTGTATATATAGTTGTTGGCAATCAAAAAGCTTGAAAACATTGTAACTTTTGGAAATTTTCAATGTATTATATATCAATTTTTGAAATAGGTTGTTTTAGTATGGTGCTTGTGTAATTGATTTTATTAATTGAGAACCTCAAATTAGATATCATTTAGCAAGGGGAAAACAAATTGTATATCAAAAAAAAATTACTTTAAACAAATACGACGGGGAACCGGGTCATTAATTGATTTCCCTAAAATGAAATGGTGACGGAAATGCACGTCCTAAAGTTAGGACACAAATTCACGACGGTTGGACGAGTTCTAGTTATGAAAACATTGAGTACAACACAAAATTTAATTTGCGACGGTTTCAAGTGTCCTAATATTAACGACGACAAAAATTGTCTCAAGTCCCTCGCAATTCTAATTCAACTTACCACTCTATTTCCCGTCGTTAATATTAACGACAGGGCTATACACGACGGACTCTGGGACACTATTTTCCGTCGTAAATCTCGATTTAAGACGGTTTTTTCCGTCGTTTTTTGCCATTTCTGGTGTAGTGGGTGTGCAGCCTTTGTCACTTCTCAAAATCAAGAATTTGGGAAGTTGAGTGCTCCTGGAAAGAAGTGTGTCTTTATAAGATACAGTGAGACTTCTAAGGGGTATGTCTTCCTAGGGGAGGATACTCAAGGGTAGGGGTGGGAATTTGGCCCTAACGACCCTAACCCGGCCCTGACCGACCCGACCCTAAGCCCTCACAACTAAAGCCCTCACAGAGTTTAGGGCTGGCCCGGCCCGGCCCTAATGCCTTCTAGGGCAGGGCTAGGGCTAAGATTCTAAAACATAGGCCCGACCCTAACCAAGCCCTGTTTCATACTTTCACTATAAATACACATACCATAATTGTCCAACTCTTTGTTAAATATTTTCAATTAAAATAACATTGTCCTTTGTAATTTATCACTTACACCCAAGGGTACTTCCAATAACTTGTTTTATATAACAAAAACTTGTCAACTTAGCAGCCATGAAGAACAATGAGCACTAGCCTAATAAAAAATAAGACTTTATTCCTTTGATCATCAAGTCAAAGTCCATAACTTATTATTCTCAATTTCTTTTCTCACTTATTTCTTATAAATTATATTTTTATTCACATCCAAGCCAAGTCTAAAACTAAAGGTTTCCTTCCACACCATTAAAGCAAAATACGAGCTTGGACATTTGTAACATAGAAACCAAAAACACCCTTTGAGGAAAAATGACATTTGTAATCTCAAACCTTTCTCCATCACTTGTTCAAAAGCCAATATTTTCATTTCCATATACAAAGCTTGAATCACTTTTAAATTAGAAGAAAGGTAATATTATATTTGTTTGAATCTATTATAGAAATAATTTATGATATTACAAATAGTTTAACAACTTCCATGACCTTTAACCAAAACTATTATGTTTCTTCTTTATATCTATTACTTCTTCCTTTAAAATGATAATATAATTATTTGTCTATGTATTTCAATGTTAAATGTAATTTCAGTGAGGTTTGAGTACAAGGAAGAACAAATTCCGAACTCTCGATGTACTTCAGTTCATTAGATTGTGGATGTGCATTTAAAATTTTTGGACTTATACAGGATTATTACTAGATTGGTTGGACTTTGAGTTTGTAGATTATTGTACATTTTGTAATATAAATGAGTTTTAAAACTGATGTAAAAAAAAAAAATATATAGGCCGGCCTAAAAGCCCGCCCTAAAGCCGACTAAAAGCCCTTAAAGAGGGCTAGGGTCAGGGTCAAGGCTTGAGGTTTAGACTTGTGACCCGGCCCGACCCGACCCTAATATCTGAAGGGCTTTAAATGTTTAGGGCCGGGCTAGCCCGACCCGGCCCATTGCCCACCCCTACTCAAGGGCATGTCACAGAAATAGAAGCACGTAACGTCAGATTCTTAGAGGATCAATACCCAATGAGGGGTGAGGTTGATAAGGATATACAACTTTACGAAGTTGACAACCTTATAACTGCTGATGAACAAGGCGAAGATGAAACTTTCATCAACCTTGATTCCAGTGACAATGACATTGGTCAACTGATTGATCAATCCCAACCTTGTAAGAGTGTTAGAGGCCATATCCCCAAAAGTCGGTTTGAGATTGAAGGGGAGATAAATATGACCAATGCACTTACAGAAATATCTGATAAACCTAAAATGTTCAAGGAGGCTATTTATGGGTCCAATACAAGTGGATGGAAGCTATGAAGGAAGAATTGGAGTCGATGAAGAAAAACAAAGTATGAGACTTAGTTGATCTACCTCCAAACAGGAGATCTATTGGGAACAGGTGGGTTCTCAAGATCAAGAAAAATGCGGAAGGGAACATAGACAAATTCAAAGCCAGGCTTGTTGCAAAATGTTACACCAAAAAGAAGGAATAGACTATGAAGACACCTTCTCACCAGTAGTGAGATTTGCCTCCATACGTCTCCTCTTGTCAACGGTTGCCCACTTAGATTTAGAGCTTTACCAGATGGATGTCAAAACTGTTTTTCTCAATGGAGAATTGCAAGAGGAAATCTATATGGATCAACCCACTGGTTTTTCAATCAAGGGTCAGGAACACAAAGTGTGTAAACTGAACAGATCCATATATGGTTTAAAATAGGCCTCTAGACAGTGGAATCTAAGATTCCATGAAGCTATGCTTCAAGGCAAATTCGAAATGGTAAATGAGGACCATTGCGTATATGTCAAGACATCTAAAAATGGTTTTGTGATTCTATCTCTATATGTGGATGACATTTTGTTAGCAGGTAATAATAAGGCATTGATAAATTCCACTAAGGAGTGGTTGTCATTAAACTTCGAAGTGAAGGACATGGGTGAAGCTAGTTATGTCTTAGGAGTTAAAATAACTCGGGATCGGCCCAAACGCTTGTTATCTTTGTCTCAGGAGACATATATCAAGAAGATTTTGGAAAGATTCAACATGGTGATTGCAAGCAAGTGGATCTCCCAAGAAGTCTAGGAGAGTCTTTGAGTTCTAAAATATCTCTCAAGAATCCCTCTTGAAACTTCGGGCTATAAAAAAATGTATCATACTCAAGCGATCGGAAGCCTTATGTATGCAATGTTGTGTACAAGGCGGACATCTACTATGTAGTTGGGTTAGTATCAAGGTTCCAAACAAATCCACGGGGTCGCATTAATGGAAGCCTGTCAAGAAGATAATGAGGTATCTTAAAGGCACCGTGGTGGACTACTCACTTGTCTACCAAGGGAAAGATCTTAAGTCGATTGGGTACTCGATGCCTGGGCTGGAGACCTTGATGAGAGGAAGTCAACTTCGGGATATACCTACATAATGAATGGAGGTGCTATATCCCGAGCAGCGAAGAAGCAAACTTCCATAACACTTTCAACTATGGAAGGTGAGTATATTGCATCTTTGCTCACGCCACACGAGAGGTCAGATGGCTTAGACGATTCATCAAACACTTGTCGGTGTTCTCAAGAGTTTGTTGAACCAGTTCACATCGGATCGACATGACATGGCTGCTCTGCATATGCTAAAGATCCAAAGTATCATGGAAGAACCAAGTATATAGAGTTAAAGTACCATTACGTACGACAAATGATACTAAAGAAGAAAGTGGTTCTACAACATATATCCACTGATCCGGATGGTTGCGGATCCACTGACCAAACCTATCCCAAAGGAACTCTTCCTTGCACATGTAAAAATGCTTGGGTTAAAGAGGATGTGATTATGATAAGAACACTTTGATGGTTTAATGAATAAGCGTCCATTCTTTCGGATCGATTGCATTCTCATTATTATATTGTTTATCATCTCATATGTATGTAAGGGGGTTGGTGGTTCACTCACATGAACAGTCACTTCCATTTTAAAATGGGAGTTTAGCTTGACAAGTCACTAAACCTTATGGAAGTGGTGGACCTAGTCGAGTCATGCCCCTTCTTATAATATATTGGATAAGAAGAAAGCGGACTTCATAGAAGATTACATCTAAACCTACAAACGGGTTGTTGCCAAGTGGGAACAAAGTATCCTTGGAATTGTCATTAGGGATGACAACACTTGCATGGTATGAGTGGATATACAGATATCTATTGTTGAGTAAACAAATTAGATACTCTTGCCATGACATGTTTTCACACAACATGTGTATAGTTGACCACCTGAGAGCAAGAAAATAAATATCCCTAAAAATTCTTGCTATGTGAGCTCTATTGATATGCTTTTTGTTTAAGACATATCGAATGGTACCCTCCTTGAACTTTTGACCTTGTCAAGAAAATAAGAGGACTACTCGTAACTTTGGTTTGCTCCCCACAAGCTCTTACTAAAAGGCTGACTGAATGCATACTGGAAAGTTGGTAGAACTCTGATGACAATGACTTGCGTGCAAAGGGTAAAAGAACTGAATGTTTATCACACAATCACTGGGATTCTACCTGGCCAGGTAAAATTGATAATAATTGTGAATCATGTAATACGTTTTTTGATTTTATGGTGTGGACTCATAGGGATGAGTGCTATTTGTCAAAGTGATGAAACAAACAGATCTTGGGGTATACACACACTCTCCGGATATTAGGTTTCCGGATTCGTCTTCTTTAAGATCACTTTCATGGTAGATCACTGTGTCGTGCTTCTTATTGCGACTTGCTACTTCACAGATATCATGATACGTGTGCTAGGGTCACACGAACCATTTGCTGTGTGAGACACACAAATGGCTGAGCATTCTACTTAAATGTTTCTCTTAGAAATCTTTTTCGCCGTTGTGGGCAAGTGGGAGATATTGGAAATAAGGCTGGATAAACGCCCACCAGGATAAGGATAAACCACCAAGATAAGGATAACCACCAAGTATTAGGATGAGTGTAGGACTCTATCCTATCTGATATTAGATGAGTATAGGATTCTATCCTATCTGATATTAGATGAGTATAGGACTCTATTCTATCCAATATTGAGGAGGTGGGAGAGCTCTATAAATAGACCCCCCACCCTTCACATATTGATCATCCCAACAAAGAAAAGCTCTCTCTCCTTTAATGGTGGCCTCCAACATTTTCTAAATAAGAAATTAGTAATTTGTGGAGATTACATAGGTGGTAACCTCCCTAGCCATTGTCGGTTTTTCGTTCGTGAACAAAGGTTGCTTCCCGTTCGTGGTTGGAACTTGACTCCAGCTAAGTCGAGAAGAAGAAAATCTTGAGTGTGCCAAGAGCATCATCTTCTCCTATAGATCAAAGTTTGGAATTTCAAATTGAAAGCCGTGACCAAAGTACAATCTTTTGTTTCCACTACGCTATTTTATGCATGTGATATAGTGTAATTATACATATCGTAGAAATCAAGATATCGGTAAAAACCCTACATTGTTGCATTCGACTGCGTGACTAAGGTGCATTTTAATGAAGACTGGATCCTTGATTAAGGAGCACCATTGTTTATTTACAAATACACTTGAATCGTAAAAGAGATTTTACTGGAAGCCTTGATAGGATGTTGGTGATAATATCACCAGGGAGATCCGACATTGACGATTATGGTGTTTAATTCTCTCTGGTTCAGTAAAATAAATGTATTAGTACGTATACTTCATATTATTATATGCACCCTACACATGATGAAAAATAACTTAACAGTAAAATCCACATAATGATCACTCTACTCATGCACGTCCATATAATGGCGAAACAGACAAACAGCCGATGCAATCTAGGATAAGAGTTGAAAACCTTCAGATTTCAGCTATATACAATTAAATATTTATAATCATGCAATAAAATTCAGTGTTTTGGATCATCAAATGCTGCGGGACAGAGAGTAATTGCTTTGGAGCAACATATTTGGTAGTGCCAGAGTACAATAGACTTTCAGGTTTAAAGGATTGCTTCGTTTGGTAAGTGAGAAAATATATCCTGGACTCTCTTTGAGATGGAGGCCGGCTTAAAGTTATTGGGGCCTATGGCTTATCTAAATGGGCCTTTCCAGAAATAATGGTCTGCCTCCCAAACTCTGAAAATGTGTTCCAAAAAAATCTTTGAGTTGATCAAAGTGGATTACTTTCGATGTCTTTAGATATCTACTACCTATATACTAAAGCAGAGACCTTTAAAAAAGGATTTTCTCTCTCCTATGTGGCACTCTAATATGAGAGTTAACATTTTCTCTATCCTATGTGGCAATATGAAAGATAGTATCTTCTAATAGCCTACACATACATGGAACCTCTTTGGAGAGTTTAAGTGTATTTCTAATTCTTATATTTTGAGAGTTTTAGTGTATTTCCAATTCTTATATATTTGATCAAATAAAAAAAAATGCTAAAAAATAAATGATTTGTAGAAAATAATTTCCTATTACGAATCAAACACTTTTAGTGTTCCAATTCTTATATATTTGATCAAATAAAAAAAATTGCTAAAAAATAGGTGATTTGTAAAAACTAATTCCCTATATATATACTAAAGCAGAGACCTTTAAAAAAGGATTTTCTCTCTCCTATGTGGCACTATAATATGAGAGTTAGCATTTTCTCTATCCTATGTGGCAATATGAAAGATAGTATCTTCTAATAGCCTACACATACATGGAACCTCTTTGGAGAGTTTAAGTGTATTTCTAATTCTTATATTTTGAGAGTTTTAGTGTATTTCCAATTCTTATATATTTGATCAAATAAAAAAAAAATGCTAAAAAATAAATGATTTGTAGAAAATAATTTCCTATTACGAATCAAACACTTTTAGTGTTCCAATTCTTATATATTTGATCAAATAAAAAAAATTGCTAAAAAATAGGTGATTTGTAAAAACTAATTCCCTATTACAAATCATACAATTTTAGTGTTAATGGTAAAGCACTGACTTATTTCAAATATATCCTTAACACATCATCAAAACATAAACTTGATGCAATTGCATTGAACTAACCTCAAAGAATAATTAATGAGAAATTGGAAACTAGATGCAACGTACTACATTAAACTAATCTCAAAGAATAATTAATGGAAAATAAAAAAACTTGATGCAAATGCATTGAACTAATAATCCTAAAACATATTTGTATCATATGTAGGGGAAATAAATGTCTCAACAAATATAGTTTTGCATTTTAAATAGTGTTTATTATAATAATTTTATTGTAATTGGGAATGTCTTGCTATTCAAGTAGTTTCAATATTATTTTCGTCATATTGGGCATTCTCACAAAGCTTCAATCAAACTTCTATTATTAAACCTAACAATAAAAAAAATTCGATGAGTTTTATCAAGGCTTGGCGCTTCCTTTTTATAGAGAGTGGTCAAGAAATTTAAATGAGTAATTAGTATAATTTTCATATCTCATAGCTATGCATAGTTGCTAATATTTTTTAGAATAATTTAATATAATGACACCCGTTCGTAGGACACGTTCATGTGAAAAATCTTTTCAAGTGGGAGTAGTGTATTCTTTGAAGATATGGAAACAATCTATCTGTTTTAGTGATTTGTACACATTACGTAAGCCGAATGGTGATGATTTACCGCTAAATCACCATAAATCTAATAAAACTATTATACAAGCTAGATCGAGTTTAAGATAATTTTATTTCAAAATTACGGATTAGTATTCTAAACCACAATGTGAAGAGGCTATCTCAATTTGATCCCTTAGTTTCCAAGTACTTATGCACTATAATCGTTGCTCATTAACGTATTTCGGTTTATTTTCAATAAAAATATTTTTTATTCGAAAATTTGCCGCTAAATCACCATAAATCTAAGAAAACTATTATACAAGCTAGATAGAGTTTAAGATAATTCTATTTGAAAATTACGGATTAATATCCTAAACCACAAAGTGAAGAGGCTACCTCAATTTGATCCCTTAGTTTCCAAGTACTTATGCACCATAATCACTGGTCATTAACGTATTTATATTTATTTTTAATAAAAATATATTCTAATTCGAAAATTTGTGTGAGACATTTTGTAAAGCCTTTTCAGCACACAAAATATTTAATAGATCCCGAGCGTATGCCCAGGTCCAAAATCTAGTCTATATACTAAAGCAGAGACCTCTAATTGAGGATTTTATCTTTCCTATGTGGCATTCTAATATGAGAGAGTTAGTTTTTTCTCTCTCCTATGTGACACTCTAATATGAAAAATAGTCTTTTCTAATAGCCTACAATCTCACATACATAGAACCTCTTAGAAGAGTTTGAGTGTATTTCTAATTATTATATTTGGAGAGTTTGAGTGTATTTCCAATTCTTACATATTTGATCAAATAAAAAAAATTACTAAAAAATAGGTGATTTGTAAAAGGTAATTTCCTATTATGAATCAAACAATTTGAGTGTTCCAATTCTTATATATTTGATCAAATAAAAAAAAATAAAAAAAAAAATAAAAAAGAAGAAGGATAATTTGTATAATTCCTTATTACAAATCATACAATTTTAGTGTCTATGATAAAACACTGACTTATTTCGAATATATTCTTAACACGGCCTCAAAACATAGTTAAAAACAATTATACAAAAAATAACATCACAAAATATATAATAGAAAATGAAAAAAAAAATAACGGCAAAGCAATAATGACAAATATTTTTAAAAATTGCTAAAAAATAGGTGATTTGTAAAAGGTAATTTTCTATTACGAATCAAACACTTTTAGTGTTCCAATTCTTATATATTTGATCAAATAAAAAAAATTGCTAAAAAATATGTAATTTGTATAAACTAATTCCCTACTACAAATCATACAATTTTAGTGTCTATGATAAAACACCGACTTATTTCAAATATATCATTAACACGGCCTCAAAACATAGTTAAAAACAATTATACAAAAAATAACATTACAAAATATATAATAGAAAATGGAAAAAAAAAAAAAAAAAAAAAAAAAAAAAAAAAACGGCAAAGCAATAATGACAAATATTTTAAAATATATATAATATTGAATGAAACTAACAAAAAAAAACATTTAATGGGGAACCGAAAACTGGATGCAAATGTATCGAACTAACCTCAAATAATATTTACTTGAAAAATCAAAATTGGATGCAAATGCAAACATTAAACTAATCTTAAAAAGTAATTAATAGAAAATTGGAATATATATAGATACAACTGTATTAAACTAACCTCAAATAATAATTAACATAAAATCAAAACTTGGATGCAAATATATCAAACTAACATAAAAAAAATAATTGTCGGCAAATCGGAAACTGGATGCAAATGCATTGAGCTAACCATCAAAGATTAAATTAATAGGAAATCAGAAACTGGATGCAATTGCATTGAATTAACATCAAAGAAAAATTAATTATTAATTGGAAGCATGATGCAAATGCGTGGAACTAATATTAAAAAATAATTAATGGGAAATCGGAAACGGGATGGAACTGCACTGAACTAATCTCAAAAAATAAACTGGATGCAAATGCATTGAACTAACCTCAAGAAATAATTAATGGAAAATAGGAAACTGGATGCAAATTCATTGAACTAATCTCAAACAATAATTAATGAGAAATCGGAAACTAGATGCAAATGTAACTTTATCAAATAATAAACGAGAAATCAGAAACTGGATGCAAATGCATTAAACTAATCTCACAAAATAATTACTGGGAAATCAGAAACTGGATGCAAATATATTGAACTGACCTCAAATAACAATTAACAGGGAATTGGAAATTGGATGCAAATGTATTGAACTAATCGAAAAGAATAATTAACGAGAAATCATAAACTGGATGCAACTGTATTGAACTAACCTCAAAATATAAATAACGGAAAATCAGAAACTGGATACAAATGCATTTAACTAACCTCAAAACATAGTTGGGTTATATGTTGTGGGAATGTCTCGATAAGTATAGTTTTGGATTTAAAATGATGTTTACCTTATCTCTTTCCGTATGATTGGGAACTCTTTGTTATTCAAGTAGCTACAATATATATGAACTTCACCTTATTAGGCAATCTCACAAAACTTCAATCAAACTTCTATTATTAAATAACAAAATGAAGTTGAAGGGTTTTATTAAAAGGTACATGAGTTATTTTTTTTTTTTAATGGAGAATGAGGTTTTCACGTTATAAGAAATTTGGTTGAGTGATCAATATAATATTAATATATAATAGTTTTGTATATTTGCAAATATTTTTCAAAAAATAATTAATATAACAACACCCGTTCGTAGATAATCTTTGAATATTCTACATAGTAAGTCATGCATAATTTAAAGAATAATTAATGGAAAATCGGGAACTGGATAATCTTCAATGATCCCACATAATAAATCAAACATAATTTACTTTTTATGTCATGTTTGCAAGGACACTACAGATGGATCAGTAGAAGTTGATATTATACACCACATTGGATAATTAAAAGGAAATCGGAAATTGGATCCAAATGCATAACTGAGCTCAAAGAGTAATTAACGAGAAATTGAAAACTTTATGCAAATGCAATAAACTAAACTAAAAAACTAATTAACTATAAATTGAAAACTGGGTGCAATTGCATTAAACTAACGTCAGATAATAACTAAAGGGAAATTATAAATTGTATGCAAATCTTTGAAAAATATTTAACGGAAAATCGGAAACGGTATCCAAATACATCAAACAAACCTCAGATAATAATTAATGGGCCGAGAAATCAGAAACTGGATGCAAATGCATTGAACTAAACTCAAAAAAATAATTAACATAAAATAAAAAAACCGAATGCAAAACTGCATTAAACTAACCTCATAGAATAATTGGTGGGAAATCGGAAACTAAATGCAAATGCATTGAAATAATCTCAAAAAATAATTAACGGGAAATAAAAAACCATATATAATTGCATTGAACTAATCTCAAAGCATAAATAATCAAAGACTAGATGCAGATGTATTGAACTAATCTTAAAGAGTTATTAACGGGAAATCGAAAACTGGATCCAAATGCAATGAACTAATCTCAAAAACTAATTAACGAAACATTGAAAAATAGATGAAACTACACTGAACTAACCTAAATGAATAATTATCAGAAAATTATAAATTTGATGTAACTGCATTGAACTAACCTCAAAAAATAATTAACGGGAAATCGAAAACTTGATGCAAATGCATTGAACTAACCTCAAAGAACAATTAGCATAAATTTGGAAATTGGATGCAACTGCATTGAACTAACCTCAAAGAATAATTAACAGAAAAGCAAAAACTAGATGCAACTGCATTAAACTAAAATAAGATATTAACTAACGGGAAATCAGAAATTGGATGCAAATGCATTGAAATATCATAAAAAAATAGTTAACTGGAAATCGAAAGTCGGATGTAACTGCATCACAGTGACCTCAAAGCATAAATGTCGGCTTTTTTAGCCTTCTCACATGAGTAATTACGAGTAATTAGGAACCCAAAATGAAAGTGAGTTTAAAAAAACAGACTCTTACATGTATGCAAACTGTATAGAAATTGTAAACTATCGAACTAACTTATAAAAACAATTAGTGAAATCGTAAACCGGATGCGGATGTATTGAACTAACCTCAAAGAGTAATTAACGAGAGATTAGAACCTGGATGCAAATGCAATAAACTAATCTCAAATACTAATTAACGAAACATCAAAAATTGGATGCAACTGTACTGAATTAACCATAATGAATAAGTAACGGGATATCATAAAATGGATGCAATTGCACTGAACTAACCTTAAATAATAATTGATAGGAAATCGGAAACTTGATGCAACTGCATTGAACTAACCTCAAAGAATAATTAATGAGAATTTGGAAACTGGCTGCAACGTACTACATTAAACTAACCTCAAAGAATAATTAATGGAAAATCATAAACTTGATGCAAATGCATTCAACTAATAACCCTAAAATATATTTGTATTATATGTAGGGGGAATAAATGTCTCGACAAATATAGTTTTGCATTTTAAGTAGTGTTTATCATACTTCTTTTATTGTGATTGGGAATGCCTTGCTATTCAAGTAGCTTCAATATTATCTTCACCAAATTGGACATTCTCAAAAAACTTCAATCAAACTTCTATTGTTAAAACTAACAATGAAAAGAAGTCGATGAGTTTTATCAAGGTTTGATGCTTCCTTTTTATAGAGAGTGGTGCAAGAAATTTAATTGAGTAATTAATATAATTTTTATATCTCATAGTTATGCATAGTTGCTAATATTTTTTAGAATAATTTAATATAACGACACCCGTTCGTAGGACACGTTCATGTGATAATTTTTTCAAGTGGGAGTAGTGTATTCTTTGAGGATATGGAAACAATCAATCTGTTTTAGTGATTTGTACACATTAGTAAATAAGTTTGGCGGTGATGATTTACCGTTAAATCACCATAAATCTAATAAAACTATTATACAAGCTAGATCGAGTTTAAGATAATTTCATTTGAAAATTACGGATTAATATCCTAAACCACAAAGTGAATAAGCTATCTCAATTTGATCCCTTAGTTTCCAAGTACTTATGTACCATAATCGCTGCTCGGCTATCTCAATTTGATCCCTTAGTTTCCAAGTACTTATGCACCATAATCGCTGCTCATTAACGTATTTCGGTTTATTTTCAATAAAAATATATTCTGATTCGAAAATTTGCTGCTAAATCACCATAAATCTAAGAAAACTATTATACAAGCTAGATCGAGTTTAAGATAATTTTATTTGAAAATTATGGATTAATATCCTAAACCATAAAGTGAAAATGCTATCTCAATTTGATCTCTTAGTTTCTAAGTACTTATGCACCATAATCGCTGCTCATTAACATATTTTGATTTATTTTCAATAAAAATATATTCTGATTCGAAAATTCGTGTGAGACATTTTATAAAGCCTTTTCAGCACACAAAATATTTAATAGATCCCGGGCGTATGCCCGGGTCCAAAATCTAGTATTTATATATAGATATACCCTCTTGGCTCTATTTTTCAAGCCTTCCTAGAGTCTCCAATTTTTTGTAAACTCTAATATTAATTACGAAAAAAAAAATGAATTCCAAATTAAGAGTTTCCATTATTCATGTAATGGGGGTTCAACAAGGAGTCCCACAAAAACACTCTTTCTCAATTTTTCTTTTAAATTAAAAATTTTAGTTGGATAAACCCTAGAAAACCCACATAGAAAATAACCACAAAGAAACAAAACCCCCATATCAAAGAGTTACAAGTTTTTTTTTTTTTTTTTTTTTTTTGCACTAAAAATTATTGTTAATAAAGTTTGATCAATTATAAACGAGTTTCGAGTACCCAACTTTTAAGTTATAACAGTAATAGGTAATACGGTTATAGAAGTCAAGCAGTATGTTAGAGAGACATTCAACCCGGACAGTGTTCACTATTTAAATATTAAAGCCGAGTTCAATAACGTAGATAATAATATGGTGATTTCACTGTCCTGATACTTATATTTTCAACAACAATATCATGTTTTATATCCTCAATGTCAAGGGAAAATGTCAATCATGTGTTTTTATATGATGACAGCCAGATACGATAATAATGAAAATAACTAATGATTGTTATGAGAAAATGATAACTTCTAAGACATGTAGACCTTGCAAAACATATATTAGGTAAAATACGAAACATCATTATTCTCAAATCTATAGAAGGCCCAAATCTCTTTGTACTGTATAGACTATCGATACTAATCTTATGTTACTATATAGTGATAGTCCATAACCTATTAAAATATTAGACCAAAAAGAGAATAATCACGTCACATAATGCTCCAAGAATGTTTAGATTTGTGTGTAAGGCTTTTATTTTGGATTAGTGAAAAAGGGAAGGGTTTCTTGGAAGATCACTCTATCAGTGACATGAGCAAGCTAAGTAGGTGATGCAACTGCATTGAACTAACTTCAAAGAATAATTAATGGGAAATCAGAAATTGGATGTGAATGCATCGATCTAACCTCTAAGAATAATTAACAGAAAATTGAAAACTAAAAGCAAACGCATCAAACTAAACTAAAAGCATAATTAACGCCAAATCAGAAATTGGACCCAACTGCTTGGAATTAACCTCAAAAAAATAATTAATGGGAAATCAGAAACTGGATGCAAATGTATTGAACTAACCTCACAAAATAATTAACGAGAAATCAGAAATTGGATGCAATTGTATTGAAATATCCTTATAGAATAATTAACATAAAATCAAAAACTGGATAGAAATGCATTGAACTAACATCGAAGAATAATTAACGTAAAATTGAAAACTAGATGCAAATTAATGAATCGAACTAACCTCACAGAATAGTCAACGAAAAATCAACAACAATATGCAAATGCATTGAACTAATATCAAAGGATAATTAACGTGAAATTGGAAACTGGATACAACCACGTTGAACTAACCTTAAAAAATAATTAACATTAAATCAAAAACTTGATGCAATTGCATCAAATTAACCTCAAAAAATAATTAATTGGATATTGGAAACTGGATGCAATTGCATAGAACTAACAACAAAGAATAATTAACGGGAGATCGAAAACTGGATGCAAATACATTGTACTAACCTAAAAGAATAATTAACAAAAAATCAGAAATTAGAAATTCTTTGATGATCATACTTAGTAAATCATGTATAATATTTTTTTTTTATGTCAAGTTTGCAAATAAACTACAGAAGAATCAATAGAAGTTGGTATTACACACCACCTTGAAATCTTGAATAACTAATAGGAAATCACAAACTGTATGCAAATGCATCTAACTAACCTCAAAAAATAATTAACAGAAAATCAAAAAATTAATGGATGCAACTGCATTGAACAAATCTAAAAGAATGATTAACGAGAAATAAAAAAACCAGGTGTAACTGCATTGAACTAACTTCAAAGAATAATTAACGAAAAATTAGAAACTTGATGCGAATGCATCAATTTAACCTCAAAGAATAATTAAAGAAAAATAAAAAATTGTATGCAAATGCATCAAACTAACTTCAAAACATAATTAACGGAAAATCACAAACTATACGCAATTGCATGGAACTAACCTTAATGAATAATTAATAAAAAATTGGAAACTAGATGCATCGAACTAACCTCAAAGAATATTTAACAGAGAATTAAAAACTAGATGCAAATGAATTGAACTATCCTAAAGAATAACTAACGGGGAATTGGCAATATGATGCAAATGCATTGAACTAACCTCAAAGAATAATTAACAGAAAATCCGAAATATGATGAAAATATAATGAACTAACCTTAAATAATAATTAACTAGAATTTTTTTTATGATCCAACATTGTGAATCATGTATTTATATGATATTTTTTAAAGCCATGTTTGCAAGGTAACAACAAAAGGATTAATAGAATTTGATATTACTAATGGAAAATTGAAAACTTGATGCAATTACATCCAACTAACCTCTAAAAATAATTAAGGGAAAATCGGCAATTAGATGCAAATGCATTTTACAAACCTCAAAGAGTAATTAACGAAAATATATATATATATATATCTTTTTTGCTAAAGATCATTTTATTGATTAAGAAAATGTTACAAGTTTCAAAAAAGAGTTAAAGTTAATATAGGTAACATGTCTTCATTTCGACAGATAGCTAATTTACAAATCTATAATATATATGTAGGTCATATTATTGTCTTCTATCCTGTATAGAAAATTAGGAGTACCAACCCACCATTTGTTTTCCCCTTTGCCAAGGTGACAACAATTTTAGAGCAAATGTTTGCTCCAAAGTTACCTCTTGACATGTGTTGGTGATTAGAATCCAATCGGTTAGATACTTGACTTTTTTCCATGCCGCTCGCACTCACCAATGTATTTGATTGGCTGTTATTAAATGACTTCATTGCAGCAGTGGAATCCGACTCCACCCATATATACTTTCATCCCAGTTTCACTACCTTGCTAATGCATCCAACTAACCTCTAAAAGTAATTAACGGGAAATCAGAAAATAGATACAACTGCATTGAACTAATCTCAAAGAATAATTAACGGGAAATCAAAAATTGAATGCAAATGCATAGAACTAACCTAAAAATATGATTAACGACAAATTAAAAACTGGATGAAATTGCATTTATCTAACTTTAAAAGATAATTAATGAGAAATTAGAAATTAGATGTAAATGTATTGAACTAGCATACGATCAAAGAATCACTAATGAGAAATCGTAAACAGGATGTGAATGCATCAATCTAACCTCAAAGTTAAGAATAATTAACTGGAAATCATAAATTGAATGCAAATGCATAAAAGTAACCTAAAAGAATGATTAACGATAAATTGAAAACTAATTATAACTGCATATAACTAACTTCAAAAGATAATTAGCAGGAAATAGGAAAATTTGATGCAAATGCATTAAAAAAAACTAACGGGAAATCGGAAACTGGATGTGAATGCATCAATCTAACCTCAAAAAAAGATTAACGAAAAATTAGAAATTGATAGCAAATGCATCAAATTAATCTCAAAGCATAATTAACGAGAAATCGAAAATTGGACGCAACTGCATGAAACTAACCTCAAAGAATAATTAACGGGAAATCATAAACTGGGTGTAAATGCGTCATATTAACCTCAAAAAATAATTAACTGGAAATCGGAAACTGGATGCAAATGCATCAGACTAACCTCAAAAAATAATTAACAGAAAATCAGAAACTTGATGCAAGTGCATCGAACTAACTTCAAAGCATAATTAATGGAAAATTGTAAACTAGATGCAACTGCATGGAACTATGATGATAAGTACAAGAGTTTTGTGGAATATTCACAAATCTACATGCAACCAAACTCGAGGACGAGTTTCTTTCAAGCCGGAGAGTATGATGCATGGGCATAAAAACTTCTAATTATATTATTAGTAGTCTTATATAATTTATTAGTAGAGTTTCTTATTTGTTCTAGATATAGGTTAATTAGTAAGGTTTCTATTTTGGTTTCTAAATAGAATTAGAAACATTGGTTATTATATAAAGGCAGCTAGGCCTTCATCGTTAGATGATTGTTATTAAATATTTATTCTAAAGAATTTGTTCTTCATGATTGAAGGTTTATTCTAACCGTAAATAATATAATTAACGGGGAATCGGAAACTTGATGCAAATGCAATGAACTAACCTTAAAAAATATTTAGCGGAAAATCATAAACTAAATGCAAATTGATCGAACTATCCCCAAAGAATAATTAACCGAAATTGGCAACATGATATAAATGCATCGAACTTACCTCAAGAAATAATTAATGGGAATTCGAAAACTGGATGCAAATGCATCGAACTAACCTCAAAACATAGTTGTATCATATATAATGAGAATGTCTTGACAAGTATAGTTTTGTATTTAAAATGGTGTTTATCGTAATGTTTTGCTATTCAATTAGCGTCAATGTGATCTTCGCCTCCTTGGGCATTCTCCCAAAACTTCAAACAAACTTATATTACTAATTAAACAACAACAAAAAAGTCGAAGAGTTTTATCAAGTGTGGGTTTTCTTTTTTTTTTTGAAAGTGGGATTTTCATATTGCAAAAAATTTGGATGAGTAGTCAATATAATATTCATATCTCATAGTTATGCATAGTTGCTAATACTTTTATAACGGCACCCGTTTGTATGACGGGTTCGAAAGCTAGTGGTACATATAATAACTGGATGATTATTTCGGATTATCCGAAAACCATACGATAGAAATGAATAAGGAACATTTTCATTTAGCAGGAAAATCATGTTGGTTGTAACTACTCAACCAGGAAGCTAGTGTTCATGACTAATGTTCTACTCTCCTGTCTTTGCTCAGGTTGTAGACACGCGACCGTGTCCACATCTAACATCTTATATTTTTGAATCATAACATAAATAAGTACTCCCACACCAAAATCGTAAATTTGATGATTGAATGATACGTATAGCTAAACGGCGGGCCACATATTTAGACAGTCTTGTGAATTATGACTAGCATTTTGTGTTTACTTAATAGGGCGGCATGGCACAAACCTAAACGGCTAAACTAGTCGACCAAATGTAAACAACAATACTATTTGTGTCCTGAGATCTCTGTAAATAAATTAACCCAAAGTTCTATCTTTGAACTCCTTCCATTTACGATGAAAAACTTGCTATATACAAACTAAAGACATGAATGTGATACTTTCAAAAATATTTATTGCAAAAAACAAGACAGAAAGCATCCTTGAAAATTTGAATGTAAACCTCGCAGCCAATTATTTCTTCCTCTCATTTCCCTGACGGCAAAAACTCTTAAACCTAAGAAGCCAAAAAGGTGTAGACGTTGAACCAAGACATGGACAGAAGGATAGTGAGGTCAATGTACCCACCAAGAGCCATCCTCAACTTCCTAGCAGGAAGAGCTAATGAGTTGCCCCCAGAACTTATCCGAGTTATTCTATCAAAGTTACCCTTGGAGGATATCCTCACCTTCAGGTATGTGTCCCACAGTTGGCGTGATTTGATGAAGGGGCCTAGTTTTGCTAAACTACATTACCTTAATTCATGTCGAAATCCAAAACCAATTGGTTTGATACTTTACTCAAGGTCGAGGACTAGTTTAGATCTATATGTCATTCCGGACATAGACAGATGTGACATTACCATAAAGCTCAACAACCTACCGTTTAAATCTTGGATTCCAATATTTAAAGTGATGGGCTCTTGCAATGGATTCATTTGCGTTGCAGATGATACAAGTACTTATCGAGGCATAATTATCAGCAATCCGGTAATTGGTGATTGGAACTTGATGCCAGACGTACCTGAATACGGTTTAATTCATGGAAAATTCTTTGGTTTCGGGTACATTCCAAGTGAGAAAAAGTATAAGGTGGTTAGAGTACGTCCAACTGGGGATGTCGAAAAGTTGAATGTTGACACACATGACATAGGGAATGATTATTGGGAATTCACTCAAATCCCAAATGAAAGGATCATTGGATCAATGGGAAACTCCTATGGCGTTTTTCTAAATGGAAAAATGCACTGGTTTTACATCTTTAGGGACAAAGGCATTATTGATCAAATTGCAGCGTTTGATGATGAAAGAACAGACTTCACAATGTATTCAGGTCCGAATTCTCTCAAATTCATAAACTGCCGACGTGTTTACTTAGGAGACCTAGGTGGATTTCTTACCGTGGCCCTTAACTGCGCCTTGGAACACAATTTAGAAGTTTGGCAAATGAAAGACTATGGGGTAGATGTTTGGACTCTTACATATCTCATTCGAAGACCTATGTGTTGCTGCTCAAGTACATCATCTCAGCTACAACCTTTGGCAATGCAAACAAATGGTAATGTTCTTCTAGACTATCGTTGTTTCCACCAGCATGAATTCTATTCTTATGATCCTAAAACCAATCGACTTGAAGAAGTTATAACAAATGGGCTTCCAAGGACTTACGAGGCTTTTCCTCACATGGCAACCCTTCTTCCGTTAAAGGATGCTCTTGTAGCAAATAAAGACTTATGATGAAAAAGATGATCCCATGATACACCCAGTACGTGTGTGCGCAAGAAATAAAGTGTACGTGCTCATCATAGTTTTAACTTTTTAGTTTACTTCGTGTGTTTTTGTTTGCGTTTCTCCTCGAACTGAATTACCATTTACCATATGTTATATATGAATATTACGCATTTCTGGGCATGTCTAGTTATTTTCACTGAAGTATTTATGATATGATGGTGTACGTATGCCCAACAATTACCTGCAAGTTTCCATCTTATTGTATGTTGTTGCTTTTTTTTTTGGCTATGTTATTTCATTCTACTGTTTTATAGCCATCATCTCTATATAGTTTTTTTTTTTATAAGTAGATTTTATTAGAAAGGCAAAGCACGGTTACAGAGAGTGAGTGAGAACATCACATGTTCTGTAACTAAAAGGAAGCAAACACAGAACACAAAGAAAATTGCATCCGTAGTACATCTCTATATAGTACATCTTAAATCTGACCCAGCTAGTATATACAAGAGTTCAGTAGATACATAATGGAAGACCATATCTTGGTCTAGTATATATACTGGATAATCTACAACCTGTTAAAGAGATCCAATCTCTGGGTGTGACCTCTACACATGATAGAATGTCTGGTATATATACAATGTAGTCTGCATATAGCAGCGTGAATTAAAGTAGGATCTCTCCAACACTACTACTCCTCCAGGTTTGATAATTTAAGGGGCAGTACTGTGTAGGCACCCCAAAATACAGGAAACGTATGTGGCCTTTGTTGGGGTTTAACACCGATTCCAATCGATCCTCATTACACATATAATTTGTATTAAGATCAATAACAATTCAAGACAACAATCTAAATATTCCCTACTGTATCAGCCTAATTCATGACTATCAAGACGACAGGTTTTATGGCCAGGGGCAGCATAATGTAAGAAAGAGTGGGAGCGTCAGATCAAGTCCGCGGAACAACGAAGTACCGCGGAACCTAGAAAGGCATAAGATTCAGTGAAGTATTGGGGCCTAAAGGGATGTGGATTAAGGAAAGAAGTAGCCATAACACAATACCTAGAGAGATGGTTGGACAAGTGGCAGACGTGGGACACGAAAAGAGATCATGGAGAGCGGTTAGAGAGGATGGAGCGGTTGGAGAAATAAGAGCGGTTATGGGATATATAAAGGAGCGAGAAAGAGAGAGGGAAGAGGAAGAAAAGAAAAGTCAGAGAGAGAGAAAAGAGAGGTTGTAAGATCAGAGACTATATTTTGATTTCAGAGGTTGTAAAATCTGATCATACATTTAGCGCTGCCTATGGGGACATAACGATGAAGGTGTTACAATCAAGTGATTGATAAAGAAGAGAGAGCAGGATGGCAACGATGGCGAAGAAAACAAGAGGGAGACCCAAAAAAGTGAGGGTTGAGGGAGTAGGGGACGAGACTATGAGCGTGGAGATGGAAGAGATGGAAGAAGTGGAAGAGGAAGTGCAAGAGGTGGCGGGGGAAGCAACCAGGCTGTTGCAGGAGGAGATAGGGAGGCTGAGGAATGAGAATGATAGTCTAAGAAAAGAAAGAGGATCCACACAGGGAGAGGAAGAGATAAGAGAGCCAGAGAATAGCGAAGTGGAAGGCCAGCAAGAAGAAGCGCGTCACAGGCCAAGGGGCGATCTGGGGGAAGGCATTACACTGGAGATGGTCCAAGCAATGATTGAAAAGGATAGAGAAATGAATCGGGTGGCGGAAAGGGAGAGTCAAGGTGTTGTGAAGAAGGTGGTGGCCGAGCCGGGCCCAATCAGAATCCGCTGGCCAATGCAGTCTGGAACGCCGAGGTGCCCAAGAGGTTCTCGCAACCAAGATTCGAGAGGTACGACGGGAAGGGCGATCCGCGGACCACCTACACCATTTCAGGCAGCAGATGCCGCTGTGGCAAGAAAGCAAATATGACGGACTTCGATGCATGATGTTTCCAGCCAGCTTAAAGGGCGGAGCGTCAGACTGGTACTATCGGTTGGCATCGCGGAGTATAACCAAGTTCGAGGAGCTAGAGCAGGCATTCGTGGACCATTTTATTCACCAGAAAAGGAGGGTAGTGGATATATGGATCCGCTTTTAATGTCAAACGAAGTCCGCTGGAGACGCCAGGGAATTCCCGTGGTAGATTCAAGGAGGAGACTTTGAGGGTGGAAAGTTTGGACGAGCACACCGCAGTCATTGCTTTCCAACATGGGTTGAAGCAGGGAACTAGAGTCCACGAATCTGTATCCAAGATCGAGGTCACAACTTTGCATGCATTGTATCCAAAAGTTGAGAAGTACATCCGTTATGAGGATATTTTACAGAGAAATGCTAAGGAGCCAAGGAAGGCAGATAAGTCAATACTGAGTGTAGAACAGGAGGGACGGAAAGACAAAGGTAAGGCTGCGACAAGAGAGGAAGGATCTTATAGGGAAGAGTCACGGAAATCAGAGAGAGGCAGAGACCAAGTTAGGAGGGAAGTTCGCGAACGGAAACCATATCGCTGACGTCGAGTCCACACCGCTGAATAAACCATTGGATGAAATCTTGCCACTGATTAAAGAGATGCAGCACTACGAAGGTCCGCGAAACTTACCCAGGGAGTTAGAAGATAAGCCGTTCTGCGCTTATCACCAGATCAGAAATCATACTACCAATGAGTGTTTATCATTGCGATGGTTGATCGAGAGGATGATAGAGAAAGGGCCGTTGAGGGAGTTTATGAAGGAGATACGTCCGGTGGAAAGAGCACCAGCCGTAGCCAGAATTTTAGGTACAATCAATGTCATATTTAGTGGGGAGACGATGGGAAGGAATGCCCACCGAGACAAAATAAGAAGAAGTGCTAACTTACAGCAGATAAACGAGGTTTCGTGTGTTCCGTGAGACCGTGACCAGTACCAGGGTCTGTCATGGGAGACGGAAGGATAGAGTTCACCCCGAAGGATCTGGAAGCAGTAATTGCGCCTCACGAAGATGCGTTGGTGATTATAGTAGCAGTGGGTAATTATATGGAAAAGAGGGTTTTGATAGGTTGTGGGAGCTCGGTAGATTTGTTGTTTAGGGGTGCGATGGAGAAATGTGCATCGAACAGAGGCAGATGAAACCACCGAGGACTAATTTGTTTGGGTTCAATGGCAGCATGACCGAACCCATTGGGGAGTTACTGTTACCCATAACTGCGGGACCGGTGACTGTGTTTACTCGTTTCATGATAGTAGATGTCGCCTCACAGTACAATGTGATCTTGGGAAGAAGATGGATCCACGAAATGAAAGCAGTTCCATCCACATACTATCAGGTGGTTCGTTTTCCGACCAATGGGGGAACCTATGAGATAAGAGGGGACCAGGTCGCAGCTCAAAACATTCACCAGATGGTGGTTAGAGAATTGGTTCGCGCACCAGAGGAGGGAGTGCATGGGGAGGGCAAGACGCCGATGTAGCAATTAAAGTCCATGACGTCTGAGGAAGACGGGTCGGTGGGGGGAAAGACACTGGATGAGATTGAGATCGTGAATCTGGATGAGGGGGAAGAAGAGAAACTGGTGTCTGTTGGGGCTGAGTTGCCAGAGGGTTGGAAGGCAGAGTTAGTTGTTTTGTTAACAGAGAACAACGATGTTTTTGCATGGTCGATTGAGGATTTGATTGGGCTGGATCCAGAGTTTGCCTATCATAGGCTGCACATGCGAGAAGAGGCCAAACCCATCAGGCATAAAATGAGAGGGGTGAGACCGCAGTATGCAGAAGGAATAAGAGAGGAGGTGCAAAAGTTGAAAGCCGCAAGAATAAATAATGAATGTCGGGCCATCGAATGGCTTTCAAACATCGTCGTCGTACCCAAGAAAAATGGGAAGGTGAGGATGTGTGTCGATTTCACCGATGTCAACCAGCAGTGCCCGAAGGATTGTTACCCAATGCCGCGGATAGATGAACTGGTGGACCGAACAGCCGAATTCAAGTTTTTTTCTTTCATGGATGCCTCGATGGGGTATAATCAGGTGGTAATGTATGAATCGGACCAGGAGAAGACCGCGTTCATAGTAGAGGGAGGGGTGTATTGTTATACCCGAATGCCTTTCGGACTGAAGAACACGGGGGCAACTTTTCAAAGGATAGGAGAGAAGATGTTTGAAGGAAAAATTAGGAGGAGTATGGAAATATACATAGATGATATGGTGGAGAAGAGTATGACTGAAGAGGATCATCTGGATGGATTGAGGGAGACCTTCGCGATACTACGGAAATACAAGCTAAGATTGAACCCTGAGAAGTGCACATTCGGGGTGACATCTGGAAAGTTTTTGGGATATATCGTCATATACCGCGGCATAGAAGCTAACCCGGACCAGATCAGGGCGTTGTTGGAAATGCAGTCACCACAAAACGTGAAGGAGGTTCAGAGGTTAGCGGGAAGAATTGCGGCACTCAACCGGTTCACTTCCAAGTCATCGAACAAATGTAGACCGCTGTACTTACTCTTAAGGAAGACAACCGACTTTTAGTGGACCGAGGCATGTGAACTAGCTTTCCAAGAGTTGAAGGTGTATTTAGGAAAGGCTCCGATCTTGTCGCGACTGGGGCAAGGGGAAAAGTTGTATTTATATTTGGGGGTGTCAGAATACGCAATTAGTTTTGTGTTGATAAGGGTGGTGGACAAGGCAGAGAGGCCGGTGTACTTCCAGAGTAAAACAATGTTAGATGCGTAAAACCGATATCAAAGAAGATCGGAGAAGTTTGCGTTGGCCTTGGTGTTTTCAGCATTGAAATTGAAGCCTTACTTTGAGGCTCACTCTGTGGTCGTGGTAACCAACTTGCCTCTCAAACAAGCGTTGAAGGCTGACAAATCAGGGAGAATGTTGAAATGGGTCGTGATGTTAAGTGCATATGACATTGAGTATCAAATCCGAACAGCGGAAAAAGCACAAGCTATGGCAGAGTTTTTGGTAGAGTTCCCTGCCGAAGACCCAACGTGGGGGGAAGAAATGATCATGGAACAAGAGGGTGAGGTCAGCCGGGATTTGTTAGACCCTTAGGACATGAGGAATGGATGGAGGGTTTTCGCAGATGGGTCCGCGACTGACACTGGGAACGGAATGGGAGTGGTATTAGTTACCCCAGAGAATAATCGCCTTGAATTGTCGATGAAGTTGGGTTTTGCGGCTTCTAACAATGAATCAGAGTATGAAGCGGTGATAGCTGGGCTAGGATTAGCCGCAGACCTTGGGGTAAGAGAGCTGACAGTGTATTCCGATTCCAACTTGGTGATTTGTCAGATGAATGGAGAATTCGCTGCCCGATACCCCACGGTGGCGAAGTATCTAGAGGTATTACAGAGGAAAGCGAGTAAGTTTGGCAACATTCGATTCGCCCATTTAGGATGCGGCGTGAAAATAGACATGCGGATGCATTGGCGTATGTAGCCGCAGTACTTTCTAGATCCGAGGGCAAATCCATTGAGGTCAGGGTGTTGAACAAGCCTAGTACCTACAAAAATGCAGAGGTGAGGGTGACCGCGGAAGAAGAAATAGGGTGGATAGAGCCCATAAGGAATTTCTTGTTGGGGATAGAGATCGAAGATAAACGAGAAAGAAGGAGAATGGAACAGGTATCACAAAGATACACTTTGATGGATGGAGACCTGTACCGACGGAACGTCAGCGGACCTTTGTTGAGACGTTTAGGGTCGCGGCAGGCACAAGAGATCTTGGGAGAGGCTCATGAGGGGGACTGTGGGAGCCATTCGGTTGGAAGAACGATCACAAGATCGGTGTCAGCCCCAAGGTATTATTTCTGGCCACACATGAAGAGAGAAGCAACCGAGTATGCCAAGTAGTGCAAGAAATGCCAAAGATTCGCGCCACTGATACATGCGCCGGCTGAGCCCTTGCATAAGGTATGTAGTCCTTGGCCGTTCACGATGTGGGCACTGGATATTGTAGGACCGCTACTGATTGCCAGTGGTAAACGAAGATATATGCTAGCTGCGACTGATTATTTTACCAAGTGGGTAGAAGGTGTGGCGCTCCAACAGATCAAGGAGGAACAGGTGAAGAAATTCTTGTGGGAGAATATAATATGCCGGTTCGGGTTGCCACACACCATAATTGCTGATAATAGGACTTAATTTATAGGTGGGAAGGTGTGAGATTTCCTACAGGCGTTCAAAGTGAAATAGGGATTCGCGGCTCTTTATAACCCAAAAGGGAATGGGTAGACAGAATCTTCCAACAAGACAATCATGGATAATCTGAAGAAGAAGTTGGAAGATAAAAAGGGGACTTGGGCGGACGAGTTAAATCATGTGTTGTGGGCCTATCGTACCACTCCGCGAACCTCCACTCATGAGTCACCGTTTGCCATGGCATATGGGGTAGAAGCGGTGATTCCATTAGAGATGGTGGCGGCCACAACCCGAACCAAAGTGGTGGAAGAGGGGGTCAATGAGATTATCTTGGCCACAAATTTGAATCTTACGGAGGAAATGAGAGACACAGCTCGCATCAGACTAGAGGAATATCACAGGAGATTGCAAAGACAGTACGACAGGAGAGTGAAGCCGCGACAGTTTCAGGTGGGAGATCGCGTTCTGAGGCGAGTGACACCAACAACTAGAAAGGAGGTGGACGAAAAGTTAGGGCCTAACTGGGAGGGGCCCTATACCGTGGTAGAAAAGGGAGTGCAGGAACGTATTGGCTGCAGACACTGCAAGGAAAGGACATCGCGAGGCCTTGGAACATCAGAATGTTGAAAAGTTTCCACGAGTAGAACCATGTACGGCGTTGGAATCAATGATAAAATCAGCGGCTTCTAGAGATGTGTTGATTGTTTATGATAATGTTTATGTTACATATGTTATCAATGAATAGAGTACAATTTTGTTCCAAATGTTGAATGGTATTGTTGGATGCAAGCGAGCAGAGAAATTGATTAAGGACGATGAGGTCCAAATCTAACTTGGGGGCAAATTGAGTTGCCCTAACAAGCCTCATGGCTGGAAAAGCCGGGGGAGCCCTTCACGGACAATGAGAAATGAATCCAACTTGGGGCAAATCGAAAGTTGCACCAAGTTGGGAACGCAAGAGATAACAAGGGGGGCAAGCCCCGTGGGATCTAACGACGAGGTCCGAAACCAACCGGGGCAACCGAAATGCCCCACTTGGGAACACTCGTGAGCTAGTGGGGGAGGAAGCCCTCCGCGGACGATGAGGTCTGAAACCCGACTGGGGGCAAATTGAGCTGCCCCCAAGTATCCTAATGAATTGAAAAAGAGGGAAAGTGGCACAACCCTTTCACCCCAACTGTTGGTTGTCAATGCAATAAGATAAAACACTTGACTAAGGGAATAGCAAACCCACTGGGGGAAATATTGAAACATCAGTTAAGGCCCGCTAGGACTACGCAGAAATATAGGAAATGTAGTGTGCATACAAAAAGATTTCTAGCAAAATATGGTCGGGTTAAGTACAGGAAAAACTTGCTTCAATTTACTGCTCCACGACCGCCTCCTTCAAATTGTGATCTTCAGTTGTTTCCTTTTGGGGGGAGCCTTCAGATATCTCCACCACCGCGTCATTAGCCACCAGGTCAGTACTGAGATTTCCTTCGGGTGGCGGCGGTGAGGCAGCGGAAGGACCAACAGCAGGGGTAGAGGTGGAGGAGGGTGAGGGAATGAGTCTCCCGGCATGCAGCGGTGAGATCCTCTATCTACCGTTGTAGCTCCCTAGCAATCTTTTTTTCGGCTAATTCATGAAAGTGATCAAATGCAGCTTTCAGTGATTGCTCAAGTGAGGCTTTTGCCGCCGTCTCAATGGCTGTCTTCTCACCCTCCATCTTGGCCTGAATTTCTGACATTTGTTGGCGGAAAGTCTCTTCCGCGGTCTAGAGCGCCTTGTGGGATTTGAGAGCTGCGAGACGTGAATCATCTCGGTCTTTCTCCAGACGTGCATATCGCGCTTTCCAACCCTCGGGCCCGTGGATCTCTTGTTTCACCACTTCTAGGGTGTCCAGCGTGTTGGTAAGGCCGCGGATGACGTAGCCTACATCCAAGCTTAGCTGAACGCAAACGAGCGGTTAAGTATGCTATCCACAAGAAAAAAAAATAAAATAAAATAAAAAATAGTTGGATCCTGCTGTTGACGCCAGTGGAAAGAGGCATACCTTTTCCCAACCAGTGTAGATAGCAGCGCGGTGAGCAGCGAAGGTTCCCGAGTCACCGTAGGCATGGTCCCGAGGAAGGTGGGGACTGAAAAATAGTGTGGCAGCCACATCAACGTTATCCATAGCCGAGTCACGGGTGGTGACCACCCTATCCCTAGCTTTGAACTCAGGACACCAGACTTCAGGACCAACATGGATAGGATCCTTGACAGGGCGACGGGGAGGGGCCACAGGTCGCGACACAACTGGAGCTGGGGCAGAAAGGTTAGTGGAAGCTCCCATAGTCTTGCATCTCTTAGTGGGCGGGCTCTTGGGCGCAGAGTCAGTGTTGACGTCCTCTTCATCGTTGTCCCATAGTTTCAGCTTGTTGACATCCATGTTTGGGGGTTGAAGAGGGGAGTCGGCAGCCTCAAAATCGTCCTCCCAATTAGCAAGGGAAGAGTAATGGGCCGGGGCACTTTGGGGGCTGCCCGACGAGGTATCCGCGGTGGGAATGTGTGATTGAGCAGCCGCAACTCTTTTGGTAGCAGTTTGGGAGTGAGAAATCTTCTTGGTATAGCCCCTCCTTTTGGTCTTAGGGGGGCAACCTTTCCTTGGGGGGAGGCAGACGGTAGAAGGGGCCCTGGTACTTGCCAAAGTCTTTGAGAGATGGATCAAGAAGAAGAGGGGTGCCTTTCTCCGGATCAATTCCAAGAGCGTCGCACTGTTCACTACCTAGTTCGCGGAGTTTTTGGAAGATGTTAGAGAAAACGCCGGCATAGAGCTGAGAGTGCGAGTCTGGTCTCCAACCTGTGCCCAAGAAAAGTATAGGGAATTAGCGGTGAGAACATGAAGAAGGAACATAGGCGGTCTAACTATACTTACCGCTCGGGAGAAAATGTAAATGCCTCAGAGAGACTTCAGTAGTTATGTCCGCAGACAGAAAGCTCCCAGATATGTACAACAGATAGTGGTGCCACACTTTGTCGGAGGTCGTGATATTGAGAACAAAGGATTTCTTCCGCGGACGGCTACAAAAGGATTGGTAACCTACACTCCCAAACTTGGTACTCTTCTTTATATAATAATGGGCGATCATGTCTCGAAGTTGGATTTTGGGGGAGTTGGTTTTGTTATAGAAGTTAGCGGCATACATAACACGCCAAAAATTACCAATACCCTGACAGGGCAGAATGTTGAAATGGTTGCATACTTCTACATCTAGTAAGGTCAAGGGAAAGCGCAGACTGGCCACTATTTGACCTACTGTAGCGACAAGGGTTCCCTGTCATGGCTTGACCAGATGAGGGAAATGAGTAATCCCATGCACATGTTCTAAAATCACGTCGTCCGGGATATCATAAGCCGCCTTGACCGCAGCTAAATTAGGGCAGCGGTAATGAGATGAAGGGGGAGGGAGTTTAAAGGATCTCCCAGAGGTAGAGGGGATAGCGATAGGTCCATTTGAGTCCGAAGCTGTGGACTCAGATTTATTAGCGACGGGGATACTAGATCTAGGGGAGGGGGACCTAGACCTGATGGATATGGCGGCGGATGAGCTTGTCGACTCAGAAGCCGACATGTCGCAAACAGTACGAATCGTAGAAATGAAAAAGTGAAAGATTCAAATGGCACGAGTGGGAAGAATCCAAGAGACACCAGCGAACAACAAAGCAAAGTATAAAGTAAAGATTTGAAAAAAGGAAGAAAGAGGAAACAAACCTTGTTCATGAAGCAGCAGCAGCAAAGAAAAGGGTGACGTTGCAAGCTGGTGTCAGAGCAGTGGAGGTGTCACCGAGAGGAAGAAGATGAGTAAAAAAGAAAGGAAAATGGCTGAATAGTGAAGAGCGAAGGAAGAAGGAAGACTAAGAAGAGAGGAATGAATGAGAAAATGAAACGGTGTGGGAGAGAAAAAGAAGGGTTTGAATGGAATACGAAGCGCTAGGGGCACCAAGGTAAATTCCATGGTGCAGAAGCCAAAGGGGTCAGAAGGAGGGATCAACGGTGGAACGACACGTGGGAGGGGAAAGAATGAGGCGTCAGGTTCTGCAGGTCATCATGACTTGTGAAAGCGTGCAAAATGTGAGAAGCACGCAAATAGAGTTAGGGCGCCACGTGTTAGTTAGGGTAAGGCACGCGCAAACATGGAAAGGATTTAATGCTCTTACACCGCGGCTTAGTTTGACTGAGGGTATCTCGATCCCCAAACCTGAGGTTCGCGGCCCAAGAGGGGGCATCTGTATCAGCCTAATTCATAACTATCAAAACGACAGGTTTTATGGCCAGGGGCAGCATAATGTAAGAAAGAGTGGGAGAGTCGGATCAAGTCCGCGGAACAGCGAAGTACCGCGAAACCTAGAAAGGCATAAGATTCAGTGAAGTATCGGGGCCTAAAGGGATGTGGATTAAGGAAAGAAGTAGCAGGAGCACAGTAGCCAGAACACAATACCTAGAGAAATGGTTGGACAAGTGGCAGACGTGGGACACGAAAAGAGATCATGGAGAGTGGTTAGAAAGGATGGAGTGGTTGGAGAAACGAGAGAGGTTATGGGATATATAAAGGAGTGAGAAAAAGAGAGGGAAGAGGAAGAAAAGAAAAGTCAGAGAGAAAGAGAAAAGAGAGGTTGTAAGATCAGAGACTACATTTTGATTTCAGAGGTTGTAAAATCTGATCATACACCTACAACCAAACTAACATACCAAACTCGCTAAACAACTATTAACAACAAATAATAATGTAAAGTAGAAAAAGCATACCACAACACAAAGATATATCGTGGTTCGGCCAATGGTGCTTACTTCCACAAGAGCTAACCCTTTTATAAAGTCGGAAGGAAGATTAAAATCATTCCTTTCAGTCTCACACCTTACTAGATCACTCCTCTCTCTTTACAGGGGTGTTTCTCTGTAAATGTTCTCTCTCAATCTTGATTGCTTTCAAGATTGGGTTTCTTCTCTGTGTGTTGTATATTTTCATGTCTCAGCATGTGTTAGGTTTTGCCAAAAACCCAAACCTTATATTGCAAACTCGCGATTTCGCAAAAATAGAAATCCTGACCAAAATAGGTATGGCGCAAAGCTTAGGCAAGGCAAAGTCGAAAGTCGGCGTCACCCTAAAGCTTCTTGGAGGTTGTTCACGGCATGGGCATCGGCATACGGAGCAAGACCAATAGGAGCGTGTGTGCGCTCAAGCTTCTCCACTCAAACTGAACTCCTTTTGTCCTCATGTGAGGGATAACTCCAACAATCTCCCCCTCCCGAACAGTGAGGGGGGATACCTCCATGCAATTTTCAAATTAACAGAAGGAGTCTGCTACTATTCCGGCGGTAGCACAACAAACATCAAACTTATCTTTCAGTAAGACTTTGGTCATCATATCCGACCTGTTCTTATCGGTATGGATCTTCTCAATGCACAAATGCTTGTCTTCAAGTACTTCTCTAATCCAATGATGACACACGTGTATGTGCTTGGATCTAGAATGAAAACTCGGATTCTTGTTCAAATGGATGGCGCTCTAACTGTCACATAGAACTACAAACTGTTTCTGCTTTAGCCCTAGTTCGTTGAAGAACCTCTTCATCCATAGCATCTCTTTGCAACACTCTGTGGTTGCAATATACTCGGCTTCTGTAGTGGAGAGAGCAACACACATTTGCAACTTAGATTGCCAAGAAACTGTTCCCCCTGCAAAAGTAACCAGATAACCGGAGGTGGACTTCATCAAGTCAACATCACCTGCCATGTCTGTATCAGTGTAGCCTTCAAGGGCTTACTTCCACCAAAACACAAATACGATTTGGAAGTGCCCTTGAGATATCTCAATATCCACTTAACACCTTCCTAATGCTCTTTCCCTAGATTTGACAGAAAATAGCTTACAATGCCCACGGCGAATGCAATATCCGGTCTTGTACACACCATTACATACATCAAGCTGCCCACTGCGGATGCATAAGGAATCTTTTCCATCTGACTCTACTCATGCTCACCCTTTGGACATATCTCCTTGGTCATGCAGAACTGGCTAGCAAGCGGACAACTAATTGGCTTCGCTTGATCCATGTTGAATCTCTTCAACACCTTCTCAATGTAGCTTTCTTGAGAAAGACATAATTTCCCACTCTTTTTGTCACGAGTGATCCGCATACCAAGTATCTGCTTTGCTTAACCCAAATCCTTCATCTCAAAGGACTTACTCAAGTCTTTCTTTAGCTTGAATATTTTGTTGATGTTTGGGCTAACTATCAACATATCATCCACATATACAACAAGAGTACTATGAAATTCCCGTCTGGAAATTTCTGAACAAACACACAATGATTGGAAGCAGACTTCTTGTATCCTTGCTTCACTACAAAGGAATCAAACTTTATGTACCACTGCCTCGGTGCCTGCTTCAACCCATACAAACTCTTTATCAGCTTGCATATTAGGTGATTTTTGCCTTTGACCTCAAACCCCTCTGGTTGGTTTATGTAGACATCTTCTTCAAGGTCTCCATGAAGAAAAGCTGTCTTAACATCTAGCTGCTCAACCTCTAGGTTCATACTTGCGGTCATACCCAATACTACCCGGTTAGAATTCATTTTCACTACAGGAGAGAAAATCTCATCAAAGTCAATACATTTCCTTTGATCGAATCCCTTCACAACAAGGTGAGCTTTGTGCTTTGGATGTGGATTATTCTCCTCATGCTTGACTTTGGATTGTAGATCCACTTATTCTTGAGAATTTTTCTTCCTTTCGGTTTCTCAACTAAGTCATAAGTGTGATTCTTATGCAAAGAATCCATCTCATCATGCATGACCTTCAACCATTTCTCTTTGTCTGTACCTTCAAGTGCCTCTTAATAGTACATAGGTTGTCCACCATCAGATAGTAAAACATACGTATGTGGTGGATACCTAGTTGAAGCTTGTCTCTCTCTGTCTGACCTCTTTGCCCCATCTGCTGGTGTCTCAGGAGGATACACTTTTGCTTGCTCAGGTGGTGGTTAATGCACTTCATCCGCATCTTCTATATCAATAGGTTCTATCTCATCATGAGCAATAGGATCATCATCATGAGCTTCAAACCCATGGTTCTCTGCATTCTCAATGCCTTCTGCAAGTTCCACAGTAGGAACTTCTGATTCTGAATCAACAAGATCATTAGTGAAAGCTTCTAGCTTCTCACCATCCTCAAAGTCTACTATGGTTTGGTTTTCCAAGAACACAACATCTCAACTTTGGATTACCTTCTTGTTAATCGGATCATAGAGTTTGTAACCAAACTTTTCATTTCCATAACCCAGAAAAATGCACTTCTTGGCTTTGTCATCAAGCTTGGATCTCTCATCCTTCGGAATATGCACAAATACCCTGCACCCAAATACCCTAAAGTATCCATAATCAACATCTCTGCCTGACCATACTCTCTCTGGATAGTCACTATTTAGAGGCTTTGACGATGATAGATTGATCACATGTACGGCTGTGCGTATTTCTTCTACCTAGTAGCTTATAGGTAGCTTAGAGTGAGACAACATGCATCTCATCCTCTCCACAATAGTCTGGTTCATTCTCTTGGCTATTCCATTCTGTTGCGGAGTTTTAGGAACGGTTTGCTAATGACGAATCCCATGACTTTGGCAATACTCTTCAAACGGCCCAATGTACATACTCACCCCCATTATCTGAGCGAATACACTTCAACAACTTCCCTGTCTCTCTTTCCACCATGCTATGGAATTTCTCAAACACACCAAGTACTTCATCCTTGGTCTTCAGACTATATGCTCATACCTTTCTTGACACATCATCAATGAAGGTCACGAAGTATAAAGCTCCCCCGTGGGACTTCACTTTTATAGGACCACATAAGTTTGTGTGCACTAGTTCAAGGATATTATCCTTTTTGTGAGACGGGAATCTTTGGAAAGACACCCTGTGTTGCTTTCCTACCAAACAGTGAGTATATCTATTTAAATATGTACCTTTGATGTCTGGTAAGGCCTTTTGCTTAGCAAGAACTTCCATCCCTTTTTCGCCCATATGACACAGTCTCTTGTGCCATAGTTCAGAAGAAGCTTCTTCTTCTACCGCATTCACTTCTGCTTTACACAAACTAGCCTGTGTTTTGTAAAGAGAGCAAGTTTTCTTCTCTTTGGCTGCTACAATGGAACCTCTGCTAAGTTTTCATACCCCGTTACCAAACGAGTTTACAAAGTCATCATCATCTAACTTCCCAGCCGAAATTAGGCTTAGCCGAATGTCAGGGACATGTCTTACATCCTTGAGTGTCAAGGTGTAGCCGACATTGGCTTCTACATGAACATCACCAATACCTATAATCTTCGAGACTCCACTGTTACCCATCTTCACTTCACCATATTCACCACAGCTGTAGGTAGTGAAGAATCCCCTGTGCGGTATGACGTGATAAGATGCTCCTGTATCTATCACCCACTCTGTATCCTGGCCCGAGGTACTAAGACAGCACACACCATAATCTGACATAATTCCCACTAGATCGTCGACTAGTGCGGTAGTATCTCTGCCTGTGTTTCCGTTTCTCTGCACTATGTCTTCATGTACACAGTTATTCTTTCCATCCCTCTTTAGTGTTCTGCACTCATACCTGAAGTGACTCTTGGTGGCACAATAGTAATATTGCCTCTTTTTCCTTAGGAGTTCTAGCTTCACCCCTAGATTTACTTCTGTCATCACCTCTAGAACGAGATGGTTTTCTGCTTATACCTTTCCCCGTTTCTCTGTGACAAGGATCTCTAAGTGAGAGGAGTTGCTTTGTGAACTCCTTCTAGTATCCTCATTCAACAAAGACGTGGTAGCCATCTCCATGGAAACGATTCCATCCTTGGCTTATCCATGTAGAGAGATTGCTAACGTCTCCCAACTTTCGGGTAGAGAGCCTAATAGAAATAAAGCCTCAACTTCGTCTCCCAAATTAATCTTCATCAAATGCATCTGATTGATGGTATTCTGTACTTCGTTAAGATGCCCAGACATTGAAGAACCTTCTTGGTACTTCGTGTTGACAAACTTCTTAACGAGCAGCACTTTGTTTTCGCCCGACTTCCTCTCATAGAGGTCTTAGAGTTTTTTCCATAAGCCAAAAGTTGTAGTCTCTTGGGATACATGGTGAAAGACACTGTCGTCAATCCACTGTCGAATGTACCCAATTGATTTTCTGTCAAGTTTGCTCCACTCAGCCGCAGCAACCGATTCCGGTCTTTCTCCTTCATTCTCAATAGGTTGTGCAAAGTCCTTGCAATAAAGCAAGTCTTCCATCTTGGCTTTCCAAATGGTGTAGTTCTTCCTATTCAGACTCGTCATGCGAGTATTCACGGAATTATCCATCTCTACAAGTTATTTAAACTCAAATCTTCTCTCAGGAGTTTTGTCAAACACCTTCCGACCAAGATTTGGATAACATCCTAGGCTAATCTAATCAAGGCTCCAATACTTGTTGGGGTTTAACACCGATTCCAATCGATCCATATTACACAAATAACTTATACTATGATCAATAACAACTCTAGACAACAATCTAAATATTCCCTACAACCAAACTAACATGCCCAACTCGCTAAACAACTATTAACAACAGATAATAATGTAAAGCAAAAAAAGCATACCATAACACAAAGATATACTGTGCGTGGTTCGGCCAATGGTGCCTACTTCCACAACAGCTAATCCTTTTATAAAGTGGGAAGGAAGATTACAATCATTGCTTTCAGTCTCTCACCTTACTAGATCACTCATCTCTCTTTACAGAGTTGTTTCTCTGTAAAGATTCTCTCTCAATCTTAATTGCTTTTAAGATTGGGTTTTATCTCTGTGTTGTATATTTTCGTGTCTTAGCATGTGTTAGGTTTTGCCAAAAACCCAAACCTTATATTGCAAACTCGCGGTTTCGCAAAAATAGAAATCCTGACCAAAATAGGCATGGGCGCGGGCGTGCCTTGGGCAAGACCAAAGTTGAGCCCGCCCACCCTAAAAACACTAGAGGTTGTTCACGGCATAGGCGCGGGAGCGCCTGGGCAAGACCAATAGGAGCGTGTGCGCGCTCAAGTTTCTCCACGCAAACTGAACTCCTTTTCTCATCATGTGAGGGATAACTCCAATATCCCCTTCCTACGGGGGTCTTGAACAGTGGTATAGCATACACTTTTTCACCTTGTTATGCTCCGATCCGTCATCAGATCAGCAAGAAGTAACCAAGCTAATTGCATTGGAGATGGCTCGACTCCGAGAATTTCAGCTGGATTTGGTAGACATAATTCATTAATTCTAGAAAGGGGAATATAGGAAGGTGATTTTGTACGCTAACTAACAGAAGGCTCATTCTCATTTCTTTCTTTAATCCTGATTCCATCAGATCATACGCAGGTCATCTTACACAGAACCTATTATCAAGCTTGGACAACAAATCCCCATACATTTGTTGGTAGCTGCTCGTAATGAGAGTTGGCTATATATATAGCCTTTTTCTATAAAGTAGTTACTTAAGTTAACTTAAAATAAATACGTAAGTAAAACTTCACTTAGAAAATGAATTCAACTATAATTTTTTGTGGATATGATACGCTAAATATTATAAGATCATTTATACAAAATTTCAGCTAATTTGGAAACCTCATTGGCAAAAGATAATTACAAAAACTCGACATTTCTAAACTGTTAGATTTACTTTTAAAGATGACAACAATTTTTATCTATGTTAGAAGTTTCCAAATAAATTGAAATTTTGTAGAGAGATGATCTTTATGTGAGTACTCTATAACTATTAAAAATTATGGTTGAATTTATTTTCTAGTAAGTAAAACTTCACCTAGAAAATGAATTCAATCCTAATTTTTTGTGAATATGATATATTCACCATAATGATTATCTCCACAAAATTTCAACTCATTTTAAAACCTATTACATTGGTAAAAAATAATTATAAAAACTCGACATTTCTGAACCGTTAAATATAACAACAATTTTTATTTATCTAGACATGCATCAATCTAACCTACTTCTATATTAGGCTTGAATTGAAATAGCTATTAGCTAGTGTATGGCTTAATGCTCGTTGAACTTGTAAGTTTATTATGTCACTCCCTTTAATGATCCAACTATAATAATAAGGGGTTTTGTAAGGTTTTATCTTTGGCAATAAAACAAGTGGGGTCTGTCTTAATCCCAGCTTAATTTTTCAAAAGAAAAATCTTCCAGAAGTACAAATTGTCAAAATAAATGACCGTGACCTTGCCAACTTACATTACAGGACTGCAGTCGCCTCCCCGTAAGCAATGGTTTAGAACTTTAGATATTGACAGTAGTGAATGTCACTGCCGTCCAATTTCGTCCTCTTGGACCGCCAACAGCGAGTGTTACTCGTCTTGATCTCTCAAAACTCAGAAGGGGATGCTAAAATGGATTTTGCATCCAATTTTGACCGAAAAGCACAATGAAATTAAAAGGATTCACACGTCAGTTAAAATGAATAAAAAGAGGCCAGAACTCCTTCACTAGATTCACATTCACTAAAAGCAGAAAATGAGGCCAGAGCTCCTTTGCTTGTCTTTGATACTGCTGTTCTTCCTCCATCACCAAGTACACTCCCAATCAATCCTTCCAACTTCCACTTGCTCAACTAACCAAACCACCAATCCATGCCAAACCTATGTCTTGTACAGACCCATAGCACCAGACTTACTAGACCTTGCTAGCATAGCTGATCTTTTTGGTGTAAGCAGACGCATGATCTCAAAACCAAGCAACATCTCCAATCCATCTTCACCTCTTCTTCCAGACCACTCACTCCTAATCCCTATAACTTGCTCTTGCAACTCAAACCAAAACTTCTCCTACTCCAATATCAGTTACACAATTCGTAAAGGCGATACTTTCTATCTAGTTTCAACTCACCAGTTTCAAAACCTTACTACTTACCAAGCTGTTGAACTTGTTAATCCAACTCTTATCCCTATACTTCTCCAAATAGGAGTAGAAGTCATTTTTCCAATATTTTGCAAGTGCCCAAATAGAACCCAGGTGTTGAATCAAGTGAATTATCTCATTTCTTATGTTTTTCAACCTTCTGATAGCTTATCTTCAATTGCTTGCAAAGTTTGGGTCGAGTTTGCAGTCTCTGATTGATGTAAATGGACAGAACATTCGTCCTTCCGATACAGTGTTTGTTCCGGTGTCTCGCATTCCTCAGCTTACACAACCTGTTGTTCTTCCTCGTCCACTTTCAAAGCCCGAAAGGAAAGCATTGATAGTTGGCTTGTCTGTTGGCTTGGGGGTTTCTAGTTTTTTGTTAATTCTGTTAGTTTCAACAATTGGTATATGGTACTACAGAGAACACTTAAAGAAGAGCGAAAGTTTGAGGCAAGAGAAGAGAGACTCGTTCCGGTTCCAGCCAATGAAGTTGTCGATTGAGGAGGAGAATTTAATGGCTGATGTATCAGACTGTTTAGACAAGTACAAAATATATGGGATTCAAGAGATTAGAGAAGCAACAGCAGGTTTTTGTCCAGATTCTGTTATTCAGGGATTTGTGTATAAAGGGAAAATTCGCGGGGAATTTTACGCCATTAAAAGGATGAAATGGAATGCCTGTGAAGAGCTCAAGATCTTGCAGAAGGTAAAATTTTATCTGTTAGCCAATGTCAGATATGTGTTATTGGATTCGACACTTTTTAGTATTGCAAGCCTAATTCCCATTGACAAACTGGCTAGCAATCATATTAACCTTATATCACTACCAAAAATTATTTACACATAGATTGTTCATTGAGTAGTGTGAAATCTATATTTCTGGCACGTCTTCTACGTTGTTTACAGTTAATTCTTCATTCTTCATACACATTCTAGTTTTAGACAGAGAAAGTGACTTCACTTGGCACAATACTAGTATATCTTGAGTAGCATAGTTAAGTAGATAAGCAACTCTTGAACATCAAAGCCATCAAAGTGACCTGATTACAACTTCCAACATACACTTGTTTGTACTGTTTATTACATTCTTCGTTGATTGGTACGATTATTTATAATATAGATCATCACTAATTCACACTGGTTTATGGGGATCCCTCAGATAGGATCCATTAGATAGTAGATTCTAATCACTAAACTAGTCCGGATATTCTCCTCATAGAAGGACATTGTAAATAAATAGATGCCTTTTCACTTCTCTTTAATTTTGACAGTGAATATTTAGTAGTTAAAAAATGTCTTATTCAATTAGTTGAATATAAGTAGTAGGTGAAATGGCCAGTCTAGTTCCAAATGGATTGAGATTTTTAAATGAGTGATTGCTGTTGAAATTGTAAATTATTCTACTCAAATGCAGTCATAGTAGGCCATAGCTTTGGATTATAACACACAATTTTGGAATAGAAAATAGGTGAATTTGTCTACTAAGCTCTCAGTTGCATGTCTCTCTTTGAACAGCAAGGAATCTTTTTTTAGTTAAGGGAAAATAAAATAAGTTGGTAATTTGACATTGCTTGTTTGTACTGGCTGGATCCCCTGATCTAGACAAAGACTCAAGGAAAATGAGCCAGAGTTCATTCGAGTCGATGATGGCCCAACTTAATTTCTTGACATTTTTGTTTTCAGATGCCAAATTTAAAAAAAAATCCTTCCAAACCTCAGTAGACATTCAGATTCGCTGTTAGCCAACTTATGGCAGAGCATTAACAGGAACTTAGTTAACCCTCTTAACCATATAGTGTGCCATTCTTTAAGGAGAGATAGTGATGTTTTGGACAGGCATTTTATTTAGAAGTTAATTGATGAGCCATGGTATGTAGTCATAGTCTGTTAAATGGTTCAGTGAGCAGCGTGGTTTCAGCTTCACTCGTATACCTTCCTTGTGTATTAATAACCTTGTTGCTAAATGACACTCTGGATTTATTTGTCCTTCAATGTTTTACTAATTAGTTTTTTCTTTTTCTTTTTTCTAATTCAGGTAAACCATGGAAATTTGGTTAAGTTAGAAGGCTTTTGTATAGATCCTGAAGATGGGAATTGCTTTCTTGTGTATGAGTATGTTGAGAATGGATCTCTTAGTTCTTGGCTTCATGAAGAAAGGTTATCCAAGAAGAATCTTGACTGGAAAAAGAGACTAGGAATAGCAATTGATGTTGCAAATGGCCTCCACTACATCCATGAGCACACAAGACCGAAGGTTGTGCATAAAGACATCAAGACTAGCAACATTCTATTAGATGGGAACATGAGAGCAAAGATTGCCAATTTTGGCTTAGCGAAATCTGGTTGTAACGCCATAACCACACACATTGTTGGTACTCAGGGTTACATTTCTCCAGAGTATCTGGCAGATGGGATGGTAACGACAAAAATGGATGTTTTTGCCTTCGGGGTTGTTCTTCTTGAGTTAATTTCCGGAAGGGAAGCAGTTAATCAGGAAGGTAAGGTATTGTGGTTGAATGTAGACAGAATTCTGGAAGGAGGAGAAGAAGTTAAGCATATGAGGCTGAAAGAGTGGATGGATGAGGTTCTTATCGAAGAACATTGTTCACTTGAGGCTGTGACGAATGTAATGACTGTTGCTATCGCGTGTCTACAGAAAGAGCCGTCTAGGCGACCCAACATGGTCGATATTGTGTATAATTTATGTAAGAGCGATGATTTCTACTTTGATTTCTCAGAGGAAGGCTTATCAGTCAGTCCCGTATCAGCCAGATGATATATTACTAGCATCAAAATTGGTTTTTTTCAAGTTGATATCGTTAGCTATAAACAGATTAACAGAATGGTACTCCAACAAGCGGCTTCGTTCTATGTAAATAATAAATAAAGTTTTGATGGTTGCTTGAGATGTTTATTGATCAAGGCACTCAGTGCTATTGCAATCTATCTAGTAGTATCGTACTATCGTGCATAGCAGACTGGTTATTAGTACAGTAATGTTTGATAGAAATTGCCATTATTTCTCACAGAGAAGTCCACACGAACACACACAGTCACACTGTACAAATGCCATTTCAGACTTAACATCTGTGTGATAACCAAAAAGTCTGAAATTCTTTGACATTTCAACACATAGAGTGGCCGCAATTTTCCCATGACATTCCGTGAAGATGCCGATATTTCATAAATATCAGCCACTTTCAAAATTTCAATATGAACCGAAAACAAAGGAGAAGAAACTTAAAAATGGAGTTGGGTTTCACACACAAAGCTTGGGAGAAATGGGCATCTCACAATATTGGGTCTTCTGGTAATTTCATCATCATCATCATCACTATATAATTTTCCTTGTCTAAAAATAGTTTTGGTGCAGGTGAACCATTAAAAGCTGCTATGCTACTTAACTATGACCCAACTGGTCCTTCTCGCCTGCTTTCAATCATGTAAGTAAACCTTATTACATTATTTCAACCCATTTTTGTGTTTGTCATTCTTAAATTTTTAATTATTATGTTGGGCAGAGCAGAGCAACGAGGGATAGTTGGAAAGCCTGTTGAGTTGGTCTCGTTTCTTGACTACGTTAAACGGAACAATCTTCCAGGGGAGTGTTTTGTTATTGGTTCTAATCAATGTAAGTCCAGTTGCATTGTTCTACATTCTTCCATAGTCGATATTATACCACTTCAACTTACACTTATGTTTTTGTACAAAATAGTGGAGCAGTTAACGTTACGGTATTTTTAAGAGTGTTGGGAAATCTCCTGCATTACAATGATTAGGAGTGTGGATGGAATGTGTTGTGAAAGTGTTCTACCCTGATAATGACTTTGTGTGGTTGGCTTGATGACAGATATGGTGACATCAATACATGAGAGCTTCTTCTGTGCTAGGTGTGTAAATACATCAAAAGCAGCTGGTGAAGGTGCTATTGTTATGCAGACAGCTGCTTTTCTCTTGGTTGCTTTGTAAGACTTGACTTTGCCTCTGTAGAATTTGTGCTTTCTTTCTGAATTTTTTTAAATATCATTATTGATTTCCTCTTCATATCTGTTATGTAATTATAGGTATGAAGGATCAATCGGTTCAGCGACCCGTGCAATGGTGGCTGCTGATCAGTTTGTGTGGCAGTTAAGTCGAAGAAATCTTTAAACATCAGTTTGCAAGATTTACATGGTAAGCGTTGAGTGCAGACCATGAATTGAATGGGGATTTACCATTTTGATATTTCGCATTTCATGTATGTGTAATGCAGACCCACCCCATTTGTTTTTCTTATTTTTGTTTTACCAGAAGTTGCTGCAGATTCATCATGTTCTCAAAACTAAGTTTTTAAAGCAAGCTCTTCTGGATTCTCAAGGAATCTGTAAGGTTCAGTTGAAGCCCAAAGCTGGTAAATGGAGTTAAGCTAAGAATGGTATCGACCACCATAAATAGTTGTAGTTGTTTCTCTTCTCTAGCCTCTTTTGTTTCTACGATGTAGATTGTTTTTGAGATTCCTTAACTGAAATAATCTTCCGTCTTCACAGTGATTTTTGTGGTGTACCAGAGGATGATAGAAGAAATGTCTTTAATTATTGTTAATTACTCTGGTGTCTGAAACTAGATATACAGCTTTAGAAGCACCCAGACCAGTCTCTTAAATTGAGATCGCAACATAGTAAAATGAGGAATTTGCACTTTAGATGATTCTTGAGGATTTTTTGTGTTCTTTGTAAAGATATTTTAACAAAGACATTGGGCTCAGGGCTGAGCGGGATAATATCACCTGGATGGCAGGATGTCTGTTGTTCATTTATAATGTATATTTCAAAGCATAGTCCTAACTCGTTAGTTTTTCAACAAACTTCTAGCAGAAAGAGTTTACGGGCAAGAGTTTATTGGTTTTTACATTTTTTACCGAGAAAAAAGAAGAAGAGTTTAGTGGTTTTTCGTGAACCATTGCTACTGGCATGAGTTTTTTTCTCTTTTTTGGGGGAGGAGAACTTTTAATCCCTGATCCCCTTAAATCCCGTTTTCACCTCCCAAGTCTTGACCAGTAGGCCACTGGACAACAGTTAAAACTTCCCCTTTTATAGTGTTTGAATTGTAGAGTCTTTTTTGTCAGTGTACCAGAGTGTGTGAATGGTGTTAGTGAGAGAATTTTGGAGTAATTTAGCATGCTTGCTTCTGGCATTCATTCCCCGTGTTTTTTCATTCATGAGAATACTCCAATAGGGTGCCGAATCCTTTCTGATAGTTACAACCAACTCGCCCCTCTGATGTGGTCTTAACTTTGCTTATATTGAAACCCCCTTCGAATCCTTATTCCGAAATGGATAGGTTTTGGAATCATGGTGCTAAGTTTAAAGATGTTCTCTCCTGCACATGCAGATTCAGACAGGGCACTAGGAAATTCCACTCGTCCAAGATTGCTGGTATATTTCAGAACAGTGAGTCAAAAAAATTTCCTTTTTTTTTTTTTTGTTTTTTTTTGCTAGAAAACTTTTCCCTATATAAGTATACAGTTGAAGATCAAATAACTTTTAGTAGAATTTGGGATTTCCACATGACTTGCAGTGATTTTCTCCAGCAATAAAATTTCATAGTTACTGGTACCTACTATCTTGTAGTGTATGAGAGAACAAAGCTCTGCTGCACAAGGTACTAGCGTAAGTAACAAAGAATTTTTAAATAAAATAATTTTGAGGTTAAGAAAATAAATTCTTACATTATTCACAGGTATCTCTATACTTGATTAAAGAAAAAATGAAAAATTATGTGCTTGCTCAGTTGATGCTCTGTATCCTTCGCAACACTTGATTCATCTTGGGACGCTTCTCTGGTTCCACACTTGTACAATCCAGAGCAATTTCTGCAAGCTTTAACATTTCATCATGAGTTTCACTGGCAGCTAATATCTCCGCATCCAGTATATCAGTTGACCAATCATCATTAATGACCGATCTCACCCACTGAGCTAAATCTTCAATAGTTGTATCACCATTTCGCTCTGGTGGAACCTGACGTCCAGTTATGATCTCCAATAATACTATCCCAAAGCAATAGACATCAGCCTTGTAGGTCAGCTTTTTGCCTTGAGAAAATTCTGGCGCTCTTCCTACAGAAAGCTTTTCTGAAGCGGCTTTTCGAGAAGGTAAGAGTGGTAGGAAGCCAAAGTCTGTGAGGTATATTTGGTGATTATTATTGTTGCTGTTAGGACGTATGAGAATGTTGGACGATTTAAGGTTGGCATGGGGAACCTTATGAGAAGGTAAGGATTCATGGAGGTAAGCAAGACCTTTTGCAACGCCTTTGACAATGGATAATCTTGTGCTCCAGTTCAATGCTACTCTTCCTCCACTTCCTCTCTTCTCTGACTCCCAAAAGAAAATCAAAACATGAGAAAATTAGTTTCAAGTTTTTAGATTTTGATATATGATTCGCGCAGCGCATAACCTTTTGTAATTAAACAAGTGGTAACTTCATTAGTAGGTGTAGGACGCTTATGAGTTTTAGCGTTGTTGTACGTCATAGAGTAGGTCAAAGCCTTGCTCGATTATCTTAGATATATGTATGCAGTCTTGGCACATACCATGTAGAAGTTCAGCCAAGCTACCATCGTTGGGGACAAATTCACAGACAACGAGCTTTTCATCTTTAGAACAGTAGAAAGAGACTATCTGTACTAGGTTTTCATGCCTCATTTGTCCTAGCAGCTGCATCTGTTGAACGAATTCCTTCTTGTCCAAGTCACTCATCTCCTTGAACCTTTTAACTACGACAATGGGACCCGAGTCTATTGTAACTTTGTATGTGCTTCCCATCTTTCCTTTCCCTATCATTTCTGCTGAAGCCCTTAATAGATCGTCTAGGTCAAACATTGGTCTCTCTTTGTCAAAGAACTCTAACTCTACTCTTCTTTCAGGATCAGAGTCTCTTTTCGTCGCATTTTGCACTTTTTCTTCATCTGCAACAAATCTCAGTCAATTCAAGATGTTGAATAAGTCCTAGTTGTCGGATGCCTTAGAGCATCCAAGCAAATGAATAAAATTCTTGTAGGAGAGTAAGAACCAAATGGATCTTGGCCCTTGGATTCGAGGGGCAAGTTTTGAATTCACATATGAAGCTCAGAAATTTTGTGTTTAGGTAGCCAGGTTATACCAAATTCTTTCCTTCTGTAGCAATTTACTGTGACACCTAGGAATGACCTCAAATGCCATATGGAATTCTTAATTTTGAAAGCTCAAAACACTTCCAGTCACAGTGCTTGAAAAGTGTAAAAAGAAAATATGATTCAACGATTTCCACATACTTCCTGCATTGAGTTTTCTTTCTTTTTTTAATACCTTAGTTTGATGCTCTTAATATCTAAAATATGAAATTGAAAGACATACATCCGTACCTGATACATCCTCTCCATCACCCTGAAGAACATTGATTTTCCTAAAATAACAAAGGAAAGCAATCATGACGATAAAAAGTAACAATGCCGCTGACACTGCAATCAAAACAATTGTCCATATTGAGAGCTTTGTGGACTTTGACGGACTCAAAGGAAGAGGAGGTGCAGCGGGTGGAGGGGAAATGTTAGGAGTAGGACAAGTATTGTTCAAAGGTTTTCCACACAGTTCCAAATTATGAGAGTAAGAATCGTCCGAAAACTTCTGAAGAGTTGGAGTTTGTGGGATGAGGCCTTCAAGGGAATTATATGAGACATTGAAAACCATAAGAGTTGGTTGATCAAAAGGCGGGATACCACCAGTGAGTAGATTTTGCTGCAGCTGTAGAGATGTCAATTCTGGCAAGTCGATGTAGTGCGTTGGAATTGACGTAGAAAACAGATTGTGCGACAGGAAGACATATTGAAGGTGAACAAGACCAGCGAGAATGGGAAGAGGTCCTAATAAGATATTGTTTTCAAAGCTAAGCTTAGATAAGTAAGTAATCTCTTGTAGAAATGTAGGTGGGAGTAAACCAGTTAACTGAAGATTATCAAGAACAATGTGGATCACATGACCATTAGAACACGCGATGCCCACCCAGTTGCTACTATTATTGTTACAAGGAGGACCTGTCCATCTTGAATGTAAATCTATTGCATTGGATTTGACTGACTCCCTAAGCTGAATTAGAGCATCTCTTTCGCCTGGATAGAACTCTTCAAGCTCTGCCGCCATCAATGGATGAATCATGATCAGCATGGTAACGGTAACCAGGAGCGTAGTGAAATTCATTCATATAATCTGTTTTTGGTTTAAAGTTGAGAAAGAGGTTCAATTTACTTGAGAGTTGTTATGCATCAAACTGGAAGAAAGAAAACCAAAATGAATGGGCAGCAAAGGATTTACGAAAATAATATTGATCTAAGCATTTGTATTGCATGTACGAAGACGGCATGACACAGAAGCGGAACAAACTAAGAATCATTTTTTAAGTTAGAAATCAGGAATTAGTGTACACAGCTATTTTCTTGTTTTTTAGGATAAGCTGTTGATCCGTATTTGATACTCCATAGAGGAGTCCGAATTGGTTGACTGGTTGACTGGTAAAAGCATTCCCAATGCAAGTCACTCATATTCACCTCTACTTAGGCTCAATTTCTCCTCTTTTCTACCGTTTTGGTGAAAAGCAAGGTGAGGCTGCCCAATGCAAAAGTGACTATTATTTTCAGATGGGATGTTTGATTCCGTCTGAATGTAAAAATCGAAAAAACATGCTGGACGGAATGAAACATTTTGTCTGAAGTTAAAAAAAAAACCGAAAAAACACGCGGGACGTCGGAAAAAAAAACCCAATTTTTTTTTAAAAAACACACGAAGACCGAATAAAACATCCCTTCCGAAGTTCCCAACTCACTCTGGTTTTGACTTAGTGAATAAATCAGCCCATAGTCACCCTTGCATTAGAAGAGTTTTTTAATATTTAGAGGTGAAAATTCTCAATTTCCCCTCATATTGAATTGCATTGGGAATGGGAATGCTCTAGGAATACTTAAAACGGGTAGAAACAAAATTGGGTTACATATGGGGGCAGTTTTCAGACCCACCCAATGTAAGATCGGATCCACCCGAATAATATTGTTAAGTTTTCCCGGCTTCCCTTTTCTTTCAATAAAAATTGAAAAGTAGAAAAATAAACAAGGGCGCTTCGATCAGCAAAATCTCAGGTCTATTTCTCCCTCCCCAACATATTATGCTTCTTATTATTTTGTTTTTATATACTTTTTGCAAAAATTAAAACAATTTTTAAACCTTTAATTATATGAATTTGCTAAATTTGTTATTAATGCTTGAGAATATTTCCTCGTTTTATTTCCTAGAGACCAATGAATCATGGCGATTTGAACAAGGTATGGGAAATAAAGGCATTAAAAAAACCAGGAGAAGACGAAGCGAGGAAAATGCTTGAGAAAATAGCGAAACAAGTTCAACCTATAATGAAAAAGCATAATTGGAGAGTCAAACGTTTATCGGAAATGTGTCCAACCAATCCAGCGCTTCTTGGATTGAATGTTGGAGGTGGTGTAGAAGTTAAGTTAAGATTGAGAAGGGTGAATGGGGATTTAAATTTTATTCCTTATAATCAAGTTCTTGACACAATGTTACATGAACTTTGTCATAACAAGCACGGTCCTCATAATGCATCGTTTTATAAGTTATGGGATGAGCTTAGAAAGGAATGTGAGGAGTTGATATCTAAAGGGGTAAGTGGTACAGGAGAGGGGTTTGATTGTGCTGGAAAACGATTGGGTGGAGTATCTCGTCAAGTTCCTTTGTCATCTCTTAGAAAAACTGCATTGGCTGCAGCGGAGAATAGAGCACGTGTTAGTTCTTTGTTACCGTCTGGTCCTAAGCGTCTTGGTGGTGATAGAAGTATGATGACTGCACTGAACCCAATTCAAGCGGCTGCAATGGCTGCGGAAAGGAGAATGCAGGATGAGTTATGGTGTGGATCTCAAGCTTCGCCGATTATTATTGAAGATGAGAGTAGCACTGATGTTTCTCAAGCATTTACAGCTAGTAGATTATCTGGTGAAAGCTCAGCGTGTTCTAGTGGTTCATCTTCTCGTGCCTTGGACGAGGTGCCTTCTAAAAAGAGCCGTCTTGCTGGTAATTTTGCTGGAAGAAATACTTCCAATGTAGGACCAAAATCTGGTGTTGTGGAAAATAGTGTGCCTGCCTCTACTTCTAGCTCCATTTCTGATCATTGGACAACAACAGATGGTATAGAGGAGAAATCATTTTGGGAGTGTGAGATTTGCACTTTGTTTAATCCGTCATTAGCTCCGATATGTGAAGCTTGCTGTATCGAAAGGCCCAAAGACGTAGCGACTAAGTTTAAGATTTGGTCTTGTAAACATTGTACTCTTGAGAACAGTGTGAAGCTGGATAAATGTACTGCTTGTGGGCAATGGAGATATTCGTATGGACCACCAGTGTCTTCTCAAGTCAAGTTCTGACAGTTTAGTCACTGGAAAAGGGTAGCCTTGTAACTTTGTAAGTACAAACAAAATGTTTACCATGTGTTTTTGGCTTAATTTGATTTTATATCTGAATGTATGTCACTAATGTTTCGCCTTCAAGATTCTTGAACAGTTGGATCAAAGTGAGCAACATATTTTCTCTAGCGCTTTTCTGAAAATATTGAATGCCTGTATTTGTTTGATTCATTTGGTGCAAATACCTCCTAATAGTTGGGGTCATATTGTTTTGAATTGCAGGCAAATCCACGTGTACGAACTATTCCTTCCAATGAAAAGTTAAATACTACTAAGAACAGAAACTTAACCATGTAATATACTCCAGTCACTTGATTTTACAACACTAGTGTCAAACTACGCCAGGAGGTGACTGAAGAAGATTCTGAGCTGGTCCTGTAGGAGAAGCTGATGTTGTGTCGCAGTAGCCTCTGCCCTCTAGTATATCTCTCATGGGATGTAAAACCAAGTAAACTAAAAGCATACTAGGCCAGTAATCATGAGTAAATGATATGAATTGTACAGCCATAGTATCCATGAAGGAAAGAACAATGTGGTTGGTGCAGGTATAAGTTGTATTAAAGCGTTCCAGCAATCCCATGATGCATGAGTTTGTTAGTTGAAGAGCAAAGTTCTTGAAAGCCATAAGATGAAATGAATTAGAGACAAAGAATGTGATTTGCATTCTGTTTCATGAGGATTAGGTGCCTTCACATAATCCTTTTAGCGAGTTCGATAAGTATCGTAAATATATGGTGATGGGTAAGGTTCCACGATTTTAAGATCCGCAAAATTAAACAGAGCCAAATACGCAATTCCAAGTTGAAACGAATCCCATTTTCGTCATGGCACACATAATCCGTCAACTCAATTCAAAGCGCATTCAATCAATTCACAAATTACTCTCTCAATCTTTCCCCTCTTCAATCAGGTACCAAACTCTTCTCACCTTCTCAATTCATTTCATAATTGCTTTAAATACAACTATATAATAAACTCATCTTTTTTATTTTCTTTTTCCAACTTCATTCACACAGGAATACTCCAATGCAGCCACGTCATGCAATTAACCTCATTTCGACACCCACTCGTTGTATTAGCAATGCATCGGTGTCGTTGAAGGTGGACAATGATGTTATTAGATTTTGCCTTGACAAGTCACCGACCCCGCCTGATAAGAATGGCACTGAAATAAGGGGACAGAAGACGTGGAAAAAGAAGAACAAGTCTAAGAGGGCCAAAGTGAATGAACTCAAGTTGTATCGATTACTGGCGAAAAAGAAGATGACATCTCCCAATCCTCAAGTGAGGATTAGGTACAAACTTGGAAAGGTCTGACACGTTTTACTATTGTGAATTTTGTCTTTTTTCTTTTCTTTTTCTGCCTGTGTATTTAGCGTATTTAACGTAGGTGCTTATGAATTATGATTGCTTGTTGGGATAGTTTGATTGATATGTTGATATTGTAAGTGTGCATTGTCGATATTATAGACCTAGCCAAAGGTACGATTGTGTATCTTTCAACCGTCTTGTTGAGCTTTACAAGTTTCCCAATAAGTGATTAGCTACAAAATTGTACTTGGTGAATTGGCCTCAGTTGGTGAAATGATTTAGCTCCTTTTGTATAAAGAGGAGAAGAGGGGAGAGGGGATGTTAGAGATTTTGGGGACCAGGGACGGATCGCTGCAGCCCACCCCAATTTTGCCAAAATAAAAAATTTGGTAGTGATACTAGTGTTTAATCTACCAAAAAAAAATTGTACTGGTGTATATTAGTAGTAGCAGCCCACCTTGAGTGAAAATGCTGGATCCGCCCCTGCAGAGGACTAATGCGAGGAAGGGATTCTGTTTTGTCCACCTTTAGATTTCCCCTCCATGGTAACAATATTAGAAAGGTGAGCTCCCTCTTAACGGTTGTTGGCAGCTCTAAATGGATAGGACGACGTAAGCCTATGATACCTTGCGAGTCAAGGACTCCAGTAGTTCTGTTGTTTAAGATTATATGTCAGTATTGCTTTAGCATTCTTGTGTTGATGAATGACATTGCATTCTGGGCAGTTATACATTTTTAAGTTTTGAAACTTCTGCTTGACCGTAGACTAGGGGTTCACCTTCTTTCTTAATGATCTAACTAGAATTAGGGAAAAAAGAACTGCAAGCACACGATACAGTAATGGATTACCAGTCTTCACTCCATGTAATTTTTGCATATAATAGTGGCTCTTTATCCTCAATAAATCATAAATGCTAACTGTCAACTTGTATCGTCCTGATTCAGGCAAAACGAAAGGAAGCATGGCTCATCGAGAAGCTAATGAAATTTGAGGGTCCTAAGCCTCCAGTTGAAACCTATGATCCTGAAATTTTAACAGTGGAAGAGAAGTTTTATCTTAAGCGTACTGGTGCGAAAAAGAAGCATTATGTTCCAGTTGGTAGACGTGGTGTCTTTGGAGGTGTGGTTCTCAATATGCATCTTCACTGGAAGAAGCATGAAACTGTAAAGGTGATTTGCAAGCCTTGCAGACCTGGACAGATACAGGAATATGCTGAGGAGCTTACCCGTCTAAGTAAAGGCACTGTGATTGACATAAAATCCAACAATACTATTATATTTTATCGTGGGAAGAATTATGTACAACCAAAGGTTATGTCACCTCCAGATACATTGTCGAAGAATAAGGTACCTTCTGCTTCCCATGGTTTCCCATATGTTGTACGATATTTTCTGGTTCTTCACTTCACTTTCATAATGCAATGATATTAATGATTAAATAAGAAAACTGTGATGATTATATTTGTCGATCTAACAAACTGTAAAGATATGTTCTTTTCTAGGATATAGGGTTACATGTAATGCGATGTGTGCATATATTTATGATACTTAGTTATGTATGAACAAAAACTTCACAATATGATTATGCCATGATATGTTAGCTTAAACCTATATGATTTGTTTCCCATATTTATCTGTTCTAAAATGTTGCAGGCATTGGAAAAATCTAAATACGAGCAGTCACTTGAACACACAAGTCAGTTCATTGAGAAATTAGAAAACGAGCTAGAAGAGTACCGTAAGCACATTGAGCGGTACAAAAAGAACAAAGAGGCTGTATCAAATGATTCCCATGTATCTCATGCTGTTTGACTCGATACGAGAGTCTACTGAAAAATGTGGTTTAACAAGGTCAAAAGGGATACTGCTATCCTAGGTGCTACAAGGCTACAACTGGTTGTTGGACCCTACGCTGAGTGACAACATCAGAGGAAACTTGAGTTTGTCAGAGGAATTTGTATTTACTCTAACAGTTCAATGGTGAGCAGTGTAGGAGAATTGAACTGGACTATTTGTATTCCGTCGATGGAAAATTATGTTGGTATGCTCTGTCTTCTTCCTCAGATAGGAGAACGATTAGGAGTGGGCTAAACCGCTTCAGGAGTTGCAGATGTCTTCCACGATTCTTTCATCTTATTGCTAAGCAACAGGCAAGCATTATGGTATCCCTTACTACTTGGAACCACATATCCAGCTGCAGAAAGCGCATGGAGCGACTCACAATCCTTTATTTGTTGTTTAATGTCCATATGATTTTGCCGAGTCTTTTTTTTTTTTTATAAGGTATGATTTTACTGAATCGATGGAAAGGTCCGTGTATCTTTCTTGATGTTGAGATGGGAAGGAATTGGTGAGCTTGAAGATACAGGGTGCTCTGCTATGAAGTAACTGTGTTGTCATCAATGCCAAGAGAATGCCATCAATGAAACAAATTCGCAGAGTGGAGAGGTGAATGCCAAGTGCCTGAAATTTATGAGTAGATTGAAGTGGCAACATGGAAGTCCAGTGGACATACATCTTGCCTGGGATTTTGTTACAATTTATGGCAGTAATTGGGAAGTTCTACTAAATTCCCGCTTTTGAAGTTATTTGAAAGTTTTGGCTCTGGCTCCTGTATTGCCAAGGCAGTACCCGTTTGTAGTAAAAGATGTCCATACATTCCTGTACCTTGATATCGCATTGCTGCATAACAACTTTTGCAGTTGCCAATCTCGGCTTTGTAGATGTATAGTATTTATATATGGGGCAGTTCTTTTGCTTTGCTCTTTGAGTCTAGTTTTTCAGCTATCTTAAAACTGTTGTAGTATTGTTTACGAAGTACTTTTAGCTTTGAGGTAAGATTGTCAACAGAATTTCTAGTTTCCTATAATGGTTAGTTACAAATGAACTGCAAAATGAATTGTATATTTGTATTTCGTAAGGGAGGAAAAACAAAACTCCATTGAATTGCATATGCAGTTGGTGATCAACCATTGTACAAGCCAACAAATATGGATCAAAATGTTACGAAATGTGTAATATGCCGACATAGGAACAAAATTTCGGTAGATATCAGCATTTTGTATGGGACTATGGGTTGATTTCTTTGTTCCAAAGTCAAAGTTGAGAATCTGGTTCTGCAACTGACGTTGTCATCCTCTTCTACTCAATATGGCTGCCCAGGCAAATTCACCCGGTGCTGGTAATGAAACCTTATTCTTCTCACGTTTTTTTTCTTCTATGCAATTTCCTTTCATTGATCTATCAGGTTCGTTTGACTTTGATGTTAATCAGAAAGTTTGAGGAAAATTAATTTTATTTAGTCGAAATACATAATATGTTTATCATGCATGTGACTTTTTTGAAATTGAACTTAAACAGATATGACTAATGAGGACGAGAAAACATTAGTCGAAATCCTGGAGGAAAACATTCCTATTGACATAGCTAAGTACATAAATTCCGTACATAGTCCACAGTCTGGTGCGATCGCAACATTTTCTGGCACAACGCGTGATACATTTGAGGGTAAAACTGTCGTGGAGCTGCGCTACGAAGCATATGTACCAATGGCTGTTCGGTGCATTAACTCCATTTGTTCTTCCGCTAGATCAACTTGGAACCTGGATGCCATTGCGGTTGCTCATCGTTTGGGTCCTGTTCCTGTTGGAGAAACGAGCGTTTTCATTGCAGTCTCAGCTGTTCATCGGGCTGATGCGTTGGATGCTTGTAAATATGTAATTGATGAGATTAAAGCATCTGTGCCAATTTGGAAAAAGGAGGTTTATGCTAATGGGGAAGTTTGGAAGGAGAATTCAGAGTTCATGGAGAGGAGATTGGAGTTTGGGAAGGGTGGCCAGAGAAAGAGTGGTGGGTGTTGTGGAGGCAAAGTTAAGGTGATGGTTTAGGATGGGAAGGAAAATGTTTCTTTTCTATGAAGTAAAGTTGGGAAATGAGTAGAAGGCACAAATGCATGATGTTTTGTGTTTTCAATTTTGAACGATGTCTCTGGTAGAAATGTAGAATAATTGGTCATATTTTTGTAGAATTGTTGTTCTTATTTAATATATCATGGACGTCTCAGGGTTTTTTTTTTTTTTTTTAGGTCTCTAAGATTTATATAAATTACATAACAATTCCTATTTAAGTTACGAAAAAAAAAATAGGATGGCTAAAGTAAATTTTCCCACAACTAAAAATTGATAACTAAGTAGTATTCATATTTTATTTCATGATTTATCGTTAAAAGGGGCATTGTCCTTAGATATACACTATAGTTATGTCCTTTTGGCTATAATTTTTTGAGCGATTTTAGAGTGTCCACGTCAAGTAGCTAATTTTGAAAAATCACTTTGCAAAAAAAAAAAAAAATAATAAGAGAGAAAACATGAAAGATACCAAAGAAGAGGACAAAGAAACTGAAGCATTTCTAGAGAGTCTCCACTAAAAATAAATCACTATTAATTCTTTCCATAGGAAAAATCAAATTCTGATCTTTTCTAACTCTACACTTAAAATCTTTTATTCCTGTATCGTCTTCTTTACACTCCTTTTGGAAGCATGTTTGGTTTAGCAGTTAGAAATCCCAAACAAAGAAACTAAGCTTTTTTCTCTCTCTATTTGTCGTTTTACCTACTGATTCGTTTTCACTAAACCTCTATTTACCTACTTTATTTTGATTCATCTACATGTATTTTTTTACTTCATGCTAAATAATGGCATACAAGTTCAACAAAAGGTTCTAATGGAATTGCAATTTATATCCACTTACTTCTAGGATTGCAATTTATATCCAAAGTAAGCCAAGTAGTGATTGAACAAAGTGAACTATGAGTTGACACAGATAAGGTGGATGGGACTGAAGGTTGATAATAGGTTGTGGAAAACAAAAGAAGTTTACGTGGAGAACTCCACTTATAGTTTCACGAAGTGACACATTAAAAGTGAAGTTTATATTAAAAGTGAAGGTTAAAGAGATGCAAGCATGCATGTCTCATAATGTAAACATGTTATGGATGCATAGATATGTTTTTCTTCTTTAGCACTGTAGTTTAATTCTTTGGGTCTTTTTGGTGAAACCTTTTGAATTACATTGAAACCCTAGTTCCTACCTAGTTATTTTTGGCACTTTTTCACTATAAAAAGCATGTTACTTAAGAGAAAGGTGTTCTTACGGTTTGTTTAGTTTAACCATTGGAGTGTCAGGTATTGGATAAAATAGATTATGGTGCTCTTGTTTAACCTGAATTGGAGAGATGCGCAAATGTCGTTGTAATTAATTGACCTGATGAAAAAAGTACAATTGTACAAGTATGGTTATCTTAATTAAGGACAGCAATCGAAAGGATAGTCAGTGAGAAGGGTATGTGCCTAGAACAACAACACACAGATACCAACAGTGAGAGGCGCATGTACGGACCAAATTTGTTATAGAGACACATGTGTTAATAATATGTTCAACTTATAAACAAATCTTGCATTGCCAAATTAATGAGGATGATGAGCTTCGTAGATTCTTTTGATACTCATCATATTGGTGTTAAAAGGAGTTACAATTTGTGCAATAACAACAAGAGAGATTAACTATTTAATTGAGAACCAATACATCAAAAATAAAAGATGATCGATGGCTCCCAAGTATATATAATGTAACTTTATTGTTGTTGCGTCAATCTCTGGTTTGTTTGATAGACCAACTAAATGGTTTAATTTATTGATTTGTGTGATTGAATGTGATTCTTTGTCGAATTCTAGAAAGAAAAATCTCCAAATATGGGATTAGCTTCCAAAGGTTGTAACTATTACTCTCTTTAGTTTTTTGTCAAACATTTAACCAAATCCACTTACATTGTGATTGAGTGTTGTTGGTTAGTGTATAAATCATGCACTTGAAACTATTTTGTATGTAAATTTTATTAATTGGTTGGGATGTTTTTATGTTAGTTATTAGTTGATTACTTTATTATCTCTTTGGGAACAATCAATTATAATTGTAGAAGACTTTCAAACTTATTAAGTAAGCTTGCTACCACCTCCCAACTTAAAGATGAATTTTGGTCTCAAGTAAGTTTGCTACATGTATACTAAATATTATGGATTCAATTCTTAGACAACGTATGGTTGAAGTAAATAATAATAATAATAATAATAATTAATAATTAGAAATTCCATATCAATAATAATTTTTTTCAAAAAAAAATCCTCAAAGAATAATTAACATAAAATTAAAAATTGTATGCAACTACATTGAATTAACCCCAAAAAATAATTAACAAGAAATAAAAAACTGAATGCAAATGCAATGGACTAACCTCAAAAAATAATTAGCGGGAAATCGGAAACTGGATTCAAATGCATTGAACTAACCTCAAAGAATAATTAACGGCAAATCGAAAACTTGATGAAAATGCATCGAAATAACCTCAGCTCAAATAATAATTAACGGGAAATTGGGAACTAGATGCATGCAACTACATCGAACTAACCTCAAAAAATAATTAACGCGGAAATAAAAAACTGAATATAACTGCATCGAACTAACCTCAAAGAATATGTAATTAACAGGGAATCATAATTGGATTGAACCAACTTCAAAGAATAATTGTCGGGAAATCGGAAATAGGATGCAACTACATCAAACTAATCTCAAAAAATAATTAATGGAAAATCATAAAGTAGATGCAACTGCATCGTGCATCGTACTAATATCAAAGAATAATTAACGGGACATCAAAAACCAGGAACTAACCTCAAAGAATGATTAACGGGATATAAGAAACTGGATGCAAATGCATTAAAATAATCTCAAAGATGAATAATTAACATGAAATCAGAAATTGTATGTAAATGCATTAAGTTAACCTTAAAGAAGAATAATTAACAGAAAATCAGAAATTAGATGCAAATACATTGAACTAAACTTAACGAATAATTTACGGAAAATTAAAAACTGGAAGCAATTGCATTGGAACTAACCTCAAAAAAGAATATATAATGAGCAGGAAATCATAAACTAGATGCAAGTATGCAACTATATTGAACTAACCTCAAAGAATAATTAAACTTGATTCAAATAATTAATGGAAAATCGGAAACTTGATTCAAATGCATTGAACGAAACTCAACGAATAATTAACAGGAAATCGAAAAATTGAATGCAGTTGAAATGTAGTGAACTAACATCAAAGAAAAATAATTAATGGGAAATCAGTTCATTCTCATTTATTTTAGATAAGAGTTGTATAACTGCATTGAACTAACATCAAAGAATAATTAATTAGAAATTCAAAGGATTCAAATGCATTGAATTACCCTCGAAGAATAATTAACTGGAAATCTGAAAGTGTATGCAAATGTATTGAACTAACTTCAAAGAATAATTAACGAAAAATCAAAAATTGGATGCAAATGCATTGAAGTAACCTCAAAGAATAATTAACGAAAAATTGAAAATTGGATGCAAAATTGCAAATCCACTGAACTAACGTCAAAAAATAATTAACGGAAAATTGGAAACTTGATGAAAATGCATTGAACTAATCTCAAAACATAGTTGTATTATATGTACACTTGACAAGTATAGTTTGCATTTAAAATGAAGTTCATCACATCTTTTTTCGTATGATTGAGAATGTCTTGCTATTCAAGTAGTTTCAATATAATTTTTGCCTAATTGGGTATTCTTACATAATTTCAATCCAATTTTATTATTAAACTACAAAAATATGTCGAATGGTTTTATCAAAATTGAGTTATTTCTTTTTATGGAGAGTGAATGATCAATATAATATTCATATCTCATAGCTATGTATAGTTGCTAATATATTTAAAAATAATTTAATATAACGACACTCATTCGTAGTACGGGTTCGAAAGCTAGTTCTCGTTTTAGTACAGCCGTATAGGTGTACTTTGATTCTCCAAAGAAAGGGCCATTCTCTTCTTAGTTCTGACAAATCTTTTCCAAGCAAACATCCTAGTAAAAAAAAAAAAAAGAAAGAAAGAAGAGAGAGTGAAACTAGGATTAATAACTGTAAAAGTCTTTAATGAGGCAGTATGTAATTAGTACCAATCAAGTAGGATATGACATCATTTTCTAGCTAGTTCCTTTCTATTCTACTTCTATACCTTCATGGTCTCTCCCCCCGCCTTAGCTTCTCCCATCCTTCCCCATTTTCGATCTTCTCCTCATTTATGTTTTTAACATGTGATGCCATAAGCAGCATGCACAGTTATAATATTCAATAGGAAAAGAAAAATATAGCATTGTATTTACGATAACACTAGATCTAGATGGACCTTATTATCCCTTTCTGCAGTAAGGACCATATAAGTTCATACTAATTGGGTACCCTAACTCATTGGCAAGACGAAACTTTGTCGTACTAAACAAACATTCAACTGCTTTTAGTTGCACCATTTTTCTGGGCGAGTTGTCTCTTGGTGGGCTTTAGTCGAAAATTTATATCTTCATATCACTTTCTCCCTTTGCACTAGATCAAACAACTCTGATTTATCATGTATGGCATGCACAAGTTCGTTGAGAGACTTTTGGTAAGTCATAACTTCTCAGTGGTGCATAGTCCACCCCTAATTAGTTTGAGATTTTACAGAAAATGTACTTTAAAATTATGTTCAAGGTGCTTCGTTCTCTTTAATGCATTTTGTTTATTCAACACCCATATTAATCAGGTAGCTGTTTTCTCAATCCTGCTGCATGCATTTTGTGTTGTAATGGTAGAGAGCAAAAGAACTCATATGTATGGAAATCCTAATCTCCTGTAGTTTGTTTATTCATTTTTGTGCCTAGAGGCGCAGAGTCTCAGTTTCCCTTGGACATTTCTAATTAACATTTAGTATTATTGTTGATCATTGTGTATAGCCAACTTGTACCGTCAAATTGGAGTTGAACAAATTGCTTGATTTAACTTTGTCCAAGTTAAGATCTATAATTCTTGCTTTATTATTATTATTATTATTATTATTATTATTTTTTGGGTACCATAATAATTCTTGAATTTGAAGGTAATAAAATGCGTCATTCATCTCTTTGCTTGCTACCCTGCCATTATTGTTGTTGTTGCTCTCTTTTTCAATAGTAGGTAGCCATATTGCCACAGTTGTGACCATAAGCACATTGACCAGAAGGCAAACGAGGACATAAAACCAGTAACGAAAAAATAACCACTGGCCAAATTCGTTGTAGCTCTGTTTAACCAATGTAATTGCACTATTTTATAACATTTTGCTCGCATTTCTATCAACAATTGTAGATTAAAAAGAAATATTATGTCTTGATATTTAATTAAGCATTAATGCATGCCTTGTTAGCAATACTCCGAATAATTCGCGTATAATTCACGAATCAAATTATTGAAAGATTCGGAAGTGTTAAACGTTTTTTTCACTATAAACGTATAAAACACGAATTACCGAATTATTCAAAAATTCATTTCAAATACTTTATATATATATAATCTTATAAGGATGAGTAGCATGAAGAAACATAAATAAGAAACAAAAAATAGAGGGGAAAAGAGATATGAGATTGACCGGCCATGACTTAAAAGCTTTTGTATATCTATGTAATGCGTTCTTTTTTCTTTTTGCAAATTAAATGATCGAGTAAACTAACATAAAGACATAAATGTGTTACTTCTAATTCTTATTTTCCTATACAATTTACAAATGTACATTCTAATAGAGATGTAAATATAGAAGAGAGAGAAATATTGACAAATATATATTATAAAATTATACTAGAATAAAATTAGTGGAACATTATACTAAGTAGAACATTTTACTCTAATTATATATTTGTAATATATAGTTATAAGCTAGTAGAACATTATAAGTATAACATTTTACTCTAATTATATATTTGTAGTATATAGTTATAAGCTAGTAGAACATTATAAGTAGAACATTTTATTCTAATTATAATATGTAGTTATAAATAAAATTATAAGTAGAACATTATAATAAGTTGAGTAAAATTTGTGGAACATTATAACAAAGAAAGGGTACAGCCGTATAGGTGTACTTTGATTCTCCAAAGAAAGGGTCATTCTCTTCTTAGTCCTGACAAATCTTTTCCAAGCAAGCATCCTAGTTGTTGTTGTTGTTGTTGTTGTTGTTGTTTTTTTTTTTTTTTTTTTTTTTTTTTAAGTGGAAATTTTATTGATAAAGATAACGAGTTTTACAAATAATTAGGACAAGCGTGCAACAAGTCAAGGCCGCCAAGTCCTTTCGAATGACAAATCCTATTCTCCTAAAGACAACAAACTCGTTAGAACTAGGTTGTCATTACATTCTTGCGGTCCCATAACTTTCTCATGCCCGCAATCTCTTAAGGAGCTCAATGACATGTTGGGCAAGAAACCAAAAAGTGTCAAACAAAAATATAAAAAGGAATGAAACAATCTTTGGTTAGCTCTACAAGCCTCCTCGTGTTTCTCAATTTCCCTGCCCGCAAAAACTCTATTAGGCTTTAAGCTTCTCCCACCTCAAAGACTCCATTCCCAAGCCCTACCAACGGAGGCTCCGATTTACATCAACACACGATGCCTTCCCTCGGACCAACCTGTAGACCAATACATCTCAGAGGTCGGTGTCGATCTTCCCTCATTGGGATCGAGTGAGAAAATTCTGAGAGCTTCCTTCTTCTTGTACCCCAGCCCTCAAAAAATGCATCACATAAAATATCTCGACATAGTCATTAGCCGGTATTTGAAACCCTGAAAATCTACAATGTGATGCATGGTCCCCAAAAGCATCTAGTCTTTTTTTTTTAAGTGAAACTAGGATTAATAACTGTAAAAGTCTTTAATGAGGCAGTATGTAATTAGTACCAATCAAGTAGGATATGACATCATTTTCTAGCTAGTTCCTTTCTATTCTACTTCTATACCTTCATGGTCCCCCCTTAGCTTCTCCCATCCTTCCCCATTTTCGATCTTCTCCTCATTTATGTTTTTAACATGTGATGCCATAAGCAGCATGCACAGTTATAATATTCAATAGGAAAAGAAAAATATAGCATTGTATTTACGATAACACTAGATCTAGATGGACCTTATTATCCCTTTCTGCAGTAAGGACCATATAAGTTCATACTAATTGGGTACCCTAACTCATTGGCAAGACGAAACTTTGTCGTACTAAACAAACATTCAACTGCTTTTAGTTGCACCATTTTTCTGGGCGAGCTGTCTTTTGGTGGGCTTCAATCGAAAATTTATATCTTCATATCACTTTCTCCCTTTGCACTAGATCAAACAACTCTGATTTATCATGTATGGCATGCACAAGTTCGTTGAGAGACTTTTGGTAAGTCATAACTTCTCGGTGGTGCATAATCCACCCCTAATTAGTTTGAGATTTGATAGAAAATGTACTTTAAAATTTTGTTCAAGGTGCTTCGTTCTCTTTAATGCATTTTGTTTATTCAACACCCATAATAATCAGGTAGCTGTTTTCTCAATCCTGCTGCATGCATTTTGTGTTGTAATGGTAGAGAGCAAAAGAACTCATATGTATGGAAATCCTAATCTCCTGTAGTTTGTTTATTCATTTTTGTGCCTAGAAGCACAGAGTCTCTAGTTTCCCTTGAACATTTCTAATTAACATTCAGTATTATTGTTGATCATTGTGTATAGCCAACTTGAACCGTCAAATCGGAGTGGAACAAATTGCTTGATTTAACTTTGTCCAAGTTAAGATCTATAATTCTTGATTTATTATTATTATTATTATTTGGGTACCATAATAATTCTTGAATTTGAAAGTAATAAAATGTGCCATTCATCTCTTGGCCTGCTGCCCTGCCATTATTGTTGTTGTTGCTCTCTTTTTCAATAGTAGGTAGCCGTATTGCCACAGTTGTGACCATAAGCACATTGACCAGAAGGAAAACGAGGACATAAAACCAGTAACGAAAAAATAACCACTGGCCAAATTCGTTGTAGCTCTTTTTAACCAACGTAATTGCACTGTTTTATAGCATTTTGCTCGCATTTCTATCAACAATTGTAGATTAAAAAGAAATATTCTATCTTGATATTTAATTAAGCATTAATGCATGCCTTGTTAGCAATACTCTGAATAATTCGCGTATAATTCATGAATCGAATTATTGAAAGGTTTGGAAGTGTTAAACGTTTTTTTCACTATAAACGTATAAAACACGAATTACCGAATTATTCAAAAATTCATTTCAAATACTTCATATAAAAAAAAAAAATCTTGTAAAGATGAGTAGCATGAAGAAACATAAATAAGAAACAAAAAATATAGGGGAAAAGAGATATAAGATTGACCATGACTTAAAAGCTTTTGTATATCTATGAAATGCATTCTTTTTTCTTTATAAAAATCAAATGATCGAGTAAACTAATATAAAGACATGAATGTGTTACTTCTAATTCTTATTTTCCTATACAATTTATAAATATACATTCTAAAATAGATGTAAATATAGAAGAGAGAAAAATATTGACAAATATATATTATAAAATTATACTAGAATAAAATTAGTGGAGCATTATACTAAGTAGAACATTTTACTCTAATTATATATTTGCAATATATAGTTATAAGCTAGTAGAACATTATAAGTATAACATTTTACTCTAATTATATATTTGTAGTATATAGTTATAAGCTAGTAGAATATTATAAGTAAAACATTTTACTCTAATTATAATATATAGTTGTTATAAATAAAATTATAAGTAAAACATTATAATAAGTTGAGTAAAATTAGTGGAACATTTTAATTATATTGACAAATATATATTATAATTTCTCTTTAAGTGTACCGAATTTTTGAAATCCGAATTTTTATTTCAAAAAATTTAATACTTGTATAAAACATATTACGTATTATTAACGTATTGCGAATTTTTGACCGAATGTTTCTAACATGTAAACAAATGAAACTCGAATTATTCCTGTACCGAATAATTCCCATATTTCGAATTGCTAACAAGGAATGCATGTCGCCATAATTCGATTTGTTTTGTTTTGTTTTTCTAGGTTCTTCTCTTCCTTACTAGCCTGGCAGAGGGGCAAGGTCCAACACTTGTTAGACAGCGCGACGCGTCGGACGACAGCTTGAGCGACGGGATGATGGGGTTGATCATCATCTTGGTATGCTTAGGTGTACTTGTGCTGGTAGGAGGTGTTTATTACGTTGGGTGGTGCATTAGGAACAGGAGGAGGAGTGTTAGGGTGACCGAGCTACAACCCGTCCAGCCAGCCCCGCAGCCGCTCGAGGAAAGATTTGAGTACTTTGCTTTTCAGTTTGATGGTTAAGATTCAGAGTTATTATTTAAGTTTATATATTTTTTTAGTATTACCCCCCTACTAGATGAGCCAATTAGGATTTCCCCCAACTAGATGGGGAAATTAGGGTCTCCCCCCTGAGTACACCAAAAAAAAAAGTCAACTTGCTATTTTTGACCGTGTTTTTTTTTTGTGTGCACTAAGGGGGGAGACCCTAATTTCCCCATCTAGTTGGGGGAAATCCTAATTGGCTTATCTAGTATAGGGGTAATACTAGTTAACCCTAATTTGATAGTACTGGTTGTGGTTTACGTTTATAACCTTGCTACTTTATGTTCAAAAATTTGTGTTTAGTCTTCATAACTATGACCATTAATGTAGAACGCTTAGGCGGACTGTTATAGTTATACTGTTTTCTTTTCTTCTTCTTTTTTTGTTTTTATTTTTTCGATAGAGATACTATTTAATTTCTGAATAGTATTCTAATGGATAGTTAACACTTAACAGGATAATATATTTTAAAAGATATAATTAATAAAGAAACAATCATATATTGTAATTTGTAACTAGGATAACATAAAAGGTGAAAAAAAATCAGTAACTATACTTTCTTTGGATCTGAAATGGTCACAAAGGGCATAAAAAAAAGGAGCTTTTTTTTCGATAACCATACCAATAGTCCAATATATATAATAATTAACAGCAATAGGCAAGAGTTCTGCATCCAACATACACGATGGTTAGCCCAAGCAGCTAAACCTACTGCACTCAAAATTTATTTGTTGGGTTCTTGATCACGTACTACAACATTGTCACCTCCAAATACTAAGCTAGTTCCTGTCAGAAAGCATGCTAACAGATCGAACTGCTACTTCTATTACTATCATTTATGCCTCCCCAGGTTCATGGGCTTTGTATCTACGCACTACTGCTCCAAATATCCTTCCTTCATTATCATCCCATGTCATACATCCGGTTAGCTCCAGCCTGACCTGTTCCCCTGAAAAAAGAAGCATCAAATCTTACAATAATAATAATGATATTGTTGGGATAAATAGGAAATATATGGTCTAGAGAAAGGTTAGACAAAAGGATAGGAGGGGGCTCTTGAGCCACTTCTCTGAATGCTAGTAAGCATTTTTCTACCTCCATGGTGCATCTTCAAAGTAAACTACTGCCTCTGCCTCTGTTGGCTGCTTTGTGCTCAAACTTAACATCATTCCTAGTCTCCTATATACCATGTAGAAGAGTAAAGCAGAAAATGCCAGCATGCCAAACATTTTGGTCACTATTGTTACACCATATATATCATGAATTGGTGCAACCATTCCCTTGATATTTCACCCTCAAGGTTTTGTAGTCAAAGCACATAAAGGTTGAAGCTTGAGTCTTTGATGTTTTGCTGCACCACATTACCACAGTAACATCATTGAAACTACTGTCATGAATTCTTCATTCCAGCTCAAACAATCAAAATTTGAGTCGACAAGAAGCTTCCTTGGACGTTTCAAGAAGGAACTTCTATCGATGGAAAGATTTCTTTGCCACGTTAGCATTCTCCAACTCTCTGCAGTCACCTAAATTCACTTTCTCTCCTAGATACGTCTTTCTTGTTTGAGGGGGTTTCTCCACTTGAAAATGCGCTTAGACCTGAGTAATTTTCTCTACATTGTTGAAAAACTGAACAGTTTTAGATTTGCGTATATCCGGACCGATCATGCATGCCAGCCCTATTGTTGACGTTGAGGGCTTGTTAACCCGGTTGATTAATTCACCCTCTAATGTAACATTTTCTTGCGTGAAAATGAAAATGATTTTCAATTCCCTTGTTTTATTAGAAATATATATAAAACTAAACGTAGAAACTACTTAATGATTTATATTTATATTTATATTTTATTTTGGAGAAAAAATTTATTAATAATGATAACAAGTTTTATAAATAATTAAAACAAGCGTACAAGAAATTGCGCCACAAGTAATTTATGAATGGCAAATATATATATATGCGGTCAGGCTATATTGACACCACTAATTGACACCGAAAAATATCTAACGGTCGTGACTTATTCACCAAATATACACCCTAAAAAAAACGGGCTTGAATGGTAATTTTACATTCTTCTTTCCTCTCTTGAAACAACGTGAAGAACAAGCTATGAACGAATGAATGTGAAGAACCCTTCTTCCAGCTAGAGCACTCCAACGAACAAGCAAAATAAAAAAAATAAAAATAAATAAATAAATAAATAAATATATATATAGATAGATAGAAAGAAAAATTCGTGAATAACCTTGTTGGCCAGTCGGTGTCAAACACCCATAAGGATTTTTTTTTAAAATTTTTCACTAGTACTTATGCACGCACATCGTGCGTATTTACATCCAATTTGTTAAAAAAAAGAAATCTAACGAAAACAAAAGATTTTCTGCTAATTCTAAAGTAGAACGAGTATGCCAACCGTGCTACGCATCAGTGTTTTTTCAAAATTTTAAACCTGTCGCTCTAACATCTCTCTGATAATATGATTTTTTGAATTCTAGTTATAATCTAAAAAATAATATAAAAACATTAGGAGGGGTTGAATATAATTTGAGTGACGTGAATGAGGTTTTCTAAATTATTTTAAATAATATGAAGCTAATTCTAATTTCAATAAAGTGAGAGAGTTTTTGGTAAATTATTTAAAAAGAAAGGAGCTGATTAGAATAATTAAGGGAGGTGGTTCAATAAAGTGAGAGAGTTTTTGGTAAATTATTTAAAAAGGAAGGAGCTGATTAGAATAATTAAGGGAGGTGGTTCTAAAATCATAAAATAAAGAGATTACAAATACACAGTTCGGTTGAGAAATTTTCCTCCTAAAGATCGGCTATCATATAGTGTAGATATGTATATGTGTTATGATACCTACTAAATAGGGGTGGGCAATGGGCCGGGTCGGGCTAGCCCGGCCCTAAACATTTAAAGCCCTTCAGATATTAGGGCGAGATTCGGCCCGCCCTAAAGTCGATAGATAGGGGCGGTCGGGCCGGTCACAAGTCTAAATCTCAAGCCTCGACCCGACCCCTAGCCTCTTTAAGGGCTTTAGGGTCGGAGCTTTAGGGGCCGGGCCTATATATTTTCTTTTTTTACTACATCGGTTTTAAAACTCATTTATATTACAAAAATGTCAATAATCTACAAACTCAAAGTCCAACCAATCTAAGTAATAATCTTGTATAAGTCCAAAAATTTAAAATGCACATCCACAATCTAATGAATCAAGTACATCGAGAGTTGAATTTGTTCTTCCTTGTACTCAAACCTCACTAAAATTACATTTAACATTGAAATACATAGACAAATAATTATATTATCATTTTAAAGGAAGAAGTAATAGATATAAAGAAGAAACATAATAGTTTTGGTTAGGGGTCATGGAAGTTGTTAAACTATTTGTAATATCATAAATTATTTCTATAATAGATTCAAACAAATATAATATTACCTTTATTCTAATTTAAAAGTGATTCAAGCTTTGTATATGGAAATGAAAATATTGGCTTTTGAACAAGTGATGGAGAAAGGTTTGAGATTACAAATGTCATTTTTCTGACAAAGGGTGTTTTTTGGTTTCTATGTTACAAATTAAATGTCTGCTCTGTATTTTGCTTTAATGGTGTGGAAGGAAACCTTTAGTTTTAGACTTGGCTTGGATGTGAATAAAAATATAATTTATAAGAAATAAGTGAGAAAAGAATTTGAGAATAATAAGTTATGGACTTTGACTTGATGATCAAAGGAATAAAGTCTTATTTTTTATTAGGCTAGTGCTCATTGTTCTTCGGTACGCTAAGTTGACAAGTTTTTGTTATATAAAACAAGTTATTGGAAGTACCCTTGGGTGTAAAGTGATGATAAATTTAAAGCCGACAATGTTATTTTAATTGAAAATATTTAACAAAGAGTTGGACAATTATGGTATGTGTATTTATAGTGAAAGTATGAAAACAAGGGGGTAGGTTAGGGCTTGGTTGGGGGCTTGGTTAGGGTCGCCTATGTTTTAGAATCTTAGCCCCTAGCCCCCGCCTCTAGAAAGGCATTAGGGCCGGCCCGGCCCGGCCCTAAACTCTGTGAGGGCTTTATAGGGCTTAGGGTCGGGTCGGTCAGGGCCGGGTTAGGGTCGTTAGGGCCAAATTCCCACCCCTACTACTAAATGTGCGTGTGTTACACATGTAGAGAAGAGTGTATCTAACATAGTGGGGCCGGCTAACAAAACAAAAGAAATTATAGGACTCACGTTTTCTAGAAAAAGTAGGTCAAATATTTGAATCTTATATTTACCAATTTACCCTTCTCCAATATAAAATTTACTAATTTCACATATTTTAGGTAGGGGTGTTCATGGGTCGGTTCTTACCGGTTTCAGTTCTGGGTCTATTTTTAGCGGTTCCTATCGGGTTCGGTTCTTTCGGGTTTTTTCTTATATTTTGAAAACCCAGACCCATACCCATTAATTAAGTCGGTTCCGATTCCGGTTTCGGTTCCTTATCGGGTTATACATTTTTATTGCTAAAATTATTTTTTTTAGTTATATAACCGATATAAAAGTTGGTTTACGGCAACTATAATACTTGTCATCGATATTTTTGTCCTCTCATAAGAAGTAATGGTCCTAAATTCAATAATAATATTTGAAAGTTATCTAAAAATTTTAAATACATTCTCATACATTATATGTATGTATATATTTTAAATCGAACATATGTATATTATACTATACGTAATGCGTCATATATAGAATAAATACCACATGTACCACAATTGTTATTTAGCATTACACGTATTCGTTATCTAATATATATACATGTAATATATCAAGCACGTACACGTTCATGCATTAGTTAATATAGACAGTGCATAAGTTAATTCATAGTATCACGACTATACATTGATAGGCGTGAGACACGTAAACATTATTATTAATATTTATAATACACATATTTAATGTAATATTATAAAAGATGCATTTAATAACACACATTCACTATTATGCTAAATGTTATATATATTTAGTATAATTTTATACCTAACAAATATAGACTATATATAATACTATATATAATAATAATGTTTGGGTTTGTTTTTATTTAGTGTAATATAATATTAAATTCTATATATCAAAATCAAACTAATCGGTTCCGGTTTCGATTCGGGTACCCATCGGTTTTTTACTATTCGGTTCTTGCGGTTTCGGTTCTTTATCGGGTCGGTTCTTGAAGACCCACTTTAAATGGGTCTAACATTTTAGGACCCAGACCCGCTATAAATGGTTCCGGTTCCGATTCCAGTTCGGGTAATTGGGTACCCATGCACACCCCTAGTTTTAGGTGATATAAATCAACAAAATAAGAGGGTAAAACTGGAAAAGAAAAATCATGTAGATGGAAAGGAGACCATCTAATTACCTTTATACCCTTCTATTTTATAACTTATTATCCTCATTGGGTTGAACAAATATCAAAATAAATGAAAATTAATAGGGACAAAAGCAGAAAATAATACTATAGATAGGGGGGTTTTATTTAAAGTAGTAGATATATACTAATATGGGTCTATGAGATCAAATCTCAATTGACATGTGTCAATATATCTTTTACCTTTTGAACTTAATTACTGGGTCGCACTTTTTATAAAAACTAGATTTTTGGACCCGTTCAACGAACGGGGGTCGTTTTTATATAATTTTTTTTTTCACTTTATTATTATATATTAAAAATCTTACTTTCAAACTATATTGAAACTCAGACAATAAATTAATTGATCAGAGTTTCCCGCGCCAATAATTTCTTAGACTAAAAGGCTGCTTTTTTTGTATCAATGGGCCTTTAGATTTCATACCCGTTCACTAAACAAATGCCCTTAAATAAAATGATTTTTTGTTGTAAGAAAATTTGCAATAATTTGTAATTAAACATAGCATTTATTCTTTGATGTTAGTTTCAATGCATTTGTATTTAGTTTTTTATTTTTTATTTTATTCTATGAGGTTAGTTCGATGCATTTGTATCCAGTTTCTGATTTCCCGTTAATTATTCTTTGAGGTTAGTTCGATGCATTTGAATCTAGTTTCCGATTAATTGTTAATTATTCCTTAAAGTTAGTTTTTAGCATTTGAATCCAGTTTTTGATTTCTCATTGATTATTCTTTGAGGTTAGTTCGATAGAGTTGTACCCAGTTTCCGATTTTTCATTAATTATTGATTGAGGTTAGTTCGATGTATTTGCATCCAGTTTCCGATTTTCCATTAATTCATTGAGTTTAATGCATTTGCATCTATTTTCTGAATTCATATTAATTAGATAGTTTAATGCAATTGTATTCAGTTCCCGATTCTCGTTAATTATTTCTATGAGGTTAGTTAACTCTGAAAAACATATAGTGCTCAATTTGTTCCATTAGCTAGAGATGCAAAGCGCATCACAAATATACTGAGAATCCATTACATTAGTTGGTCGCTTAATTGGTTAAACTCTCTCCAAGATTCATCCTATTGCGACAGGGAGACTTTAATTTGTACTTCTTTTTCTGATCCTTGTTTGGTTTGCTCTTAGAATCTGAGTAATTCTTTAAAAAGAAAACTGCACAAGGGCTGCATAATGTTACGCCAAGGTATGAAGATTTAATGTATTGTCAATATAAAGGCTTAACTACATAAGACAAAGCCAAATGAATTCTAAGAGTTTTCTCAATAAAGACTCTTCATTTCATTAGGTCTGCAATTGAGCAATTTTAAATCAATGAAAAGCAATACAACAACAAATAGCTTGCTTCAAGTTCTTTTAGATTTTTTTGGCACGAATTGTCCTTGATATTTTTTACTTGATATTTTATTTTTAGCTCACGTCTTATCTTGGTCACATGTTTTAGTTAAATTTCTTTTTCAATTGAAAGAAATTTATTACAAAAAAGGAATGAAAGTTCAGTTTTGCATTTTTATGGACTGATTAATTGTCATTCAGCAAGAAACTTCAAACATATATACTCCTTTAAATTAGTACGTATACAACATATTATCAAAAATATAATCAACAAAGAATTCAGACAATTAGGCGACTATTAGGGACATGCATGAACATTCCCAGTGAGCGTTTGATCCATAGTTGATATCTACAGTGGTATACCACACTTCACTTGTATTGCAAAAAATTGAGACTAAGCAACAAAATGAAATGTCACAAAATTTTTTTTTTTTGATATATGTCGAAGTGATGGAAAACAAAGAATATCTTTTACATACCCACCAAGTTGTTCAATATTTTTTGAAATGATACAACAGAATATGTTTTTCTGTCGTGATGCTATTAAGGAAATGAGCATTCCCAATGAAATAAACCAAGATGACCCTAAGCTCGTACACAACTTCATAACAGCTTAAGGTGAGCAATATGCCTAGCGCCGTCCCACACTCCCCGCTTTATGATACCTAAAAGCAACAAATCAACCTATCATGAAAAAAAAACAATAATAAACAAAAGTATAGTGATCTAATAATAACTCAACAATATACAATATTACGATAAAAAGTCAAAGAAATCCAATAATAAGTGCAATGTATTAGTAATCTAAGTAAGAAAATGTTGCCTAAAAAGAATCTTATGTGCTACTTCTTACCAAAGGATTGTCAACGTGTTGATATATATGCGAGTCTTTGAGTATGGTGAGTGTCCGGAGTCGGCTCCGAGTGTAACGGGTATCCGTATGTCTAAGGTCAAGCCATGCTGAAAGAGTTGTTGTATGTGGGCTTTGTGCACATCACATGTCACTTAGTTTAATTATTTTCTCTGGACGGAGTTGCTATATGGAGTTGTTAAAATTACTGTAAAATAGGTATGCTAGTGTAACGTTCAAACATGAACTCCGGGTAACGATCAATTACAATTTTAAAAGGTCGCATGTCTGTACTTCGAGTAGCCCACCTAACAAAGTTTGGCAAATATTAGAAACCAATAACACAATTTACATGCGGCAATGAACATCCCATCCCAAAAAGTGAACATCACTATAATTCAGAGGGGAATTCGTAAATGACTTCCCTACAATCTGCACTTATTTTTTATTCTTTAAAAATCATTCACACTTTTGTTGAACGGAGTGCATGGCCAAGTTTCTGTATTTTCACATTGTTGGGCCAATCGTTCTTCTCCACTTTTTTTTTTTTTTTTTTTAGACCAACCTGATCAAATCAACTAAAACTCCAGAAAAAGGAAATGGCAACCATATTCACAATTTATTGAATTAACATGCACATGTGTTTTTAGTACGATATAGAAATATAGGAAGGACAAAATTTGGTTTTCTCTTTTCATTTCCCAAATAAAAGTGGAGAATACTGTTTCGACCAAATATGATCAAAACACCAAGTGTTGATGAAAAGACTAAGAACGTGAGAAAGTAATTAGAAAAATGATGGTGATCGGGAATGATGAGATCAGTACCTTGCGGTTGCCCTACGCATCCAAATTATCGGTGGGATCAAGTCTCAAGAACGAAGTTGAATGAAAAAATAGTTTGGTATTTATATAGGTAGAGTAGAGAATCCTTGTAGATCAAGTATTCTTGTAGTTTGAGTCATTGTGATAGAATATAACTCTCAACTGATAATTATCTCTTTGATAAGAAATGAATCTGGACATAAATCAATGTACATTAGTGGCAAGCCATGTGGCTAAGGTTCAGCCTTAGACACATGAGTTAATGGGCCTGTACATTGATCCATGGTATTGCGAATTGGGCTTTAGCCCTGTCGATTAAACGAATAAAGTGGAGACTCCTACCAATGGACGCTTTTAACGTAGGTGGGGTCAAACACGCCCTCTTTGGCATGCGAACAAAGTTCATATGGCAAAGAAGAAAGAAAAATGAGCGAAATGTATAACGAAGTGTTGTGAAAAAAAAAATATTTGGAAAATTGACTGTCGAAAAAAATTCGTGAATTATCGGGACCGAAATAATGTCAAACTAACGTATACGGGACGCAATGTAGTTAAATAAAAGATGGCCGAAAAGGCATAGAAAAAAAAAAATAATAATAATAAAATATGCACAGAAATAAAATTGCAAAAGAAATCGATTGCCGAAAATTGTACCAATCAACGCAGCGTTAATAATATCTGAAATTTGAATTCGACGATGCGTGCCAACAGAATAGCGATACTCGGATTATATTATTAAAAATTAAATAGAGGGGCAGTTTAGTAATAATATTAATAAAAGGAATTTAAAACGTAATTGGACTCAAAGTGTTCGGATAAGATAAGAATTGAGTGTAGAGATGAAGTCGGAGTTGGAGAAGAATCCCACCAGCACTGGAAAACCTCGTAAACCTATATAAGTGTCTGAGCCGCGACATCCCATCTCATAAAAATAATCTTCGCTCAATCAACCGAGCAGGGCGTAAGCGATAAAACGTAACGTCGTCCGTAGATACGGCAGCATTCGTCTTCGCCTTCGCTTTGACTAGCAGGCACGTTTTCTATCACTCATCTCATATATAAAGTTGTATCGGTTTCCGAAGGCGCCAGGGCTGGCCGACAAAGCAACAAGGCCTTGACACATCTGCGCCATCAATCGGGCTTTTACCATAAATCAGCTTCTAACGATGTTTCGGATCAAAGCGTGAGAATGATATCTCCAAGTCCAGAGCGAAATCCATGCAAGAAGAACACGAGCGGGATGTTGTCGAAGAACATCATGAACAAAACCCAATAAAATTTAGGCCCTAAATTGTGGAAGTTATAAAATCGATGCTTCAATGCTCTTTTGGCTTTCTCTTGGGTATGCATTGTAGTAGCTGACACAAGAAATCTCCACCGCGGAATTATCGCGAGCTTGTGCCTTGTAGTAGCCGACAATTATCAAATTCCTCAAACCACGCACCACGCTTTTTGAACCGCATAATGCTTGATCCTCTTTTTATTTATTTGCATTGGCGGGACGGATTGGAAGGCCTATCCAAGCTGATGTCTTCGCTCTTGCATTAGTTCATTGACTGTGTTTTTTAAAATCATTGAAGCTCCGGAGGAGCCATTAATGGCGTCGACCTCGATTTTGTCAAGATAACAAAATCGCGTTTTGAGGGTATCGGTGGATAGGGTTTTTACAGAGAACCAAACCGGCTGGTTTTTTTGTGTAAAGGTTGCCGGTGGTGGTCGTAGTGGTGGCCGGATTGTTAGTGGTCGATGGAGCTAGAGAAGATGAACAAAGAACAAAACCGAACTTGGGCTTGGGCTTGGGTCAAGACTAAGTGGGTCGGCCGGGTTTGGGCCCGGATTCTATTTTAAGTTGTGTGGGTCGTAATTTAAATGTTTTGTTTGGGCCCAATTTAATTAAGTTTTGGGACCGGTTCTATTTTGTTTTGTTGGGCGGTTTTCGACTTTTCGTGTCCGATTTTCGACACCTATCGACCCGATGCGTTATGTGCTTTTTTTCAGGTAGAAACTACCGAATATAATGGATGAAATATAATCGAAGAAAAACGGCGATAATAACGCAGACTTGGTGAGGTGGAAAGAAGGTGGCGATACAAATGGCCATCCGGAACCGGAACCGTCGATGGTCGCTTTTAAGGAAATCTGAGAAAATACTAGGACTCGAAATTTGAGATGGATGAAATTGAAAACGAGTTTGAAACGGAAGTTGAAGAAGATGAAGTAGTAATGGCTTACACACAATTAAATTGCGAGGAACGCAATTCCGTTGGAGCAAAGAAATAGCGCGAATTGCTTTGGAGTGGTGGCAAATTGCACCGACAACCGCCAATATCGCTCGCTAATCTTTACGAGAGCTACACTGTTTACAAAATGAATTTAACGAAGGTTCGGGCTCAAGAAATCTTCGCTGTTGATAATGACCAAAGAAAGCCATAACCGATTTAAAGGGTACATAAAATTTGAAATTGAATTCAAGGATTCAAATAGAAGTTTTAAAGGGTTTCCAAAAGTATACGCCGGATGGGATAGATTGCATCGCTTTCGAGGGAAGTGGAACTGGAGCGAGTTTAAAGTGCCGAACAAATTTCGAGGTAAGCCAAAACATAAGTATTGAAAACTATACCACGATTAAACCGTTGACTAACACGAAGTTATTTTTGTGTCTAACAGAAAACGCGAAAGTATACTACCGCACATTGAATTGGACAAGGAAGTGGAGAGCAATCTTCGGTTCTTCTTTCATGAATGCTCTGATGAAAGATTGGTAGATCTGAGCTACTTTGATGATATCGTCGATTTCCGAAATTATGGGGGTATCGAACAACGGCCCGATAGGTCCAAGGAGACACAAAGCGAAATGGCAAAGAAGAATAAGAGTCGTAAATGCAATATTCGGCAGCCGACAGCTGATAGTGAAAAAGAAGATGGAACGGAGTTAACACGGCGAGAATTAGTGCTGAGTTTGCCAAGCAAAAAAAGTGAACTGTACAAAAGAAGATGTGCCACAAGAAAACGGGCGAACGGAGACCAAGAGAGACAACCCACGGTACAATGTATGATGCCTCGAGGGACGAGACTACAATGCACCAAACATCCCGCATTTAAATATAATACATACGGAACACCAAGAGGAAAAGGTATGCACCGTAGAAAACATAAATATGTAAAAGTGTGGTGAAATGTAATATCTCGTTCTGGTTTGGTATATACAGGAAAAGAATGAAACAGTGATACGGACAAAAGATAGTGCAATGATCACAAAGTCGGTGAAAGAAAATAAACGGCAAAGCAAAATGCAGGAGCAACGAATCCAACAACCAAGCGGCAAGTGGCCGAGGGTAATACCACGCGATGGAGGAAAACCACGTAATCTGTTAATGGTAAGTTGATCGTTGATTTTATTATTGCGTTAGGGACGGTAAAGAAATGAGTGTCCAACACTAATCCGATGAAATTGGTAGTTGAAGCGAGATGTTCAAGTCCCGAAAACTAAGTGAAGGAGTCGCCGGGATTACGCCAATGAAAGGGCTCAAAAATATCAAAATGTGACCGGAATCACGGAGAACATCGGAGAATATGACGAGCAATGTCAATGATCTTCGATAGTATAAACCGTGTATGATAGTATTATTTTATCGGTTATTGCAAACTTGTGTTTAAGTCAAAAAATGATGAACGAGAGTTGTATAACCCATCTTTATCAAACAAGATAGCTTCTTTAAAAGCGTAAACCACCATTAGATCGGATTGCTCGTGAAATCTCACCGCGGCTTGGCGGAAACGCGATAAAACTACGGAGAGTTTCCTCCGTTGTTGCTTGATGTTGAAAAGAACTTCGGACTCCATTTGGGCGTTTGAGATTATGATGAAAACGCCTTGAAAACTTTTCGCTTAAGTCCTTGAATCGACGAATGAAGCTGGAGGTAATTAAGCTAAACCATACCAACTTCCCCTTTTAATGTAGAAGGGAAAAGTTTGCATTTTTAAAGCATCATCACCTCCGATAAAACCAGTTTGTTTGTGAAATTAATCACATGAAGCATAGGGCAACCCTCGACATCATCATATTGATCAAACTCGGGTTGTTTGAAGTCTTTGTTATGAGTAGTAGCCCTTTGGACGGGCGAGAAAATTTGTCCAAAATACCATCTTCAATTTGCCGATTTTCTAGTGTCGATTCAAAAAGGATCGGCTGTCGGAAAAGAGCTTTTTAATAATTTCTCCGACGTTGAGGAGTCATTAGATCCGTTATCTGTTGGATCATGATCATAGTCACGATGGCGCTATGGGGAAGCGAATGAGCGAGAAGAAAACGGCGAAGATTCATCGTTTCCGTGTTGAGATGATTGTGGATGGTACGCGTTGGGCTTTTAGTACGATAATGCTCCGGAATGATAGAAACCGTTCTTTGAAGTGTTTCACCATCGGGATGGTTCACGATCATGAGTCGATCATTATTCTGTTCACCATTTGAATTCCTCGGGACTTGCCAAAATTTGTAGGACCGTGGGGTGCATTCGGACGATTATGGCGGTACCTTGCCTACCGAGAACGTGACCAAGTGGGTGGAGATTTCGGCGGAGGTCGGGGAATTCGTTAAGCCCATTACTCTTAACTTGTTGATGGCTATTGCGCGAATATTGCCTCATCCTCTTAAACGATCCCACACTATTATGTCATTGGTGTGTGGCGTTGTGGTGTGACGGATACAACATCATCTAACGGAGCGCGTTTTAAGATGGCGCTGTAGTAATTATTCTTTTGGACCGGTCTTTAACTTTTGAAGAAGTGCTTCCGAGACATATGACTTACATTATCCGCGTCGATAATCGGAGAATCGTCGTCGAAGCAATAACCTCCGCACTGAATAATTTGGCGCATTGGTGGAACGACGGTATTTGAAGGTATTATGTTTTGTCGCCAAGTTGTCCTTTTTGACCATCATGTTAATTGATGATGATCGATAATCACATCGGGACCTTGAGCTCTTCGTATCGTCATAACTTTCGCGAGAACGTGATCGAGGGTGTAGTATAAGAACCCAGACGAAGCGCCAATTATGTTTTCGACCAAATATGATCAAAACACCAAGTGTTGATGAAAAAGGCGAAGAGCGTTAGAAAAGTAATTAGAAAAATGATGGTGATCGGGGAATGATGAGATCAGACCTTGCGGTTGCCTACGTACCCAAATTATCAGTGGGATCAAGTCTCAAGAACGTAGTTCTGAATGAAAAATAGTTTGGTATTTATATAGGTAGAGTAGAGAATCCTTGTAGATCAAGTATTCTTGTAGTTTGAGTCATTGTGATAGAATATAACTCTCAACTGATAATTATCTCTTTGATAAGAAATGAATCTGGACATAAATCAATGTACATTAGTGGCAAGCCATGTGGCTAAGGTTCAGCCTTAGACACATGAGTTAATGGGCCTGTACATTGATCCATGGTATTGCGAATTGGGCTTTAGCCCTGTCGATTAAACGAATAAAGTGGAGACTCCTACCAATGGACGCTTGCCACGTAGGTGGGGGTCGAAACAAATACATTCATGCAAGATAATTATGGGTGAAGTCGAAAAGGCATATCAATCCATGAACCATATTGCAAAGCAATAACGATGAAATTCAGTAACTTGTGCATTACAACATACAAAAAGAACTCCTTTCACCAACCAAACTTATTCAAGAAATCCCTTGTACCCTATCTTAAAAGGGTGATAACTATTACAACCAAGGTAAGAATCCATGAAGGAAAGTGGAGACCTGGGAGCTTTAAACTCTTTAGCCAATCAAGAGTTTCCTCCATAGCCAAGGTTATCAAAATAGTTATAACGACAATTCCAACCAGGATCTTTGTTATATGAGAATCCTGCAAGTTAGAGACGATATGTGAGAATGAATATATATATACTGTTAATTAGAATATCAAAACTCTAGATTGTCAAACAATAAGTTAAATTAAACAAAGGAAAACTTTGTATTGAGTGTCAACTAATGGCTAATATTCAGTATTGTTCCTCTATCCTCTCGACATTTATCTCTATCTCATTACTATTATTTGTTCTACATAAAAGCAACTTCCTTCCTCTCGACATTTATCTCTACCTCATTACTATTATTTGTTCTACATAAAAGCAGTTTCTTGCCATCTATTACAATGTACCAAATGTAAAATCTTCTGACATACTGCTAAGTATTACAGAACCTTAAAGAACCTATGCACCCAGAACAAAGCAATTGAGTCATGCACAATATGCATGTTTGTTAATTATCTTCCAAGACAAAAACAAAGTGGCTATAACTTAAGTAAATTTTAATATTTAAGTCCTTTAAGTGGCTTCAACTGAACATGATTAGTTGATTACACTGTGCAACTTAACGAAAATACCGGTGAACACCAAGGGCAAGAAACATCTTTTACTCCACAGGCAGAGAGGTACGACTAACTTAAGGTGTAAACTACTAATACTACAATAGCGTGTTGACAATTGAAATTAATTAGTTCATCAGCTTTACCAAGCTACTATTATCCACAAAGTTAGTGAGTAGTTATCAAATAAAAAAAAAACAATTTGGGAATTTCATCTCGTGGGGAGAGAACTATTAAGATATCGAAAAAGTCCCTTTTGATTTTTCACTTATTTCAAACACTTTTAATCACCAGGAATCTATCTCTACAAAAATTCCTAAGTGTTCTATGACCAAGGCCACCAAAACCAATTCATCCATTGCAAAGTATGTATGTAGAAGTAAAAATAGCTATCAAACGGTGCCACCTAACTCGGAAAACAATTATCAACAACCTATTAAAGTATTATTTTTTTAATCAACAGAAAGATAAGAACATTTGAGAGTACCTCAAAGCATTGTAATATGCTGCGACTTCAAACTTGGGCGTAACCAAGGTTGAATTTAACAGACTCGCAACACCAACACTATCACACTACTACAATCACCATTATAATATCTTAACACTGCCTTTTGGTCTTGAGCAATTCTAAGAAAAAATTGGATGAAATATCTGCATACAACTATAGAAGGAAAAGACTTTCACATATCAATTTACATACTAACCTCTCTGTTTAGAATCATCCAATCAAGAATCGTCTAAAGGGTCCTATGGAAAGCATGTTAACTTAAGAAAAAAAAATGGGAAAAAAAAAAAAACTCCATTAGATCTGAACAATCTAATAAAAATCTGAAAACCGTATGGAAAGAATTTAGTCAAATCCCAAAACTTCTCAGAACAGTGGTAGTGGTATAGTCCAACCGTACCACTAAAAAGTTTTAGAACCTTCAGGAATTTGACGTTTGCACATACCTCATAATTTTTCAGTTTGATGCCTAAATCCTTCAACTAAGACTAAGAATGGGAGGACATGTTCTCAATCAGTATAAACCCATTGTGGAGCCCTAGTAGTAGCAAAAACATAAAAGACTTCTTAATTAATTAAATTCCAAGTGTTAAAAATAGTGGCTAAGTTGCATGCTTGTGACATGTTTGAGAAATATAAAATTAAATAATGAGTCAAATATTATAAACAACAATTAAAAAAAAGTTAATATGACAAAGCAAGATTAGAATCATTAAGAGAAGACATATATAAAGAAAAAATCAATTGTGCGGGCACTTCAAAAATACTGTTGGATGCTTAGCATATAATTGGAGGAGGACTCGAGTAAAATAGCTAAAAGTATCAGAGTCAATGAGCTAACTACTAACTTTTGAAACAGCCTCAGATGCAACTCGATCTTGATGCATTAAAAGAACGATTTTCAAAGGAGAAGATTCTACAAAGCAAATGGGCTATATAAAATCGCTTACCGATGCGCCAAGTATTTGCGAAGTATTGTGCAACACAAACCATATGTATGGAAGCAAAAGCAACACCTAAACCCTTTATGCCATTGCTGCTTCTTTTAAAGTCTTCTCACCAACTCCTCCAATTTTTGTTCTGTGGGGAGCATTTTTTTTTTAACAATCAACCTAGTACACACCAAGTTAGGAAAAATTGAAGAGAGACCTCAACTAACCAAGTTTCTCAATCAAATTAATATTTGAGAATTATTTTTTCTCAAGTTAATAATATGAATATCTTGACTATTCAGATTTGCGCTATTTTTAATATCTCAAAACAATATTGAAGAGAATACACATGAATAACTTAAATGTTCAATGACAACAAAATTATGTGCATCGAACAGAGGCTCCTTATCATTCTCAATAGCAGCATGGTATCATCTTTCTTGAGAATTAATAAAAAATCTTATAAATGTTTTGAGATTGACATACTAATAAAAGAATAGCGCTATATCATCTTTCACAACTATGAGCAAGCTTTCACACATTAGGAGCAAGTGTTGGATGTGGGAATTTAAGCCAAAGAGCCACGGATTTCTATACCATTTGGTAAGAATAATATAAGCACATCTAGCCATCTTAGGTATATACATATCTATCAGGCCAACATTCAAACATAAGGATCTTTATTTCTACATTTCATGTGATTGTTCACTACAATAGATGCCGAAAGCATAAGCTTGTATGTATAGCATGAATCTATTACGTATAGAAAACTGAAACAACAATCAATTTATATCTTTGAAATCATATTATAGAAGTTGATTATAGGGCTCTCAATCCTCTAGTGTTTGGAGATTATTCCAGAATCATGAAGAAGAATGTTGGGTCAAGAATTCCATCATTTACGAAAGGTGTACACTTCAATACAATGTATATTATAAGCTTTATGAGACAACTTAAAAATTACAGTAAATGATATCAATATTGTCATTATCTTGGTCGTGCATTAGAGGAAGAAAGCAATGAACACACTAACCACATATATGCGTAAAATAAGTCTAATGGTACTACTATCATGCTATGGTCCATATGACTGACCATCACATCCAATAGTTTACTACTGGCATTGGAGTCAAATTGAATCAGTCATGATCATTATTTGTAAGCCAACAGAGACCATAATACCAGTGAGAGAGAAAATATACAATGTATATATAACCTGAAAGACATCTAGAAAAAAGAACAACACGCGTTAGTACATTGACAACAACCATATATGCAGGCCTGAGAATATCATGTTGAAAGGCATCTTAATTGAACAAATAAGCTTGGCAAACCTGGAAAGTAACTACAACTCGGTATTTAGTCAGTAGTAATGCCATCTCAACTTAGGGTTTCAAACGATGCAATTAATAGTCTTAGATTGTTAAGTATCTATATATATATATATACAACCCCGCTTTTAAGCGGACGTCCGTAAGCGGACTCAACTTAAACACCGAAATATCGAAATACGAAATATACTCACGAAGGGTTTTAGAAAACCCCAAACCTCGCTCATATTCTCTCTCTCCTGTTCTCTCTCCCATATCTTCATTCGTGATTCTCTCTCAATGTTATCGCGACTTTCACTCTCTCTCCTATTCTCTCTCAGTATTATCGCGACTCTCTCCCTAAGGATGCCACTAAGATCTTCTCAGGCTGCCCGTTTCTTTAGTCGTTGAGCTTAACCGATATTGAGTTCGACAAGCTAAGGAGTCTTGATATTTGTTGTCCTAAACTTAGGCACTTAGCAATAGAAGATTGTTTTGATGCTAATTTTGGTGACCCTAGTACGGATTGTGATTGTAAGATTGAAGTAGTTGCTCTAGTTTTTTATCTTTAAAGTTGAAAGTTGATTTAAGTAACAAATACTCTATTGAGATCCCGTCTTCTCTAGTGAATGCTGACTTTGACATGGAGGTTGATATAAATGATGAAGAAAAAGTGATTGATGAATTCAATTTGGAATATTATGTTCAAAGGTTGGAAAAATATCTAAGAGAAGTCTGCAATGTCAGAACACTCAGATTGTGAGATTGTTAGGTGCAAACTCTGTTGTTTCTGGGTTCAGAAGTGAATACGAGGCATTATATCAGGATGAAGCGCATCTTCACCATGACTTAGCACCATCCGCATCTAGTACCGCGAGCTTAGGACGTAAAAACTCAATAAATCATCATCCCTCTGAATGGTGGTTCGATGAAGATGGCTTGTTTAATCTAGACGAAGAAGGCCGAGCAAAAACGCAGCAGTGTGCTGTTGTTGCTTCAATTATCATTCGTAACTTCTCTTTTATGCTGGAAAATGAGATTATTATGGCTCAGCATCGTCATTTCTTAGAAACCGTGTTCCAATGCATAGAAGATCATTCCACTGGGGATGAGGAGCTTGTAACAAATGCTCTTGAGACAATTGTGAATTTAGCACCACTGCTGGACCTCAGGATCTTCAGCTCTTCCAAGCCGTCATATATCAAATTAAACGAGAAATGTGCAGTCCAAGCTATCATGGGGATTCTAGGATCCTCTGTCAAGGCCTGGCACTGTGCAGCTGCTGAATTTCTTGGTCGCTTAATAATAAATCCTGACAATGAACCATTTCTATTGCCTTTTGCGCCACAGATATATAAGCGCTTAGTTGATCTCTTGAGTCTACCAGCAATAGATATGCAAGCCGCAGCTGTTGGAGCACTTTATAACCTTTCAGAAGTCAGTATGGATTGTAGGCTGAAGCTTGCAAGTGAGCGATGGGCAGTCGACCGGCTTCTGAAAGTGATTAAGGCTTCTCATCCTGTACCTGAAGTTTGCAGGAAAGCAGCAATGATACTGGAGAGCCTGGTCTCAGGGCCACAAAATAGAGCTCTTATTCTAGCTTTTGAAAATGCCTTTGCAGAGATCCTCTTTTCCGATGGAAAATATTCAGACAACTTTGCCAGGATTTTATATGAATTGACATCTAGACCTAACAGCAAAGTGAGTGCGGCTCATGGCATTTGGGGTGTAGGCGTCTGATTTAGATTGTTCCAAGGAATTTGGGAAATCAAAGCAATAGAAATCTGAGTTTTCTATCACATTAAAACACAAGCAAAGACAATATATAACGTGACAAAAAATGAAGCTAACGGGAGACATGAATTTCATGACTGAAAATCCAAAAAAGAATAATTCAAAGTTGTGTATAGAGAGAGAGATATGTAAAATATAGTCCATCAAAATACTTCACATGGATACAAAAAAGACCTTCATAAGTCTATGGTATTTACATAAGTCTATGGTAGTACAAATTCAATCAGAGGAGGCCTATGTCAAAGGGATCAAAATAGCCAACCATCGATATCTGCCAGAAGTTCAACTACGTCCAGTTCAAAAGTTTCTTACTGAGGTTTAGAGGAAGAATGTTTCAACAACGGACGATGCTCACGGAAGATGTTGTAGCTTCTCTTGAAATTTCCCTAGATAATGCTTTATTGTAAGATCACGTTCCTTGGAAGTGGAGAAAACCATTTTCTCCAAGACCACGACATTCTTCCGCAAAATTTCCACAAATTTAATTCCATTTGTATGCCCTAGAAAGCTTTGAAACTCAAAAGACTTGAGGTGGTACATGCATTACAACGGCAGCCCTGTATCTTTGTACTTGTGTGGTGGACTGACCCAATTCTGTGTTGAAATAATACAATGATGGTTAAAACAGTTTACTTTGATAGGCTGATAGCCCCCAGAGTCCTGAAGTATTTGTGTTCATAAATAGAAAGGTACCTCATACCACTCAGTGCAATTCACAAATATCTCGCGCTTCAAGGCAACAACAAAAGCAAAATTAGCACAAATTATAAAAGAAACCAACAAAAGCTACCAACAGAAGGTACAATAACTTTAAAAGCAAGATTTTGTATTATATGATTGGTCATTACCGACAATACTTCTACACTAAGAGTTTCCAAATTAGGAGAATAGTTGAGCAGGTATATTATTGCACGAATGCAATCTCCGTAAAGCCAGGTTTGGGGCTTCATATACCTCAGACTGACGAATTGCAAATCTAACGTTTCAATTTGAGAAGCAGGCTTAGAAAGAACCTTCACTCATGAAAAGCCCAATATTAGAAAATCTGTTGACAAAACAGCAATCTCAAAAACAAATAAATTATAAACCATAAAGTTAAAATTCAAACAACTAAAGCAAAAACAGCATATTTCAGTTGGTGCAGAGAACCAGAGTTTATAAATCTCTACTTATGCGGTTATGCATCAATTGAAAGATTTACTGACCACCTCTAGCTTGAACTCTTTATAAACAGAATAAATTTATAAGTAATAGACTGCCTGGGAACAGCCCGCTTACAGAATTTGACCCAGTTACTTCATCGAAATACAAGACAGAGTCAAGAGATAAGTTTGCATCTTGAGCACAGTGATAAGCTAACAGACTGCAAACACTCAAGTTATCTGAAATTTTAGTATTCGACAGAAATTGCTACGACAGTTAAACAGAAGTCATAATGGTAGCAGTGAAACTTTTAAACAAAAGTCATAAGTAAAATTTCAAAAGTTCATGAGAACTTTTACACTTCAACATTCTTTTGCAGCCAACATCGGTCTTCAACAAACTCAAAACATGTTCAGAAAATTTCATATTACAAACAAGTTAAGAACATCCGAATTGTTATACGCAATACCATAGCAACAGGACTACAGTCTTCTAGTACAGCACGAATATATACTACATTTTTGCTGAAGAATAATAAATATGTGAAAGTACCTAAAATGCAGCTTGAGTTGAATTTAGGCACTCAAACACAAGGGATCATACTAACCTTAACTAACCATGGACACAATCTGAGTGTTCTGACATTGCAGACTTCTCTTAGATATTTTTCCAACCTTTGGACATAATATTCCAATCTGAATTCATCAATCACTTTTTCTTCATCATCTATATCAACCTCCATGTCAAAGTCAGCATTCACTAGAGAAGACGGGATCTCAATAGAGTATTTGTTACTTAAATCAGCTTTCAACTTTAAAGATAAAAAAACTGGAGCAACTACTTCAATCTTACAATCATGTTCCGTACTAGGGTCACCAAAATTAGCATCAAAACAATCTTCTATTGCTAAGTGCCTAAGTTTAGGACAACAAATATCAAGACTCCTTAGCTTGTCGAACTCAATATCGGTTAAGCTCAACGACTAAAGAAACGGACAGCCTGAGAAGATCTTAGTGGCATCCTTAGGAAGAGAGTCGCGATAATACTGAGAAAGAATAGGAGAGAGAGTGAGAGTCGCGATAACATTGAGAGAATAGGAGAGAGAATCACGAATGAAGATATGGGAGAGGGAATATGAGCGAGGTTTGGGGTTTGGGGTTTTCTAAAACCCTTCGTGAATATATTTCGTATTTCGATATTCCGGTATTTATGTTGAGTCCGCTTACGGACGTCCGCTTAAGAGCGGGGGTGTATATATATATATATATATATATATATATATATATATATATATATATATATATATATATAAACTACAATTCAGCTACGTTTATCGTTTGAATTATAATAAAATCAGACTTTGCCACATCAATTTATCTGTTTCTGAAATTTAACTTTATTAAACTCTAATGATCTTTAACTTATGCCTGAAATAGCTCTGAAGAGACAGTCCTAAGCTTCCACGTTTGTCTGAGACAGTTGTGAAGATAGTCCTTGGGTTTCTCATTCTAATAGCCATTTAAGCTACTTTAATGTTTTCAAAAACAACTTCTCTGTATCTAGTTCTCCTACACCTCCAATAGCTACATCATAATAATGTTCTCGACGACCCATGTTTGACAAACTGTTTGGTAATACACTTATTAGGAAGAAAAAAAATGCTCTACTTGTTGGCTATGATGTCTCTCATCCAAACACGAATTCGTACTATTGACTTTATATCGGAAAAATACATCCATAAACAAAGAATATATATAGAAACAATTAAAAGAAGATGGACTTGAATGCAAGCATGGTTGTTGCTTAAATTACAGATAATAAAGAGCGGTGGAGTGTGTTGGATTCATTGTTCGGGTCCAAGAATTAATTTCTCGAAGCACTGAACTTCCTCTGATCAAAAGAAACTTAAAGATATATAAATACCGTAAAATATAAACATCTTAGTTGTAGTGTGTTAAGAGTACTACAACATTTGAGTTGTTATGAGCTCGGTCCATATAAGAGCAAAAATGGTGAAAGGCTAGCATTCAAAAGATGTTGATTCCATTACAGTTTAAATGGGTGATTATAAGAACAATGCAGTGATTAAGCTCAACATACCACAAAATGATTTTGTTTTTGTCACATTTAATCTAAAAAAACTACATCTTCTATTGAAAGAAGTTCAAAAGTTATTGAGCTTATTTGCTCAAAAATCCCAAACTATTTGTTTTCCTCTAACTACATTACCGTAAACATAGATTTGAAATATTATTTACCACGCTAGTTGTGCTAGTAAAATAATGCAATTATTTTTCCTTAGCAATCGTGTGCTAGATTACTAATTTTTGTTACGTAACAGATTCATGGATTACGTAAACTTTTTTCAGAAAAATATTTAGGGAATTGAAAAGATATCATAGAGATAATAACTAACAAAAATCATGGGCAAGAAATACAAAAGGAGGTTCAAGCAAATCAATGAGAAAACAATACATTTCAAAGAACAATACAATAAGAGCAAGATCGATACTGAGTAACCTAAATGGATTGCATAAAACCATCATATAGTCTTGATTATCCAAAAAAAAAAAAAAAAAAAAATTTACAGGATCAATTTTCGGTCATATAGAGATTTTTTTTTAATATGATTTCAAGTTTTCAACTAACATTCACTAAATCCGTATTAATACAATAAACAATCTAATCTACAGTTCACAATAAGTTTTCATTAAAGGATATACTCGCCATCAAATTGATAAATAAAATTACTTGCGAACTTTAAACTATAGTGGCCAGCTTGGGCTTTTATTGGCATACTTATCACATTGTGGAAGACCATGAAAGATTGAAACACTCTAGGTATTGCTATTTCATGACTCATGTACATTTTTTATTTATGCTCAGAAAGTTGAATCAATGAACCAACAACTTAAAAGTCAAACATGAAAATCAATACTGAACAAATATGTAAAGAACAAAAATGATGAACTCATACTATACCGAAACAGGTCTATCTTAGAAGAAGGCAAACATCTTTTTCTTTGGATGTTCGCTTTCACTTGAAGTACGGAATCTGAATAATCAAACGAAAACAAAGATTAGAAAGCACCAAAATAGACTATGATAGAAGACACAAAAATTAGAAATAGAAATGTACATAGAGAGACACAAACCTGAGATTTTATGCGATGAACAAAACCCCATGAAAATGGGCATTAAGAACAAAACCCCAGTAGGGCTCGAACCCACAATCACCTAATTAGAAATCCTTATCCAGAGATTAGCATATCTCTAGTCCCAACCTTTTTTTTTCCGTATCTGTAGTTTACATTTGAAAGACATGCATGGCTGATATTTTTATATAATTACCAAAGAAGTGAAAGGAAGTGGAAGTTGAGAACAAATTAAAGTACATATATCAACATAGATTTGAATTATATAACTTGATCCTTTGTATAGGTTATTTTGTGACAAAAAACCCTGGAATGTATCGAAAACATCCTAACTATATATAAATCAAATTTCCTCATACAAAGAATAGATATAGGGAAGAAAGAAAGATAGTGTAACTTACATATCAATGCTATGAGTTTTGAGAGAGGCGTAGAACGTGGTCGATCTAGTTAACAGTAGATAAGAGTCTTTCTATCTCGAAGCACTCTAAACACCCTGTTTAACAATGTGGAAACCCCACAACAAAATCACACACAAAAAGATTTTTAAAAGCAGGTTTTCAAGCCCAGTAGTTATATCAAACTGTTGCTACTTGGTAAGAAATAGTAGAAACCACACAATCACATATGCTACAAAATATTCATTCTGGCTCAATAAGTTGTGAGTCTGTGTGTGGACTGATTTATACCATGGTTTAAAATCGCCATACCAACCAACCGATGTCTCTCATCTAAACATGAATTCATACTATTGACTTTATCTCTGGGAATTCATAAACAAAGAATATATATATATATATATATATATATATATATATATATATATATATATATATATATTCTTTGTTTATGAATATATATATATATATATATATATATATAAACAATTAAAAGAAGGTGGACTTGAATGCAAGCATGGTTGTTGCTTAAATTACAGATAATAAAGAGCGATGGAGTGTGTTGGATTCATTGTTTGGGTCCAAGAATTAATTTCTCGAAGCACTGAACTTCCTCTGATCAAAAGAAACTTAAAGATATATAAATACCGGAAAATATAAACATTTTAGCTGTAGTGTGTTAATAGTACTACAACATTTGAGTTAGTATGAGCTCGGTCCATATAAGAGCAAAAATTGTGAAAGGCTATGCATTCAAAAGCTGTTGATTCCATTACAGTTTAAATGGGCGATTATAAGAACAATGCAGTGATTAAGCTCAACATACCACAAAATGATTTTGTTTTTGTCACATTTTATCTAAAACAACTACATCTTCCATTGAAAAAAGTTCAAAAGTTATTGAGCTTACTTGCTCAAAAATCCCAAACTATTTGTTTTCCTCTAACTGCATTACCGTAAACATAGATTAGAAACATTATTTACCACGCTAGTTGTGCTAGTAAAATAATGCAATTATTTCTCCTTTGCAATCATGTGCTAGAGTACTAATTTTTGTTCCGTAACAGATTCTTGGATTACGTAAACTTTTTTTAGGGAAATATTCAGGGAATTGAAAAGATATCATATAGATAATAACTAAACCCTGTAAAGTTTAGTACAATAGAGACCCCTATATTTAAGTCTACAAAAATTGTGGAAATTCTACTCGTATTGTACCACAATAAATCATATTATATCAAAAGTTCTGAAAAACATAAGTTTGTAAAATATATTATACCAAAAAGAAATATTCAACGATCTTAATGATAATATCTTTGATAAGGATTCTGTCAAGTTAACTGAAATTGTTTCATTACTCAAAAAAATAAATAAATAAACAACCAATACAAAATATTGAGTAAGCAAGAAAATAAAAATAACCGCAATGAAAAACACGATCAACAAAATGATATTGAAAAGGCAGACCATGCAAAATTAAACAACAAATTTTCAGTAGAAGTTATAAATTTTTTGGTACCTGGTGGTGCTTCCACTGGTACTTGCTCCATTGAGTTTTTGAAAAACATAACCAAGACGCTGTAATAATGACCTAATAAAGATACTACTCAAATCACAGACATAAAATCAATATTAATTTCTAACGAACGAAATGAGATTATATCTGCAAACAGCGAGGCCACCGAGAAGCTTATTTCGAAGAGACTCAACTTGAGTAAGTGCAACACTGTTTTTAGGAAACTTGAATCTTTTCTGAACAACAGATGTCAGTTCCCTAATCCTCCCCCCCTTCTCACCTTTAACAAACCAAATAACCCAATAAGCAAAATATAAATATCGGGGAAAAAAATGAGAATTTTATTTTAATTTAATTTACCGAGAACTTTTGAGTACGGGTGGCACAGATGATGATTTCAGTTTTATCGCTTTTATATAATTGATAAATACTGACACTTACACTAACTAAACCCCTCTTTAACTACCCCATTTCAATCATTCTACTTTATCTACCTTCAGATCCAAAACAATCCAAATTCAGCAATAATATTATAAACTCATAGAGTTTCTTACACCAAAAGAAAAGTGGATTGCCAAGCATCTTCCTAACGCATAGTGTGGGTTCTTTGGTTAGAGCGAAATAGGAAAATTTTAAAAGCAAAGAGAAAGAATTGTAAAAGATCTTAATTGAAGTTAAAGAGACTTTGTATAATTGGTCGAGGAGCGATGCTAACTCTAGGGAGTTGAACTCTAGGGAGTTGAGATTTCAAGATTTTATTGTGAATTGGGATAATATAGTCTCAAAATCTTTGCATTTTTCATTTGTCGGGTTATATGGAGCGTAACTGTTAGCATCATGCTAACAATGTGGTGATTATGTGTGATTGTAAAAAGGAATTAGGGAATGAAATATAACTTTTCCCGATCAAATAAAAAATGCTCATAGTAAACCAACATTCCAAAATAACTACATATCCCATAAGCATTAAGATTGGACATAAAAACCCAATCAACTCAATCAATCTAATTTAACACTACCTGATTAATGACCGGCGTGTTCTTTAACATGCTAAAGAACGAATAATCAAGCATTGTATCAAAACTCTCCTGACGACTACGTCCACTAAACCCCTCTTTAAAATACACATTTTATATTCATTATTTAACATACTTCCTCTATATTCAGATCCAAAAACTAACCACATTCAACTAACAAACAACAATACCCAAAATGTCCAATTTATATTAACCAATCAATTCAATTAATATAATTACCAGACTAATAATTAAAGCAAATCAATGAATCTAATTATAATTAAAAGGATGATATGACATATCTGACAATTAATGAGCAGCATGTTCTTGGGCATGAGCAAGATGACGATGTTCTTCAGGAAGAGCAACCAAGTAAGAGAAAATCATCCCACCAAAACAAACATGGAAAATAGGATCAGGTGAACCGGTCAGAATATATTTCTGTCAGCCACAAACTGTTAACCCCAAAATGAACACATTAGAAAAAATAAAAAAAATAATAATATTATATATAGTAAGAGAATGGAAAGAGAGGGAATTTACCTGTCTTTTTTTTGCTCATCTCGGTCGTCATGATTGGAGGATGAGATTTAGTGGTGGTGAAAGAGAAGAGGTTTTGCATATCAGGAAATATCAAAATAAAATGCATCCACTCCATTCTAAAGTTTTCACCTTGTGCCATATATGGGTGGGCTTTGATATGAGGAAACTTGTATTCGGTGTAATTTGGATTCATGCATTTAATCTCTTCTCTAGTTGGGGTCCCCAAGACCTGACATAAAACCAAAAGAATCCTCATAGATGAAGCATGTTAAGAATGAACAGAAGTAACACCATCGACGTAAAGCAATTGTTAACCTTGATTACGTCTACCAGCTGGTCAACGCCACTTTCTCCAGGAAATAAAGGCTAAACAGCATAAACCACTCATTAAACACCAGAAGAATCCAGGATCCAAATGAAAAATGTAATTTTACACGCAAAATTCAAGTTCTGTGAAGTTATGGTATAACCAGGGAAAAAAAAGAAGGGGGCAGGAGGGGGTTATGGCTCAGAATAAATAGTCGGGGGTTTTGGATTTCCATTTTAAGTTTAAGTTTAAGTTGGAGACGCCCCCAAATATAAAATTTGAGGAGGTCAGAGTAATACGAAAAAAAATAAAGGAGATTTAAACAAATTTGGGGAGGTCTGACTAATTATTATTACATCCGATTTTTTAGGAGCCAATCATATTACTCAAGGTGCAAAATGGAGAGATATGGTGAGGAGAGAGAATGTGTACGAGCTTTTATATATATATAAGGATAATGATCTCTTTGTAGAAACTGGATCATCAGTACCTATCTCATCTGAATTTGTCTCAGTGCGCGCGTCGGGTTTGAATGAGATAATGAGCAACAAACTTAAACCCGAGTTTTGCAATCTGGAAAGAGTGCTTAGTTACAATTATGTTATTATTATCCAATGGGAAAAATTCAAAGCCAAGCAATAATGTCAATCAATTGCCAGCGCGGCAAACTCTATTTAACTGGTGAGAACAAAGCTAACAACGAAGTAAAATTGATTTTGAGAAAGAGAGATTAAGGTTTAAATGGAGAGAACGAATGATTTTTGTTTTTAGAGTTTTGTTCGTGGTGAATTCTTTGAGTTTGCGTTAAGTTGGGGTTTTCTTTTGTATCTCTTTTTAAGAAAATTGGAATTTGGGGAGGTCATTATAATTTGAAAATAGACAAAGGAGAAATTAACAAATCTAGGGAGGTGTTTCTAATTATTTAGCTCTCCTTTTTTTGAGGAGCCACTAATATTGCTTGGGTTGTAAAATAGAGCGATATGGTGAGAAGAGAGAATGTGCGCGAGCTTTTATATATATATATATATAGATAGTTAAATATAATATGAAATTATCTTTTTGCCCCTTAAAAAACAAAAAACAACAAAATTACCAAAATGCCCATATGACCCCCAGATTTTTATATAGAGTAAGATGTATGTATGACCAGACACAATAGCAACAACACATTTTATTATGAAAATTTTCATTTGAAACTTTTCCATGATATGAGAAAAGGATTAGTTTCTTGAAATATTATCCAACCAAATTTAGGGTACGTGATCTTGGACACACCCATAAAAACACTCCTGTACCCCAACTTTAAATTAAAAAAAAAAAAATAATTTTAAACACATTTAATTTCTAAATTACCATTTTTTTTATTAGGTGTACCCAAGACAAAACAAGTCATTTATTTAAAATACATCATGGGACCCTATACGTACTAAACCCTAGATATACTCTACATTCTTCACTTGTAACTGAAAAAGAACATATTCATTCATCTTCTTCTTCTTTCAAAAGAAAAAAGTGTTTTTGATTTCTTCTTTCAAAAGAATGAGTAATGAGTACCCAAAAGACGTGTTGTTATTTTTCTTTTCTTTTTTAATCATTTTGCCCCTATTGTAAATATCCCAAATTAATTTGGGAGATATTATTGGATTGAGGCGGTTATTGGGGTATGGCAAAAACTTAAGTTAGTTATGGGGTACAGGAGTGTTTTTATGGGTGTGTCCAAGATCACCCCAAATTTAAGTGGCAGCAAAGAACCAATACGTCCGGGTTTTTTTTGTCTTTATTTTTTTTTCAAGCTAACACGTTCTATAATTCAAGTTCCAATTATAACTTATAAGTGGAAACAAATGAATCTATCCCTTATTTTTACCATAACAGAAAATAACAGTGTTACAGTCCAATTTCAGTGGTATGTACATATGGTGATATGGAAGTAAATGAATCAATATAATCTTACCATTTAAACAAAAAGAAATGAAAAAATATTACTATATATTTATAGTAAATAAAAATCAGAATAGATAGTAAGGTGACAACAACGTTTCTTATTAAGGAAATACGGAGACTGTTTAATGTGAATGAGTTGTAGTAATGTTAGACGGACCCCACTTATTTGACCTACTCTTTGGACCTACTGATGTGTCAAAAGTCTTAATCATTGATTTACCTAAAAATACATGTGCGTGTGTATTGCAATGCAAACCAACATTATCCAAATAGTGAGTCGCAATAGTAGGTCTAAAAAATAGGTCCGTGTAGAACTACTCGAATGGGTTGTATGTGTTGTAAACGGCGGTGTAAAATCAACGACAGCCAATGGGATGTATACGCAAAAAAGAAAATGTTATTTCAAATCCTCAATATCGTTTATTAGCATTTATGGCGGAAACACGATATAAATAGAGAGGATATGTCTAAACCTTGATACAGTAGTACATACACTGATACACGTTAAACTAGCTAGTTCCAGATTTCTCATTCATGGCTTCTTTAGGTTTGCTAAATTTGTGTTTACTTTTGCTTAGCCTTCATTACCATGGAGCTTATAGAAAGAGTAGCTTGACATAAAACATTAAATTACATAGAGAACTAGAAATTCTGAACAAGTCACCAGTAAAGACCATTAAGGTATGTATTCGTAGTGTTTGTTTGTTGATTAAAATGTTGTTTGTTTTGACTTCCTTTTACGTGCACATACCCAGACAACAAAAGGTGACATTTTTTTTTTATCGGGTTAAAAGAGGTGATATATAATATATAATAGGACCAAAGATTACATAAAACCTGACATCTTCTCTTAAAGGGAGACATTTGAGGGAGGTCCTCAAAACAAACCAACACAACTAATCTAGTAAACTGAACAAAAACGGACAAAGAAGGCTTGCACCAAACACTACACCCAGACAACTCGCCCTCAGAGTGGAGCTATGAGAGAATCCCAGTTCACCATCATGTCAGCAAAGAAGAAATTTCTCCTGTCCTTATGTGCTCCCATCCAAAACCATAGGATTCCTTTGATATCCTTAATGATTCGATCAATCCTCACACCACCATTGCGGAAAATTACATTGTTCCTTGAGTTCCATAACCCCCATATGATACCATATGGTAGCAGACACCATAGCTGATCTGCAAAACCACTTGACATTGGAAGCTTAGGCCACTTCTTGAGTAGTTCACACACTGATGTAACATGGGAGATGGAGAGATGACAGAGATAACCCCATACTTGAAGTGACACCGAGCAGAAGAGGAAAAGGTGCTCAATACTCTCTTCCCACAAATGGCACAACGCACACCTGTTGGGGATGATCATACTAATAGAATATTTTTCTCATTACTCAAAACAATCTTGATTACACATTTATATATTCATTAGCTGACGTGAGTTAGTTAGTTACAAAAGAATGTTCTAGAACTACCTTTGTTGAGCTGGCTCTTTGTCTGTTGATGCTTCATTCTTTTGCTCAATTCCCTCCCTCAAACCGAAGGGATTAGAAAGCACTGAAAGCTTGCTAGTAAGAAAATGAAACCGTTGAGAAGATAGAGCTTTAGTAAGGACATCGGCAGTCTGATCCTTGGTGTTGAGATATTAAACATCGAGAAGTTTACTGGTGACCAATTCTCTGACATAATGGTAATCAATTTCCACATGTTTTGTTCTTGCATGATGTTTCGACCCCTACCTACGTGGCGAACGTCCATTGGTAGGAGTCTCCACTTTATTCGTTTAATCGACAGGGCTAAAGCCCAATTCGCAATATCATGGATCAATGTACAGGCCCATTAACTCATGTGTCTAAGGCTGAACCTTAGCCACATGGCTTGCCACGAATGTACGTTGATTTATGTCCAGATTAGTTTCTTATCAAAGAGATAATTATCAGTTGAGATTTATATTCTATCACAATTACTCAAGCTACAAGGATTCTCTACTCTACCTATATAAATACCAAACTATTTTTCATAAAGAACAACTACGTTCTTGAGACTTGATCCCACTGATAATTTGGGTACGTAGGCAACCGAAAGGTACAGTCTCATCATTCTCCCGATCACCATCACTTTTCTAACTACTTTTCTACGTTCTTCGTCTCTTTCATCACCACTTAGTGTTTTGATCATATTTGGTCAAAACATAATTGGCACCGTCTGCGGTTCTTATGCAAAACCGACGATCACGTTCTACAAAAGTTATGATGAATACTCGACGAGCCTAAGTTCTCGATGCACTTACTGACGATCATCGCGAATGTGTGGTTCCAGGTCAACCTGGCGGTATCGAACTACTCCCTCCTATTCCTTTTCAACATCCGACAGATACGACCCGCTACCGGATCCACCGATCGCCAAATTATTCATCACGGTTATTGCCTCTGACGATTCTTCGTCATCTGTTGCGGATAATGTCCATCATATGTCTCGAGGCATTCTTGTATTGAAAATATTACACTGGCCTTGTTTCATGCTGTCAGACGTCTTAAGCTTATTTCAAAGAAGGAATAGTCGAAGTTTATACTTGTCGAATATCCGCTGCACAAGTTTTTTCGCAACGTCTACGGATCGAGTCGCAGAATGGAAAAGTTACCTTAGCGTTTACAACATTGTCTCTAACACTCATACAATTAAACAAAGACAAACTTTGGTTTCGATAATGACTGATTTTCTTATTGATGATATTCCTATGTCGAAAGCATTACTCGATGAGGAAAACATCGATCTCTAATTGTCATTACCTCCCGGGGGCGATGACTTAAAATATTTATCGGATATATCAGCTAATTGCTAGATTTACACCGATAGTTCGCATAATAAGTCCGCCTCCGGTCTTGTTTGTGTCATCTTGAAGCTGAATGAAGACATAATTGAGAGCTCTCTACATTGGGGATTTGACGCGTCAAATAATATGGCCGAGTCCGAAACTGTCATTTGTGGTATACGCGACAACTCTTCACCGGGCTTACTAAGTTACGATTAATTATTCTAAGTTAGTCGTTAGCCAATTTGAATGATAATATCGCGGCTCGCGACCGATAGAATGGACGTTTATTTAGACTTCGCTCAACGAATTGCATGAAATTTTACATCTATTCATTATCAGATTAAGATCCGGCGTTATGATGTAAGGCATCATGATTCTATCGCATACTTATCTGTGGAAAATCAAGTCGTCACTGTTATGACAACACTGGATTAACCACTTATGCTGTAAGATGATTCCAACGAGCTTAGCACTGATAATGTCTCGGTATCTACCGACGATCATGCAGCTGACGATGCTCAGGAATTCCTGATGACTAAAAAACTCTATCACAGCAGCACAAGTCTCAATCCTATCCTTCGTTATTTGGGCAAAACGAACAATTTACTAGGCCTCGAAGAAATTCATTCAGGACTATGTGAACACCACTCCCGGGGGCAAAGTCTCGCTCACATAGCAATGACCCAATGGTATTGGTGGCCATACATGCCAAAGGATGTTAAGCGTTTGTCCGAGAAGTGTGTGCCTTGTCAAACACATTATATATGATATGGGTCAACTTCCCGCGACGAAGCATCATCCAATCCATAAACCTTGGTCATTTTCGAAATGGGGCTTTGACATTGTTGGTTTATTTTCGACAGCCCCTGACAGTGTTCGTTTCTTGCTCGTCGCAACAAGTTATTTTACTAAGTGAGCGGACAAAATTAACAAGTTGGATGAAAAAAACCGGACAAAAATTTGTTAGTCTGTTTCCAGTTCAATAGTTTCTCTTCTGTTATCATCTTTGCACTTTTCAAGATTTGGTGATCAATAAAGTTTTTCTTTCACTTCAGTTATAATGACATAATTTTGTTTCCATCGCAACATTATTATCGCTACGATAAAATCTGATGAAATTACCACGTTTAATTTTGTCAGTCTAAGTTGAACGCTTTTACGCTCGCTTAGTCGTTATTATCGCTACGATAAAATCTGACGAAATTACCACGCGTTAATTTAAAATCGATCCCTAGTTGAACGCTTTTACGGTCGCTTAGTCGTTACTATCGCTACGACAAAATATGGCGAAATTACCACGTTTAATTTTGTCAGTCTAAGTTGAACGTTTTTACGCCGTTAGTCGCTACTATCGCTCGGAAAAAAACCGACGAAATTACCACGCGTTAATTTTTCAAATTCTAAGTTGAACGCCGCTTATTCACGCTTAGTCGTATTATCGCTACAACAAAATCTGGTGAAATTACCACATTTAATTTTGTCAATCTAAGTTGAACGCTTTTACACTCGCTTAGTCGTTACTATCACTACAACAAAATCTGGCGAAATTACCACGTTTAATTTCGTTAGTCTAAGTTGAACGCTTTTACGCTCGCTTAGTCATTACTATCGCTAAGATAAAATCTGACGAAATTACCATGTTTAATTTCGTCAGTCTAAGTTGAACGCTTTTACACTCGCTTAGTCGTTACTATCGCTACGATAAAATCTGACGAAATTACCACGTTTAATTTTCGGGCCTAAGATGAAACGCTGAACGCATCGCTTAGTCGTATTATCGCTACGACAAAATCTGACGAACTTACCACATTTAATTTTGTCAATCTAAATTGAACGATTTTACGCTCGCTTAGTCAGTTACTCGCGCTATGTCAACATCTGATGAAGTTACCCCGTTTCGTTTTGTCAATTCTGCGTCGGAGCATTTTTTCGCTCAATCTAATTTTGCAAGCTTAAAGTTAGCATTGAGGGCGTTTCATTCTATTTCATTTCAACTGCATAAATCTACAACATTGTCAGTTTTCCGTAGGTATGTTATCTGACACAACAACAATATTCAATAGCAAACGCATACTTTATTTTTATTTATTTTTCATCAAAAGAAGTTTTAGCTCTATGGTATTATATTCACACAATTACCTAATCAATTGTCTTTGTCAATTATCTTACGGTCGCTCGATTAAATCTTCGTTTTCTTCTTCGAAATTTGCATTCACTTCGCTTAGCACTTTCGGTTAACTATCTTCCGCATTCATTATTTTTTCTAAGGCATTGCGCCGCTCTTTCTCAACGAAACCTTTCTTCAGCTTCTTTATTTTTTCTAAGGCATTGAGATCTTGCCACTCGAAATTTTTCGTCAATATCTTTTGCTCGTAATTCCTCCGTTTCAACCTGCGACAAAAATACAAATCTTTTCGTCAGTTTTTCAGACTTAACCAAAATTTTAAGATAACTGATAAAAAATACTAACATACCTGTTTCATACTGTCGAAACTATTTGACACCGCTTTATCATATTCTCCCAACTTTTTTCCGTCTTCTTCGGCAGCCCAAATTCAATTTTGATCGAAACCCAACAATTTGAGCTTAATATCCTAGCAGATCCAATTTGAAACTGATCAATCCTGGCCTAGATTATGCCGGTCAATCTTTAGTTGCATATCCAATTTGAAATTACCGACATCTCGTAGTACAGCGAAATTCCAGTATAGACTTAATTGTAAAACCACGCTCTGTTTCAACTGCGTGGTTAAATCGATCACTAAATCCATCTTTTTCGATCTCAACCTTCTTGCATAGTCCACTCGATCTCAAGTCCTTACTCTTGATTGTAGGAACCAAGTACCAAGAGCTAGTGGTACAACGTATAGCCAAAGATTTCCATAGATCACCAAGAACAACAGCAGTGCAACCATAACCATAACAAAAAATAAACGTGGACTCCATCCTCCCATATTTGTATTCATTGTCTTCTCATCGTATGTAGTTTTGGGTATTTGTTCGATTGCCTCCACTTCCTTCTTGGCCATCGCCGGCCTATCTTCTTGTGATGAAACTAATTGCTAGTAAATCTGTCGTTTTTTCTCATCGGCCAACACTGTATCAAATTTATCAATCCCTTGAAACGAGATCGCGCTGTTGTTACTCTTGCTGTATCTTCTAATGCAGCTTCTTAATAATCTTCTTGTTGACGAACTTTTTATGTCTCGTGACAAGAGCTGCTGCTGTTTTTGCTCCGAAGTTTGCATCCTCAATTTCCCCCAAATAAATTAATCCAAGCTATGTGTATTACACTAAAATCCAAAGTCTTCACTAATTTGGATTATTCTCAATTCCAACTCACCCAAATAAATTACTCCAAACCATGTGTCACCCACACAAGTCCGAGTTCTAATGTAACATGAGCTCTGACCGACCAAGAGAAGCTTATATTGATCCCGTGGATTATGACCTTGAACTAGTCCATCACCAAGACCACGCTTAGGCTTGACTTGAACCATTGGCCTCTACTTAGTTTTTTACGTCTATTGTTTTGCATATGGAGTTTAGCCGGCACTTACATAATATTTTTTAGATCTAGTTTTATATTGCTGGTTGATGGTTGCTGGTTGGATTCTTATCTAATCCAAATTCTTATCTATTCTGAATTCTAATCCGACTTTTTATCTCATCTGAACACTTTGAGTCCAATTCGTATTTAACTTCCTTTTATTACTATTATTACTAAACTACCCATACATTTAATTTTCAACGGTATAATCCAAGTATCGCTATTCCTTTGGCACGCATCGTTGAATTCAAATTTCGTATTATTACGTGACGCGTTCGGTATAGTTTTCGCCAATCGAATTTCTTTTGCAATTTTATTTCTGTGCATTTTTTATTTTTTCTGTGCATTTTCGGCCATCTTTTATTTAACTACATTGCATCCCGTATACGTTAGTTTGATATTATTTCGTTCCCGATAATTCCCGATTTTTTTTCGACAGTCAATTTTCCAATTATTTCTTTTCGCACGACACTTCGTTATACATTCCGCTCATTTTTCTTTCTTCTTTGCCATATGAACTTTGTTCGCATGCTGATAAGAGTCCAAAACTGTAGTTTTAACCCCTTAATAATCATACTGTTAGACCAATTATGTGAATAATAAGTAAGAGTTAATACTGATTACGTGTTTTTATGCATTTCAGGCTTCAAAGTCCATTATGTGCAGAAATGTGCCACTTTAGCGAGATAAAGGAGCAAAAGTCAGCAGAACTTCCGAATGCCATATCTTTGGACTCAGACCTCGGATTGAGGCCTACCTTATGTCAAAACGACCGGCTCGGAAAGAGCTTTGCAATGGTCCAAGCCTTGACCCAATCAGAGGAGCAGAAGTGGACGAAAAGTCTGTGGAAGCCAACTGCAGCTGAAGAGGCCTTTTGAATTTGAAGAATTGGGTTTTGGGCCCGATTCTCGGCCCAAAACATGGCTCCAAGCCCATGCACGATTTTTGGATCTGAATGTATAAGAACAAAAGCTTAACTCATTGTTAATGGCAGTTAGGTTAGGTAGATAGCTTAGAATAGAAAGTAGCCATTAGAATCGCTTCTAGATCTAGATTTAATTGTTTTATTTAATTAGTTTCAAATCCTGTATTAGATTAAACCTTGGAATCTTGCTCTTCAATTTGATTAGATCAATAAAGTAGTATTCTTTATCAATTTCGATTTTTGTCATTTCCATTTCTAGATCTAATTTCAATTCTTGTTCTTATTTCATTTTAGTCATTAATTTAGATTTCATTATTGTTTAATTAAGTAAATTTTAATGCTTTATATTATGTTTAGTTTTAATCTAAATGGAAATGATTATGAATGATTCAAGGCTAAACCTCCATTAGAGGGGTTGAGAAGCCTTGATGAAAGCTTAATTCCGTTTATCGTAGAAAATTAAGTAATTTCTATTCCACGTAAATAATTAGTTCACCATGAGAATGGGTTTAATTGTTCACATGCTAGTTATAAATTGGTAGAAATGCCATGTGTAATTAGGGATTAGGAAGAACCGATTGTTCAAGGTGCGTTCAATTCGATTACGACGACTCGTCGCTAGTGGATTAAGTTGAGTTAAGGTGGAATCAATCCCCCTCTAACTCCTTAACATCGAATCAACGTAGCATTCCCTTAATATTCTGATAACCGACTAGTTGCATTTCGTGGGTAGTTGCATCGTAGTCTAGTCCCCTTTTCGTAAAGCTCTCATTGACTTTAAGTAGAGTATTGAGACTAGAAAACAAGCATACGGAAGGACTAAGAGTGGAACGAATCACTCTACTCCACTATATCTCATAGGATTGAGAGTAGAAGAAGAAAACTTTGATAAACAAGCAACAAAAGATAGTTTAGTTTACTTACGTTGTGAATTCATCGTTCATTTCGTAGGTAAACTATTCATTTCACTCTTATCACATGCCAAAGAGGGGGTGGTGTTTCGACCCCCACCTACGTGGTGAACGTCCATTGGTAGGAGTCCCCACTTTATTCGTTTAATCGACAGGGCTAAAGCCCAATTCGCAATATCATGGATCAATGTACAGGCCCATTAACTCATGTGTCTAAGGCTGAATCTTAGTCATATGGCTTGCCACGAATGTACGTTGATTTATGTCCAGATTCGTTTCTTATCAAAGAGATAATTATCAGTTGAGATTTATATTCTATCACAATTACTCAAGCTACAAGAATACTTGAGCTACAAGGATTCTCTACTCTACCTATATAAATACCAAACTATTTTTCATAAAGAACTACGTTCTTGAGACTTGATCCCACCAATAATTTGGGTACGTAGGCAACCGAAAGGTACAGTCTCATTATTCTCCCGATCACCATCACTTTTCTAACTACTTTTCTACGTTCTTCGTCTCTTTCATCACCACTTAGTGTTTTGATCATATTTGGTCGAAACACATGAAATACAGGATTGTGAGCTAAGAAAATTGCACTAATGTTATCACAGTGAACCAATGGAGCTGAAGGTAGAGAAATCTTGAGATCTTTTAAAAGTACACATATCCAATAGATCTCAGCAGCAGTTTGAGCTAGAACATGATATTCTGCTTCAGTTGACGATCGAGCAACCGACTTTTGTTTCTTAGCAGACCAAGATAAAGGATTATGATCAATGTAAATACAGAACCCTGTAATTGACCTTCAGTCCATTGGACAGCATGCCCAATCTGCATCAATATATGCTTGTATTCTGAGATTGTTCTTTGTAAATGTATAGTCCCTTTTAAGTACCTGAGAATTCTTTTCACTGCTGATAAATGAGGAGCTTTTGGGCTTTGCATAAACTGGCAAACCATATTAACTGCAAATGAAATGTCAAGTCTGCACCATGTTAAATATTGTAAACCACCCACAAGTGATCTGTATTCCATGGGATCAGGTAGAAGTTCTCCAGTGTGATTGTCAAGTTTGCAACTAGTTGCAAGAGGAGTAGCAATAGGCTTAGCATCTAACATCTTTGCTTTTGTTAACAAATCAAAGGTATATTTTGTTTGAGACAGAAACAATCTTGTAGAGTTTCTTTTAGCCTCTAGACCCAAAAAATAATGGAGAGAGCCAAGATCTTTCAATGCAAAACAATTGCCTAGCTGAGAAATAATATTTTGATATACACTTGCAAAACTGCCAGTAATCAGAATGTCATCAACATATACCATAATATAAGTAATGGATGCTAAGTCTTTCTTAATGAATAAGGAGTGATCAACATGTGAGGTAGAGAATCCAAGAGATAATAGCGCCTGAAATAACTCTTCATACCAAGCCCTAGGGGCTTGTTTTAAACCATATAAAGATTTCAATAGTTTGCAAACATGAGTAGGTCTAGTATGATCAACAAAACCTTTTGGCTGAGTCATGAACACATCCTCCTTGAGATGACCATGCAAAAAAGGCATTTGAGACATCTAATTGCTTGATATCCCAATTATAGTAAACTGTTAGAGATATAATAAGTCTGATAGTTGGTGGTTTTGCAACTGGGCTAAAAGTTTCATCATTATCAAAACCATGTTTTTGATGAAAGCCTTTAGCTACCAGCCTAGCCTTATACTTATCAAGGGAGCCATCTGCTTTCTGTTTCAGTTGAAATACTCACTTGTTATCAATAAGATTTTGTGAAGGAGAATAAGGTACAAGAATCCAAGTACCATTTTTATTAGAGCATTAAATTTACTGACCATTGCTGCTCTCCATTTTGGATCTTTGTCAGCTTGAGTGAAAGAAGTAGGTGTAATAGGCAAAGAAGAAAGAGTAGTTTGAAGAGTATGAGGAATAGGATGTTTAGTGGTGATGAGAGATTTTGGTTTGAAAATGCCATTTTTGGCTCTTGTGGCCATAGAAAGTGTCAATAAGTAATGCAGTAGTAGTAACATAAGACTTATGATTGTGAGAATGAGTAGGTGATAAAGAAATAAGAACTTCAGTAGAATCAAAAGATGGTGGAGTGGAAGTATGAGAAGAAGAGAAAATGATATCATTGCAAAAGGATGAAAGAAGAAATTCTGTAAGAGACATTGAATTTGAATGTAGAGTTGTGTTTTTTAATGGAGATTCAGACTCATTGAATACAACATGCCTAGATATGTAGATTCGACCAGTTTGTATATCCATGCATTTGTAACCTTTGTGGTTTAAACAATAATGAAGAAAAATGCAAGGTTTAGACCTTAAATCAAGCTTATTAGTTATAGAAAGTCTTAACCAAGGAAAACATGTGCATCCATAAGCTTTGAGATTGGAATAATTAGGTTGGACATGAAACAACTTTTCAAGAGGAGAAATATTTTGAAGTGAAGCTGAAGGAAGTCGATTAATGAAATAAACTGAGGTAGAGAAAATGTCACACCAATATTTCGATGGCATCCAAGAATGAGAAATGAGGGTTCTTGCCATATCTAATATATGCCGGTGCTTACGCTCTACAATACCATTTTGTTCAGAGGTATGAGGGCAAGTGAATTGATAACTGATACCATGGGAGATAAGAATTTTTTTAAATTGAGTACTGATGAACTCGCCACCATTGTCAGTTCTGACACATTGTATTTTACTAGTCAAAAGATTCTCAACTAGAGACTTGAAAGATTGAAACATAGAGCAAAAATTAGATTTATTGTAAAGAGGAAATATCCAACAATATCGAGAATGATCATCCACAATAATGGTAAAATATCTAAAACCATTAATAGAAACAATGGGAGATGGACCCCAAAGATCAATATGCAGTAATTATAAAGGTTTTACAGTTTTACAAAATGAAGAACCAAAAGTAAGTTGAGTGCTTTTGCCCATGGCACAATCAGCACACAAATTAAAGTGTTTTAAACCTTGAAGATCAATACTGTTGGTTTGAAGAAGTTTGTGACTGCAGCAGATGGATGCCCAAGTCTTCTATGCCAAGTTGCAACAGGAGCTTTATTGGTGATGAAAGCAGAAGGAAATAGAACTTTACTTGACGAAGTGGAGAGATGAATGGGATACAAACCATGCTCAGTTGGACCTTTGAAAATAGTCCTCCATGTTGCAATGTCCTTAACATAGAAAACATTTGGAGCAAATATGAGTACACAGTTATTATCATTGACAAATCGATGGACACTAAGAAGATTGTGTTGTATTTGGGGAACATGTAAAATGTCTTTCATATGAAAGTTATGCAAGGAATTATGTGGTTTAACAGATGCAGAACCAGTATGAAGAATGGACAAACCTTGACCATTTCCTACAAGGACTTTGTCAACTCCTTTGTAGTCTGAGTGTATGGAGAGATTGGAAAGATCATTCATGAGATGATTTGAAGCTCCTGTATCAGCATACTAGTAGGATTCCTTTGATGAACTAGGACCAGGATAATTGTTAGATCCATTGTAATAAGAAAGAGAGCCATTGGGAGCTAGACCCATTGTAGTAAGAAGGAGAGCCAGTATATTGTAAAGTAGAACCATCATACAGTGAACCAGAACCATGATATTGAGAACCATGAGGCTGAGGTATAACATCATTGATATTGGCAAGCATAGCTAGTTTAGTATGTGGAATTCGTCCTGCATAGGAGTGGTTCATGCTACATAGGAGTGGTTCATGCGATTGTGGCAGTCAATTGCCAAGTGCCCAAATTTAGTACAAATCTGACATTGAGGGCGACCTTGTGAGGCATTATTGTAACCATTAAAGGTGCTGGCATTGTTGTTGTAGCTAAATCCATTTCCTCTGCCAGTGTTGTTACCATTAGTGAAACTATTTCCTCTGCCTCTATAGTTTCCTTTGGCATTGCCTCTATAAAAACCTCGACCAGTTCCTCTGTTGCTACTGTAATTATCAAACCCTCTTCTTCTACCAAAAGTATTTGACTGATTTTGATTTTGATTAAAAGCTACAAAAGCTTACACTGGATCAGCTTGAATATTGCCTCTAAGATCTTGTATTGAAAGTTCCTCACTGATAATAAGGCTATATATGTAATTCATCAACTTGTACTGGATCATTGTTCGACCTAGTCTTTATGGAAGTAGCAAAAGCAGCATACTCCTTTGGAAGACCTCTTAGTGTATGAAAAACCATATCAGCATCAGAAACTTGTTCACCAGATGCAGCAAGGCTATCAGCAAGAAATTTAAGGGGGTGTTTGGATCCTATTTATTTGTTGTCAAAAAGTGTTTATTAGTGAAAAAAATATTTTTTGAAAAAATAAATGTGTTTGGTTTCTATTTTTAAAAAAAATAGTTTTTCATCCAAAAAACACTTTTTGGTCCCAAAAACTTGTTTTATGATAATTAGGTAAAACTTGTTTTTCAAGTTAAAAAACTATTTTTCTTTGAAGAAAACACTTTGGGTGCTAAAGGCAAATGAACTCCTTGGATGTTTTAAACTTTAGTGATTTATGCCACAATATGCCAAAATATATCGAGAAACATAGTATGAATTATGATTTGATAAAATAGCTTTTAAGAAAAATCACAACCAAACATGTTTATTGAAAAACTGCTTTTAGAATAAATACTTTTTCATAAAAATGTTTTTTTAAGAAAAAATGATTTTTTGAAAAAATGAGAACCAAACACCCACTAAGCTTATGAAGATATTGCGCCATAGTAAGATTCCCTCTCTTTAAAGATTGAAGTTGTGCCTTGAGTTGATTAATATGAGACCTTGAAAGAGTAGATAGCCTCTTTTCCAGTTGTAACCATAATTGCCTTGATGAAGTGACACCAACAACATAAGGAAGTATTTCATTTGACAAAGTAGCGTTGATCCAAATCATTAACATTTGATCTCTTTTGAGCCATGTAGTGAAAATAGGATTGATCTTGTTTGTGGGATTTTTACATTCATCAATAATAAAACGAGAAGGGCAAACATTTGTACCATCTATATGTCCTAATAAATCGAAACTGTTGAAAACTGGCATGATAACTGTTTTACATAGCAAGTAATTCTCCCTATTAAGCTTCAGAGTAACTAGATTTGTAATGTTTTGAAATGAATATGATGTATTACACGATGGAACCGCCGTTGGAATAGAGAAATTAACTAAATTCAAACCTTGATCACTGATTGTTGAATGACTACGATCTTGATATAGAAATTGATTGCTTTGAGTTGGAATTTGTTGATTTTGAATCGGATCGCTTTGATCATTTGATTGACGATTAAGTTCATGTTGAGCTATCTGATCCATTGTTTGTTGAATAAGCACCGCATCAATATAAGAAGAAGGTTGTTGATTTTGATTGGTTCGAACCATTTTTCTTGAAAGAATTAGGGTTTGATGATTTCTTGATATTGATACACAAAAACTATAAGAAATTAATATGAATCTAGATGAAGATGAATCTAGATGAAGACGAATGATTGAATGATTAATTCAAATTGACTAAAGAAATCAATTTGAAACAAGGCTTCAAAAGAGTTTTAATGGTGGATCGAATCGCACGGAGTGTAATGGCTCTGATACCATGATAGAATATTTTTCTCATTACTCAAAATAATCTTAATTACACCTTTATATAGTCATTAGCTCTGATATGAGTTAGTTACTTACAAAAGAATGTTTTAGAACTATCTTTGATGAAGTGGCTTTTTGTTTGTTGATGCTTCATTCTTTTGCTCAATTCATACCTCTTCTCCTCAGGTTATTGACCGTAAGAATCACCAAACAAAGAATTTTATCTTTGAGGGAGGTTTGAGGGAGCTTTAATTCTCCGTACAATCTTATATGGGAAAGGAGGGATAGGAACCGCCCCCTCCGTATTAAGAAGGTGACGTTGTTGGCTGTGTTGACATCTACAAACAACCTTCATTGAGTCATCCTTTGCTCAAGAATCACAAAATTCAGGTACCCATATTTTTTTTATTAATATATATTAAGAGTGTTGTGATCTCTACAATATTACTTTAATCGTCCTATTAATTTCTTTTTTTGTTTCTTTTTCCCCTTATTATACAGACGATGCCTACTTATAATCCAGAAAGTTCACCTGATAAATCATTCTCAATGCCGATTGTCCAAATGGAACTGTTCCCATTTGAGCCAAGTCTTTTTCTAAGAAGTTTTTAACAAAGACTCACACACTTATAAATGTTTTTCCCGGTAAACATGTAAGTGCTTAATTTTGACCTCAATTTTATCTTTTATCCAATTTATTGAATGTCCTGATAAATCAAATTCTATTCTCATTGCAATTTAATTTAACTTTTGAGTGTACCTTTTTATTTCCTCAGCTTGCCATTGTTAGAACGGTACCGAATACAAATTTTTTTTACAGAGGAATTCAAGCAATGTTCAATATATATAACCCATCAGTGCAGCCGGGTCAAAGTAGTTCCTCTCAGGTGTGGGTAGAAAATGTTGGAATCTCCAAGAGTATTTCAAAATACTTGTGTGTGTGTGCAAAGTGGAGGAGATGAACTATGTGTGTTCTCTCCACTTTAGTGCATTGTGTTTAGTCCCACATTGGTGAACCACCACTAGCAAGTGAGGTATATGAGAAATTCCTCTATCATAAGGGCGTGCCCTTAGGATACAAAGGCTTTTGTGTTAGGAGGGAGGACTCACCCAAAGCCACACACGCGCGCGCCCGCCCCGCACCGAGTCGCGTCGCGTCGTGTCGGGATTGGGCTTGGGCTTATTGTCTAGTGGGTAGTGGCTTACCAATTGCCTAAACTTTTGCTTTTGCAGCAAGTTTCGGCTAGAGTTCTACTTCGACTTGGTTTTGTGAAACCGACTTTGAGTGGTCTTCTTCTCCCATCTGGTAACCGATTGATACCTCTATAAAAACACTGTTGTGTCCATAGAGGGGTTTGATTACAGAACAGAGAGAGAGAGAGATAGGAGCTAGAACTCGAGTGCACCAGCAAATCCTTTACAGGCCAGACGCATAGAGAGACTAGTACAACCTTCTATCCACCCTATACAGAAACCAGTACTTGTCTTCTTCTTCTTCTTCTTCTATTCTTACTGTCAGCCGCCAGAGAGAGTTATATTGCTGTTCTAGAGGGTAGTCTGCTCTAGTGCAAAGTCGTCACTGCTTGTTAACCATTGAATCCTGTGGAGGAAGACGCCACTGTTGCCTTTCTGCACCATTGGAAGGGGCGAAATCTTTCCTTAAGGACAGCCTAATCCGCGCCTTGGTTATTACCTATTATTTTGTCCTTGTCTTCTATTGTTTTCTTTTATTTACTTACAACAATCTTAAGGAAAGATTTAAGATGTCTACACCTGTTGACACCACGCCGATCAAAGAAACCAATTCTGGAGTCATGGAAGTTACTTCGTCTATGAGAGATCTTTGCCTCTCATGAATGCTCGCAACTTACCCAATGTGTCAAAGATTGAATCCTTTAACGGTTCACACTTCAAGCGATGGAGAGAAAGGGTGTTCACAGCCCTAGATGTACTCAACTATGTAAAGTATCTCACTGATACAACACCCATGGAGGGTTCTAATGATTTCGAAAGAAATCAAGCTGCTTGGCTCAATGGGAATAAGGTATGTCGTCATGCTATTTTGAGTACCTTGTCCAATGAAATTTTTGATATTTATTGTTCAAATAAGAATGCACATGATATATGGGAGAGTTTGAATAAGAAATACATAATAGAGGATGCTGGTACTCAGAAATATGCTATTGGGACTTTTCTAAAGTTTCATATGAGAGAGGATAGAGATGTAACGTCTCAAATCCATGATTATCATGTGCTGATTAATGATTTGAAAACTGAGGGTATTAATTTACCCGAAACCTTTGTTGCTGGATGTTTGATTGAGAAACTCCCCGAGTCTTGGAAACACTATAAAAATAGTATGAAGCATAAGCGCAAGCAGATGACCTTTGAGGATGTGATCATTCACATTCACATAGAGGAAAAGAACAAGACTCGGGATGAGGTGTTGTCTAAGGAATTCCATTCTAAAGCCAATATCATTGAAGGTAATCCCAACAAATCTAACAAAACCTCTAAAAAACAGAAGTACAACAAAAATAAGAATTTCAAGGTCAAAGGGACTTCTTTTAAAAGGAGTGTAATGGGCAATGGAAATTGTTATGTTTGTGGTAAACCCGACATAGGGCTTTTCGGTCTGCGGACATAAGAAAGACATCGATGATCCTCCCAATGCTAATCTAGTTGAGGGAGATGATATTATTGTTTGCTTTGTGGTGTCACAAGTGTTCATGGCCACCGGAAGGAAGAAGAAGCTGGGTACTAGATTACGGTGCCACCATGCACGTCCTGGTGGTGATGTTGAAGCCTTCTCAGACTACATACTAGTGAAAGATGAAAAGGTCTATATGGGTGACTCTGGGTCTGTTCCTGTTGAGTGAACAAGCAAGATTCTTCTGAAGTTAACTTCAGGGAAAACCCTTTCACTTAGTAATGTTCTTCATGTTCCTGAGATTCGTCAGAATCTGATTTCTGTGTCCTTACTGGGAAAAGCTGGCGTCAAGGTGACTTTTGAGAGTGACAAGTTCGTTCTGACAAAGAATAAGGGTTTTGTTGGTAAAGGTTATTGTAATAACAGTGGTCTTTTCATGTTGAATGTACTTGACAACATTATTATTAATAAGGATGAATCTACTTCTGCTTACTTGCTTGACTCTTTTAATATATGGCATGGTAGACTAGGACATGTGAATGTTCAGTATATGAAAAGGATGAAAGCATGTGGTTTATTGTCTGATATTTCGGATCTTTCTAATGATAAATGTGAGATATGTGCTGAGACTAAAGCCACGAAGAAACCCAGCAGAACTGTTTCTAGAGATAAAACTGGATTACTAACTCTTATTCATACGGATTTGGGTGAATTCAGAAGTACCATGTCTAGAGGGGGGAAGTTTTATTATATTACATTCATAGATGACTTCTCTAGGTACACCATGGTATATTTACTTAGAAACAAGCATGAGGTAGGTGAGATGTTTCTCAAGTACAAAGCTGAAGTTGAAAACCAGCTTAATTGTAAGATTAAAAGACTTCGGTCTGATAGGGGTGGAGAGTATGAGTCTAACCCCTTCCAGGACTTTTGTGACAAGAATGGCATTATTCATGAGACTACTCCACCATACTCTCCTGAGTCTAATGGAGTAGCCGAACGGAAAAACAGAACACTAAAAGAGATGATGAATGTTATGCTTGTAAGGTCTGGAGCTTCCCTGAACTTGTGGGGGGAAGCAATCCTATCTGCTTGCCATATACAGAATAGGATACCCAACAAGAAAACAGGGAATAAGACACCATATGAGTTATGGAAAGGTCATGTACCTAACCTGAAATACTTCAAAATATGGGGGTGTCTTACAAAGGTTCATGTGAACGAACCTAAAAAGAAAAAATTGGGACCTAGAATTGTTGATTGTATGTTTATTGGTTATGCTCATAATAGTGCTGCATATAGATTTTTAGTAGTAAAATCTGATAATAACCTTGTCGATGCTAACACTATTATAGATAGTAAAAATGTTGATTTCTTTGAGAATTTGTTTCCTTTGAAAATTGGCATTGAGAGGTTGGTTGCTCCTAGTGAACAACAATCAATAGATCCTGAAATTTCTGAACAAGAAATTCGGAAGAGTAAAAGAGACAAAAAATCCACCAATTTTGGTGATGACTTTTACACATTTCTTCTTGATGATGATCCTGTGACGTATAATGAGGCAATCAGTTCTCGAGATGCACCTTTCTGGAAGGATGTTATACACTCGAAACTAGATTCGATTATAGCTAATCACACATGGGAGATAGTTGATCTACCTCCTGGGGCGAAACCTATACGTTACAAGTGGATCTTCAAAAAGAAATTGAAACTAGATGGTTCCATTGAGAAATACAAGGCTAGACTTGTAGTCAAGGGATTCTCCCGAAAAAGGCATTGACTATTTTGATACTTATGCTCCCGTGAATGGCGGGATTTCTTCTATAAGAGTTCTAATGGCTCTAGCTGCTATTCATAATTTATTTATTCATCAAATGGATGTAAAAACTGCATTTTTGAATGGTGATCTTGATGAAGAAATATATATGATGCAGCATGAGGGTACGATAGTACCAGGGAATGAGCATAAGGTATGCAAGTTAGTTAAGTCTTTATATGGGTTGAAACAAGCGCCAAAACAATGGCATGAAAAGTTTGACAGTGTCATGATGTCTAATAGATATCACATAAATTATGCTGATAAATGTATTTACTTTAAATCTTTTGATGTGAATACATATGTGATTATCTATCTATATGTGGATGACATGTTAATCATGAGTCCTAGCCTTAATGTTGTGAGAAACACCAAGATATTTTTATCCTCCCAATTTGAAATGAAGGATTTGGGAGAAGCTGATGTGATTTTTAGAATCAAAATCATCAGAAACAGTGATGGCTATATGCTTTCACAAGAGCATTATGTTGAGAAGTTTTTGAAGAAGTTTAACTTTTATGATAGTAAGCCTGTGTCGACACCTTATGAGGCAAATAATGAACTTCAGAAAAATGCTCAACATGGTGTCCTTCAGTCTAGATATGCCCAAATTATTGGTAGTCTCATGTACTTGATGAATAGCACTAGACCTGACATTGCTTATGAAGTTAGCAGGTTAAGCAGATACACTCATTGTCCTAGCCAGGAACATTGGAGTGCATTAGAGAGACTAGCCAAGTACTTGAGAGGAACAATGAATTACGGCATACGGTTTAGACAAACTCCACCTGTGATAGAGGGTTATTGTGATACAAACTGGATATCTGATTCTCATGATATCAAGTCCACTAGTGGTTATATTTTCACCCTAGGTGGAGGTGCAGTCGCTTGGAAATCTTCTAAGCAGACCTTGATAGCTCATTTAACCATGGAGTCCGAGCTTATTGCTTTAGATAAAGCAAGTGCTGAGGCTGAGTGGCTTAGAAACCTCTTGGCAGATCTTCCTATTGGTACAAAACCGCCTCCAGCTGTACCTATGCATTGTGACTGTCAGGCCGCGATAGCAAAGGCAAAGAGCAAATTGTATAATGGGAAAAGCAGGCATATTCATCTGAGACTACAGTCTATAAAGCAGCTGCTGGAATCTGGAGTTGTGGCTCTAGATTATGTGAGGTTAGAGTTAAATTTGGCCGATCCTCTGACAAAACCGCTTAACAGGAGACAAGTGGTTGAAACGTCGAGGGGGATGGGACTTTTGCCTTAGATAGAGGGCGACACTGACGGCAACCCCACCTATGTTATTGGAGATCCCATGAAGTAGGTTCAAAGGGAAAAACAATTCATCTCGTCGCTCTGGTATGCTATTGTCTTTCTTTGAGACGTCCCACCCTATGACTAGATAGCATTATTGTATACTTTGTATAACTTGAATTGCAATGAGAAAGGATGAGTTATCTTACTCTTAATGGAATCCATAGTCCATTATTTTTTTTATGAGATAGTGTATTCTAACTGCTCTGTACACTTGATGGATATCCACCTACGTGAATGTAGAACTGGGTCGGTTCTTATGAGTATTTAGGCAAGTACTCTAGAGCATTCATGGAACACACAACGTACGAGGGCCAAAAAGCGCAACACCGCAGAACAGGCATATAATGAAAGAACAATGTGGGTGCATGTGCTCTATTTTACTACAAGGGAATGTTGGTTCAAAGATTTTTTAATCCACCACTTTCACGTATTATAAAACATGTTACCCTATGACTGGTTCAAGCCCGAAAAGCACCAGTATCTTATGCATTGTTTTTTTGATTCTCTCTGGCATTTCGTTAACCCTTTTCTTTTGTAATATCCTATTCCAAAATAGTGGGGGACTATTAGTATTTTGAAATAGTGGGGGATTGTTGGAATCTCCAAGAGTATTTCAAAATACTTGTGTGTGTGTGCAAAGTGGAGGAGATGAACTATGTGTGTTCTCTCCACTTTAGTGCATTGTGTTTAGTCCCATATTGGTGAACCACCACTAGCAAGTGAGGTATATGAGAAATTCCTCCATCATAAGGGCGTGCCCTTAGGGTACAAAGGCTTTTGTGTTAGGAGGGAGGACTCACCCAAAGCCACACACCTTGCGCCCGCCCCCTTAGAGCCAAGTCGCGGGTCCGGGGATTGGGGCTTGGGCTTATTGTCTAGTGGGTAGTGGCTTACCAATTGCCTAAACTTTTGCAGCAAGTTTCGGCTAGAGTTCTACTTCGACTTGGTTTTGTGAAACCGACTTTGAGTGGTCTTCTTCTCCCATCTAGTAACCGATTGATACCTCTATAAAAACACTGATGTGTCCATAGAGGGGATTGATTACAGAACAGAGAGAGAGAGAGAGATAGGAGCTAGAACTCGAGTGCACTAGCAAATCCTTTACAGACCAGACGCATAGAGAGACCAGTACAACCTTCTATCCACCCTATACATAAACCAGTACTTGTCTTCTTCTTCTTCTTCTTCTATTCTTACTGTCAGCCGCCAGAGAGAGTTATATTGCTGTTCTAGAGGGTAGTCTGTTCTAGTGCAAAGTCAGGCTGCTGTTAACCATTGAATCCTGTGAGGAAGACACCACTGTTGCCTTTCTGCACCATTGGAAGGGGTGAAATCTTTCTTTAAGAACAGCCTAATCCGCGCCTTGGTTATTACCTATTATTCTGTCCTTGTCTTCTATTGTTTTCTTTTATCTGCTTACAACAGAAAACGGTACAAACAGCATACAAGCTGGATGGATGGTGAGTTACCGAAATATTAAACCTGTTCAAAATAATATTTGGTACCTTAATAAACAAACTTGGATATGCAATTATGCATTACCAGTTCACTAAGCTGTTTGCTGGCCTGGTTATACACGGTATTGGATGAATTCCAAATTTAATTATATGCCTTTCGGATAGGGGCACTCATCATATTGGATTAGACAACCCCCAAAAAAAATAAATATTACAAATTTACTATATTACAAGTTTGCCATCAAAACTTAGGCCCAACAACCAATCCAACAGGTCTTGCCATAACGAACCACTCGGGTCGTCACCATGTAGTTTGAGCGCACACTCAAACGACTTCACCATGTGGTTTGAGTATACATTCAAACGACCTCACCATGTAGTTTGAATGTACACTCAAACGACTTCACCATATAGTTTAAGTGTACACTCAAGTGGTCTGTGCGTGTCGTTTGAGACAAAACTCCTGGTATTTTGCTAGACGATATGGCGGGGTCGTTTGGGCAGTCTCCAGGACGACAGAGCGGGGTCGTTTAGGGACTTTCTTAGGCGACATGGCTGGGTCGTTTGGACTTAAAAAATTCGGTTTGTTTGTCACAATGTTCATTTTAAAAATCAATTTCCACTTAATCAACCCAAACTCGAACTCAAACTCAAAAACGACTTCATCAAGCTTGGGCAAACTCGAACTCAAGTTTAATCAACCCAATCTTCCACCCAAACTCCAAAAAAACATCAAGTTTGAAATCATCAAGTTTAATCAACCCAATCTTCCATCCCAATCAAGTTTAATCAACTCAGTCTTTCACCCAATCAAATTTAATCAACCCAACCAAGTTTGAGTATATACTCAAATGGAACACGACTCGAATTGGGTGAAATCGCCAACTTCAATTCTCATTATTGATTCACAACTCAACACTCGAAGTATGAACAGAAAACTCGATTTTTTTTTTTTGTTTGGAGTTCAGTCTCGCAAGAGAAATGATACCGGCTACAAAAGGTTTGAAAAAAAGAGTAGCCGGTATGCGTTGAGGTGGGGGGTGGTGTATTGGGCTATTGTTGTTGGACTTAGTTGTCGGGCTTAGGCCGGAGGCTGCCCAATGCAATTTGATGAGTGCCCGATTAAATTCTAAGACCAAATATCCCTGTTCATCACCTGGTCCTTTTTCCAGCTAAGATGGAAGATGGCTTGAAATATTGCCACATAGGACATTCTATTTTGGGTATCTATACCCAGTTAAAAGATTGTTTCAGGAAAATCATGTTTGGTATTTGTTTGTGATGATAACGTGGACAAGTGTGTCTGCTAGGAAGTATCAGACACAATGTAAAGTTGATATGTAAACGCTATAGAACTGTGTCTGCGTGTCTTTGAACTTAGGTTGGATACAACGTCTGATTTTGTAGAAATTGGATCCCTGATGTACATAGGTTTCTGCCCAATTAGCCTAGTTGTGTGATTTTAGTGAGTGGTCTGTCATCTGTGATCGTCAATGACCCACTACTTTCAAATAGTGTTAATAACTTCATATTCACTCTGTTTAAAACAACGCTTGATGTTCAGAGTCTGTGGCACTGGTGAAATTGGGTTAATGAATGAAACCTTAAAATTGTGTGTGTGTGTGTGTGTGTGTGTGTGTGTTTGTGTGTGTTGGTTTGGTTTTGTGGTTCATTGAGGGAGGGAGTTCCCTAGGGTATGTGCAAACAGTGAGTATATCATAAGGAACCTAAAGCAAATACTTTTCTTCTTTTCTCTTTATAAGGATCTATTAATCTGGATATATAAGCAATTAAGCATAGTTGGATGCTTTATAAACATTTACTTATGTCCTGAGAAGATTTATGGATTTGTTGGTACAGTTGGTCCCAGTTGACAGGTTTTATGGATTGGACTTTGTAATTATTATACTTGAAACATTAATTTAATCTGATAAAACATCTAACTTTTTTGCAGAGAAGGCTCAAAGCGAGCAGGGGCCTTGACGAGGCAAAACAAAAGGAGAAGAAGCTTTCCCTCGAAAAAGGATTATCTAACGGTAATCTCTGATATTTTCTTACATTTCAATCATCAAAATGCTGAAGCCACCTAGATTAGTTGGGTTCTCTTGAGCTTGGAAATGACATTTGTGGATGTTAACTAATAAAGAAGATGTAAGAAAATGTGGCTTAAAAGAGAACAAGCACATACAAAAATAAAAACAAACTGACACAAGTGACCACTAATCCTAAAATAATCCCGCAATTAATACAGTTAGAAGCAATGCCGTTTGATTCCATTGACACCTTTTATGCCCTTCATATAATGTCTGTTGCCACCTAGGCACTAAGGTACACATAAAAGTTGAATGACACACTTGAGACCAAGACTCTGAGAGTTCTTTAACTGGCTAGACTCCGCTGAACTCAGTTAGAACTTAGAAGTACAAAGAATGAAGCACCAATTCCTTGACTACAATGACTTCATTTTGTTTCACATATTTGATGGTCCATTGTATTCTTCACTTTTGGTTGCTCTTTGGATCTCAACTCTCAAGTAATACAACAAGTGGTTCAAAGTTGGCAGATTTTGAAATAGTACGGACTTGGTGCCTTTTCCCATGTGATGTATCAGTAATATGTAAACCTTGATTGTGTGACGGAGTTAGACATACCAACCTGCTTCATTTGGTTATGGAAATGGTTGTATTAATTTCATATAGCATTGTTCCTTATTTCACATCATTACCTTGTCTATGATAGTAAGACCAAGCCTAGTGTCTCACCTTCAAATCATGGCACTTGGATCTTTGAGATTCTCCCTCCATAATCTTGTAGTTATCCTGGTATGATAGGATGTATTTCATATCTCATATCTCTATGGTGTAGGGAACTGTTGAGTTTATGATAAAGATGGATCTCATAGTCCTATTGTGGAGGAAACTGTTGTAATCCTTATTATAAATAGAGGACACGACCACCTTGGTCTGGGGTGTTTTTCCAGTCCATTAAACTCTCTCAATAAACAATCTTTCATGGTATCGGAGCCTTAGTCCAGCGACAAGATTTTTTTTTCCCCCTCTTTAACATCAATCACAATCACAATGGACGCAGGAAACACCTCTTCAATTGGTGTCATCGTACCCAACCATTCCGGGTTCATGTCAATCAAATTGGACAGGGCCAACTATTCTCTTTGGCTTGCTCAGATTGTTCCTGTTTTGAAGAGCAAGACTCTAATGGGTTTTGTAGATGGTACAAAACCATCTCCATCTGAATTCAAACGGGATGCTACAGGCACAGTGACAACTGAAGTCGATCCCGAGTGTGCTGCTTGGAATCAACGGGATCAAATGATCTTGAGTTGGATCAACGGCTCTCTCACTCCATCAGTGTTATCAACGGTGGCTTGCTGTACATCCTCACGTGACACGTGGTTGTCACTAGAAAAGAGGTATGCTTCTCACTCACAAAATCGCATTCTCCAACTGAGGAATGATTTGTTTACAACAAAAGGGGAAGGCCTTTCAATTTCTGATTTTGTGGACAAAATTAATCAGCTTGCTGATAATCTTGCCTTAGCTGGCAAACCTATTGAAGATGATGATCTTGTTACTATTATTATGAACAATGTTGGTTCCACGTATGAAGCTACAGTAAGTTCTGCTCAAGCCCGTGACACTCCTATATCCTATGATGATCTTGTGGCATTGCTTCTTAGTGCCGAAATGAGACTTAAGGCACATAACACACCTTCACTTGAAACCAATCCGACTAGAATGTATGCTCCTAAATCTCATCAGAACAATACTCGTGGTCGTGGTTCGCCAAATATCCGAGGATCTCACATGAATGGCAGAGGTCGTGGTCGTGGATTTTATTCAGGACCATCAAACTATGTACCTCAAGCTAACAATTCTGATCATCTTGTTTGTCAAATATGCAATCAACCAAGACACTCTGCTATAGATTGCTATGAGCGCATGAACAAAGCATATGAAGGTCGGGTTCCGACTTAGAAGCTCACTGCTATGGCAGCTACTGCATCATTCAACAACAATCCAACCACTTGGATTACTGATACTGGTGCATCGAATCATATCACTTCCGATCTAGCTAATCTGGCCATTCATGATGACTATCACAACAAGGATCAAGTTGTTGTGGGTAACGGTGCAGGTTTGGCTATAAAACATATTGGTTAAACTAATATATCACATGCTATGTCATCCTATAAAATGAACAATATTTTACATTTCCCTTCTGTTGCTGCTAACCTCCTTTCAGTACATCAATTTACTCGTGACAATAATTGCTTCTTTGTTTTCTTCCCTGGTTGTTTCTATGTCCAGGACCTAAAGACGGGGAGGACGCTTTTCCGCGGACAGTATGAAAATGGTCTCTACCCTTTTCACATTCATAATCAGATTTCGAGCAAGTCAGGTCATCCTTTTGTGTTTGTTGGTGTCCGTGTTGGTGCTCAAGTTTGGCATTCTCGTCTAGGCCATCCTACATCAAACACCTTATCTAGACTTCTGTCAAATAAATGTCTTCCTTTGAAAGGATCAACTTGAATCTCTTTTTGTCATTCATGTCCATTAGGCAAAAGTATTAAATTGTCGTTTAGTTTGTCGAATTCAATAACAAATTAAAACTTCCTTTAGAGTTGGTGCATTCAGATGTTTGGTGTTCTCCCACTATGTCTTTTAAAGGGTCGAAGTATTACGTTTTATTTGTCGATGATTTTTCTAGATACTCATGGATTTTTCCTATGCAATTTAAACGCGAAGTCTTTGATATTTTTGTCCGATTTAAGTTGCATGTTGAAAATTTATTCTCGGCCGAAATCAAAGCTTTTCAATCAGACGGGGGAGGCGAATACACTAAACGTGTTTTTCAAAACTTCTTATCAAATCATGGAATTAGTTTTCGTTCCTCTTGTCCTGACCATCCTGAACAAAATGGATTGGCCGAAAGGAAACATCGACATATAGTTGAAACAGGTCTCACTCTCTTGGCACATGCTCATTTGCCAAGCACATATTAGGTTGATGCTTTCAATACTTCATACAACTCTAAGGCCATACAACTCTAATAAGTTACAATTTCGCTCCAAACAATGTGTTTTTCTGGGTTATTCCCTTAACCATCAAGGGTATCATTGTCTCGATCCAACTACAAATCGTGTGTATTTATCACGTCATGTTGTGTTTGACAAAATTTGTTTTCCTTTTAAAGAGATCATTAACATGAAATCTGTGGCGGCAATCTCCCCAGACTCGTTTGTACCAATGATACAAATGGTTTCATTGCCTACTAATCATATGATGACGTCCAACTCCCATATAGAACCTAATGTCACTTCAATATCTACTCCACAAAATTCTACCTCATCTTCTTTCACTAGCACTGCCGGCCACATGCTAACTGAAATAACTCCACCCTCCAATAGCACCTCTGACCAATTGCCCATGGAGTCCGTCCCTTCACCCTCCACTACTATTTCACCTTCTACTACTAATCAAACCACTATATCCCAAGACCATGTCCCACAACATAACCCAGAATCTTTACCTCATTCAATGGTTACTAGGAGACAAAATGGAATACCAAACCAAATCCCAGATATGACAATGGAATTTCCAAACCCAAATTCAAGCCAAATCGCAAATGTGCCATGCATGTGATGTATGATTCTAATGTTGAACCAACTTGTTTTAGCCAGGCAGTTAAACATGCAGAGTGGAGACATGTTATGGGAGCTGAATTCAATGCATTGCAACAAAATGGAACTTGGTCCCTAGTACCTGCTAGTTCGGATATGAACATTTTGCCGAATATGTGGTTGTTTAAGATAAAAAGGAGGTCAAATGGTGATATTGAACGCTACAAGTCTCGGCTAGTCGCAAATGGTTTTCATCAACAGGAAGGCTTTGATTATACAGAGACCTTTAGTCCAGTTGTAAAACACTCGACAATTCGCATTGTCATTGCTCTATCCGTTCATTTTAAATGGCCCATCCGGCAATTGGATATTCAGAATGCATTTCTTCATGGAGATTTATCTGAGGATGTTTACATGCGTCAACCGCCTGGTTTTACTAATCCAAATTATCCTCAGTATGTGTGCAAGCTTCATAAGTAGCTCTATGGCTTGAAACAAGCCCCTCGCGCCTGGTTTAAGAAATTTTCAGACTATTTAGAAGAACTTGGTTTTCAAGATTCTAAAGCAGATTATTCCTTGTTCACTTTTCATAAAGGTGATTTGATCATGGTTCTTCTCATCTATGTTGATGATATTTTGATCACTGGAAATAGCCAGTCTCATATTTCCCGACTTATTACAAGCTTAGGTCGACTATTTTCTATGAAGGACTTGGGTTCTCTTAATTTCTTTCTTGGAATTGAGGCTGTACAAGACGCTAATGGTTTATATTTGACTCAATCCAAGTATATTATGGACTTGCTTCGCCGTACAAAGTTCCAGGATGTGAAACCAATTTCTTCTCCTTGTCAAACTGGTAAGAAATTAAGTCTGTATGATGGTGAATCTCTTTCTGATCCGAGTGAGTATCGCAGTGTGGTAGGAGCTCTTCAATATCTGACAATCACTCGTCCGAACATTTCTTTTGCAGTCAACCAAGTATGTCAATTCATGCACCAACCCACCACCACTCATTAGACTGCAGTCAAACGCATTTTGAGGTATCTGAAACATACTCATGATCAAGGTCTGTTCTATCGATCCGGCTCACTTCGCCTAGAAGCATATTCGGATGCTGATTATGTAGGGAATCCAGATGATCGACATTCTACAGGAGGTTATTGCATTTACCTTGGGTATAATCCCATATCATGGAGTGCTAAGAAGCAACGTACCGTTTCTCGCTCCAGCACTGAAGCTGAATATCGCCAATTAGCATACACTGCGGCTGAAACTTCATGGCTTCGGTCCATATTCAAGGATTTGGGTGTTTGTCTTTCAACACCCATTATTTGGTGTGACAATATCAGCTCGATTTCATTAGCATCAAACCCGGTGTTTCACGCTCGTACCAAACATTTGGAAGTGGACTATCACTATGTTCGTGAGAAAGTGGTTCGCAAAGAGCTTGATGTTCGTTATCTTTGCACTGAAGATCAAGTCGCAGATGTGTTTACCAAAGGCTTATCCTCTGCTCGTTTCAAGAAACGGGCAAACAAGCTTATGGTGCGATCTTGCCCCATTAGCTTGCGGGGGTGTGATAGTAAGACCAAGCCTAGTGTCTCACCTTCAAATCATGGCACGCTGGCTGCTGAGATTCTCCCTCCATTATCTTGTAGTTATCCTGGTATGATAGGATGTATTTCATATCTCATATCTCTATGGTGTAGGGAACTGTTGAGTTTATGATAAAGATGGATCTCATAGTCTTATTGTGGAGGAAACTGTTGTAATCCTTATTATAAATAGAGGACACGACCACCTTGGTCTGGGGTGTTTTTCCAGTCCATTAAACTCTCTCAATAAACAATCTTTCAGTCTACTCACTTTTGAGTTTTGACAGGGAAGTTGTTCAAGCGAGAATGAAATCCATGAACGTAACTCAGGGGAGATGAAACCACTCAGATTGTTAATCAGACGTGATTTAATTTGGAGTGTTCGTTGTTTTGGAAAAGACATGTATATTTCTAGTGAACTTTGGTATTTCGTGGGTTGGTATGTAAATAACAGTATTTTCCATTGGACCTCCATTAGATAGGGAGGATGCCGTAATTACAATTTATGTAAGATTTAAAACAAAAACAATATTTTCATTCCTACGTGGCTTTTCCAAGTCTAATGTGGCTGAAGTCCGTGGTATATACTCTTGCTCAGGAGTCAGGACTCGTGAAGAAGGCTGGCTGATTTTTTTTAATCTGCCTTCTATATTTTAAAACGGTATTATTTGTCTGATGTGTTTGCGTTGTCTGATCTTCTTGCTGAAGCTCGTCCTACTACACTGAGGTAGCATGGTCTGAAAACTTAACTACTGTAAGTTAGTGTGGAATTATAAACCAAGTTCTTGGCAATAAGCAACCCATTTAATGAGTCACAGGTGCCCTATATTTTTTGGGATACTGCATGCTTTCAACGCCGCTGTGCACTCTATTGTCAATGACCAGACCCTTTTTGGTGACGCCTATACGCGATGCATTTTTTCTTTCTTCACACCCCAACGAAATTGTCACAAGTTGTTTTTTGAAATATCTGAAGATCGTATTATGATTTTTCTCCCTAATTGAGTATATGCCTTTAAACCAAAATAAAATTCAACATATGTCATGAAACAAGATTATATTTCATTATTTCGTGCGATGGTCCCAAAAAACACATTTGATTTACAGTAGTGAGGTTAGGATGGTGCAACATCTGTGGTGATCTCATTTGTTTGTTCCCGAGATTCCAAGCTGAGCTGTAAATGTTAGTTAGGACAGCTGTAGTTAGTTATTTGATCAAGGGTAATAACGTAATTTACCAACAGCAACCCAGAGTGTTCTTGGCGCCAATATATAAACGTTTGCAACACATTACCAGATCACTCCAAAAATCCAAAAAAAATCTCACTCCTGAAACTCGCCATGGATTCTTTAGGTTGATTCTTCTTCTTTCTTCTTCTTTAAGAAATAACGTTACCATGTTTCAGTTCCAATTACTCATTACTCAAAACCCTAACCTGATGTTTCATTTGCAGAATCAAAGAAAGTGGTTGAAGAATCATTTAAATCAACATTCGTAGGACTTCATAAATTTCAGAAAGATATACTTTTAGCTGCTTCTAATGGAAATTTACAACATCTTAAAGGTAAAATTTTCAAGATTTTAGAGTTTTTTTAATTGAAAATTTGTGTTTTAACTATTTTTTATCTTTAAATTTGTAGAACTCATTTCGGGACTTGTTGAGGATGGGAAGAATGTTGGTGAAATACTTAGCAAGATCATAGATCGAGATGGGCAAACAGTTCTCCATATAGTAGCTTCTGAAGGAAATTTGCAACTGTGCAAATACTTGGTGGAAGATCTGAATCTGGATTTGCGACTTAAAACCACTGATGGTATATGATTCTTGATTCTTTGTTGGCTTGATTCTATTTTTTTTTCGCAATCTTGATTTTGATTTGGATTGATAGAGAAATTAATAGATATGCACTTTAAGAATTATGCATCTTTGGAATTGTTGTATCAGCTGGTTAACTTATGATTCGTTTTGCAGGTAAAACCCCATTAATCCTCGCATCTTTAGGAGGGCATATGGGCACTGCACTTTACTTACTAGATCAGGGAGCTAATCCTAATACAACAGATGATGCAGGATTTACTCCATTGCACTATGTTGCTGAAAGAGGTCCTTTTCCTTTGCCAAGTTTTCTGTTTCAATTGATGTTCTTTATTGCTTTGAATCACTAACTTGGGTTGGTGTTATCACAGGAGACAACCAGTTACTCGAATTACTACTTTTGAGAGGTTCTGAGGTGAACATTGTCTCAAGTCTCGGAACTCCCCTACAAAGAGCAGCGGGTGCTGGAAAGCATGAAGCACTTCAAACATTGTTGAATCACAATGCTGATGTAAGTTTTCGTTTCATAATTATGTAACTATGTTAATGTAGGCTGCACCTTATCGTAGACTCCTAAATATTGTGTAACAATTTTGATTCCTACGCTGTAAAACTTTATTGTTAGCTTTATATCTATTAGGACATCAACGACAATCACGCAGGCTACATTTTTTTTTTTACTAATTAATATTACCCCTATCAAAATCAGAATGTTATTTCATTATATTAGCTCTATCAGTAAAAAAAGAACTTTATAAAAGCTTTGTGTCTTATCTTATGCTATAAGACTTATAATGCTTTTCACCTGTATGAAGTTTTTTCAGTTGGAGCTAATATAATGTTTTTCCCCCTCTTCATTAAACTGATGTATGCTATATGTACATTCGCAGCCCAATTTATACTATCACAGTGCTTTGACCCCCCTGGCGGCGTCTATTATTGCAGAATCTTTTTGTTGCACAGAACTTTTGTTAAAGGTACGAAACTAACCTGTTTTATGTTCACAGTATTCATTAATCAATAAGTATTGTTTAATCATGCTTACGTATGTATAGGCTGGTGCTGAGGTCGACACTGGGTCGTGTGGAAGAGTGCCCATACTTCTTGCTGCTTCAGAGGGATTAACAAATACACTCAAACTTTTAGTCGAATTTGGTGCCAATGCAGATGTTGTTGATGATGTAGGGGGGGGAAACAGATTTCTGTGCAGATTATCTTCTTTTTATATATATATTTCTCTTCTTATTTTTTGTTTGTAATTCTGAAAATACGATAGTTGTCCTGTTTGAAACTTATAAGTTACTCCATCACTGGTTTTACAGGTTGGCCTGAAAGCGATAGAGATTGCAGCTTTAAAAGGGAATCGTCAAGATGTTGAAATCCTTTTGTCTAACTCCCAACAAATTCCGACATATTTAGATTGGACCGTCGATGGAATAATCAAGCATATAGATTCTGAAGAAGCGAAGGAACAGGTGTCATATTGTATTCTATATTTTGAGGCTACGGTGCTATTACTTTTCCTTCTATTAACTGCTTTGTGAAAATTAATATCCTATCTGATGTTCGTATAGATGTATGTTATGTACTGGAAATAACTGTATCTTCTAGGACCTGTTTTTTATTTTAACACTCCCCACATTAAGATTATAGTCATTGAGCATTGGTCAATGGACTATAAGTAATCACACTTTTATTTATAGGGTGTTTATAGAATTTCAAATTCATTTTCACATTCTAAAGCAACAAAAAAAAAAATGTTGAAGTGAGGGCAGATACTATATATCCTAGTGACAGTTTGTTTTCTGAAATAGATTTTCCTTCACCTTAGTCTTTTTTTTTTAGTGAGGCCTAGCTTAATACATCTTGTGGTTTCCTTTTATCATCATTGAATATACATTTAATTCATGTGTGTAAGTTTGGATAAGTAAACATCATCTTATACGTTATGCGTTATAAATATTTGACTGGGTCCTTCCTAGAATTGTATATTTGTTGGTGCAGTCCCCATTGATACTTTTATGGATTGAACTTTGTAATTATGCTATTGTGAACTGTCATTGTACTGTCTCATTAAACTAGAAAACTTCTTCCAGATAGAGGTCAAAACGGAGCAGAGTTTCAAGGAAGCAAAACTAAAGGGAGAAGAAGCTTTCAGCAGAAACGATTATCTTGCGGCCATACTTTGGTACAGTAAGGTAACCAAGCGTGTTTTGTCTTGGAGTCTTTCTTTTAGTTGCTGTTTTTTTTTGCTTAACTTTATTTTGGCTAATTGTGTTCTGTGTAGGCCATCTCTGCAAATTCTTCGGATAAATTTCTGTTATCCAAGAGAAGTCTTTGCTGGGCGCTTACTAGAGAAGGGGATAAAGCGTTAGATGATGCTAGGAAATGCTTGGAGTCGGACCCTGAATGGGCCGAGGCACATTACAGGGAAGGCGTAGCGTGGAGTACATTGAAGAAGTATGATAGAGCAGTTGCTGCATTCCGCCAGGGTATAGACCTTGACCCTAATGACAAGGAACTTAAAGTTGCATTCCAGTTAAGTTTTTTCTTTTTCTTTTTCTTTTTTATATAATACCTATTTTAGTATGGTTCTCTGAATTTGGGAATGAGATTTGTAGAAGGTCATTTATTTTATATATTTATTTGCTGATCAGTAAAACAGAAGGCTTTTGAATAAACTGACAAAATGATGCATGGTAACAGGAGAGCTTGTGAAGCTGATCTTGCTGATGCCATATGAAGTGGGAGGGAAGCTGAATTTCATAAGATGAGCTAGGGAACAAGATTAGTCAGATACTGCTTGCAATATGAAGGATTTTTGGGAAAAGACAAATCTACTCTTGACTAATTCATTTCAATATGTACATAACAGTTACTCTTTAGTTCACAAGTTGTTAATACAATGACTGTCATTGTTGGTATAGGACTTTTGTAAAGTTGTTCATATAAATGTAGGGTAATTGTAGCAACTGTAAAGGAAAAGCAAGGAATTCAGGCTTTTTTACGTTTGATTATGCAATTTTAAAGCGCATATCCACTTCAACACTCACTTTATGAATGTCACATAAGTGGGGTTTAGTAGTGGTATATTAACTCGATTTTCGTTGATTTTGATTTGATGCAATTCTGATATGTGGTCTGAAGTGGGAATATGATGAATGGAGGAAAGGCTTTCCAAAGAATATAGGAAGATGTTGAGTGAACGTGGCTTTCGTGCTTTGGGGCATTTTTGTCATATAATTCTAACCGAAACAGAGTTATAATTGCAATTGGAAACCAAAACAGAGTCCATTACTATTTATTTGAAGATAAGATTGAAGAAAACAGAGAGATGATAATGGAGAAGAAAAAGATTAACAATGGTCTCCCAGATGAGATCATTGAGTCAATACTCTTATGGTTACCGGTCAAGTCTATTCTACGATTCAGGTGCGTCTCAAAACCATGGTGTTCTTTAATTGCCGATCCTGTTTTTGTTGATAGCCACTTAAAAAATTTATCAAAGGCCAAAAACCATCTTAATAAGTATGCTATATTCATTGATCCACATAAAAGCTTAAACTCATTAGATTTGGAAACATCTCATTCAAGAGTCATTGATGACGATCCACTGGAAACTGGGTTTAGTGGAATTAAATTGTGGGGATCTTGCAACGGGCTTGTATGTATGTCGTCAATGTATAACACAGTCATGTGCTTATGGAATCCTTCTACTCGGAAACACAAGATCTTACCAGCTACATTATGTGGTGACAGACCGAATCATAACGGACATGGTTTTGGTTATAATGCAACTGGCAAGGATTATGAAGTTGTAAAGGTTTGGAGGGTATCGTATTATGGTTCCAATCGTGGTTACGAAGTCACAGTCTACTCACTGAGAAGAAACTCATGGCGTAGGATACAAGACTTTCCTTACGGTGTTACTACGGGAAAGGTAGGAGTATTTAATAGTGGCGCGCTTCATTGGAATGCACAGAGATCAGTGAAGAATGGCATACTATCTTTGGAGTCGGTTATAATTGCTTATGATGTTGGGGGTGAAAGTTTCCGTGAAGTGCCCTATCCTGACCATCGGATTTGCAATTCATTTGAGTTAAGTGTCGCAACATTAGATGGGAATCTATGTGTAGTCTCGTATGATGAAGCCTCTTTTGAATTGTGGGTGATGAAAGAGTATGGTGCATCAGAGTCATGGTTTAAGCAGCTCATCATAAGACATGAGTTGGGACAATCATGCTTCTTAAAACCGTTGTGCTTTATAAACAAAGGTGAAACTCTTGCAGTGCACAACTCACAGTATCTATTTTTCTTTGAACTGAAAAGCCAATCTTGGATGAGATGGCCGTTGGCTCCTTCACATTATGGGCATGACTCCACAATTGATTGGTCCAAATTTAAAAAGTATTGTTATGAAGCAACAAACTACACTGAGAGCCTAGTTGCTGTGGAGTGAGAGTCACAAATAGGGGCGATAGGCTCCATTTATGTCTATGCATGTTTGCTTCACCAACTTCCAGCAGGCAGTGGAAGAGGCAAGATGCTCCAGTACTTTTATGAAGGATCTCTGGTGTGCAGCTGCTATGGTGGAACTGTGGGCAGAAGGAATGGATTGCCCTTTGACAGACAAGTTAGAGTTAATTTTTCCAAGGATGGAGGTAAATAATTGCCTATTCTCAGACCAACTATGCTAGTTGCTAAATGCTACCTGGCATCTTTTTAGCTAGTTGGAACCACTAATGTGTTTCAGTCGATGTGGTTTATGCCATTTAAGGAACCTTTAATTCAAGCCAAGTGAAAGAATTTTATTTTGTTGTATCTTTGGCAGATGGACTATGGTCTTAGAATATAAGTTAGTATTTGTTTCTCAGTGGAGTATTGTGGGCTTATTGTAGTCTTTAGTTCTGCTTGTGAATGCACAATCTGAGGTTTCATTGAAAGAATGATTCATTCTTGTTTTTTTTTTCTCATTATACTAATGTGTTGTCTGTTTCTTCGGGTAAACTTTATTATAGTCACACACACAAAGCTTTTTGGTGTTTTGATTAAATGGATTCTGTCTAGGCCATCTATGCAAATCCTTTGGATAAATTTCTGTTATCCAAGAGAAGCATTTGTTGGGCGATAAAGCTTTAGAGGATGCCTTGAAATGCGTGGAGCTGGACCATGAATGGGCAGAGGCACATTACAGGGAAGGTGTAGCGTGGTGTACATTGCAGAAGTTCGATAAAGCAGTTGTTGCATTCCACCATGGTATGGAACTAGATCCTGATGACGGCCACCAAATAATGATAATACTCGTCGGTTATAGTCATAAACGAGTCACGCCTCCCATGCATCATTAGATGTAACTTGGCATATGCTTCCTAAGTGTAGCCTACAAAAAAATCAATAATTTTAACAAAAATTGTCACTATAAACCAAATATAATTCGAGTTTCAAAATAAGCATAATACTAACCTCATCTAGAGTGTCAAAATCCGGGACAATGCTTAACATATTTTCACTAACACATTGAGAAATGTGTGTTTCCAGGTTTCTAGCCAATATAGGATGTGTTAGTGGATTGATTGGGTCCGAAAATAGAAGTACTAGATAGTTTTGCAAATTATAAACTTCGTTTTCATTCTCATCATCGTTTAATGTTGACATTGACTATTTTATCAATTTATTAACTGATTTTCAACTGAAAAATCGTTTACCCTTATTACTCATTTTGAGTTACACCTGCAATTCAAGCATGATCAAACTCATTACTACCAAATAATGCTCAATCAACCAATTAATCATGATAAAAAACCAATTTGATATCTAGTTAATTCATTGCCACCAATTAATGCGCAATCAATCTATTACCACCAAATAATGCCTAATCAACTAATTAATTTAATCACAAACAATTTACCAACCAAATAATTCGAATTTCATATTAAATAGACTATTCTTAAAAAAAAAACCTTAAAAAATTGAATTTCTAAATTATAAAGTCATACCTTGTTGCTATATGATTCACCCAAGCAAAAATCGCCGAGATTTGAAGTGAGAACGAAAATTTGAGGTGGGAGACTGAGAGAGAGAAAGGGAAGAGAAACTGATGAAGGGGGAGAAGGAAGTTCACGTTTTCTATCTCCTAGGTACAGACGACAAAGTATCTGCCGTCTGTTGTAACTTAACAGACAAATGACAGAGTTTCTGTCGTCCGACTTCCGAACTTTACAGCTGCTAAAAGGTGTCTTTTGGAATGGTTTTTGTGTTTGGCCAGCCAAATTTGGCTGGGCATGCTAAAAAGGCTAAAATATATCGATTGGTTTTATTTTGAAGAGTCTGGTTGGGATATATTAGCCTATTAGGCGCCCCAAATTGTGGCCTTAGGCGAAAATCAAATGTGAGGCTTTTTCATCTAAACCTTAACCTTTTGGCTTTACAATCAACTGCAAATATATATATTTATCAACCTAATAACATATTGCTAGCAAAAAAACGAAAACTAAAAACAAAATATGTCAAGAGATTAAAGAAGAATTGACGAAGAGCTAAAAGGGTTCAAAGTGTTAAAAGAGGAATCTACAATCTATATACTAAAGCAAAAGCTCTAGGTGAGATTTTTCTTTTTCCTAAGTGGTACTCTAATATCAAAGTTTTTGAGTCTACTAGCCACGTGGATCTCTAATTGAAACCCTTCCTACTCTAATTGAAACACTTCCTACGTGTAATTAAGGAATAATACTACTCTAATTGAAATACTTCCCACAAGTACTTAAAAATTTACAATCAAAGTACCATAATTAGAGTAGAGTAGTACCATAACTGAGAAGCCGATTGAAATCGGCTCATTTGATACTCCTTTGAACATAATATGTGAAACGCAATGCTGGACATTGCAATCTCGCCAGCAACATAATTACCAACAATGTTGCCAACATCATAACAAATGGACCGTATCCTAAAATTGTTTGAGGTCTATTTTGCATTTGTCTCTACTTGATTGATTTCCCTCACTGAAAGAACACACGTACGCCTAGATAATTACCTTGGGATAGACTAATTTTTTAACGAAATTGATCCTATTGTGAACATGCTGTAGCAAAAAGCAAATCCTCTATGAATCTTGATTAAGATGGTTGATGAGTATGTTGTTGGAATCTCTTGCGTATTTATAAATACTAGTGTGTGTGTGCAAAGTGGAGGAGATGAACAAATGGTGTTCTCGCCACTTTAGTGCATAGTAGATAGTCCCACATTGGTTATCCACCACATCGGGTAGGGTTCAGGCCTGGGCTTGGGCTTACTGTTGTGGGTAGTGGTTTGACCAATAGCCTAAACTTGTTTTGCCTTTTTCTTGAGCAGCAAGTTTCAGTGTTCTATTAGGAGTTGGTCTCTCTTTCTCCTAACCTCTATAAATAGGACTGTGAGTCCATAGAGAAAACAGACTTGATCAGAAACTCAACTCAGAGAAACAGAAAACTAAAACCAATCCTTTTCTTCTTCTCTTCTTCCGTCGGCCCCGAGAGTTATATTGTTGTTCTAGAGGGTAGTCCGTTCTAGTGCAAAGTCAGTGCTGCTTAACCATTGAATCCTGTGAGGAAGACGCCCTTGTTGCCTTTTCGCACCATTGGAAGGGGCTTAATCTTTCCTTAAGGATAGCCTTAATCCGCCTTGGTTATTCCCGCCATCGCCGTCCTTGTTTTGTTTATTGCTACTTCGTTCCTTCGTTCTACTTTAGTTGTTGTGTTCATACAACTATTCTAACAATCTTAAGGAAAGATTTTTGTAGTAGAACAAAGGAGAGTGCTTTAATACGACAATCAAAAGATAAGTCTTTTACTTTGAGTTATTGTTTGTGTTATTGGGTTATGACTTTAGAAATTTTCTAATAATTTCGTTTTGGTAGGGAAACCAATTAAAGATTGAATATTTATTGATCTTTTGTGGTTTATCAAACCCTATATGGTTGTAGACCTTTCTCCTACGTTTGTGGTAGTCAAATATGAGATTTCTATCAAGAAAAACGTCAAAGTTCGTCTTTTTGACAGCTGCGTCACTCATTACGGAAACTGCTATAACTTTCAGCTCAGAGCTCGGTTTTGCAATCCGCTTCTTGTGTTGGATAGCTGATTCAAAGAGCTTTCCAGTGGTATAAGGCTTGATACCCAATTCGTCCTGAGCTGGTTCAGAATTACAGTTCTTTTGAACTGTTTTTTCTAGAAGGAGGAAAATATGGTAATCCGATTTTTCAATCGGTTAGGTATCGTATTCTTTCACTCATTGCAATTCTTTTGGTTTGATTATATGGTGATATTCTTGCCTTGAGTTGCATGCTAGTTTTTCTTAGGAGAAAAATCCCTAAGCTTAAACTTCTTTAATAACCTAGTCAACAAATTATACGTGTTTATCACTAAGATATTAATTGGTTTGACTAGAAGTAGTTTGATATTATTTTCTTTGTACATATGTAGATGTATGTAGATGGTCTAAGAGTGACCTTAAGATAGCTAATATCAACCACTCTCAAATCTTGGATAGTAATTATAATGTATTCAATGCATAAATTGCTTACCTTTATTGAGTGAACGTGTTGTTAGACGATGAGTATAATTGTACTGTTGTGAAAATACATGTTAGATGAAGTAACTTGTAGCTTATATCCAATAAAGCATATGTTAAAGTTGTGTAGCATGCTAGTTTTGGATATTAATCATCGTGGATTTGCTTTGAACTTGATGATAGTTTATTGGTAAATTTTTCTAGTTGAAGACATTAATGGGTTGAGCCATTAGATGTTGTGGTAGTACTTGAGGTCTTGTTAATATGGTATCCTATCTTGCTTGAGCTCATGTAAAAAGAGGAGGTGAAGTCCTCAGTTGTTTTGCATATTCAGTGGCTAGATTTGCTTAAATATCGTATACTTTTTGTTGTGAGGGGTACAGTTAAAGTTTACTTTTCCTGAACCTATTATATGATATTTACCATGTTTGGCATGAATGCATTATTTAACATTGACATGAAGTTTAACCATGCCATATATTATTAAGTAATGAGTATCGTTGTCTACGAGAGGAAACAATATGGGAAACAATCATATCCTCCTAAACCTAATTTAGTCAAGGAGATGTAAGGTTATGGATTGTCTTCTTAGACAATATCCTCCAGTGACTATTTTAGACAAAGAGATGTAACGCTTGTGGATTGTCTTATTAGGCATTATCCTCCTATGACTATGGATAAATAGCTAAGGTGATGTACAAGTGCGTGGATTGTCTCCCTATGATAGTTGGAATGTTGAATGATGAAAAGAAGGATGATAATGATATTATCTCTAAAAACCTTTTCATCCGATTCTTCTATTCTTTAAGATTCATTAGAATCTTTTGTGGATTTCCTTTCATATAGATAACATGAACATAATATGACTATGTTTATATGATCCAGAATCATATACTTGAGTAAAATATATTCTTGTCATAAGAGTGCATTTTATTGTTGTTGTTTCTTTTAGTGTTTGTAGCGGTATAATGTGTTTTGCATGTAAGTTTGATTAGGTTGAGTAACTATTGAACTGTGGGGGTGGTGACCCATATGCATAACAATGTTTTTTACCATAGTTCATCTCACAAGATAATTGGAAAGACATTTGACTACAAAGTATGGAAAGGTCTTGGGCCTATCCAAAAATGCTTCAAAATGTGGGGGGTGTCTTGCCAAGGCTATTGTGAATGAATCTAAAAGAAGTCTTTTTGAGACCTAGAATTATCTAGTAGATATTCATTGGTGAAACTCATAATAGTGATGTTTGTTTTCAGTTGTCATGAGTGATAACAATTTTGTAGATACCACACTATTATTGAATGTCTTATATGCTAATTTTATTTGAGGTTGTGCTTTCTGAGAAATTGGCATAGAGTGGTTGAATGTTCATAATGAACTACATAAGATAATCCCATTATTTCTGCACAAGAAATTTGGAAGACTATCAATGAGTATTTCCACCATTCACGGTGATGATGTTTATATGTTTCTTAAGGAAGATTCATTAACCTATAAGGAAGTTGTCAATACATGAGAAGTGTCCTTTTTTGAGGATACAACTCCTCTAAACCGGACTCTTGATTTATTGGGGATCTATAGGTTGAATTGGATCTTCAAAAGAAAACTAAAAGCGTGATAGTTGTATTGCAAAATACAATGCTAATAATAATAGCCAAGGGGTTTCAATCGAGACAAGATTTATACTATTTTGAAACCTTGCTCATATAACTAGAATTTCTTCTACGAATTCTAAAGACTCTAGTTGAGTAGTTGTCTTGGAACTACAATACCAAGTAGTACCGTGATGAAATGAAGGTATACAATTTAGTTAAATCTTTGTATGAGTTGATTCAAGCGCCTATAAATGGCATGAGCAATTCAACAACATATTAGTGTCATATGGATGTCAAAGCACCGTTGTTGATAAAAATGTGTACTTTCTTTAGAACAAAGCAAGACATATGTGTTAATCTCTTTTGTTTAGATGATTTAATATCATGAGTGCTAGCATTGAGAATGTGTATGAGACGGAGAAATTCTATTTGAAACACATCATAAACCGTCATTGAAAATGATAGTTTATTATGTTGTTAAACTCATTTCAGAATCGCTATATTCGGTTGTCAAGATGTTGACGTTTGAATATGGTTGAAGGCCACAACAGCATCCTTAAACTAGACCGGCCGGATGGTATAGGGGAATTTCGGCACTACTGAAATTGAATGACCGGTGAATATAGGAATTAAAACTCATGTTGGTCTCATTATATTGTTATAGCACTTAGTAGAAATATTTTTCATTGAAAAGTATGGATATTATGATAGTAAGCATGTGTTAACACCTTTGTGGCAAATATCCATCTTATGAAAAATAATCTCATTGTGTTTTCTCATACTATATAAGTCAATATCATTGGTAGCCAATTGTACTTGATGGATAATGTATGTGAGACATGACATTGCCTACATTAATGGCATACCGAAATGATAACCCATTGTGTCCTTATAAAGAACTTTGATGTATATTGTCGATTATCCAAGTACTATAGCAGAGCCATTGATTATGGGTGATATTTAGTAGATTTCCATCATTGTTAGAAGGGTAATATGTTATAAACTGGATCCAATAATGTTTATGTGTTTACCTTTGGTGGAAATTGAGTGTCTTGGATATCATCCAAGCTAATCGCCTTAGAAAAGGCATGTGATGATGCTGAGTGGGTTAGCAACCTCTTGGCAAATCTTCCCATTGGCTCTAAACAGCCTCCTGATGTGTATATGCTTTGCAACTGTCTCATTGCAATAGCTAAGACATGTTATCTTATGTGCAATGGGAAAAGAATACATGTAAGTTGAGATATAACTTAATCAAGCAGCTGCTAGAGATTATGTTAGGTTGGACTTAGTTTGGCCACATGTCTAACCGCACCACTTCTTTGGAGGCAAGTGGTTATACGTCGAGGGGGATGGGACTTTTGCCTTAGATAGAGGGCGACACTGACGGCAACCCCACCTATGTGATTGGAGATCCCATGAAGTAGGTTCAAAGGGAAAAACAAGTCACCTCGTCGCTCTGGTATGCTATTGTCTTTCTTTGAGACGTCCCACCCTATGACTAGATAGCATTATTGTATACTTTGTATAACTTGAATAGCAATGAGAAAAGGATGAGTTATTTTACTCTTAATGGAATCCATAGTCCATTATTTTTATGAGATAGTGTATTTTAACTGCTATGTACACTTGATGGATATCCACCTACGTGAATGTAGAACTGGTCGGTTTCTTATGAGTATTCAGCAAGTACTCTAGAGCATTCACATAACATAGGCAGCGCAAGGGCCAAAAAGCACAACACCGCAGAACAGGCATATAATGAAAGAGCAATGTGGGTGCATGTCCTCTATTTTACTACAAGGGAATGTTGGTTCAAAGATTTTTTAATCCACCACTTTCACGTATTATAATATATGTTACCCTATGACTGGTTCAAGCCCGTAAAGCACCAGTATCTTATGCATTGTTTTTTCGATTCTCTCTGGCATTTCGTTAACCCATTTCTTTTGTAATATCCTATTCCAAAATAGTGGGGGACTATTAGTATTTTGAAATAGTGGGGATTGTTGGAATCTCTTGCGTATTTTCTAAATACTAGTGTGTGTGCAAAGTGGAGGAGATGAACAAATGGTGTTCTCGCCACTTTAGTGCATAGTAGATAGTCCCACATTGGTTATCCACCACATCGGGTAGGGTTCAGGCCTGGGCTTGGGCTTACTGTTGTGGGTAGTGGTTTGACCAATAGCCTAAACTTGTTTTGCCTTTTTCTTGAAAGCAAGTTTCGGTGTTCTATTAGGAGTTGGTCTCTCTTTCTCCTAACCTCTATAAATAGGATTGTGAGTCCATAGAGAAAACAGACTTGATCGAAAACTCAACTCGAGAAACGAAAACTAAAAAACCGCCTTTTTCTCTTCTTTCTTCTTCCCCGCCCAGAGAGAGTTATATTGTTGTTCTAGAGGGTAGTCCGTTCTAGTGCAAAGTCAAGTCTGTTGCTGTAACCATTGAATCCCGTGAGGAAGAAGACGCATTTGCTGCCTTCCTCTACACCATTGAAGGAAGGCGAAAATCTTTCCTTAAGGACGACCCTAATCCGCGCCTTGGTTATTCCCAGTTACTGCTGTCCTTGTTTCTTTATTGCTACTGTTCCTTCTGTTCTACTTTAGTTGTTGTGTTCATACAACTATTCTAACATATGTTACGTATAATGAACAAGTTTGTAAAATATATACTTCTGTTGCTCTCAAGATATTGACTACTTTTCAAACGAACGATTTATCCTGTTTTGCAATTGCATGTCTTAAATGGTCCAAGTAAACTCTTTCACTGGATGACTATCTCTTTACAGGTGCAAGAGAGCTTGGTCACACCCCTCTAGATTGGGATCAGCGGTTAACGATTGTACTCCACATCGCGAAAGCCATATCATACATCCATGGACAATCACCTTCCATGGACAATAACCTCTGCATGAGAAAAACTTCCAACTGAATGTTCATGGTAACATAAAAATTTCCAACGTCCTAATTAGAACCGATTTCTCAGCATGTTTGTCAGACTATGGCTTCATTCAATTGGCAGACCCACCATGTTTGTTAGTTTGCCTGCCCTGCCCTATCCTAGGATCCCTGGAGCGAGGTAGCTAGGACGAGAGGTACCTCATTAATGTACCTACTCTAGCGGGATGGCGACAACCAATCCAACCCTTCAGAAGTTGATGCAGAAAAACAACATGAGGGGAGCTGAAGCACCACCTCAGGTACACTATATAATAGAAAGGAAAGAGGACATAAAAGAAAGGGTGGTTGAATTTTTTGAGTTCTTTGTGAGAGGTAAAGAGAGGAAACATGCCGTGTAGGTTTTGAACATTGGTTTGGCTTGCACAAATAGATCCCCTGAAGCAAGACCTTTAATAGATCAGATTTTGTTGTCTCTTGAAAATGTTAGTTCCATGCATAGCAATATAGCATGCTTTGTGAACTTCATTGATTATGTAGGGCTATAGACATACAGATTTCGAACAAGAAATTGTAACTCTGTCATTCAAATGACTAGTGTAGCAGAGTACCACATTTTATAATATGTGCCATCTTATATACTAACATGACTCAGTTAACAGGTTGCACCAGATCATTATGGAGACAATAGTACTAGGCAATTTGCTTATTGGAGCGTAAGTCAAACCGTTTCAGCACAGCTCGAATTGTTTGACCAAGCAAGTTGCTTGATTTTTCTCTGAAATGTTCAAATATATAAAGCTATTTTATCTTGTGCTAACAATAGGTTGAAGGGATCCCAAACCAAGGTTGTTTCAACTATCTCTGCCCAGGATTTGTACAAGTCGACAAGAAGTATGGCGTTGGATTTGCCACACTAGAAGAGTTTCCCTATAGAATAATCCAGGTGAAATTAATAGTTTCACACTTAATTAGTCAATTGCGTCCTTTATGTATGTACGTAGTAACACTATAAATTGGTGTCTTTTCTGGCATATATAATGACTATTGTGCTCTTTTTTCTAATTCTCTTCCACTAATAAATAAATGGGTTAACTAGTATTACTCTCTAAGTCTCTAGATGAGCCAATTAGGATTTTTTTTCTCCCCTCCCACCAAATACACACCAAATACACAGCAAAAAATCAAATTGGATTGACTGTGTATTTTTTTTTTGAAGGGACTGGGGTAGTTAACCCTAAATAAATAACTTCACTAACTTAACCCATTTTTTTTTTCTCAGGATCCTATTATAGGTAATTGGTGGTTGACAGATCCAGGATATAATATTAAGGGTTATATTAATATACCCCCCCCCCCTCCTAATAATTGAAATTAGGATTTTCCCTCTAACTTGACAGTCAAAAGGAGTCAACCAACAGTGGCCGTCAGTTGACTAGTTACGGATCATAGATTGTCTTAAATACCTTTTTTATGTGGAAATTACGAAATTTGCCATTGACACTATTCAAAGCCCAAACTCGAAATTAGAATGTAGAATCTCCTGAGAATTGTGAGTCTCTTCAATAATTCTCTGAAAGAAGTCTAATTACTAATGTAATTCTCTTCAGTAATTGCTAATGTAATATTGTAATTCAAACAGCAGTCTCTGACAGAACAACAAATTACATCCTTGTGCAATTGAGCTCAAGTTAGCAAGCTTGTGAGACTGATTGTAATAGTTTGAATTTCAAGATTGGGCTTTGAGTTGTAGGCTTTGAACAGTGTCAATGGCAAATTTTGTAATTTTCATAGAAAAATGATATTTAGGACAATTCACAATTCTTGACTAGTCAACTGACTGCCACTGTTGGTTGACTCCTTCTGACTGTCAAGTTGGGGGGAAATCCTAATTTCAATTATTATGAGAGGGTAATCCTAATTACAACTAGTGGTGGAGGGGGTATGTCAATATAACCCTAATATTAATATAGGTTATTGGCCAAAAGTCTTGTTGCCACTTTTAGCATGTGGTGCTCAGTGCCGGTCCTGAGGCAAAGCCACACAAGCAAGCGCTTTGGGCTCCCATTATTTTGGCAAAGTAAGGGGCCACCAGTCCACTGAAATAATTTAACGCAACTTGCAATATACACTTACTAATAAAAACAATATAATTATAGGCTTAATCGAAGTTTATATATGACTAATGAAATTATTAAATCCACTTGTTATTTCACAGATTATGAAGTCAAAATATGCATAAAATCTTATTTCTTACTACTAGCAATCGTGCACATGCGTTGCATGTGAATCTCAACATAAGTAAAGCAAATTAACCAGCATCTTTCCCTTATGATTCAACAGTCCACACTTGCGTACAAAATTACAAACATAGTTCAAGAAAACTATACAACAAAGAAAGCATGCATTACCACGGATAACTTTCTCTAAATTTAAGTAAGTTCCAAAGCACGTAACATAAAACTACTTGCATCTGTAAATGATATTATATACTTTTTTCCAACTAAGTAAAACTAATACGTTGCGGTAATGAGTCTCTAAAAACCAACCATGTCTTGAAAACGAATCTACGACAAATCAGCACACAAGATATTAACAAACAGAAGCCTAAAAAAAGTACTTATATAAACTACATTAAGGAATACTTTTTTTTAGGCTTTGAGCTAAAATCAATGTCAAATATGCTATGCAATTAGATTATCTTTGGTTTGCAACTTTTAGTAAATGGAAAGAATTTAAGAATGTAGATTACTCATAAGAAACATATGGCGTGATTAACCAACTCGGCAACTCCGACGACCTGCGTTGGATGAAGTACTTTATGCAACTCAATGTCATTGCAACTAAAGTATGCATGCCAATATGCCACACACAAATAGAATATAAAATACAATTGAGTGTTAAATCACCTCTTTGCCCCCATTTAGTCTTCTCTTCATAGCCACAAGTCCACAACTAATAACATGTGGCCTCCTTTACGAGAGTTGTAGAATTAGTGTCTGAGAAAGTCCACCTTCTTCCATGAGTGTTGAAGTCAAGTAAATTCCAGTAGCAGCTTAATATTCCGATTGATTAACCAAGTCCATTTAGCTTACTGGTGTTCCATCATGGTGTCATCACAATGTTTTGGCGAGATGTGCAGAAATATCTAAGAGGTGAGTGACGAGATTTTGACCTTTGGCACCAAGAACCAATTCAAGGTTGTTGCATTGCTATTGGGTTAAATTTTGGCGGGGAGACAAAAAGTTTGTTTTCTTATCGAATTTGGGTTTTCTAAAAGCATATTTTTCCGGAAACCATCAAAGTGTTTTGTACTAGAAAACCATTGTGTCACATTGGAGATGAATTCATCTTAGGTATCTAGGCTTCAATCAGAATATTTGCTAGGATTAGTTTTTTGTGCAGCTTACTATATGAAATTGGCCACTATATGTTTCGGTTTTCCAGTATTTACAAATCTCATACAGCGGATATTAGTATGAGATAAGTAAACAACATGATAGTATAAAGGACTATCTACACTCTACTTATAAATGCGATTTTATTTCCGCTACAAAGAAGCTTCTGTTTGTTAATATATATCTTGTGTGGCTATGTGCATTAAGAAATACTACAGTGAATATTTATTATGAAAGAATTATGTGTTCATTGTATAGTTATAATGTAATCTATTATTGTTTACAAGTTTTCTGCCCCCCTTTTCTTATAGCTGCAATTTATTAATGGAGATATCTTACGATTTGTTATCTACTTGATATGTAAATTCAATAATTATAAGTACCTCAGTGTTGCTTCTTCCCGTGTTATTGTCCTTCTCAACTTTCTACCTGTGTAAGTTTTCCTATGGTTCCTAAAAAAGTCAATATGAGTTGATTTACCACTTAAAAGTTTGGGAACTTAAGTTGCTATTAATCAACTATTATGAGAATTCATTATGCTTTGTCCTTTTGCTATTTTTCTTGATTGTTAGATCAATTTGTGATGCATTTTGGTTTATTTCTAGAATTCTTTGCAGTGCATAACTTATTTGTTGCTTAGGTTAGGGGGATTAGAGTTAGTTGGATTGCTCTTGAGAGCTAGAGGATTGGTAGCCCCTCGCATCATTAGTGAGTTTTTTTGTTCTTTGGATATGATTGAATATGAGCCTCCCTCTAAAGTTCAGTCTTACGGAGTAACGTAATTGTAATTGTTGTATTTGGGTTATTTGTAATTGGTAATTGCAGGGGTCTGCCTTGATGGTTGCAAGTATTTTGCAAGCTTGCTGATTACCCTGTTATGAGATGCTTGAAGAGATGAACCACAATTTAATTTTCTAGGACAATCAAATAGTGTGCACTTACTTTTGAGCAACAAAAAATTGATTATAGACTGAAAGGCAATAACATGCTGAAATGAAAAACACTTTGAATTTGGCTTCATAGTATTGAATATTTGTATTTTATCAATACTCTAGAAATCAAACTCAATGAAATTCTAATTTTTTCTTGGGTTTAATGGTCACAGTGCTTATGCAGAAGTGGCCGCTGTTCTCATTTCCTCGCTGACCCATCATGCAAAAGGTATGTCGTTTGAGTGAGTGCGCCTGCTGACTCTAAGCTCCATTCCTTTGACGGATTGTGAGATTTCTAAAGAACGGTAAATTGTGAAACCATGCATCACCCAAATACTGAAAAATAATGTCGTGCCACTAACTTATGGTCTGTGACACCTTTGTGGATATTTAGAAATATCCATAGTTATTGTGGTTTACGCTTGCTGGGTGATTGATCTACTTGATAAGGATATACATTTAAGAATGCAATGTACTCTTTTGTGTTGAGCAGAAGCAATTGTGAAATCCAGTCTCTTCCGCATGAAATGATGATGTGTCTGGTGTTGCCAAACCATGCATTTTTTGTGTGCTGATTTGTCGTAGATTCGTTTTCAAGACATGGTTGGTTTTTAGAGACTCATTACCGCAACGTATTAGTTTTACTTAGTTGGAAAAAAGTATATAATATCATTTACAAATGCAAGTAGTTTTATGTTCTGTGCTTTGTAACTTATGAAATTTAGAGAAAGTCATCTGTGTCTGCATGCTTTGCTGTGTATAGTTTTCTTGAACTATGTATGTAATTTTGTACGCAAGTGTGGACTGTTGAATCATAAGGGAAAGATGCTGGTTAATTTGCTTTACTTATGTTGAGATTCACATGCAACGCATGTGCACGATTGCTAGTGTTATATAAAACAAAAAGGAATTCGACTAAAAAAAGCTAGGAGAAAACAAATAATAACGCAAGGCAAAAAATGTATCTATTTTTGTTTTTGACATGTGAATAGACACATATAGGGTCATATTTTAAGAGTTGGCTTCGGGCCACCAAAAACTCAGGGCCAGCGCTGGTGGTGCTTCACAAGCTGTGTGGGGAGGACAAGTGCTTTCAAGTCCGAACGGAGCTAGTCGGGGAGTGGACATTTTCCTGATGGCCATATTCGTCATGGATGTTATATCACCCAAATGAAAGTTGCTGATGAATCATATATTACGTAATAGATCCAAAGTATGAACTTCAATTTTTGTGGACACCAACAAATGCTACAATTTGAGGGACCATGTTAATCGTGGATTCACGGAGAAGATGAGAGGTCAAGATATTCATTCTTATTCGGTGGACCGGGGGGAAATAACTGTGAGGAATAATACAATGTAAAAATACAATGTCGTGAAGAAAATAATAGTCTTTTTAGAGCGTTTTTAGGAGAGAAAGCGAGAAAACACTAAATTTTTTAACCAAACTAAACACCAAACTAAAAAACAACAACCAACTTTAGGAGAAACATCAAATATTCGACATCAAATGATGCGATTTTAGATAAACCGCGCAATATAGCCGATGCGGCTTTCTCAAAACCGTGTCACTGAAGCCCATCTTAAAAGTCTAAGCCCACGCGGTTTTCTAGAAACCGCGCGATGTGTCGCACATCAACTTTTTTCTTTTTTCTCTTTTTAAATCTCTCGCGGTTTTCGTAAAACCGCGTGATTGAAGCTCACACTCTAACCTAAGCCCATGCGGTATTCACAAAACCGCACGGTTTTTCCAAAACCGTGAGAGAGATTTGATACAACACCAAAATTGGAATCAAATTTTGGCCGATTTGGTGTTTGGTTTAGTGTTTTCATCAACATGTGTCTCTCCTGAAGATGAAAAAACACCAAATTATTGGAAATTTAGTATTTGATGCTAGGATAGTATCTCACCTAAAGATGCTCTTATGATCACCACTGCTATAATCTTTTACTAGCTTCCGAACCCGTCCTACGAATGGGTGCCCTTATATTAAATTATTGTCAAAAATATTAGCAACTATGCATAACTATGAAATATGAAAATTATATTAATCACTCATTTAAATTTTTTGCACCACTCTCTATAAAAAGGAAACACCAAACTTTGATAAAACTCATCGACTTCTTTTTGTTGTTAGGTTTAATAATAGAAATTTGATTGAAGTTTTGTGAGAATGCCCAATGTGGTGAAGATAATATTGAAGTAGCAAGACATTCTAATCATAATAAAAAAATTATGATAAACACTACTTAAAATACAAAATACTTAAAAATTATGATATATATATATATATATCAGCCCGACTCTTAAAAGGACCTTAAATAAAGACCAAATCTAAAACAACTACAACTTCACCTACAAAATGATTTAAACCCTAATCTTTTGTGCATATGATCTACTAACCATAATGAACATCTCTACAAAAATTCAACTTGTTTGATATTTTCTAACTTAGATAAAAATTGTTGTCCATTTTTGAAAAATATCTAACGGTCCAGAAATGTCTAGTTTTTGCAATCATCTTTTGCCAATGTTAAAAATTGTCAAACGAGTTGAATTTTTGTAGAGATGTTCTTTATGGTTAGTAGATCATATGTACAAAAGATTAGGTTTTAAATAATTTTGTAGGTGAAGTTGTGATTGTTTTAGATTTGGTCTTTAGTTAAGGTCTTTTTAGGAGCCGGGCTTATATATATATTGCCAATGTAAAAAATTGTCAAACGAGTTGAATTTTTGTAGAGATGTTCTTTATGGTTAGTAGATCTTATGTACAAAAGATTAGGTTTTAAATCATTTTGTAGGTGAAGTTGTGATTGTTTTAAATTTGGTCTTTATTTAAGGTCCTTTTAGGGTATATATATATAAAAAAACCGGCTATTAAATCATTGTGTTTAGTAGGGGTGTCAATTTGGGGTATCATTTAGGGGTGTCAACTTAGCTTGATTTTTGACACCCCTAAATTGACACCCCTACTAAAAAAAATCAACTTATTTCAATATGTGTAACCTTGTCAAAAGTTGTGTTGAAGTTTGCAATTGTTTTAACAGTCTATATGTTTCCAGTTTTATAAATAAATTTGACAATGTTAGGGATATCGAAATGAATTGAAATTTTGCAGACATGATCAACATGGTAAGAGGGTCATCTCCACAAAAAATCAGCCATTAATTCATTGTAGAAGTGCACTTTTTGGTAGGAGTGTCAATTTAGGGTGTCATTTAGGCGTGTCAATTTAGCGTGACCGTATATCGGTTAAGGCTAAGTTGACACCCCTAAATGACACCCCAAATTGACACCCCTACTAAACACAATGATTTAATAGCCGATTTTTTGTAGATATGGTCTCCCCACTATGGATATGATCTCTAAAAAAAATCAGCTCATTTCAATATGTGTAACCTTTCATTTCAATATGTGTAACCTTGTCAAAAGTTGTGTCTAAGTTTGCAATTTTTTTAACGGTCTATATGTTTTCAATTTTGTAAATAAATTTGACAAGGTTAGAGATATCGAAATGAATTGAAATTTTACAGACATGATCAACATGGTAAGAGGGTCATTTCCATAAAAATTAGCCATTAATTTATTGTAGAAGTGCACTTTTTGGTAGGAGTGTCAATTTAGGGTGTCATTTAGGAGTGTCAACTTAGCCTGGTCATATATCAGTCAGGCTAAGTTGACACCCCTAAATGACACACCTACTAAACACAATGATTTAATAGCTAATTTTTGGTAGATATGATTAAATGACACCCCAAATTGACACCCCTACTAAACACAATGATTTAATAGCCAATTTTTGGTAGATATGATCTCCCCACTATGGATATGATCTCTAAAAAAAATCAACTCATTTCAATATGTGTACCCTTGTCAAAAGTTGTGTTGAAGTTTGCAATTTTTTTAACGGTCTATATGTTTCCAATTTTGTAAATAAATTTGACAAGGTTAGAGATATCGAAATGAATTGAAATTTTGCAAACATGATCAACATAGTAAGAGGGTCATCTCCACAAAAAATCAGCCATTAATTCATTGTAGAAGTGCACTTTTTAGTAGGAGTGTCAATTTAGGGTGTTAACTTAGCCTGACCGATACGTTGACATACAAAAATGACATACATAATTGACATATGCAATCCAAAAGTGGACTTGCACATTGCTCTAAGGGCTGATTTTTGGTAGATATTATCTCCTTACCATGGATAGTATCTCCACAAAAAATCATCTCAATCGGATGTGTCTAGTCTTGTCAAAAGAGTGTTAAAATTCTGGACCGTCAGATAAATTTCTAATTTGAACTCAATTTTTGGTAGGGTTAGACATGTTCAAAGGAGTTGATTTTTTGTGGAGATGATCTCCATGTTGTGGAGATCACATCTCTATAAAATCAGCTTTTAGTTCATTATGTAGTAGGATTGCGTATGTCATTTATGTATGTCGATGTAGCCAGCCCGATATATATAACAACTCTTCTCTCTCACCTATATGATCTGTGTTGAGTTGTCAACAATCCAAAATTTTCACCTACTCCAATTTGTTTTCATTTTCATAGATGTTGCATGCTAGATTTATATCAGGATTTTTTATGAAGAAAACTTTGGTTTATTGATTAAGTTGCTGATATTTTCCAAAATAGTTGATCAACTCTTAAATGGGGCTTCACCAATTTTATTTTGTAGAAAATTCTAATGATCCCCATTATCTTTGAACATCTATTTCCATTGCGTGAGAAGCATCTCAATTTTCTTTAAGCTTCCATCTTCTTCTATTTTCCAATTGTTTTGTTTGATTTTAGTCCGAAGTGAATACATTGCTACATCTACAATTGGATGAAAATAAAGCCAGCCTAATTATATTATACTAGCCACTGTGCACGTGGGCTCCACTGAGTTTTTTAAAAAAAAATTATAAATGTTAAATTACTATTTTATCTCTAAAAAAAACTGGGAATTACCAAATTGCCCCTGGGACGTATACCAAAACACTGTTACTCAACCCCCACATTTTTCTATATATTAAAGATTATATTATATTATTTTTATTTATTTTTAATTTATTCTTTAATTTTATTATCAACTTTTCGGATATATATTTTTAATGTATTAGGGAGATGATGTGTAACGCCCGTATTTAAAATACGTATCTATTTATTTATTTATTTATTTAAAATTCACTGGATTGGATTTGGGGTATGTGGGCCTGATTTCTGGGCTCGAGTCTGTGTTGGGCTTAGATTTCAAACCCAGGTATATATATACATTTTTTCTAGAGAATAGGGTTTTGGAGATAAAAAATAAAATAAAAATGGAGGCGGAGATAAAAAGCTTGATTGCTAGAGCGTTGGAGTGCGACAATAAGGGATTCGTCGAGTTTTAATACAAGTGAGTAGATTTTATCTTTCACCGACTACTAAAACTAGAATTTTTGTCTATTTAAAATTTACAAATTTATTGTCAAAATATATAAGTTTTCTGTTTATTTTTGCTGTTCATTCTGTTGTGTGTTGAAATATTCTGCCTGCTGCTGAAACCAAGTTATAATGATAAAATTGGGTTTGACTGCTAATAAATTTTAATTATTTATCCATATAGAGATATAAACTGTTACTGTGAGTATTGTTGATTGTGTTATAAATTTCATTAGTTTTGGTTGGACTGTTTTGTTGGTTGTCGGGGTAGAATCGGTGGTGGCTATTGATTGTGGGTGGAAGGTGGCTGCCGATTGGGTTGTGTGTTGTTGTTGGACGGAATATGGTGGTCGGGCTATCGATTTGAGTCTGTGGTGTGGTTGGGTTGTTGAAGCTTTGACAAAAAGCTTGAAGACTCGTCAATGGAGGTCGAGTTTTCTGTAAGTGGTGAATGAGGTAAGGAATCAAGTTTTTTTAGTATAGTATAGTGTTGGGTTTTGCTGGGGATCAAAACCCAACTTTTTGGATGGGTGGTAAGGTGCTATTGAAGCTTGGAGGTCCATTAATGGCGTCAAAATGTGATTTTGGAAGGGTACTGGAATTTCAATTGGGTGGTATCGACATGTTGGGTTTTTTCGGGGGGTGCAAAACCGAGTTGGTTCGGATTGTTTTGGAGTGCCGGTTGGTGGTGGCTGGAAGTGGTGGAGGAGAGAGTTGCTAGAGGGAGAAGACGACCTGTTTGGTCAGTTGGGCTTGGGCCTTGGTTGGTTTCTTTGGGCCCGATGTTATTTTGTTTTGGTTGGGCCGGACCATATCAGTTTTTGTTTTTGGGCCAATACTTTTTACCTTTTGTTTTGGGCCGAATTTGTCTTTTGTTTTGGGCCGGTTTAAAATGTTTATGTGGGCTGGTCCCTAGAATTTTAAGTGGATCGCATGAGATCTATTTAGTTTAGAAATTTTCAAGTTGGGCCAAATCAGTTTATGGGTCAGGTTAAACCGGGTCAGTTTAGCCCAGTCGCTTAGGACCAGGGTTTGAACTCTTTTTAAATATGGGTTTGGGTGAGGATCGGTTGGGATGACCACCGGTTAGGACCGTTGACTGTTGGGTTGACAGTTGGTCGTTGACTGTTGACTGTGGAATGTTGACTTTTTTCCAGATTTTCACATATTTAAGAATATGGACAAATGTAGTAATAAAATATTGTCGAAAATTGTATAACTTTGGTTGTCATTATCTAATTAAGATTTGATGTGCGTAGTGTGTAAAGAATATAAGATTGGCACGTAACAAGAGGGGAATTCTTATAAGACTTAGATATATACGTTTTTATGAGAATTAAATTATATACGGACTTAGATTCATGGATTTTAGTATTGGACTTTGATGGTGAATTGAGTTCACATAAATATATTGAATGAATACCTTACATGATTTAGTATTATTATGAGTTGCTACTTAAATAAATGGTAGTATTTATAAAGGCTTGAGATATTCCATATGGTGTAGTGCAATATATGATTGACACGTGAAATAATAAGTTTTGAGATTTGATATAGAGATACTTGGATATCATGCAATGAATAGTATTGGCACGTGATAATGTGGATTTTATTATAACGAGAAACGTTGAGCTTCAATACAATTAAGTATACTGGCATGAGATAGAACAAGAATTATTATTGAGATTTTCCAAATATGGTGGCTTAGTGCAATAATTTATTTGGCACGTGATAGAGTGAAATGGTTATGAGATAGTAATGTATGACACCTGAATAAATTACGTAACAAAAATCCTAGAACCTAACTACCACAACTCATGTGATTTGGCCCTAGTGATGGGCGTATGTGATACGATTGGCCCTTCGGGTGTTTCAGTGAATCTGCATGGCCCTTCTGGCGTAAGTAATTTGATTGACCCTTCTGGCGTTTCAGTGAATCTGAATGGCCCTTCTGGCGTAGCCGAATAGTGGCTTGATTATTCTGTTCGCAAAATTAGAAGTAGACGCACGATATTTTATGCCGAATAGTGGCAGTACTTACATAATGGCTTTTGTGTGAGGGTTAGTGTAACGCCCGTATTTAAAATACGTATTTAGTTATTAATTTATTAATTAAATTATTTATTTAAAAAATTCGCTGGATTGGATTTGGGATACGTGGGCTTGATTTATGGGCCCGAGTCTGTATTGGGCTTGGATTTCAAACCCAAATATATAATCACTTTTTCTAGAGAATAAGGTTTTGAGAAAATAAAATAAAATAAAAATGGAGGCGGCTCGTTTGCTCGAGCGTTGGAGCGTGACAATTCGGACGATGAGGGATTCATCGAGTTTTAATACAGGTGAGTAGTTAGTTTTCTACCTCACCGGTATACAGAAACAGATTTACGGTCCCATGTTTTCATTCAATTTTACTGTCCATTCTTCTTCGTCATGTATCGTATTATTAAACTGGCTAAATATTAGTATATTGTTTTGGTTATCTTTGAAAATGTCCGAACTGTTGGAACTCGGAAGAAGTCGCCAATGGCGGCGCGAGACAGAGAAGTCGCCTCGGTATGTTGTTTGAACTTTTATTATGTTTTGTATGTGGTGTGTTGGTTGGACGTCGGGATTGAAAATTGGGGGTGGACTGTTGAAGCTTTGAACAGGGGTTAATGGAGGCGCGAGCTCATATTGTTTTCTTTAATTTATCTTTGTTGTTGTTTTGTTGGGTTTGGTGTTGATTGAATTGTGATTAGGGAAGGGGCTGTAATGCCGTCGAGATTAATTGGTGTGGAGATTAGTTGGAGAGGAGTGGGGCAGTTCATGCTCTGCTGAAGCTCTGTAAAAAGTGCTAATGGCGGTTAGAGGAAATCGCACAGTAGATTAGAGTAGGTGAAGTGTTATTGTTTTGGTTGTTGTTAGGAAGTGTCGGGTATGTGTTTTGACGTCGGGAGGAGGGTTGTCGAAGCTTGTAGAAGCCATTAATGGCGGCAAGAAATTTCTAGATCTAGGTTTGATGAAGATGAGGGATTAAGGAGGTGAGGTTTTTGGCTTTGTTAAAGTTGTAGGGGTTGTTATGGGGATTGAAACCGTTAGGTTGAAATGGGCGGAGGAGTAGAGGTTGGGGTGGTCGATTTTGGCAGCTGGTGGTGGCTGTGAAGGAGATGACAGAGGGAGAGATCCAGTGCTCCCCATCTCACTAGTACAAGTCTATTTCGGTTGGGCTTTGGGCCTAAACATTTTGTTTGGTTGGGCCAAAACTCTAATTTTATGTTAGGCCGATTCTATTTCTTGTTGGGGGCCAGTTTTAATTGTGTTTTGGTTGGGCCGGTTCTGATTTCCGTTTTTGGGCCTAAACACTAATTAGTGGTTGGGCCGGATTAATCTTGTGTTTTGGGCCAGTTCAGTTTAAGTTTTTGGGCCAGTTTCTAATATTGCTTGGGGCCAGTCCAGAGGACTTAAAAATAGAGATTCAAATGGGTCTTTCAACATTTAGACTTTCGGGTTCTAAGGTTTGGGTTTGGGCTCGGCTAGTTGGGTCCGAACCATTTTCTTAGTCATGAGCCCATGAGCTATGCACATTTCCCTTAGCCATGAACTATGGTTATGACCCTGAACCTGTCGAACATGGAAACGACAGTTTGACTTTGACCATGATGTGTTGACTGTTGACCGTTGACTTTGACCGTTGACCGTTGACTGTGGAATGTGGACTTTTTCCAGATTTTCACATATTTAAGAATATGGACAAATGTAGTAATAAAATGTTATCGAAATTGTATAACCTTGTTTGTCATTATCTAATTAAGATTTGACGTGAGTATGTAGTACGTAAAACATATAAATATTTGGCACATAATAATAGGGGAATTCTGATAATAAGACTTAGATATATATGTTTTTATGAGAATTAAATTATATACGGACTTAGATTCATGGACTTTAGATTTTTTTGGGATTTGATTGTGGACTGTGGACTGTGGACTGTTTAATTGTGCTACGTTTTATGTTGTAAATTGTATGGACAAATCAAATGCTAAAATGCTGTGGAAGCTTGTATAAATTTGGTTGTCATTATCTAAGAAAGATTTGACGTTGATATTGTGTATATTTTGACACGTGACGAGATAGAAACTTTATGAGATATAATATTCCTAAAACGCTATAAAAATGTATGCGATACGTTTGAAGCCATTGTGACATTATATAATATGTTGGGTTATATATATTAAAGGCAATAGTTTTTGAGAAATAAATGTATAAACGCTCCATTATTTTATCTGTGAGATGCTACTAGGAGGTAGTAGAGTATTTGTGGATATTTCCCACGGGAGTGTGGCGTAGTGCAATAATATATTGGCACGTGAAAGAATGAAAGTGGTTATGAGATATAATTGAGATATTTCTAAATATTGTGGCTTAGTGCAATAAGGTATTTGACCTGCACGTGATATAGTGGAATTATTCTGAGATATAAAGGTATGACACCTAAATAAATTACATAACGAAAATCCTAGAACCTAGCTACCACAACTCATGTGATTTGCCTTTGTGATGGGCGTATGTGATATGATTGGCCCTTCGGGCGTTTCAGTGAATCTGAATGGCCCTTCTGGCGTAAGTAATGTGATTGGCCCTTCTGGCATTTCAGTAAAGCTGAATGGCCCTTCTGGCATAGCCGAATGGTGGCTTGATTATTCCATTCGCAAAATTAGAACGAGACGCGCGATATTTTATGCCGAATAGTGGCAGTACTTACATAATGGCTTTCGTGTGAGGGTTACCTGGTGTGCGGCATCCCGCTCAGGGAGGCATGTGGATGTATATGTTCGGCGTTGGGAAGCGATTGTGGTGGCCAGGGAAACTAGGTAAGACATAGATACGACGTGATTTTAGGGACACGCAAAGAAAACCTGAAATAATCTAATTATGGTAATATGTTGGTTAATAATATACCTTTAAATATATGATTGTATATGGCTTTGCAGAAGAGTGGGTCAAACTAATTACTTGGGCAGAGACGACCCACTCTATAATTGAGCATGAAATGCAGTACGGATATAATATGCTTGGTTGGTTATTTGTTTAGTTAGAACCTAAGGCGCCTCGATGGAGGAATTACATGCCTTATTTATTATGCGTATAGTTTGTTGTGTGGTTAGTGGGAAGTTAAAGGCCTCGATTGGAGGAACTACCTGCCTTAATTATTATACTTAAGGATGTTGTATTAGTCGTTGGAAGTTAAGGCGCCTCGGTGGATGAACTAACTGCCTTATGGATTGTGTATATATTTGTATAAGTATATGTTGTATTTTAGAGCTAATCACACCAAAGATTTTTATAATGTCAATCCCAATTTGCATGTTTGCTTATCGGGTGTGTTCATTAAATGAACATAGTTGATAAGTCTTGACAGGTTTAGTGTTGAAGAAGGTTGGCTGCTGCTTGTGGTTTGCGTTAGCGTCACATTTCAAGATAAGTTTTGTTTTCCCTTGAGGTGATATAGATTTTCAATCTAGACAATGTTTTACGTATTTTCATTTATAATTTTAATTAAAGAGTTATTGAAAAGAGATTTGTAACCTAATCTTATTTGTGAATTTTTGTAATGAAGAGGACTTTTGTTTAATTGAAATTTTTATTGGTTTTTGATTATCCGCATATTTAAACTGTTTATGGGTTTTTGGGAGTTGAGAGTGCGTCACACCACGAAGATCGAAGAGTCGGGGACAAATAACGTTTTCAATTCATCGAAATTGGGTGTGGCCGATTACTGGTGTCGCGCATCCCGCCGGTAGTAGTTACGCACGGAGTGGTTCATTATGTAAGGGGAGGCATGTGGATGTACATGTTCAGCATTGGGTAGCGATTGTGGTAGCTAGGGAAACTAGGTAAGACATAGATATGACGTGATTTTAGGGATACGCAAAGAAACTCTTAAATAATATAATTATGATAATATGTTGGTTAATGATATATCTTTAAATATATGATTGTATATGGTTTTGCAGAAGGGCGGGTCAAACTAATTACTTGTGAAGAGACGACCCACTCTGTAACTGAGCATTAAATGCGGTAAGTATATAATATGCTTGACTGGTTATTAGTTTAGTCAGAACCTAAGGCGCCTCGGTGGAGGAACTAAATGCCTTTGTACTATTGTTGGGAAGCTAAGGCGTCTCAGTGGAGGAACTACCTGCCTTAATTATTGTACTTAAGGATGTTGTATTAGTTGTTGGAAGTTAATGCGCCTCGGTGGAGGAACTAACTACCTTTTGGATTGTGTATGTATATGTATAAGTATATGTTGTATTTTAGAGCTACTCACACCAGCATTTTTATAATGCTGACCCGATTTGCATGTTTGCTTATCGGGTGTGTTCATTAAATGAACATAGTTGATAAGTTTTGATAGGTTTAGTGTTGAAGAAGGTTGGTTGCTGCTTTTGGTTTGCGTTAGCGTCGCATTTCAAGATAAATTTTGTTTTCCCTTGAGGTGAAATAGATTTTCAGTTGAGACTGTTATTTGTAGTTTCATTTGTAACTTTAAATAAAGAGTTATTGAAAAGAGATTTGTAACCTAGTCTTATTTGTGAATTTTTGTAATGAAGAGGACTTTTGTTTAATTTAAAATTTTTATTGATTTTTAATTATCCGCATATTTAAACTGTTTATGGGTTTTTGGGAGTTAAGAGTGCATCACACCTCGAAAATCGAAGAGTCGGGAACAAATATTGTTTTTCCGAATTCTGTCGAAATTCGGGGTGTGACATGATGATTGCATGAGGAAGCTTGGATGTGGGTAGTGGTCAAATACTCCCAAGCTTTAACATGTTAGCGTGTAGTTGGATTGTGTACATTTGTTAAGTGAAACACGCTAAACCAGTCTCAGAAATATTGACTTCCAATGAACACCAAAAAAGTGTGAAAGAAACCGATAGTATAACTCAGTCGGTTCAGTTCGGTTGGTGTAACATACAAACTGATAGGACCGGTTTGGTCATCTATTTAGTCTTAAACCCGACCCGAACTGACCCGTGCACACCTTTACTACCTAGTACTCAATGGACAAAACTCGCTAAATTAAACTACCAAGTACCAATAAGGCAACAACATTTGGTTTATGCTTTTATATTATCGAGATCATGGAGCCAACAAAAATATTTTGATATGTTGTGACAGACACATAGCGGAAACAAGTATTCAATAACATGATCAAACACAAATGTGTAGTGTGACCTTTAATCAAGACAAGTGTTCTAACTATACCCAAACACAAACGTAATATCTCTTTCAACTAGCAAGGTATAAACAAGTAAAGAGATGTAACAAAGAACACACACCACAAGACAAATATTTAAAGTGGTTCGGCAATATGTTTGCATTGTTAAATTGCATGTTAGTGGTGATGCTAGGAGAGTTGTTATATTGAGATATTGAAATAAACCAAGAAGAAGGACAATGGAGAAGAATAGAGATTGATTAGGGTTAGAGTGATTGAGTTGTTGTTCTCTACCCAGAGTTACATATTTATATTAACCTAAAATATAATAATAGAAACTACTAGATATGGATGTCACTTATAGAAACGTGGGACTTTACATATATGATATATTCTAATACTCCCCCTCAAGCTGTAATGCCACAAACTATGCAAATTATAGCTTGAATGGCAGAAAGAAAATATAAGAATACAGCTCCCCCTTTCACATAGCCTTTAGTTGAAGAACTCAAACAATTGTTGAGATGATGAGACGTTCTGGAAAGTGAAACTGTCGATGTAGACAATGGCCTAACTTGAATACTGAAGTTGTACCACATGCACAAACTGGAAACAGAACACCTGTGAGATGACTGCAACCTAAAAGATGAATCTTAGTAGTGTAGTGATGATTTGACTGCAACTTGAGAGATTGATGAAAACTGAATAGGGCAGTGATGATGTGACTACAACCTGAGAGATTAATAGAAAGCTTGTGCTTTTTAGCCAAAGAGCTCAACAAGAGATAATAAGAGTCAATGAAACACCTAAGTATCGGGCACCACTGTGGCATAAAAGGAATCAAAACCTGAAAAGCTGAACCATCAATGATAGCAGCATATAATAAGCTCCTCAATAAGAAGGCTAAAACATAAAGCCGGTGAAACACCATAGAACTCATAACCATGACATGAAAGGAAGTCAAACCCTTATAAAGGAAATAACTTATCAACCAACCAATAATCAGGAATTCTACTAAATCATATTAGTTGAGACGAGAAGAAATCGCCAGGAATGAAAAAGACCAAATGAAACGATGACGATGAACAGAGAAAGATAGAAAGAATAATTCCTCGTGAGATAGAGGACGTGTTCCCCTATAATACTTCAAACAAACAACTTGAAACATATAACAAATACTTTGAACTGAAAAAAACACAAACTTAGGTTACTGGAGGTCAGGGCGCAGGCGCGCTCTGAGATAGCGTAAAGTAGGCGGCGCGCCAATGGAGAATAATGACAGCAACTACGAGGTATAGAGATGAGGGCGTGCGGGCTTAGCAGAAGGCTTAGACTGAGCGCGTATGCGCCTTCCACTAGAAACGAACTTTGAATACTGAAGAGGGTGTGCACGCCTGTACGAAGACAATCTTGAGCGCGTGTGTGCCTTGATCAATATGGAGACAGAGAGATTACCTAGCTTTCGAACCATGGAGAATAATGACACAGAGAGATTGCGGAACCTTGAATACTGACTTCGAACTATGGAGAATAATGAGACGAGAGATTGCGAAACCTTGAACATGACAATGAACAATACTTGTGAACAGTAATGATAAATATTGGTTATGAACAGTGATGATGAATAGTACCGTGAACAGTGCCGGTGAACAGTAAATCCATCTAGAGAAAGATTGAAACTTGAATCGAGATAGAAGAATTTCTTCTTGTGAGAAAGATTGAAACTTGACTTGAATTGAATACTGAAAATTGAAAAAAAAAAATTGATTTTGATTTTGATTGTTGGTGAGGTATTCCTCTCCTAGCATATTACTTAACTTTGATTTGAACTTGACGCTCTGATACTATGTTAAATTGCATATTAGTGGTGATGCTAGGAGAGTTGTTACATTGAGATATTGAGAGAAACCAAGAAGAAGAACAATAGAGAAGAAGATTAATTAGGGTTAGAGTGATTGAGTTGTTATTCTCTATCTAGAGTTACATATTTATATATACTAATCTAAAATATGATAATAGAAACTACTAGATATGGATGTCCACACTTATAGAAACATAAGACTTTACATATAGGACATATTCTAATATACATCCACACGACGAGATCGATGATTTCATTAGATGAACAAGAAGATTACAAGAGGAGCTATTTGATTGTACACAACAATCAACTCTCAATTACTTACGAAGAATGAATCACTCACAAAAAATGCTCTCTCAAATCTCTCTTTTCTTTTCTCTTGAAGTTTAGTAGGTTACTTAAAAAATGAGGAGAAAATGGATGGAAAAAGTAGTTGGCCAAAAGTTTCGACAAATTTCAACCTGCCCGTGACATATCGCAAAACACTGGAACTTTGCGCACTTTGCAGTTTGCAGAAGTTGGGTCAGTGAATATGCCTTGGTGTACGCGCCTCATGTTTAGGCGTGCCCAACCCAATTCCCATTTTCCAACATGTTACCCAAAAAAAACATGATATTTATGTGTAAATTAGATTTTTCATGACTGGAAGACACAAGGTGTCTGTCAGTCTGTAGTCTGTACCTACAACGATGAGTGCCATACATATATGCTTTAGATCGGGTTGCATTGATTTTATATTGCGGAATATCTTCCATATGGTACACATTTAAAATGTGTTGGGTCAAGTACGGACCACTTACATCTCGCTTGCTTCGTGTCTTCATCAACTAATTACGTTCTCTCATTTCTTATCCAGTACGATTTTCCCTTTTCAGTTCCATGTATGATGACTGATGTATCAAACTCTTCTCTAAAGCTTGAAAGTGAATATTTCAGCAGTACACAATAAAGTTGAGCTTTACCGAAAAAAAACACGTAAGAAAGTTGAGATTACTTCTTTGAGATTGCATTGATTGGGAAACTTCAATTCGAGGACAACATGTGTTGTGTACGTTCTTGCTTGGAAAGTTGTAACTCAATGGTTAAATGCCCTATATCATATTGTCTAATAGCACTGTAACAGTAGTGTAATGCAAAGTAGATTTTATAAACTTAATTTCAACTGGAAATTAACAAATACATACAAACTCATGTGGACACTAAAGGTAGAAAGACAAAAAAATATCAACTTCACCCACCCAAACACTAACACTGGGGTTTATGAATGTATGAATGGTATGACAAATTAGATGAAATTTATCAAATGATTGCTGCTAATGGTAGCGGTTACAATGAATATTTAAGCTCTTAATAAAAAGAAAATACTTGTACTAGGAAGCTTTGATGCTATTAATCATTTAATTGTCATCTAAACAATCCTCCAATCTACAAAAATCCGTAAAGGCAGGTAAATAGGTTAGGTCATGAGTCTTGACACAGTGTTTGAAGTTAGAACTAATTAGTGATACCTAATTAGACAAATCAATTATTTTCGGCAGAGGTGCACCAGTGCAACTCTTTTAAGTACGAGAATTATGTCCTTTTTACATAGGTGCAACCGTGCAAACTAACTCTATTTCGACTTGGAGTGAAACAGAGAGATTGATTAGCAAAAACAACAAACGAGAGTGAGAGTGAAGCAGAGAGATTCAGGATCACACATTCACACGTGGGTCAGAGTTAGAAACCAGAAAACAGACGGAACGAACTTTTTCTCTTCATTATGAACGAAACAAAACAGTCTCTCCACTCTCCACTCTCCACTCTCACTCATCTTCTTACATTTCTTCATTTCAGAGTCAAGAAAAAGAGAGAAGATGATTCAACACTTGTGTACAACTCATTCCTGGACTGCCCCTCGTATTTCAACTTCCAATACAAAACCTTGTTCACCTTCTTCTTCTTCTAAACGGTAATCTTGAAGCTTTCAATAGTTCTATATTGTAGATTTCTATTCATTTCTTTGTTTTGTTTCCAGAAAGTTCCTGCCACTCACTTGCTGGTTCATGAGGTCTCCAGTTCTGAGATGCAACACAGGCAACATAAGTGAGATTTCAGACTCTTTTTGAAATGCATAAAACTACAATATAAGATTTTGCACAGGGCATTATATATAATCATTTATGTTGAAAGTCTTGTGACATGATAGTGGCCTGACCACTTTAGTCCTATGTGGCTTATCCAGGGTTAACTATTTTTAGCGACTATAAATTTTGGTGACTGGTCTGTCTGTGTTTGTGACTTTATGTACATTGATCTGATAAACTGTAGTTATCTTTTGCCAGCAAACTTTGACATCCGTTCTTGGAAGACATGGTGTAGGACAGAGATCTTTTCAGTTTCAAATGCTACAGAAGCAGGATCATCTAAATTAGGCGTAGAAAATAGTCTAAAGGTGAACTACATTGCACTTGAAGGACATACGGTTATGAAACTGTATCCGAAATTTAAAAAGGATAATTTGATATAGCTTTTATTGTTGGGCTGATTTTGTATATTCTGTTTCACGGGTAAAATCTTATGCTAGTTTACTAAGAAATTTAGCAGCTTAGTATTGACCGTCGTTTGGAATTGCAGAAGTAGACACTGTAGATGGAGGTGGAAGTACTAACTAAAACCAAGAGAAAGAAAATGAAAGTAAAATGCCAAATTGATCAAAGTTTAAAAGTAAAGAACATGCTTGAGTTAACAGTACAGTAAATATCCATCTTTACTTAAATTTCTTTACATTCGTTGTTTCTGACGGCTAACAGGAATACCGGATAAGCAAGTATATATATACAATTATACAAGTATATATGAAAACTTACACCATCTCTGGGTGGTGTGGTAGTATCACCTCCCAAATTCTTCAAATTTGCTTATAAAACTTGAAATTTTGCGGAAATCCAACTCTAGGTGGAAGCAAATTCGGTCGCATCATCTGTTTAGCCGCATTCTTGTTCGCAAATTTAGGATTTCGGATGCGAATGCGGAGCTACAGTGATAATGTCGCGTGCTATTGCAAATGTCGTCCCAAAATTTTTTTTGACTTTGACCAACACATCGTGCCAGTGGCATTTTTTTTTTTTTTACTTTTTCAATTTGATGCGACAGTAGGAATGTCACATGAGTTTTTTTTTCCAACTTGGGCGACAGTGGTAATGTCGTATCACAGTATCAATATCTCACAAGGTAGTTCTATTCCAAATTTGCGGATGATATTTGCGACCACTTAGAGTTGGTCAAAATTTGCGACTAATTTCTCTAAATTTCGCATTCAAATTTGAAAGAAATACTACCACCACCTAGAGATGCTGTTAGCAGTGCTTTCCTATTAGATGGAGCATATCAATATATAATATGGCTGTGATCGGTGTCAGTCGTGTTACCAAGCTAGAAACAGAAATTGATAGCTCAATCCTAACAGCTTGTAGTATATTATTTTACAGCTTATGCAGGGTGGACAGGCTGGAATACTTATTGGATTTATGTCATCCTACTACCTATTCAAATTTACAGTGTTAAACTCTCTGCCTGCATTGACGAAGTTGGTTATGAGCTTACTTCCCGTAGTACCTGAAGCTTCTATGAGAGGAAGCTTGCCTTTTGCTTGTATATCTAATTCCATGAATAAATCTGTGCCTCTTCAACTGGATCTGTCCTTGCCATCATTTAAAGGTCTAAGATGGAATTTCGCACGTCTACTTTATTTAGTGAACAGACAACTTAACAGAAATATGTCCACGTAAGTATTTTGTTGACCCAGTCAAGAAAACTGGTGTGCGGTTTTGATTTTATTTCTTTTTGGTGAATCTTTTAATTGATTCAATTCTAGATTCTTCGGATCATAACTTACGGTATTTCCAAAGTACTTCCTGCTACTATTAGGCTAGTGTCAACTTTTTTGCGTGTACAGTTCTACTTCTTTTAACTTCAAGGCCTCTACTTATATATATATCCTTGTAGTAGACCTGATCATTATTCACATTGGTGTTCATTCAGGTTCTTTCTCGTGCTCTTCGTAGCATGCTCCTCATTTGTAATTATTGGAGGTATTCTATTTTACAAGTTCAGGTAATTAAATTTCATGTTTCATGTTTTAGTTTAATAGCCTTTTAGCGCATTTTCCCGAGATGGTGCATCTAGTTCTGGTATGTTTCTTCTAATTCAGGAATCAGTCACAACCACTTGAGGACTGCTTTTGGGACGCTTGGGCTTGCCTATGTGATTCATCCACTCACTTAGAAGTATGCATTATTAGGCATTCGTGATGTGTAAGTTGACATTACTTTTGTATTGATAATATCAACGTTTTCTTATACCACAGCAAAAGACACGTTTTGAACGTATTCTTGGTGTTGTCCTTGCTACATGGGGCATATTATTCTATTCTCGCTTACTCAGCACAATGACAGAACAGTTAAGGGTAATAACTAATCTATTACTACATTTCTCAAAAAAGAAGAAATGTTTCTCTAATAACTTTAGAATGACATCTTATGTTTACGTTGACAGAGTAACATGCAAAAGGTCAGGGAAGGAGTACTAATGGAAGTTATGGAAACTGATCATATTATCATATGTGGAGTAAATAGTCATCTAAGCTATGTAATGAAGCAGCTAAATAAGCATCACGAATTTTCAGTCCGTCTAGGTACTGCTAAAGCTAGGTAATAAGATCTTGATTCATATTATTATAGTGAATGAAATGCTTGAGCAAGTACCTTCCATGACTCAGTTTATTGAATTCTTTATTTAATAAAACAGGAGGCAAATGATTCTTCTCTTATCTGATATTCCAAGGAAGCAAATGGAGAAGATTGCAGACAGTGTTGCAAAAGATCTAAAGCATATTGATGTTCTTACCAAGAGGTTGTTCCATTTATCTATGTTGTAGTGTCTAATTCTGTGGTGCATGGGGTTTGGTGCTCCCACCAGGTGTATAACTTTGCTACTTTGGTTGCGTTTCATATCTACAATTCGTTTGTTGAAGAAGGGAGGACCTCACTTTTGCCCCGAGTCCATTGTCAGAATGTTATTAGATAAACTTTCTTTTATTCCGTAGGTTTTATTTTATTTTAATATCTTTCAGGGAAAACAATTTTTTTTTTATGTAAGTGACTTACATAGCAAGCAAGAGATGGAATTTTCAACCTTCCATCTCGCTCTCCCTTATCAAGTCACTAAGGGGAGCATGCCAACCCAAATCGACTGTCAATGCTTTTGTTAATCACTCTTTGTTCATTCTATTGGTCTCAGTTGTAGCAAATCTTGGTTCACTGTGTCTTACTCGGGTTTTTCGCTTTTTCAGTTGCAGCCTTAGCTTGACAAAATCCTTTGAAAGAGCAGCTGTTGATAAGGCGCGTTCTGTTATTATATTGCCTGCAAAGGGAGATCGGTCAGATTTGAATCTAGAACAGTTTCTTTTTGTGTCTACTTGAAGGGCTCTGGGCCTCGGCCTGAAGACTCTTAAACCAGTTTGAAAGTCATATATTAGTATTGTCTCTGCGAACCACAACTCCAATTAATAGAGGTGATTTTTTTAAATCAAAGTGTGGACTTCTCAAGGCCAGAGTGACAAATTTAGCCCTGTAAACTTGATGTAAGTGTTAAACTTAAAACAAATAATCTATCTTTTAGTTTTAGGCGATTTTAGAGTTGTGGAAAGGTACAGCAGCTTCATCCACAAAATAAAGCATCTTCCAATTGAATTTCAAACCAAACAAGTGATATGCTTCCTTGTGAAAAGTTAAACTAACATGCATATAACTAATATAAGTAATGAAGATGTTACTGATCTTAACAGGAGTAGGTTACATTTAAGTTCTCTCTCAAGTCTTCGAACTATATTTGGTGGTCATATTGTATCTTCAACATCTATGAAATTGATGTTGACATATATGCATTTCATTTTCTAATAGCTCTTCAAGCTCTTCCAGAACAGGCAGAGTTTCTTTATGCCCTTGGCCAGGACGATTTTCACACTTTTATGAATTATTGGGGTTAAATATTTTCATAAACTTTTCTTCATTTATGATTCTCTATGATTCAGGTATGAAGTTGATACAGATGCATTTCTCTCTGTATTGGCCCTTCAGTCTTTCCCAGAAATGGCAGCTATTCCCACCATTGTTGAGGTATGCTACTGAGGGTATGACACTTATGTCCCTTCTTTCACCAATCTACAAAAAAAAGGTTATCTATACTTTTCAGTTTTCATGGATGGAACCAAAATAATGTGTTAAAATTCTACTTGTAGGTTTCAAACTCCAGTACATGTGAGCTTTTGAAATCAATTTCAGGGTTGAAGGTTGAGCCAGTTGAAAATGTTGCATCAAAGTTATTTGTTCAATGCTCTCGGCAAAAGGGGCTCATAAATATCTACAGACATTTGCTTAATTATCGAAGTATGATATCCATTCCAGATGTGGCCAATATGGTTGGCAGTCAATGTCATGATGAGTTTTTGTACACTTCCGATTACTAACAATGTTTCTCGAATTTAGTCATCTCCCATCTGTAATATCTGCAAATTTTCTAATGCTTGATTTTTACTTTCTTCAGAGAATGTATTCAATCTTTGTGGCTTTCCTTCTCTAGCAGGACTTAAATATAAGACTATAAGACTTGGTTTCAAGGAGGTTTGTTCCTTCGTAATCTAGTCACTAAAGAGAAGGGATATTTGGTTTTATTGGACTGATACTTCTTTTATATTTGTTAACTTGCAGGCTGTTGTTTGTGGTCTTTATAGAAGTGGGAAGATATACTTCCATCCAAATGATGAGGAAGTACTGGAGCAAACTGATAAAGCAAGTTATTTTAAATTCTCTAGCAATATTTTAGCATCAGACTGCTCTAATTACAGACAAAAGTAGTACTGGTAGATTGAATTTTGAGGATATGCATAGTTTCAAAGTTATTGGTTGGATTATAATAAAATCCGGTTGCAAGGTTTGAAATATTACTACAGGTTGTGCATTTTCTTTTTTGAAAGCTATTTTGAGTAGCATGCTCAGGCTGCACAAAAGCCTCTCTTATCTGCGTAATATACTCTGTGGGAAACATGTCAGGTTATCCATATTACCTAAGGCTGCAACTTTCTGCGTTTTAAAGCTATGTTAGCTTAGATGAATGAGCATCCTGATTGTTCTGTCTATATGTGTCAATATGTATTTCAATGATTGTGCAAGTCTTCCCTTAGTATATTTGCACTGACAAAAGAGAATGCTATAATTGCTAAAATTCATGAATTGGAAGACATATTTCAATGCCAGCATCTTTGTGTCCAATATGAAACGCATTTTAGGCGAGGTAGCTTGTAAGAGAAAAGATTGGAAAAATTAGTTTCATGATAGTGGTTCCTCCCCCCTCCCCCCCTTAGAAAGTGAATGGAGCTCCTAATTATTCTATTCCTGAAACTGTTTCAATTGTTTCACATAGGTTTTGTTCATTGCACCTGTAGATGGGAAAAGAAACCCACAGGTTGTGTTTTCCAACGTTGTAGATGGTGAAACTTTAACCTCTTCAGATCCTTTAATCTTAGAAGATCACTCTGCTGAACATATCATGGAATTGAAAAGGGCACGGGTTGTTAACACTGTTCGGCGACCTCTAAAATCAGGTTCAAAGGTATTACTTCATTATGTACGTACTGACTCAGTTATCGTATGCTTGGAAGATATGTAAAGTAATATTTTCTTATAAATTGTGCGTGTATGTAGGCATCAGATTTGAGTTTTGGACCGAAAGAGCGCATACTTATGCTTGGATGGCGCCCAGATGTTATTGAAATGATCCGTGAATATGAAAATTATGTTGGACCTGGAAGCATACTGGTATGGTCTTAAAGGCGCTAAATAATCTTCTTGTTGTGTCCTGTAGCACCCCTGTATAAGCATTTGCACCTGTACATCACAAGGCTTTTAGTTTGATCTATGAGTGCTATGAGGAAGAGGAACAGGAACAGGAACACAAGTTGTTTACCTGTTTTGTAAATTTATTTACATCTTATGCATTAGAAGCTCTTGATCACTTTATATATGGAGAAAGCATCTGTGTCTATTGCTCTATTATCCACATGTCCACTTCTGCTCTCCCGGTTTAGTTTTCTTTAACCAGATTTCGTGTTAGCTGGTGTTATAAGGTGGTCATTGAAGAACAAAAATACCATTCTTGGCTACTTGCAACTAAGTAGTGAAAGTAGTCCTATGGAAAGGGAAATTACATACGATCCGGCGTTACTGTGTTACTATGTGCATACAATAGCTGCTCTCCTTTGGGTGATGGTCCTATAAACTTAAATCATCAATCGCTTTTATCTTTTTGTTGCTAGGTTTTGATATCATAATATTGTTATTGGTACTGTGTGTCACTATATCGTTGTATTTAATAATATGTAAGTTATGGTCGTTGTAGAACCAAAAATATTTGGCGACATTCAGATGCTGAAATTTGGAAGGCAGTGGGGTAGTAGTGTCGACAAACAGCAGAGGAGAATTCTGGAGCTAAATGGATGATAGGGAGAAGAGGATGGAGGAGAGTAGATATGTCATATGTGAGCGGAAGGTAGGAAGGAGTTTGAGGATATTGATGATGATGAAGATAAAGCCAAGCTTGATCTCAAATATCCAACGAGGAATTCTAGGAGGAGAGGATTGACTTTGAATAATGTGGAAGCTGGAAAGATGGTGGAGGGAGGAACAGCATGGTGGAAGCAGCGGGAGGCCTGCTGTCTGTACCATGGATCTGTGCTGCATTAATGCTTCTCCTTATTGTTTTTCTTGTTTCTTTGTGATCTTTCTTGTTGCTGGGTTGGGTAGGTTAATAGATTAATCAGGGATTATTGGGTTTATGGTCCTAGAAGATCAGTTTCTGGGATAATAATCTTGCTGTTGATGCAATTTGAACAATCATGTGTTCATATCAATATATAATCTTATCTTTTTCCGATAAAAAATGGTGAAGGACTAAATCTTAAACCTAGAACTTTTTGTTCATTATTTTGAAGACTAGAGCTATAACAATCATAAGACCTAGTGGCTAGTGTTCTAGTTCATGGAGAAAAGTTTTTGGAGAGGAGTTTTAGTAAACTTCATTAAGTTTTTTTATGGGGACGGTTATAGGAACTCCACCTTATGTAGTTCTGAAAGAACTCCACCACCAAAAAAGTGGACTTAATAGTGTATGCATGAAGTATTCTCATGTTGTTTTGGTTACATCTGTAATTTGCAGGAAATTTTATCTGATGAGCCTTTGGAAGAGAGAGTCAAGGCTACTAAGCTTGTGGGTCAAGATAAACTGAAAAACATACGGGTCTCTCATAGGGTATTGTCTTTGTTGTACCTTTTTATGTCACTAACAAATTCATTAAATTGTAGTCCTTTAGTTCAGCTCTTACATTTTGGGCAGATTGGGAACCGCATGAGCTATGATGTCTTGAAAGAAGCGATACTGGATATCCAAAATTCTTTCAAGAAACAGGAGGAAGTCCCATTCTCCATTGCTGTCATATCAGATACGGAGTGGCTCCATGGAGGTAATTATTTTGAGGATTTTTTGTAGTCTGGAAGTAGCTTTGGATTGACATATTCTTTTTGCAGATCCATCAAGAGGAGACAAGCAGGCTGCATATTCTCTTCTTCTCGCTGAAAATATATGCAATAAATATGGTGTGAAGGTACATGTTTCATTTTAAGTGGTGTCAATCATCTTTCCAAAGTATAGCTCATGCCAAGTACATGCTAATTAAAGGCTCGATGCATAACTATGTCTCTCAACAGTCATATAACTATGATCCTCGATTATCTCAAAATCTATTAGTTTGTGTATTAAGTTGAGAAATTTAGTATAGTCCCACAAAAGATGTTAAAAGGCCTGCAGTATAGTCTAAAATGTTCATGGGCCTCTCCACTCATCACCAATTGGTTTTGTGTTGGATTTTGGGGTTGCTCCATTCCAGTCGGTTTTGATTTGGATCATCCAAATATAGGATGGTATAATAGCAGGATATTGTGTTAGGCCAATAGCCGTCGTACATAATCTCACAAAATTAAGTTAATCCACGTGTTTGGCTCAATTTATGCCACATGTGAGGGACGTGTTGAGATGCAGTCCCACGTCATTCTTTTAAAACGTTGCATCACAGTATTTAAAGTAGTGGGGAAGCTCCATTAATTTCGAATTGGTTTAAAGTTGGATGCTCCAAATTTAAGACTGATTTGTCTTAAAATGACATTTTTTTTTGGACATACTGTGGTGCTACGTATCCTAGCACACCATATATAGACTGAATTCTTTACCTTTTACATAGCCATGCGAATTAGTTAGTTCAAAGCTTCCCCTTCTATATAGAATTTATGCACCAGATTGAAATATAATAAAGAAAATGAAAATAAATGATACCCTCCTACTTCTAAGACTTTCCAGATCTCAGTAAACTATGTTTCGCCTAATTCTCTAAAGTTCTACATTTCAAAGTCCTTTAGGTCTTCACACTTTCACAGTAAGCTTGGTGCAGCAACCACCACAACACAAAACTAAATTTGTTTAATAATATTAAATGAAAAGAGGGTCGCAACCTTGTAGCTTTGGTTTTTAAAAGGTGGACACATTTATTTGTTAGCATGTACGTATCTGTGTCTTTCATGTAGTAAATTTGCAAATCAATGACTGCAGGTTGAAAACTTAGTTGCTGAAATTGTTGACACTAAATTGGGAAAACAAGTAATTCTTCCCCCTATCCAATTAAGTTTCGAAAGAGATATATTTATTTCCATGTTTATGGTATTAATAAAATCTGTATCTTCTATTGCAATGGAAACAGATTACAAGGATTAAGCCATCCCTGACGTACATTGCGGCAGAGGAAGTAATGGGCCTCATCACTGCTCAAGGTCTTAATTTTATTACTGTTTTCCTGGGATACACATAGAAAATTGCTTCGAAATTAGACGTGAGAAGCCAGATTTAAACTAAAATTACTTGTTATGTGACAGTGGCAGAGAATTGTGAGCTGAATAAGGTCTGGAAAGATATTCTTGATGCAGAGGGAGATGAAATTTATGTCAAGGTGAACTTTTTCACAATGTGATTGTTGCATAAATATTTTAAAAGTGAATGCGTAAATTCAATGAGATTTTCCTCAGTATGTAAACATAGAAAATGATCATACTGGGTCATGTAGCAACTAACAATTGTAGGTACTTTGGCAAGTTTTATTCTGAGATGAAATACTTATATGGATCTCCATCTTTAATTTTTTTCCTTCGTCTCACAAAATGAGGTGATAGCAAACTACTTTGCGTGATACTAGCTGTAATACTGATTTCAGGAGCTGCACTTAGTATGTTATATTGATAAACCTAATATTTCTCTTGAACACAATAGGCAGAAGTAAAGAGAGTTAAGATTATTCTTTCTAACCAAACAATCCATATTTAATAATCTTGTCAGCATACAAGCTCCAACACTTGTATCCACGTATGTGCCTTAGGTAGCTAACAGTCCCACGTGTTACTGATGCCTTGCAATAGTTGATGTATCTGTTTTTGCTTACAGGATATTTGCCTTTATATGAAAGAAGGGGAAAATCCATCATTTTTGGAATTCTCCGAGCGAGCAAATTTGAGGCGAGAAGTTGCCATAGGTTATGTGAAAAACAACAAGAAGGTAGACTTTCTGTTCCTTATTTTAGTTTTTTTTCCCTTTTTTTTTATCAAAAAGACAGCTCTCAATCTGATCTCTATTCAATTGACATGCTTGTGTGCTCATTCACCCTTATTGTGACAGGTCATAAATCCAAATCCCAAAACGCAGCCCCTCTCCCTTGAAATGTCTGATTCACTAATTGTAATATCAGAATTTCAATATTATTCGGCATAAAGCTGCATTCAATTCATGTACTATAACTTCTTGTCCAGGACCCTTCAAGCTTATTTGAGTGTACGATCCTTCTTCATTTTCTGTTATGTAGAAACTTCTTGTCCATAAAAGGGAAAAGAAGCTGTAGATACTAGAAAAATGATACAAAACTAATAATAGTCCGCAGGTCTTCCACAGCCAAACAAAAGTATTGTCTTTCTTTCAGGTGCACTGTGAGAGGTTCACCATAAAAAAAAAAAAGAAAATACGTAAGGTGGAGAGAGTTAACTGTGCAAGTTTATCCACATGAAAAAAATGGAAAAAGATACTGGTAACCAATGTTTGATAAACTTAATAAATAGAATTAGGAGTTGTGACTTCTTTGAAGGTGCATGTCAAAGCTACATCTATTCTGTGTTAGCTGCAAATAAAATCTTATGAATGAAAAGAGGTGCTTAGAGGTTGATCAGCTCAGACATGAAACTGAGATTCAGAACATTCAAATTGTAATCTATGATTTCATTAGATTAATAAGAAGATTACAAGAGGAGCTATTTGATTGTACACAACAATAAACTCTCAATCACTCACGAAGAATAAGTCACTCGCAAATAATACTCTCTCAAATCTCTCTTTTCTTTTCTCTTGAAGTTTAGTAGGTTACTTAAAAAATAAGGGGTGGAAAAAGTAGTTGGCCAAAAGTTTCGACAAATTTCAACCACCCCGTGACATATCGCAAAAAACTGGAACTTTGCACACTTTGCAGTTTGCACCATGGCTGAAAATATCGGTCGATTTATCAAAAATTGTCGATATATATCGTTTTTTCAGCAATCCGACTTTGAAAATTTTGAAATATTGGCTCTGAAAATTTAATATTTTTTAAACCGATATAAAGATATATATTGATGATATATTTCGACATATTCGATATATATCATTTGACTTGGTTGGATAGTTTGACTTTTGACCGATTTTGTTGACCGTTGACCGATATATATCATTTTATATCAGCGATATTTCTAATATATCTCGATTTTTTTTTTTTTTGAATATTATCACCAAAATAGATAAAAACGATATATCGATCCGACATATCGATATATCCGATATATATATATTTTTTTGGCCCTCCGATATATCCTAATATCCCAAAAATTGGGCCTTGGTTTGCACAAGTTGGGTCAGTGAATATGCATTGGCTTACGCGCCTCATGTTTAGGCGTACCCAACCCAATTCCCATTTTCCAACATGTTACCCAAAAAAAACCATGATATTTGTGTGTAAATTAGATTTTTCATTACTAGAAGACACAAGGTGTTTGTCAATCTGTACCTACAACGAGCTCTACTGTGGTAACAACACTACTGCGAGCGAGCTCTACTGCGGCTGAAAGGAGGCTCACTCTCTCTCTCTTTCTCTCTTCCTTTCTTTTCTTCCCCCCACATCTTATTTTCAAATTCAAATCTCTGTTGTAATTTAATTCTTAATACTGTTTGAGTTTGAGTGAATCTGGATTATTGGGTTTGGGGCGTGTGAGTGTACATCTAGAAAACTTTCTTTTTCTGCAACCCCCCCTGATTATCTAACATATCCATATAGTTTATCTACTCTAAAGGAGGGATACCTTCTGGTATTTTAGACATTGTATTCCTGGTTTGATGGAGGAGGTTACTGGGGAAAAGGCCAGCCCAGAGGAACCAGGAGATTATAATAAAGCAAAGATGGAACAGCTGCAGGAGGACATGAAAACCCTGTTTAGCTCAAAAGAGAAAATGAGAGTGGTGATTGGCAGCAAGAACAAGAAAGAGGCAATTACAGAGAAGATGACTCTATTGGGGAAGCTGTATGGTGGAAAAAATATTTATCTTCAGGAGCTTGCAGAAGAGCTGCATAGATGTTGGCAGACAAGGGGTAAAACAGAGATAGAAGTAGTTTCTAAAGGGGTTTACAATATGAGTTTTGAAAAAGAGGAGGAATACAGACATGTCAGGAAGAATGGCCCTTGGGTGATACAAGGTTTCATTATGTCCATGAAAACGGCAAAACATGATGATGCTCTGGAGGAGGAACATTTGTTCGACCTGGTGGATTTTTGGATTCAGATTTATGGGCTTCCGAAGGAGAGGATAAATGAGGAAAATGTAACCATAGTAGGTCTGAACCTTGGTAAAGTAAAGAAGGTGGATCTCTGTTGTTCATCGGAATTCAACAAGCCGGTAGCAAGGGTGAGAGTCCGACTGGACATAAAAGAAAGACTGCTAAAAGGCATAGAGTTATGCACGGAAGTAGGGGAAGTGATCCCAGTCACCTTTAAATATGAAAAACTTGATATATTTTGCTACTTCTGTGGGTGCATTGGCCATGATTTGCACTACTGTAACCTCAGGGAGAAATTCAATATGGAGGTTAGAAAGATTGGTGGATCGACAAGGGATATAAAAAACAATTTCTCATTCATGATGAGAGCCAATGTGTTCTATAATGGGGCTGCCACATCTTGCCCCAACTCTGTGACCATCTCAGGTACCCCTCAAAAACCCAGGTTGGACCAGATCCCAGCCAGGTTTAGAGGGTCGCCGGTACGGAAATTTTGGCAAGGGAAGGGCTGCTGGCTACACCACCAAGGAAGTCAAGTGGGGCCTCTGGAGATGAGAAAAGGACCAGAAGCTCAGAGAAAAGAGGAACTGGGTTGGCAGAGGTCAGAACGGCTAACTCAGAGCATGTGGGTATTGTGCATAGTAATGTTGGGACGCCAAATCAAAATGTGGACATGTCAGCTTTGGAAGGCCCAAATGGTGATGGGCCAGAACCAGCAGGAAAGAGCTTTGGAGCAGGCTACAGAGGTGCAGGCCCAAGGAGATCAGATGGTGATGGACTATGACTCAGAGGGTTGTGGGGGAGCTATTGTGGTTTAGGGCCCAAGCCTCTTAGAGACGGACCTGGATCAGGACATGGCCCAGAAGGAGGAAGAGTCTGACACAGGAAATAAATTTGTTTTGGGGGTTCTAGAAGATGCTGATGAGGAACAAGGGGAGCTAGGTCTGGAAAAGGAGTTCTTGGGAACACAAATCACTCTTGAGGCAGAGCACGCATCGCCGAAAAATCTTTCCCCCCTTTCCAAGGAAATCAACCTGCATCGCGAGTATTCCAAGGTAGTGGTGAATAATGATGATACTGAAGAGTCTGGTTTTGGAAAAGAAAACTTTAGGTTCTCTGGGATTCCAACACGTGGAAAGGGGCTCAGAACCTTGGTTTTTAGAGGATCAAGTAAAGGAGGGATCAGAAGAGGTTTTAGAACTAGATCAGAAAAAAGCTCTGGTGTGGGAATAAAAAGAAAGCTGAACACAAAGGTGGAACAACAGTGGCTTATTATGGCGGATAGAGGTGATGGGAGACAAAGGTTAAGGTTGGCAGCTCTACAGTCTAAGAGAGTGAAAAGAGAGGCTGATGACTTGAGGGCTAGAGGATTGGGGCATTTACTTATTCCTGAAGAAGCTCCTGTGATTGAGATATCAAGTGATAATGTTGTTTCTGATGAGCAAACTAGTTCAGACCACACTCTGGATCCAAGTGAACCATCAGAAGAATATGGACCAGAAGTACCAGAGGATCAGATACCTTCTGATGCTTTCACGGAGTGGGGGGAAGACTATTTTTTTGATGGTAGTAATCGGAATTTGGGGGACAATGTTGGGATGGGTCAGGAAGAGGTGTCTATAGGGACTGCTCCTTTGGATCTGATTCAAGGAAGTCTTGAAGGGGGGTTATGAGTCTGAGGATAGTATCTCTTTGCCTCTGGTCTTACAACCAACGCCTTTGGCAATGGATGACTCTCTGGTGGTGAGTAGAAAACAGGCAAGAGACAAGCAGATACGCTTGAGTGAAGAGGAAAAAGGTCCAAAAGTAGCAGCTAGTGGGTACTGTGGGGATGTTAGTGCTAGTAGTGTTAGTGGTGAGTCTACAAGCAGTGGAGGTCTGTGTGGTCCTCCTCCAGGGTTCGCGGCAGCTGTCCCCAAACAGCAGCCTAGTCAGAAATGATTCACGCCTAGAATTGCCGGGGAATTAGTTCCTCCTCGGCGATTCAACAACTAAAGGACTTGATAGGTAGATATGACCCTGATATTGTTTGTCTTTCAGAAACTAAAGTAGGCAGTGAAAGTATTAGTAGGATCGGTAGAATGATCAAGTACAAGGGGTGTTTCAGTGTCCCAGCGGTGGGGCGCAGTGGTGGTTTGGCTGTACTCTGGAAGGAGGATGTGGACTTGATCATCATGGGAGCTTTTCAGAACCAGGTGACAGGTAAACTAAATAATTATCTTAGTAATGAGTCTTGGTTTTTCTCCTTTGTGTATGGAGAACCTTTAGCTTGCAATAGACATAGAGTTTGGTCTGAGCTTAGGGATGTAGCTTCTCTGATCCCTGGGCCTTGGTGTTTGTTTGGGGATTTTAATGCTATTACATCTTTGGATGAAAAGATAGGGGGTAGAAGCAGTTTTAATAAAAGTATGGTCAAGTTCAACGAGCTGATTGATGACCTGGGGCTTATTGATATGGGGTTTAAGGGGGCCTAAGTTTACTTGGAATAATAATAGAGCCCCACAAGACCATATTTATGAAAGGTTAGATAGAGCCATGGCTAATGATGCTTGGCTTCTTTTGTTTTCTCATATGCAAGTCAATAATGTTGTGAATGCTACCTCTGATCATCTCTCCATTAATATTAATCTTAATACTAAAGATGCTAAAAAGTCTGAGCATGATAAACCCTTTAGATTTTTTAATATGTGGTTCTCGGATAAGTCCTGCATGTCTGTCATTGACACTACCTGGAATTCAATAACTCACAACATGCCGGATATGAATGTTATTCTTAAGCATAAGGTGACTCAACAACACCTTGGCATTTGGAATAAAAAAGTGTTTGGAAACATCTTCACCAATGTAAAAAGAGTGAATAAAGAGCTGGAGGAGGTGTTGAAAAACCCTTTTCTCCAGCCAACTATGAGAGAGCAAAGAAATTAAAATCTGACCTATTTGATTGGCTGAATAAATAAGAGAGCTTTTGGAAACAAAAATCCACCACCCATTGGTTGAAAGAAGGAGGAAGAAACACCAGATTCTTCCATCTGTCAACTATATATAGGAAGACGGAAGAACAGGATTGAGAAATTACTCAAACCTGATGGTAGCTGGAGTATGGGTAGTGCTGAAGTGGGGGAAAACATCAATACTTACTTCAGAGAGCTCTTTAGCTCTGACCATCCCACAAAGAATGACAGAATTCTCAATCTGTTCCATCCCTGCATCTCTGAGAAGGAGAATAGCATTCTGACTGGTGTGCCAACCAATGAAGACATCTGGAGAGTGGTTAGGAAGATGGGTCGTTTGAAGGCTCCTGGGCCTGATGGGTTTCAAGGGTGTTTCTATCAACAGGCTTGGGAGATAGTAGGGCCTAGTATCTCTGCCTTTGTGAAGGATTTCTTCATTAAAGGGATTTTGAATCCTACCTTTAATGAAACCTTTATTGCTCTCATTCCCAAGATGAGCAACCCTGAGGCTGTGGCTAATTTTAGACCTATTAGCCTCTGTAACTTCTGCTATAAGGTGATCTCTAAAATCCTTGCCAATAGGCTTAAAGGTCACCTGAATAAGATTGTCTCCCCTTTCCAGGGGGCTTTTATAAAAGGGAGAAACATTGGGGATAACACTGGTTTGGCCTGTGAATTGTTCCATCAAATGAAACACATGAAGGCTAGGAATAAAGGTTGGGTAGCCTTGAAAATGGACATGGCAAAAGCCTATGATAGGGCTGAGTGGTCTCTTATTGACAGTATTTTTGAGAGGCTGGGTTTTAATGTTAAATGGAGAAGCATGATTCAGCAATGCTTGTCTACTGTGACTTTTCAAGTTCTTCTTAATGGCAGCCCTCTCAACAAAATCAGTCCTACCAGAGGCCTCAGACAAGGGGACCCCCTGTCCCCTTACCTTTTTATTATCATGTCTAAGGCCTTGTCTAGGATGATTGCCAAGGCTGAGATGGAAGAGAAGATCCATGGGATCAAGATTAGAAGATCCTCTCCTTCTATTACTCATCTGCTATATGTGGATGATCTGATTCTTTTTACTAAAGGCAATCTTGAGGATGGAGGCTACCTCAAGAATATCCTCCAAGAGTACTGTGATGCTTCTGGTCAGAGCATCAATTTAGACAAGTCTAGTATGTTCTTTAGTAGAAATATTAATTTTAGAAATAAAATAAAGTTGAAAATTTTTTGAAGATGAAGGCTTTTGACCCAAAAGACAAGTATCTGGGGATTCATATCATGCTTTCACAAAAAAAGGCTGAGGACTTTGATTACCTTGTGGATAAAATACACAATAAGATCAAAAGTTGGAAGGCTAATGTCCTCTCACAAGCTGGTAGAGCTACCATGATCCAATCTGTGGTGCAAGCCACTCCCTTGTATGTTATGGCCACCTACATGCTCCCTGAGTCTACTTGTCAAAAGATAGACAGAGCATGTAGGAATTTCTTTTGGCATGACACTGAGGAATCAAAAAGTGTCCATACCATTGGGTGGGACAACTTATGTAAACCCAAGTCCCAAGGAGGATTAGGGTTCAGGAAGATGAAAGATATGAACCTAGCTATGCTATCCAAGCTGCCTTGGAAAGCAGCTACTGACATACACTCCATTTGGACAAAAACTCTAGCTAGCATATATGGAAAAAACTGGATTGGGGACATTTGGAAACCTCCTTGATATACCTCCTACTTTTGGAAAGGCATACATAAAACTTTTAATATGATAAGTGGAGGCTTGATCTGGGGGATACATAGTGGAACCTCCACTTCTATCCTAGATGATCATTGGTTCTGTATGAATGAAAAACCTAGGACTCTAAGGGAGTTAGGAGTGGAAAATTCCAACCTAAATAATCTCCATGTGGCTGATTTGTTTAAAGTGGATGGGTCTGGGTGGGATGAGGCTAAGCTTGTAGCCTGTCTCCCACCCCATCTGGTTATGAGAATAAAAGAAGTTATTGTGAGACCTTTGGGTCTTGGCAAGGATAAGATGGTGTGGAGTGAGGACAAGGCTGGGAAGTTTACTGTAAAATCTGCTTACAAATTTATTAGAAAGGAGAAAGAGGTAGGGCAGAGTTCTAGTTTCAATTCCCTGGACCTCTAAGCTCCTCCGAAAAAACAAACTACCAAAGAATGTTCAATTGTTCCTGTGGAAGGCATACATGTATGTCTTACCTATGGGGAACATGCTGGAAATGAGGAGAATGAAAGGGGACTTTGCTTACCCTCTGTGTTTTAAGACAACAGAGAATGATACACACTTGTTTTTTGAATGTGAGTGGTCTAGGGCCATGTGGTTCACCTCAGCTCTAGGGTTGAGAATGGAGAACCAAGGGAATAATAACAGCAAAGCTTGGGTCACTAAATTCATCAGGTGGTGCCACAGCAAGGACCAAGTGGAAGTGCAGGCTGACATCAAAGCTTGTTATCTAATGTACAACATATGGATAACAAGGAATGAAGCTAAGTTTGAACATAAGAGGCCTAATAGAGAAATAACTATAAGAAAAAGTGATATGGAGGCAGAGAAATGCTATGCAGGAGTGGCTGCAGAATGTCTGGAGAACAAGATCCCAAGTCTCCCTAGTTTCTTTTTAAAGCAAGATAAGAATTCTTCTCTAGATGCTCTATTTCCTATCATCTCTAATGACTGCATTATCATCAGGTTTGATGCTTCCTACAAGGCCACAAATCGATCGGATGGGTCAGCACCGCACCATTAAATGGGACAATGAAGGAAGGCAAGGTGGTAGGCAGTTATAGAAGAAGATATAAAGCTAGGTCGCCAGAAGAAGTTTGAAATGGAGGCAAAGAGGTGGCTATTTTGCTAGCAAAAGCTAAAGGGTGGAAGGAAGTGCTGATAGAAGGAGACTGTGCTGAGGTTATCAAAGCTCTGAACAGTCCATCATGCTCTTGGGCTTATGCATGTTTGAGGGATTATGTGATAAACCTAAGCTCCTCTTTTTTGTTTTGTAAGTATAGTTGGATCAGTAGGGTGGGTAACAGTGAGGCACATGAGCTTGCAAAATGGATCTACTATCAGCAGCTTGTGAGTCAACTACCACAATGTCTAGTGTCAAACAATGATGTGCCGATTATGATCTAGTTTTCTATGATATATATATAAGATATTATCGGAAAAAAAAAAGTCTGTACCTACAACGAGAAGTGCCATACATATATGCCTTAGATCGGGTTGCAATGTTGCATTGACTTTATATTGCAGAATATCTTCCATATGGTACACATTTAAAATGTGTTGTGTCAAGTATGGACCACTTACATCTCGCTTGCTTCGTGTCTTCATTAACTAATTACGTTCTCTCATTTCTTATCCAGTACGATTTTCCCTTTTCAGTTCCATGTATGATGTATCAAACTCTTCTCTAAAGCTTGAAAGTGAATATTTCAGTGCAGTACACAATAAAGTTGAGCTTTACCGAAAAAAAAACACGTAAGAAAGTTTGAGATTATTTCTTTGAGATTGGATTGATTGGGAAACTTCAAATTCAAGGACCACATGTGTTATGTATGTTCTTGCTTGCAAAGTTGTAACTCAATGGTTAAATGCCCTGTATCGTATTGTCTAATAGCACTATAACAGTAGTATAATGCAAAGTAGATTTTATAAACTTAATTTCAACTGGAAATTAACAAATACATACAAACTCATGTGGACACTAAAAGTAGAAAGACAAAAAGTATCAACTTCACCGACCCAAACACTAACACTGGGGTTTATGAATATATGAATGGTATGATAGATTAGATGATAATTATCAAATGATTGCTGCTAATGGTAGCGGTTACAATGAATATTTAAGCTCTTAATAAAAAGAAAATACCTGTACTAGGAAGCTTTGATGCTATTAATCATTTAATTGTCATCTAAACAATCCTCCAATCTACACAAATCCGTGAGGCAGGTAAATAGTGATACCCTAATTAGACAAATCAATTATTTTCGGCAGAGGTGCACCAGTGCAACTCTTTTAAGTACGAGAATTATGTCCTTTTTACATAGGTGCAACCGTGCAAACTAACTCTATTTCGACTTCGAGTGAAACAGAGAGATTGATTAGCGAAAACAAAAAACGAGAGCGAAGCAGAGAGATTCATGATCACACATTCAGACGTGGGTCAGAGTTAGAAACCAGAAAACAGAGACGGAACGAACTTTTTCTCTTCATTATGAACGAAACAAAACAGTCTCTCCACTCTCCACTCTCCACTCTCCACTCTCACTCATCTTCTTACATTTCTTCATTTCAGAGTCAAGAAAAAGAGAGAAGATGATTCAACACTTGTGTACAACTCATTCCTGGACTGCCCCTCGTATTTCAACTTCCAATACAAAACCTTGTTCACCTTCTTCTTCTTCTAAACGGTAATCTTGAAGCTTTCAATAGTTCTATATTGTAGATTTCTATTCATTTCTTTGTTTTGTTTTCAGAAAGTTCCTGCCACTTACTTGGTGGTTCATGAGGTCTCCAGTTCTGAGATGCAGCACAGGCAACATAAGTGAGATTTCAGACTCTTTTTGAAATGCATAAAACTACAATATAAGATTTTGCACAAGGCATTATATATAATCATTTATGTTGAAAGTCTTGTGACATGATAGTGGCCTGCCCACTTTAGTCCTATGTGGCTTGTGTCAGGGTTAACTATTTTTAGTGACTATAAATTTTGGTGACTGGCCTGTGTTAGTGACTTTATGTACATTGTGTTGTAAAGTGATAAAAGAAAATAATAGAAGACAAAGACAGAATAACAGGTAATAACCAAGGCGCGGATTAGGCTGTCCTTAAGGAAAGATTTCGCCCCTTCCAATGGTGCAGAAAGGCAACAGGCGCCTTCCCTCACAGATTCAATGGTTAACAAAAGAAGACTTTGACTTTGCACTAGAATAGACTACCCTCTAGAGCAAAGAATATAACTCTCTCCTGGGCTTTGTGAGAATAGAATAGAAGAAGAAGAATAAGACAAGTACTGGTTTCTGTATATAGTGGATAGAAGAAGAAGAAGAATAAGACAAGTACTGGTTTCTGTATATAGTGGATAGAAGGTTGTCGATTTCTGTAATCTCTATGCGTCTGGTCTGTAAAGGATTTTCTGGTGTCTCGAGTTCTAACTCCTATCTCTCTCTACATCTGTGATCTCTCCCTTTATGGACAAACAAGTTTAGACAATTGGTAAGCCGCTACCCACTAGACAATAAGCCCAAGCCCAAGCCCAAGCCCGAACCCGCCGAGTGCGGGCGCGCGTGTGGTTTTGGGTGAGTCATCCCTCCTAACACAAAAGCCTTTGTACCCTAAGGGCACGCCCTTATGATGGAGGGATTTCTCATATACCTCACTTGCTAGTGGTGGTTCACCAATGTGGGACTAAACACAATACACTAAAGTGGAGAGAACACACATAGTTCATTTCCTCCACTTTGCACACACACACACAAGTATTTTGAAATACTCTTAGAGATTCCAACAATCCCCCACTATTTCAAAATACTAATAGTCCCCCACTATTTTGGAATAGGATATTACAAAAAGAAAAAAATATAACGGTTAACGAAATGCCGTTAGAGAGAATCGAAAAAACAATGCATAAGATAATCGGTGCTTTTCGCTTGAAACCAAAACCATAGGATAACATGTTTTATAATACGTGAAAGTGGTGGATTAAAAAATCTTTGAACCAACATTCCTTTGTAGTAAAATAGAGCACATGCACCCACATTGTTCTTTCATTATATGTCCGTTTTCGTGTGTCAAGCGCTTTTGGCCCTGATACCTCAGTGTTCCTTGAATGCTCTAGAGTACTTGCCTGAATACTCATAAGAACCGACCCAGTTCTACATTCACGTAGGTGGATATCCATCAAGTGTACAGAGCAGTTTAGAATACACTATCTCATAAAAAAAATAATGGACTATGGATTCCATTAAGAGTAAGATAACTCATCATTTCTCATTGCAATTCAAGTTATACAAAGTATACAATAATGCTATCTAGTCATAGGTGGGACGTCTCAAAGAAAGACAATAGCATACCAGAGAGACGAGGTGACTTGTTTTTCCCTTTGAACCTACTTCATGGGATCTCCAATCACATAGGTGGAGTTGCCGTCAGTTGTCAAGTACATTCAACATGAAAAGACTACTGTTATTACAATAACCTTTACCAACAAAACCCTCATTCTTTGTCAGAACAAACTTGTCACTCTCAAAAGTCACTTTGACCTTTTTTCCCAAAGAAGGACCACGTAAATCGATTCTCGAAATCTCTCGTGAACATGAAGAACATTACTAAGTGAAAAGGGTTTTCCCCGGTTAACTTCGAAGAATCTTGTCCGTTCTTTCAACAGAAACGGACCTAGAGTCACCCATATAGACCTTTTCATCTTTCACTAGTATGTAGTCCGGTAGGCTTCAACATTACCACGACGTGGTGGGTGACACCGAGAATCTAGTATTGATTCTTCTTCCCAAAGGGCCATGAACACTTGTGACACCACAACAAAGAATAATATCATCTCCCTCAACTAGATTAGCATTGGGAAGATCATCGTCTTTTCTTTGTATGCGACCGAAAAGCCCTATGTCGGGTTTACCACAAACATAACAATTTCCATTGCCCGCATACCACTCTTTTTAAAGAAGTGCCTTTGACTTTGAAATTCTTATTTTTGTTGTATTTCCGCTTTTAGAGGTTTTGTTAGATTTGTTTGGGATTACTTTCAATGATATTGGCTTTAGAATGGAATTCCTTAGACAACACCTCATCCCGAAGTCTTGTTCTTTTCTCTATGTGAATGTGAATGATCACATCCTCGAGGGTCATCGCTGCTTATGCTTCATACTATTTTTATAGTGTTTCCAAGACTCCTGGGGAGTTTCTCAATCAAACATCCAAAGAACAAAGGTTTTGGGTAAATTAATATTCTCAGTTTTCAAATCATTAATCAGCACATGATAATCATGGATTTGAGACGTTACATCTCTATCCTCTCTCAAATGGAACTTTAGAAAAGTCCCAATAGCATATTTCTGAGTACCAACATCCTCTATTATGTATTTCTTGTTCAAACTCTCCCATATATCATGTGCATTCTTATTTAAACAATAAATATCAAAAATTTCATTGGACAAGGTACTCAAAATAGCATGACGACATACCTTATTCCCATTGAGCCAAGCAGTTTGATTTCTTTCGAAATCATTAGAACCCTCCATGGGTGCTGTATCAGTGAGATACTTTGCATAGTTGAGTACATCTAGGGCTATGAACACCCTTTCTCTCCATTGCTTGAAGTGTGAACCGTTGAAGGATTCAATCTTTGACACATTGGGTAAGTTGCGAGCATTCAGTAGAGGTGCAACATCTCTCATAGACGAAGTAACTTCCATGACTCCAGAATTGGTTTATTTGATCGGCGTGGTGTCAACAGGTGTAGACATCTTGATCTTTCCTTAAGATTGTTGTAAAGTGATAAAAGAAAACAATAGAAGACAAGGACAGAATAACAGGTAATAACCAAGGCGCGGATTAGGCTGTCTTTAAGGAAAGATTTCGCCCCTTCTAATGGTGCAGAAAGGCAACAGTGGCGTCTTCCTCACAGGATTCAATGGTTAATAGCAGCCTGACTTTGCATTAGAATAGACTACCCTCAGAACGAAGAATATAACTCTCTCAAGGCCGACAAGAATAAAGAAGAAGAATAAGACAAGTACTGGTTTCTGTATATGGTGGATAGAAGGTTGTCGATTTCTGTAATCTCTATGCGTCTGGTCTGTAAAGGATTTTCTGGTGTCTCGAGTTCTAACTCCTATCTCTCTCTACGTCTGTGATCTCTCCCTCTATGGACACATCAGTGTTTATATAGAGGTATGATCGGTTACCAGATGGGAGAAGGACACCTCTAACTCTAGCCGAAACTTGCTGCAAAAGCAAAACAAGTTTAGACAATTGGTAAGCCACTACCCACTAGACAATAAGCCCCGAGCCGAACCCGAATCCGGTCGGGGCGGGGGGGGCGCGTGTGTGGCTTTGGGTGAGTCCTCCCTCTTAACACAAAAGCCTTTGTACCCTAAGGGCACCCCCTTATGATGGAGAGATTTCTCATATACCTCACTTGCTAGTGGTGGTTCACCAATGTGGGACTAAACACAATGCACTAAAGTGGAGAGAACACACATAGTTCATCTCCTCCACTTTGCACACACACACAAGTATTTTGAAATACTCTTGGAGATTCCAACACATTGTTCTAATAAACTATAGTTATCTTTTGCCAGCAAACTTTGACATCCGTTCTTGGAGGACATGGTGTAGGACAGAGATCTTTTCAGTTTCAAATGCTACAGAAGCAGGATCATCTAAATTAGGCGTAGAAAATAGTCTAAAGGTGAACTACATTGCACTTGAAGGACATACGGTTATGAAAATGTATCCTAAATTTAAGAAGGATAATTTGATATAGCTTTTATTGTTGGGTTGATTTTGTATATTCTGTTTCACGGGTAAAATCTTATGCTAGTTTACTAAGAAATTCAGCAGCTTAGTATTGACCGTCGTTTGGTATTGCAGAAGTAGATGGAGGTGGAATTAGTAACTAAAACCAAGAGAAAGAAAATGAAAGTAAAATGCCAAATTGATCAAAGTATAAAAGTAAAGAACACGTTTGAGTTGACAGTACAGTAAATATCCATCTTTACTTAAATTTCTTTACATTCGTTGTTTCTGATGGTTTACTTAAATTTCTTTACATTCGTTTAACAGGATAAGCAAGTATATATATACAATTATAGATATAACCATAGTACAAAATATCCCGATATATCGCGATATTTGGGGATATCTATCCAGATTTCAGAAAAAGATATATAAATATCACGATATGTACAGAGATATATACGACTGCAAATATCAGTAATATTTCGATGATATTTTGCGATATTTTGCGATATTTTATATATATAACAATTTTATTTAATATTTACCATTATATTTCAAATAAATATAAATAGTGTATCATGATATATGAAGAAATATCCACAATATCTACGATATTTGTCGATATTTTGAATATATTCACGATATTTGCATGTGGAACAATGTCAAATATCCCCAAAGAGGGGGATATATCCACGATACATATCCAGAAATTGAATATCGATAAATACCTATATCCGGATATTTTGTACTATGGATATAACTATATGAAAATTTAGAGCATTTCTAGGTGGTAGTATCACCTCCCAAAATTTTCAAATTTGCTTTCAAAACTCGGAATTTCGCAGAAATGCAAATCCTGTCTACCCGCAACTTTGGGATTTTCGGATGCGGAACCACAGTGGTAATGTCACACGCCATTGCAAATGTCGTCCCAATTTTTTTTTTTGACTTTGACCAGCACACCGCGTTAGTGGTATTGTCCCGCGACATTAGCAGCGTGAGTTATTTTTTTTTACTTTTTCAATTTAGTGCGATAGTGGAAATGTCGCATGAGTTTTTTTTTTCAACTTGGGGCGACAGTGGTAATGTCGCGCGGCAGTTTCAATGTCGTGCAATGTAGCCCTATTCCAAATTTGTGAATGATATTTGCGACCACTTAGAATTGGTCAAAATTTGCAACCAATTTCTCTAAATTTTGCCTTCAAATTTGAAATAAATACTACCACCACCTAGAGATGTTCTTAGTAGTGATTTCGTATTAGTAGTAGCAGATCAATATATAATATGGCTGTGATCGGTGTCAGTCGTGTTACCAAGCTAGAAACAGAAATTGATAGCTCAATCCTAGCAGCTTGTAGTATATTATTTTACAGCTTATGCAGGGTGGACAGGCTGGAATACTTATTGGATTTATGTCATCCTACTACCTATTCAAATTTACAGTGTTAAACTCTCTGCCTGCATTGACGAAGATGGTTGTGAGCTTACTTCCCGTAGTACTTGAAGGTTCTATGAAAGGAAGCTTGCCTTTTGCTTGTATATCTAATTCCGTGAATAAACCTGTGCCTCTTCAACTGGATCTGTCCTTGCCACCATTTCAAGGTGTTAGATGGAATTTCGCGCGCCTATTTTATTTAGTGAACAGTCAACTTGACAGAAATATCGCCACGTAAGTGACAGTCAATTCAGTATTGTTTGTATTAACCTTCATATTTTGTTGATCTAGTCAAGAACTGGTGTGCGGTTCTGATTGTTTTTTTCTCTGAGTGGGTATTACCATAACCTTGAAGGACATGTTGTTTTTTTCTACTTGGGGAGGCTGGTCCTATGCAATTTTGCTTCTACATTGTAAATCTCTTTTTGGTTAATTGTGCTCTTAAGTCCTCCACATAGTTATTTGAATCTTTTATAAAAAGATAATTATCCTATGCTCTCTTTTAACTCCAAGGCCTCTACTTATATATATCCTTCTAGTAGACCTGATCATTCACATTGGTGTTCATTCAGGTTCTTTCTCGTGCTCTTCGTAGCATGCTTCTCATTTGTAATTATTGGAGGTTTTCTATTTTACAAGTTCAGGTAATTATCTTTCATATGACATAACTGACAACAAGAGGATTTTAGTTTACTTGCCCTTTAGCACATTTCCCCTTTTCTGATTTCTCTTCTTTCATTGTCTCTACACCGAGATGGTGCATCTAGTTCTGGTATGTTTCTTCTAATTAGGAAAGTTTCTTTGTCAAATAACTCAGGAATCATTCACAACCACTTGAGGACTGCTTTTGGGAAGCTTGGGCCTGCCTATGTTCATCATCGACTCACTTAAAAGTATGCATTGTTATAACAGGAAGATGTTGGCATTCGTGATTTGTAAGTTGACATTACTTTTCTATTGATAATATCACCGTTTTCTTATACCGCAGCAAAGGACACGTGTTGAACGTATTCTTGGTTTTGTCCTTGCTATATGGGGCATATTATTCTATTCCCGCTTACTCAGCACAATGACAGAACAGTTCAGGGTAATAAGCTTTTATTAGTACATTTCTCAAAAAAGAATTGTTTCTCTAATAACTTTAGAATGACATCTTATGTTTACGATGACAGAGTAATATGCAAAAGGTCAGGGAAGGAGTACAAATGCAAGTTATGGAAACAGATCATATTATCATATGTGGAGTAAATAGTCATCTAAGCTATGTACTGATGCAGCTAAATAAGTATCACGAATTTTCAGTCCGTCTAGGTACTGCCAAAGCTAGGTAATAAGATCTTGATTCATATATTATAGTGAATGAATTGCTTGACCAAGTACCTTCCATGATTCAGTTTTTTAAATTCTTTGCATTTTATACCACAGGAGGCAAAGGATTCTTCTCTTATCTGATATTCCAAGGAAGCAGATGGACAAGATTGCAGACAATGTCGCGAAAGATTTAAAGCATATTGATGTTCTTACCAAGAGGTAAGGGTGGAATTTGAGCTAATCAAGCCGAACTTCACTATTCTCAAGCTTGGCTCGTTTATTAAGCGAGCTTTGAAAAAAGCTCAAGCTTGGCTCATATAATATATGAACGAGCCCGAGCTGAGCCTAGCCCGAGTAGTTTGCTTATCGAGACGAGCTTCATCAAGCTCGTTTGTTACATGAGCTATAATATAGGCTCAAGCTTGGCTCATTTATTAAATGAACGAGTTCGAGTCGAGCTAAACGAGCCGAGCCCGAGCCGCTCGACTCAAATTCCACCCTTACCAAGAGGTTGCTCCATTTATCTCTGTTGTAGTGCCTAATTCTGTGGTGCATGGGGTTTGTTGCTCCCACCAGGTGTATAACTTTTCTACTTTGGTAGCGTTTCATATCTACAATTCGTCTGAAGAAGGGAGGACCTCATTCTACCCCGAGTTCATTGTCAGAACATTATTAGATAAACTTTGTTTTATTCAGTAGTTTTTTTTTTTTTTTTTTTTTAATATCTTTAAAGGCAAACAAAATTTCATTGATGTAAGTGACTTGCACAGCAAGCAAGAGATGGAATTTATAAACTTCCATCTCACTCTCCCTTAGCAAGTCACTAAGGGGAGCATGACAACCCAAATCGATTGTAAATGCTTTTGTTAATCACTCTTTGTTCATTCTATTGGTCTCAGTTGTAGCAAATCTTGGTTCACTGTGTCTTACTCGTTTTTTTGGCTTCTTCAGTTGCAGCCTTAGCTTGACAAAATCCTTTGAAAGAGCAGCTGCTGATAAGGCACGTTCTGTTATTATATTGCCTGCAAAGGGAGATAGGTAAGATTTGAACCTAGAACAGTTTCTTTTTGTGTTTACTTGAAGGGCTCTGGGCCTCTGCCTGAAGACTCTTAAACCAGTTTGAAAGTCATATATTAGTATTGTCTCTGCGAACCACAACTCCAATTAATAGAGGTGATTATTTTTAATCAAAGTGTGGACTTCTCAAGGCTAGAGTGACAATTTTAACCCTGTGAACTTGATGGAAGTCTTAAACTTAAAACAAATTATCTATCTTTTAGTTTTAGGTGATTTTAGAAGTGTGGAAAGGTACAGCAGCTTCAGCCACAAAATAAAGCGTCTTCCAATTGAATAGTTAACTTCTATATAGAGCGAGTATGCGAACAAGTGGTTATGTACAATTTCAAACCAAACAAATGATATGCTTCCTTGCGAAAAGTTAAACTAACATGTATATAACTAATATAAGTAATGAAGATGTTACTGAATCTTAACAGGAGTAGGTTACATTTAAGTTCTCTCTCAAATCTTCGAACTATATTTGGTGGTCATATTGTATCTTCATCCAAACCGTGGTCTTCCACACGTACTGTGAGTTTTTAACATCTATGAAATTGATGTTGACATGAATGCATTTCATTTTCTATTAGCTCTTCAAGCTCTTCCAGAATAGGCAGAGTTTCTTTATTACCCTTGGCCAGGACGATTTTCACTCATCTTTTATGAATTATTGAGGTTAAATAGTTTCATAAAAAAAAAATCGTTTATGATTCTCTATGATTCAGGTATGAAGTTGATACAGATGCATTTCTCTCTGTATTGGCCCTTCAGCCTCTCCCAGAAATGGCTGCTATTCCCACCATTGTTGAGGTATGCTACTAAGGGTATGGCACTTATGTCCCTTCTTTCACTGATCTACAAAAAAAAAGTTGTCTATACTTTTCATGGATGGAACCAAAATAATGTGTCTAAATTCTAATTGTAGGTTTCAAACTCCAGTACATGTGAGCTTTTGAAATCCATTTCAGGGTTGAAGGTTGAGCCAGTTGAAAACGTTGCATCGAAGTTATTTGTTCAATGCTCTCGGCAAAAGGGGCTCATAAAGATCTACAGACATTTGCTTAATTATCGGCATGATATCCATTCCAGATCAGGCAACTTTTAGATTGTAATTATTCTGTTTGTCTTAATGAGCACTAGATTTCATGGGTAACTAGGATACACTTCTGCTTGTTTAACTTTTATGTACTTGTGAATTTTATATTATTTTTCCAATTTATCTCATTTATATACCTATGAAGCACGTATACTAAGTACATCTCCACTTTCCAGTACAACATTTGACATAATGTTGGTGAAGAGTCATATTCTTTATGAGATCTTGAGGAGTACTTGCAGTAGATATATATGCTTCTAGATATTGTGTTGTAGTTAATTTTTGGCAAAATGTAATATGCTTCTAAATCTTGAGCTAATATTGAGCTGGCTTGTTGAGTTGGAAACTCTTGCTGTGCTACACTTTTTCAGATTGGCAGAATCTGACCTCTAAATTCTGTGAGATGAGCGTGTTAAGGGGTGCCGACCTGGTTGTGATGCCTTTGTTTGGATGCCGATTTTATGTACACCCTGTCTTGGATGTATGGTTATATACTTATATGATTTCTCCACCAATAAAATTTTCAATTAAAGAAGCACTTCTGTAAATCAGAGTTTCAGTTTTTCATATATGTTATTTTGTTTGATGGGTGAAATTTATGAGGGTGGTGGGGTGATTTTGATGTTGAACCAGGTCTGTGGCAATACCCACGAAACTTTTGAGTAGTCTATCTGGACCTAATACTCTAAGAGACTCAGATCTGTCCAGAGTCCAGACAGTTAAGCTGACTACACTATACATTGAAAAAACAAGAACAAAATAAAATATGGCGCCATTCATTCAATCGATAATATTCATTTGAAGTAGTTCTACATTTTGCTTTCATTCCTAGAATTCAGACACAACACAACTTGTTACGTTCACTTAATGGGAGCAGTGCTGTTTCTAATCGTTGAAGCTTTTATTGTATTGTGTTGGCTAGAAAGGTTTCTGAACAGGCACTGTGCATGCTTAAAAACACTCGTTTACCGGAATGTCCTCGCTAAACGCTTTAGAAACCAGTCCAAATGCCACACTCCGTTAATGTGGATTACATAAAGGTAATCCATCTGTAACCACTCAATAAGTCCAATCCCAGACTGCAACCAACGTAGCAAGGAGATAATTTTACTTGCTATAGAAGCTGTCTCAACTCTAGACGTGAAAATGATACTGTCAGTAAATGGTTACTGTACGATGTATTCATCCTATTTTGATCTATCTTTTGTGTAAGGTGTGGCCAATATGGTCGGCAGTCAATGTCATGATGAGTTTTTGTACACTTGAGATTACTAACAATGTTTCTCTCATCTAGTCATTTCATCTGTAATATCTGCGAATTTTCTAATGCTTGATTTTTTACTTTCTTCAGAGAATGTATTCCATCTTTGTGGCTTTCCTTATTTAGCAGGACTTAAATATAAGACTATAAGACTTGGTTTCAAGGAGGTTTGTTCCTTCGTAATCTAGTCACTAAAGAGAAGCGATATTTTGTTTTATTGAACTGATACTTCTTTTATATTTGTTAACTTGCAGGCTGTTGTTTGTGGTCTTTATAGAAGTGGGAAGATATACTTCCATCCAAATGATGAGGAAGTACTGGAGCAAACTGATAAAGCAAGTTATTTTAAATTCTCTAGCAATATTTTAGCATCAGACTGCTCTAATTACACAGACAAAAGTAGTACTGGTAGATTGAATTTTGAGGATATGCATAGTTTCAAAGTTATTGGTTGGATTATAATAACATTCAGTTGCAAGGTTTGAAATATTACTACAGGTTGTGCATTTTTTTTTGAAAGCTATTTTGAGTAGCATGCTCAGGCTGCACAAAAGCCTCTCTTGTCTATATGTATTTCAATGATTGTATTTCAATCATTGAATGAGCATCCTGATTGGTCTGTCTATATGTGTCAATATGTATTTCAATGATTGTGCAAGTCTTCCCTTAATATATTTGCACTGACAAAAGAGAATGCTATAATTGCTAAAATTCATGAATTGGAAGACATATTTCAATGCCAGCATCTTTGTGTCCGATATGAAACGCATTTTAGGCGAGATAGCTTGTAAGAGAAAAGATTGGAAAAATTAGTTTCATGATAGTGGTTCCTCAGCCCCCCACCCCCCCCTCCCTAGAAAGTGAATGGAGCTCCTAATTATTCGATTCCTGAAACTGTTTCAATTGTTTCACATAGGTTTTGTTCATTGCACCTGTAGATGGGAAAAGAAACCCACAGGTTGTGTTTTCCAACGTTGTAGATGGTGAAACTTTAACCTCTTCAGAGCCTTTAATCTTAGAAGATCACTCTGCTGAACATATCATGGAATTGAAAAGAGCACGGGTTGTTAACACAGTTCGGCGACCTCTAAAATCAGGTTTAAAGGTATTACTTCATTATGTATGTACTGACTCAGTTATCATATGCTTGGAAGATATGTAAAGTAATATTTTCCTATAAATTGTGCGTGTATGTAGGCATCAGATTTGAGTTTTGGACCGAAAGAGCACATACTTATGCTTGGATGGCGTCCAGATGTTATTGAAATGATCCGTGAATATGAAAATTATGTTGGACCTGGAAGCATACTGGTATGGTCTTAAAGGCACTAAATAATCTTCTTGTTGTGTCCTGTAGCACCCCTGTATAAGCATTTGCACCTGTACGTCACAAGGCTTTTAGTTTGATCTATGAGTGATATAAGGAAGAGGAAGAGGAACAGGGACAGGAACACAAGTTGTTTACCTGTTTTGTAAATTTATTTACATCTTATGCATTAGAAGCTCTTGATCACTTTATATATGGAGAAAGCATCTGTGTCTAATGCTCTATTATCCACATGTCCACTTCTGCTCTCCCGGTTTAGTTTTCTTTAACCAGATTTCGTGTTAGCTGGTGTTATAAGGTGGTCATTGAAGAACAAAAATACCATTCTTGGCTACTTGCAACTAAGTAGTGAAAGTAGTCCTATGGAAAAGGGAAATTACATACGATCCGGCATTACTGTGTTACTATGTGCGTACAGTAGCTGCTCTCCTTTGGGTGATGGTCCTATAAACTTAAATTATCAATCGCTTTTACCTTTTTGTTGCTAGGTTTTGATATCATAATATTGTTATTGGTACTGTGTGTCACTATATTGTCATATTTAATAATATGTAAGTTATGGTCGTTGTAGAACCAAAAATATTTGGCGACATTCAGATGCTGAAATTTGGAAGGCAGTGGGGTAGTAGTGTCGACAAACAGCAGAGGAGAATTCTGGAATTAAATGGATGATAGGGAGAAGAGGATGGAGGAGAGTAGATATGTCATATGTGGGCGGAAGGTAGGAAGGAGTTTGATGATATTGAGGATGACGAAGATTAAGCCAAGCTTGATCTCAAATATCCAGCGAGGAATTCTAGGAGGAGAGGATTGACTTTGAATAATGTGGAAGCTGGAAAGATGGTGGAGGGAGGAACAGCGTGGTGGAAGCAGCGGGAGGCCTGGTGTCTGTACCATGGATCTGTGCTGCATTAATGCTTCTCCTTATTGCTTTTCTTGTTTCTTTGTGATCTTTCTTGTTGCTGGGTTGGGTAGGTTAATAGGTTAATCAGGGATTATTGGGTTTATGGTCCTAGAAGATCAGTTTCTGGGATAATAATCTTGCGTTCATATCAATATATAATCTTATCTTTTTCTGATAAAAAATGGTGAAGGACTAAATCTTAAACCTAGAACTTTTTGTTCATTATTTTGAAGACTAGAACTATAACAATCATAAGACCTAGTGGCTAGTGTTCTAGTTCATGGAGAAAAGTTTTTGGAGAGGAGTTTTAGTAAACTTCATTAAGTTTTTTTATGGGGACGGTTATAGGAACTCCACCTTATGTAGTTCTGAAAGAACTCCACCACCAAAAAAGTGGACTTAATAGTGTATGCATGAAGTATTCTCATGTTGTTTTGGTTACATCTGTAATTTGCAGGAAATTTTATCTGATGAGCCTTTGGAAGAGAGAGTCAAGGCTACTAAGCTTGTGGGTCAAGATAAACTGAAAAACATACGGGTCTCTCATAGGGTATTGTCTTTGTTGTACCTTTTTATGTCACTAACAAATTCATTAAACTGTAGTCCTTTAGTTCAGCTCTTACATTTTGGGCAGATTGGGAACCGCATGAGCTATGATGTCTTGAAGGAAGCGATACTGGATATCCAAAATTCTTTCAAGAAACAGGAGGAAGTCCCCTTCTCCATTGCTGTCATATCAGATACGAAGTGGCTTCATGAAGGTAATTATTTTGAGGATTTTTTGTAGTCTGGAAGTAGCCTTGGATTGACATATTCTTTTTGCAGATCCATCAAGAGGAGACAAGCAGGCTGCATATTCTCTTCTTCTTGCTGAAAATATATGCAATAAATATGGCGTGAAGGTACATGTTTCATTTTAAATGGTGTCAATCATCATTCCAAAGTATAGCTCATGCCAAGTACATGCTAATTAAAGGCTCGATGCATAACTATGTCTCTCAACAGTCATATAACTATGATCCTCGATTATCTCAAAATCTATTAGTTTGTGTATTAAGTTGAGAAATTTAGTATAGTCCCACAAAAGATGTTAAAAGCCCTGCAGTATAGTCTAAAATGTTCATGGGATTCTCCACTCATCACCAATTGGTTTTGTGTTGGATTTTGGGGTTGCTCCATTCCAGTCGGTTTTGATTTGGATCATCCAAATATAGGATGGTATAATAGCAGGATATTGTGTTAGGCCAATAGCCGTCATACATAATCCCACAAAATTAAGTTAATCCACGTGTTTGGCTCAATTTATGCCACATGTGAGGGACATGTTGAGATGCAGTCCCACGTCATTCTTTTAAAACGTTGCATCACAATATTTAAAGTAGTAGGGAAGCTCCATTAATTTCGAATTGGTTTTAAGTTGGATGCTCCAAATGTAAGACTGATTTGTCTTAAAAGGACATTTTTTTTTGGACATACTGTGGTGCTACATATCCTAGCGCACCATATATAGACTGAATTCTTTACCTTTTACATAGCCATGCGAATTAGTTAGTTCAATGCTTCCCCTTCTATATAGAATTTATGCACCAGATTGAAATATAATAAAGAAAATGAAAATAAATGATACCCTACTACTTCTAAGACTTTCCAGATCTCAGTAAACTATGTTTCGCCTAATTCTCTGAAGTTCTACATTTCAAAGTCCTTTAGGTCTTCACACTTTCACAGTAAGCTTGGTGCAGCAACCACCACAACACAAAACGAAATTTGTTTAATAATATTAAATGAAAAGAGGGTCGCAACCTTGTAGCTTTGGTTTTTAAAAGGTGGACACATTTATTTGTTAGCATGTACGTATCTTTGTCTTTCATGTAGTAAATTTGCAAATCAATGACTGCAGGTTGAAAACTTAGTTGCTGAAATTGCTGACACTAAATTGGGAAAACAAGTAATTCTTCCCCATCCAATTAAGTTTTGAAAGTGATATATTTATTTCCATGTTTATGGTATTAATAAAATCTGTATCTTCTATTGCAATGGAAACAGATTACAAGGATTAAGCCATCCCTGACGTACATTGCGGCAGAGGAAGTAATGGGCCTCATCACTGCTCAAGGTCTTAATTTTATTACTGTTTTCCGGGGATACACATAGAAAATTGCATACATAACTTTGTCTTTATCTGGGTATGTATGCCTCGAAATTAGACGTGAGAAGCCAGATTTAAACTAAAATTACTTGTTATGTGACAGTGGCAGAGAATTGTGAGCTGAATAAGGTCTGGAAAGATATACTCGATGCAGAGGGAGATGAAATTTATGTCAAGGTGAACTCTATCACAATGTGGTTGTTGCATAAATATTTTAAAAGTGAATGCGTAAATTCAATGAGATTTTTCTCAGTATGTAAACATAGAAAATGATCGTACTGGGTCATGTAGCAACTAACAATTGTAGGGACTTTGACAAGTTTTATTCTGAGATGAAATACTTATATGGATCTCCATCTTTAATTTATTTCCTTCGTCTCACAAAATGAGTTGATAGCAAACTACTTTGCGTGATACTAGCTGTAATACTGATTTCAGGAGCTGCACTTAGTATGTTATATTGATAAACCTAATATTTCTCTTGAACACAATAGGCAGAAGTAAAGAGAGTTAAGATTATTCTTTCGAACCAAACAATCAATATTTAATAATCTTGTCAGCATACAAGCTCCAACACTTGTATCCACGTATGTGCCTTAGGTAGCTAACAGTCCCACATGTTACTGATGCCTTGCATAGTTGCATGTATCTGTTTTTGCTTACAGGATATTTGCCTTTATATGAAAGAAGGGGAAAATCCATCATTTTTGGAATTCTCCGAGCGAGCAAATTTGAGGCGAGAAGTTGCCATAGGTTATGTGAAAAACAACAAGAAGGTAGACTTTCTGTTCCTTATTTTAGTTTTTTTTCCTCTGTTTTTTTTATCAAAAGATAGCTCTCAATCTGATCTCTATTCAATTGACATGCTTGTGTTCTCATTCACCCTTGTTGTGACAGGTCATAAATCCAGCTCCCAAAACGCAGCCCCTCTCCCTTGAAATGTCTGATTCACTAATTGTAATATCAGAATTTCAATATTATTCGGCATGAAGCTGCATTCGAATTCATGTACTATAACTTCTTGTCCAGGGACCCATCAAGCTTATTTGAGTGTACGATCCTTCTTCATTTTCTGTCATGTAGAAACTTCTTGTCCATAAAAGGGAAAAGATGCTGTAGATACTAGAAAAATGATACGAAACTAATAATAGTCTGCAGGTCTTCCACAGCCAAACAAAAGTATTGTCTTTCTAGGTGCACTGTGAGAGGTTCACCATAAAAAAAAAGAGAGAATACGTAAGGTGGAGAGAGTTAACTGTGCAAGTTTATCCACATGAAAAAAATGGAAAAAGATACTGGTAACCAATGTTGTGACTTCTTTGAAGGTGCATGTCAAAGCTACATCTATTCTGTGTTAGCTTCAAATAAAATCTTATGAATGAAAAGAGGTGTTTAGAGGTTGATCAGCTCAGACATGAAACTGAGATTCAGAACATTCAAATTGTAATCTACTTGAGTAAACAAACAAAAAGTAAAAGATATAATGATAGGTAAAAAACGTATTATCCAAAAAAAGTATGTGCGCATTATTATCCAAAAACTGAGATCACTTGTCCTAAAGACGTTCAGGGGCAATTTGCTGATGTAAATGAATCTAAATGGATTATGATAGTTTGTCTACAAAAATAATCCGTAAATGGCAGGTGAATAGGCGAGATCAATCATTAGTGAGGTACCAAATTGGGCAAATCAATTATGGCTAACCGTAGGAGAATTCTTTCCTTTCTACTACGTAGGTGCAACCGTGCAAACTAATTATTACTATTTCGAGTGAAACACAGGTCACACGTGGGCCTGACTGACTGAGTTAGAAGAACCAAAAACAGGCAGAAAAGTTAGAAACTAAAAACTTTCTTCCTCCACTACAAAACATTACAATCTCTCCACTCTCACTTGTCTTCTTACATTTCTTCATTTCAGACTCAAGATAAAAAAAAACAGAGAGAAGATGATTCAACACTGGTGTGCAACTCATTCCTGGACTGCCCCTCGTATTTCAACTTCCAATACAAAAACTTGTCCACTTTCTTCTTATTCTAAACGGTAATCTCCAAGCTTTCAATATTTTTATATCGTAAATTTCTATTCATTGCTTTGTTTTGCTTCCAGAAACTTCCTTCCACTCACTTGCTGGTTCATGAGGTCTCCAGTGCTGAGATGCAACAGAGGTGACATTCCATATTCCATTGTAATATTTAAGACTTTGCGCAAGGCATTATAATCATTTATGTTTCAGGTGTGTCACGGTTCATCATTTTTTGCGACTATAAAATTTTGGCTTGTGTGGTTTGTGTGCATTGTTCTGATAAACTGTAGTTATCATTTGCCAGCAAACTTTGACTTCGGTTCTCAGAGGACATGGTGTAAGACAGAGATCTTTTCAGTTTCAAATGCTACAGAAGCAGGATCATCTAAATTGGGCGTAGAAAATAGTCTAAAGGTGAACAGCATTGCACTTGAAGGACATACGGTTATGAAAATCTTTGGCAATTTGTTCCTGCACAATGTTGGTCTGTTGGATGTGGGTTGATTGATTTGTATTTTTAGTAGTGTTTTCATATTAGCAGGAGCAGACCAATATGAAAAATGGTTGTGATCGGTGTCAGTCGTGTTACCAAGCTAGAAACAGGAATTTATAGCTCAATTTTAATAGCATGTAGCATATTATTTTGCAGCTTATGCAGGGTCGACATGCCGGACTACTTATTGGATTTATGTCATCCTACTACCTATTCAGATTTACGGTGTTAAACTCTCTGCATGCATTGATGAAGATGGTTGAGAGCTTACTTCCCGTAGTACTTGAAGCTTCTATGAAAGGAAGCTTGCCTTTTGCTTGTATATCTAATTCTGTGAATAAACCTGTGCCTCTTCAACTGGATCTGTCCTTGCCACCATTTCAAGGTGTTAGATGGAATTTCGCGCGCCTATTTTATTTAGTGAACAGTCAACTTGACAGAAATATCGCCACGTAAGTGACAGTCAATTCAGTATTGTTTGTATTAACCTTCATATTTTGTTGATCTAGTCAAGAACTGGTGTGCGGTTCTGATTTTTTTTTTTTCTGAGTGGGTATTACCATAACCTTGAAGGATATGTTGCTTTTTGTACTTGGGGAGGCTGGTCCTATGCAATTTTGCTTCTACATTGTAAATCTCTTTTTGGTTAATTGTGCTCTTAAGTCCTCCACATAGTTATTTGAATCTTTTAGAAAAAGATAAAATTTTTGGCTTGATTCAAGTTTTTAAATTCTAAGCTAGGAAATTTGTGATTCTTCGGATCGTAACTTACACAATTTTCAAAGTGTTTCCTGCTACGATTAGGCTAGTGTTAGCTTTTTTGCGTGTACAGCTCTACTTACTAGTATTTCATGCTCTCTTTTAACTCCAAGGCCTCTACTTATATATGTCCTTCTAGTAGACCTGATCATTCACATTGGTGTTCATTCAGGTTCTTTCTCGTGCTCTTCGTAGCATGCTTCTCATTTGTAATTATTGGAGGTTTTCTATTTTACAAGTTCAGGTAATTATCTTTCATATGACATAACTGACAACAAGAGGATTTTAGTTTACTTGCCCTTTAGCACATTTCCCCTTTTCTGATTTCTCTTCTTTCATTGTCTCTACACCGAGATGGTGCATCTAGTTCTGGTATGTTTCTTCTAATTAGGAAAGTTTCTTTGTCAAATAACTCAGGAATCATTCACAACCACTTGAGGACTGCTTTTGGGAAGCTTGGGCCTGCCTATGTTCATCATCGACTCACTTAAAAGTATGCATTGTTATAACAGGAAGATGTTGGCATTCGTGATTTGTAAGTTGACATTACTTTTCTATTGATAATATCACCGTTTTCTTATACCGCAGCAAAGGACACGTGTTGAACGTATTCTTGGTTTTGTCCTTGCTATATGGGGCATATTATTCTATTCCCGCTTACTCAGCACAATGACAGAACAGTTCAGGGTAATAAGCTTTTATTAGTACATTTCTCAAAAAAGAATTGTTTCTCTAATAACTTTAGAATGACATCTTATGTTTACGATGACAGAGTAATATGCAAAAGGTCAGGGAAGGAGTACAAATGCAAGTTATGGAAACAGATCATATTATCATATGTGGAGTAAATAGTCATCTAAGCTATGTACTGAAGCAGCTAAATAAGTATCACGAATTTTCAGTCCGTCTAGGTACTGCCAAAGCTAGGTAATAAGATCTTGATTCATATATTATAGTGAATGAATTGCTTGACCAAGTATCTTCCATGATTCAGTTTTTTAAATTCTTTGCATTTTATACAACAGGAGGCAAAGGATTCTTCTCTTATCTGATATTCCAAGGAAGCAGATGGACAAGATTGCAGACAATGTCGCGAAAGATCTAAAGCATATTGATGTTCTTACCAAGAGGTAAGGGTGGAATTCGAGCTAATCAAGCCGAACTTCACTATTCTCAAGCTTGGCTCGTTTATTAAGTGAGCTTTGAAAAAAGCTCAAGCTTGGCTCATATAATATATGAACGAGCCCGAGCTGAGCCTAGCCCGAGTAGTTTGCTTATCGAGCCGAGCTTCATCAAGCTTGTTTGTTACATGAGCTATAATATAGGCTCAAGCTTGGCTCATTTATTAAATGAACGAGTTCGAGTCGAGCTAAACGAGCCGAGCCCGAGCACGACTCAAATTCCAATTCCCCCTTACCAAGAGGTTGCTCCATTTATCTCTGTTGTAGTGCCTAATTCTGTGGTGCATGGGGTTTGGTGCTCCCACCAGGTGTATAACTTTTCTACTTTGGTAGCGTTTCATATCTACAATTCGTCTGAAGAAGGGAGGACCTCATTCTACCCCAAGTTCATTGTCAGAACATTATTAAATAAACTTTGTTTTATTCAGTAGTTTTTTTTTTTTTTTAATATCTTTAAAGGCAAACAAAATTTCATTGATGTAAGTGACTTGCACAGCAAGCAAGAGATGGAATTTACAAACTTCCATCTCACTCTCCCTTAGCAAGTCACTAAGGGGAGCATGACAACCCAAATCAATTGTAAATGCTTTTGTTAATCACTCTTTGTTCATTCTATTGGTCTCAGTTGTAGCAAATCTTGGTTCACTGTGTCTTACTCGTTTTTTTGGCTTCTTCAGTTGCAGCCTTAGCTTGACAAAATCCTTTGAAAGAGCAGCTGCTGATAAGGCACGTTCTGTTATTATATTGCCTGCAAAGGGAGATAGGTAAGATTTGAACCTAGAACAATTTCTTTTTGTGTTTACTTGAAGGGCTCTGGGCCTCTGCCTGAAGACTCTTAAACCAGTTTGAAAGTCATATATTAGTATTGTCTCTGCGAACCACAACTCCAGTTAATAGAGGTGATTATTTTTAATCAAAGTGTGGACTTCTCAAGGCAAGAGTGACAATTTTAACCCTGTGAACTTGATGGAAGTCTTAAACTTAAAACAAATTATCTATCTTTTAGTTTTAGGTGATTTTAGAAGTGTGGAAAGGTACAGCAGCTTCAGCCACAAAATAAAGCGTCTTCCAATTGAATAGTTAACTTCTATATAGAGCTAGTATGCGAACAAGTGGTTATGTACAATTTCAAACCAAACAAATGATATGCTTCCTTGCGAAAAGTTAAACTAACATGTATATAACTAATATAAGTAATGAAGATGTTACTGAATCTTAACAGGAGTAGGTTACATTTAAGTTCTCTCTCAAATCTTCGAACTATATTTGGTGGTCATATTGTATCTTCATCCAAACCGTGGTCTTCAACATGTACTGTGAGTTTTTAACATCTATGAAATTGATGTTGACATGAATGCATTTCATTTTCTATTAGCTCTTCAAGCTCTTCCAGAATAGGCAGAGTTTCTTTATTACCCTTGGCCAGGACGATTTTCACTCATCTTTTATGAATTATTGAGGTTAAATAGTTTCATAAAAAAAAAATCGTTTATGATTCTCTATGATTCAGGTATGAAGTTGATACAGATGCATTTCTCTCTGTATTGGCCCTTCAGCCTCTCCCAGAAATGGCTGCTATTCCCACCATTGTTGAGGTATGCTACTAAGGGTATGGCACTTATGTCCCTTCTTTCACTGATCTACAAAAAAAAAGTTGTCTATACTTTTCATGGATGGAACCAAAATAATGTGTCTAAATTCTAATTGTAGGTTTCAAACTCCAGTACATGTGAGCTTTTGAAATCCATTTCAGGGTTGAAGGTTGAGCCAGTTGAAAACGTTGCATCGAAGTTATTTGTTCAATGCTCTCGGCAAAAGGGGCTCATAAAGATCTACAGACATTTGCTTAATTATCGAAGTATGATATCCATTCCAGATCAGGCAACTTTTAGATTGTAATTATCCTGTTTGTCTTAATGAGCACTAGATTTCATGGGTAACTAGGATACACTTCTGCTTGTTTAACTTTTATGTACTTGTGAATTTTATATTATTTTTCCAATTTATCTCATTTATATACCTATGAAGCACGTATACTAAGTACATCTCCACTTTCCAGTACAACATTTGACATACGTTGGTGAAGAGTCATATTCTTTATGAGATCTTGAGGAGTACTTGCAGTAGATATATATGCTTCTAGATATTGTGTTGTAGTTAATTTTTGGCAAAATGTAATATGCTTCTAAATCTTGAGCTAATATTGAGCTGGCTTGTTGAGTTGGAAACTCTTGCTGTGCTACACTTTTTCAGATTGGCAGAATCTGACCTCTAAATTCTGTGAGATGAGCGTGTTAAGGGGTGCCGACCTGGTTGTGATGCCTTTGTTTGGATGCCGATTTTATGTACACCCTGTCTTGGATGTATGGTTATATACTTATATGATTTCTCCACCAATAAAATTTTCAATTAAAGAAGCACTTCTGTAAATCAGAGTTTCAGTTTTTCATATATGTTATTTTGTTTGATGGGTGAAATTTATGAGGGTGGTGGGGTGATTTTGATGTTGAACCAGGTCTGTGGCAATACCCACGAAACTTTTGAGTAGTCTATCTGGACCTAATACTCTAAGAGACTCAGATCTGTCCAGACAGTTAAGCTGACTACACTATACATTGAAAAAACAAGAACAAAATAAAATATGGCGCCATTCATTCAATCGATAATATTCATTTGAAGTAGTTCTACATTTTGCTTTCATTCCTAGAATTCAGACACAACACAACTTGTTACGTTCACTTAATGGGAGCAGTGCTGTTTCTAATCGTTGAAGCTTTTATTGTATTGTGTTGGCTAGAAAGGTTTCTGAACAGGCACTGTGCATGCTTAAAAACACTCGTTTACCGGAATGTCCTCGCTAAACGCTTTAGAAACCAGTCCAAATGCCACACTCCGTTAATGTGGATTACATAAAGGTAATCCATCTGTAACCACTCAATAAGTCCAATCCCAGACTGCAACCAACGTAGCAAGGAGATAATTTTACTTGTTATAGAAGCTGTCTCAACTCTAGACGTGAAAATGATACTGTCAGTAAATGGTTACTGTACGATGTATTCATCCTATTTTGATCTATCTTTTGTGTAAGGTGTGGCCAATATGGTCGGCAGTCAATGTCATGATGAGTTTTTGTACACTTGAGATTACTAACAATGTTTCTCTCATCTAGTCATTTCATCTGTAATATCTGCGAATTTTCTAATGCTTGATTTTTTACTTTCTTCAGAGAATGTATTCAATCTTTGTGGCTTTCCTTATCTAGCAGGACTTAAATATAAGACTATAAGACTTGGTTTCAAGGAGGTTTGTTCCTTCGTAATCTAGTCACTGAATACAAAGCGATTTTTGGTTTTATTTGACTGATACTTCTTTTATATTTGTTCACTTGCAGGCTGTTGTTTGTGGTCTTTATAGAAGTGGGAAAATATACTTCCACCCAAATGATGAGGAAGTACTGGAGCAAACTGATAAAGCAAGTTATTTTGAATTCTCTAGCAATATTTTAGCATCAGACTGCTCTAATTACACAGACAAAAGTAGTACCGGTAGATTGAATTTTGAGGATATGCATAGTTTCAAAGTTATTGGTTGGATTATAATAAAACCCCGTTGCAAGGTTTGAAAGATTACTAAAGTTTGTGCATGCTTTTTCTTTTTCTTTTTTTTTGAAAGCTATTTTGCGTAGCATGCTCAAGCTGCACAAAAGCATCCCTTATCTGCGTAATATGCTCTGTGGGATGTGTGGCATAAACATGTGAGGTTATCAATAGTACCTAAGGCTGCAACTTTCTGCATTTTAAAGCTATGTTAGCTTAGACGCATGAGCATCCTGATTGTTCTGTCTATATATGTCAATATGTATTTCAATGATTGTGCAAGTCTTCCCTTAATATATTTACACTGACAAAAGAGAATGCTGTAGCTGTCGAATAAATTTGTTAATTGCTAAAATTCATGAATTGGAAGACATTTTGATGCCAGCATCTTTGTGTCTGATATGAAATGCATTTTAGGCGAGATAGCTTGTAAGAGAAAATATTGGAAAGATGAGTTTCATGATAGTGGTTCCTCTCCCCCCCCCCCATCTTGGAAATTGAATGGAGTTCCCAATGAATATCAATTATTCGGTTCCTGAAACTGCTTCAATCTTTTCACATAGGTTTTGTTCATTGCACCTGTAGATGGGAAAAGAAAGCCACAGATTGTGTTTTCCAACGTTGTAGATGGAGAAACTCTTACCTCTTCAGATCCTTTAATCTTAGAAAGTACTGATTACTCTGCTGAACATGTCATGGAATTGAAAAAGGAACGGGTAGTTAACACTGTTCAGCAACCTCTAAAATCAGGTTCAAAGGTATTACTTCATTATGTACGTACTGACTCATTTATCGTATGCTTGGAAGATATGTGAAGGAATTTTTTCTTATAAATTGTGCGTGTATGTAGGCATCAGATTTGAGTTTTGGACCAGAGCGCATACTTATGCTTGGATGGCGCCCAGATGTTAATGAAATGATCCGTGAATATGAAAATTATCTTGGACCTGGAAGCATACTGGTATGGTCTTAAAGTCACTAAATGATCTTCTTGTTGTGTCCTGTGAGCATTTGCACCTCTACATCACAAGGCTTAGTTTGATTTATGAGTGATATGAGGAACGCAAGTTTGTTTACCTGTTTCGTAAATTTATTTACATCTTATGTGTTAGAAGCTCTTGATCACTTTATATATGGAAAAAGCATCTGTGTCTATTGCTCTATTATCCACATGTCCACTTCTGCTCTTCTGGTTTAGTTTTCTTTCACCAGATTTCGTGTTAGCTAGTGTTATAAGGTGGTCATTGAAGAACAAAAATACCATACTTGCAACGAAGTAGTGAAAGTACTCCTATGAAAAAGGGAAATTACATACTATCCAGTGTTTCTGTGCTACTATGTGCATACAGTAGCTGCTCTCCTTTGGGTGATGTTCCTGCGAACTTAAATCATTAATTGCTATTATCTTATTGTGGCTAGGTTTTGAGATCATAATATTGTTATTGGTACTGTGTCACTATATTGTCGTATTTAATAGTAGGTAAGTTTTTATGGTCATTGTAGAAACAAAAATATTTGGCGACATTCAGATGCTGAAATTTGGAAGGCAGTGGGGTAGTAGTGTCGACGAACAGCAGAGGAGAATTCTGGAATTAAATGGATGATAGGGAGAAGAGGCTGGAGGAGGAAAGAGTAGATATGTGGGCGGAAGGTAGGAAGGAGTTTGATGATATTGAGGATGACGAAGATTAAGCCAAATATCCAGCGAGGAATTTGAGGAGGGGATTGATTTTGAATAATGTGGAAGCTGGAAAAATGGTGGAGGGAGGAACAGAGTGGTGGAAGCAGCGGGATGAGAGATGGGGGGGGGTTATGTTCCTGGTGTCAGTACCATGGATTTGTGCTGCATTAATGCTTGCCCTTATTGCTGTTCTTGTTTCTTTGTGATCTTTCTTGTTGCTGGGTTGGTTAGTATAATGGGTTAATCAGGGATTATTGGGTTTACGGTCCTAGAAGATTAGTTTCTGGGATAATTTTCTTGCTGTTGATGTAGTTTGAACGATCATGTGTTCATATCAATACATAATCTTTTTCCAATAAAAAAAAGTTGAAGAACTAAATCTTAAACCTAGAACATTTTGTTCATAGTTTTTTCTTCCTTATTTTGAAGACTAGAGCTATAACAATCATAAGACCTAATGTTCTAGTTCATGGAGAAAAGTTTTTGGAGAGGAGTTTTAGTAAACTTCATTAAGTTGTTTTTCTGGGGACGGTTATAGGAACTCCACCTTATGTAGATTTTGAAAGAACTCCACCACCAAAAAAGTGGACTTAATATTCTAATCTGTATGCATAAAGTATTCTCATGTTGTTTTGGTTACATTTGTAATTTGCAGGAAATTTTATCTGATGAGCCGTTGGAAGAGAGAGTCAAGGCTACTATGCTTGTGGGTCAAGATAAACTGAAAAACATACGGGTCTCTCATAGGGTATTGTCTTTGTTGTACCTTTTTATGTCACTAACAAATTCATTAAATTGTAGTCCTTTAGTTCAGCTCTTACATTTTGGGCAGATTGGGAACCCCATGAGCTATGATGTCTTGAAGGAAGCCATACTGGATATCCAAAATTCTTTCAAGAAGCAGGAGGAAGTTCCCTTCTCCATTGCTGTCATATCAGATACGAAGTGGCTTCTTGGAGGTAATTATTTTGAGTATTTTTTGTAGTCTGGAAGGAGCCTTGGATTGACATATTCTTTTTGCAGATCCATCTAGAGCAGACAAGCAGGCTGCATATTCTCTTCTTCTCGCTGAAAATATATGCAATAAATATGGTGTGAAGGTACATGTTTCATTTTAAGCGGTGTCAATCATCATTCCAAAGTATAGCTCATGCCAAGTACATGCTAATTAAAGGCTCGATGCATAACTATGTATCTCAACAATCATATAACTATGATCCTGGATTATCTCAAAATATATTAGTATGTGTATTAAGTTGAGAAATTTAGTATAGTCCCACAAAAGATGTTAAAAGCCCTGCAGTATATAGTATAAAATGTTCATGGGCCTCTCCACTCATCACCAATTGGTTGTGTGTTGGATTCTGTGGTTACTCCATTCCAGTTTGTTTTGATTTGGATCCTCCAAATTTAGGATGGTATAATATCAGGATATTGTGTTTGGCCCAATAGCCATTGTACACAAAGTCACAAAATCAAGTTAATCCACGTGTTTGGCTCAAGTTATGCCACATGTGAGGGGCACATTGAGATGCAGTCCCATATTGTTCTTTTAAAGCGTTGCATCACAATATTTAAAGTCCTGGGGAGCTCCATTAATTTCGAATTGGTTTTAAGTTGGATGCTCCAAATTTAAGAATGATTTGTCTTAAAACGTAAAAAAGATCAAACAATAGCTGGATATATATATAGATGACATACTGTGGTGCGACATGTCCTAGCACATAGCCATATATAGATCGGACTCTTTATTTTGTACATAGCCATGTTAGTTCAAAGCTTCCCCTTCTATATAGAGAATATGCACCAGATTGAAATGTAATGAAGAAAAAGAAAAAAATACCCCACTACTTCTAACACTTTCCACATCTCATTAAATTATATTTCGTTTTATTCTCTTAAGTTCCATGTTTCAAAGTCTTTTAGGTCTTCACAGTAAGCTTAGTGCAGCAACCACTGCCTCACAGAAAACAAATTTGTAATATAATTTTAATTGCAAAAGAGAGTCAGTGGGTCACAAACTTGTAGCTTATGGTTTTTAAAAGGAGACACATTCATGTGTTAGCATGTAAGTATCTGTGTCTTTTATGTAGTAAATTTGCGAATCAATGACTGCAGGTTGAAAACTTAGTTGCTGAAATTGTTGACACAAAATTGGGAAAACAAGTAATTCTTTCCCTATCCAATTAAGTTTCGAAAGAGATATATTTATTTCCATGTTTATGGTATTAATAAAATCTGTATCTTTCTATTGCAATGGAAACAGATTACAAGGATTAAGCCATCCCTGACATACATTGCGGCAGAGGAAGTAATGGGCCTCGTCACTGCTCAAGGTCTTAAATTTATTAGTGTTTTCCGGGGATACACATAGAAAATTGCGTATATAACTTTGTTGGTATCTGGGTATATATGCATCCAAATTAGACGTACGAAGTCAGATTTAAACTAAAATTACTTGTTATATGACAGTGGCAGAGAATTGTGAGCTGAATAAGGTCTGGAAAGATATTCTCAATGCAGAGGGAGATGAAATTTATGTCAAGGTGAACTCTATCACAATGTGGTTGTTGCATAAATATTTTAAAAGTGAATGAGATTTTTATCAGTATGTAAACATAGAAAACGATTGCACTGGGTCATGTAACAACTGTAGATATTTTGGCAAGTTTTATTTTGAGATGAAATACTTATATGGATCTACATCTTTAATTTGTTTCCTTTATCTCACAAAATGAGTTGAATCCAAACTACTTTGCGCGATATTAGTTGTAATAATGATTTCAGGAGCTGCACTTGGTATGTGATATAGATAAACCTAATATTTCTCTTTTTCACAATAGGCAGAAGTAAAAGAGAGTTAAGATTGTTCTTTCTACCAAAAAATCTATATTTAATAGTCTTGTAAGCACACAAGCTCCAACACTTGCCTTAGGTAGCTAACAATCCCACATGTTACTGATGCCTTGCAAGTATCTGTTTTTCCTTGCAGGATATCTGCCTTTATATGAAAGAAGGGGAAAATCCATCATTTTTGGAGTTCTCCGAGCGAGCAAATTTGAGGCGAGAAGTTGCCATAGGTTATGTGAAAAACAACAAGAAGGTAGACTTTCTACTTGTTAATTTAGTTTTTTCCCTTTTATCAAAAGACAGCTCTCGATCTGATCTCTATTCAATTGACATGCTTTGTCGTGACAGGTTATAAATCCAACTCCCAAAACGCAGCCCCTCTCCCTTGAAATGTTTGATTCACTAATTGTAATATCAGAACTTCAATTGTAACGGCCTAATTAGTATATATAAACTATAAAATGTATGTCTCATTTATCCTTTTTTTTTTCATCGATGTATGCCTCATTTGTTATTTGTCAGAAGCTGCATACGAGCCATGTAATAACTTCTTGACCAGGGACCCATCAAGCTTATTTGCGGGTATGATCCTTCCCTGTGAAGCTTAATTTTTCGTCATGTAGAAACTTCTTGTCCAGAAAAGGGAAACGAAGCTGTAGATACTAGAAAAATCACACGAAGCTCATGAATAATAGTCCGGCGGTCTTCAACAGCCAAACAAAAGTATTGTCTTTCTTTTGGACAGTGTTGCTTCTATTCTAGTTGAACTGTGAGAATACCGAAGGTGTAGAGAGTTTAACTGTGCAAGTTTATCCGCATGAAAAATGGAAAAAAGATACTGGTAAACAATGTTTGATAAACTTCGAAGGAATTGTGAGCTGCAAATAAAATCATATGTAAGAACAGAGCTTAGAGGTTGATCAGCTCAGACTTGAAACTAAGATTAAAGACATTCAAATTTTCATATGCTTGAGGAAACAAACCAAAAAAACTAAGGAAATAATGATATATGGACAAAACGATATGCACACTTAAAATTAAAATTTGAGATCACATGTCCTAAAAGTTCAGGGGAAATTTACTGAAGTAAACGAAGCACAAGGTTGGAAAAACAGAGGGACTCTGCAACCCGAACTGACTTGTTTACGCGAAGTAGGAAAATAACACGTTTACTGGGGAATAATCCGCGGCAGGATGCACATCTTGCAATCGGCGGCAGACATTTGATTGAAATAGGTGCAGTGTGTGCAAGACCACCATCTATCAGTGTCTACATCACTCAGGCCATTCTCCAGTGCTTGAACCAGGTTTTCAAAGTAATCCTTGGTCACGCGGGTCAGACCAGCTAGCTTTATACGAAATGCGTCGAAACCTTTTATATGCTCAGCATTAAGGTACACTTGTAAATCCTTCTCTGCACACTCATGAAGACGTTCTAACCCAGACTCAGCTTGTCCCTGAAGGAACTCAAACAGCTGCCTTTTAACATCTTCATCTTCGGGTAGATAATATCCATACGCATAGGTCCACTTGAGAACGCGCCTGCATTCAATTATCTGTAGCCAGGCATCTGTTATAAACGTGAGCTGTGTTTCTGGTGTGCATTGTTTGTTACTTAGATTCTCCATATGTTCAGTTTGCATTATATTTAAATCCACAATTGCCTTCTTCCTGGAAGAATGGTTGGCTGCCCATCTTTCATAGTAATGACTATATCTATCTAACAACTTTTTAGCCATCTTTCTTTTCCTCTCAATTTCTTTATTCTTTCCTGTCCCATCATAACGATTGCATGTAGGGTGGTTTGACCAATCACTAAGGCACAACCAGCAAAATTGGAATTTACAAGGATATCTGCAGGTCATATGACTGCAACCCTGGTTTTTCTGAATAGGCCGCTTGCATTTTGGACATGCCTTGGAGTTGGCTAATATCCAATTCACATTTTCAGACTCATCCTTATTCTTCAAGGTCCATTTAGACACAGTGCTGCAGTCCACTGGACGATGAGCATCCTCAGTACAATTCCAACAGAAACTGAATGTGCAATTGCATGAAACATCATAGCTCTCAGTATCAACTGCCAATTCAACAGCATAACCACAGCCTGCCCCAGGGCACCATTTCATTGTTTGATTTCCTTCAACGTAGGATCCAATAAAATAACGGGAATATTTCTCCTTACCGTCCTCCGAAACCAACCTATTGATCATATCTTCTCCAACGGTAGCACCACATGGGGGATCAGGACATCGCAACATCAAACATCCAGAGCCATCTTTGATTGATGTGCTAATATAACTGTTCCAGCATGACACACAAAACAGATGACCACACCCAGCAGCAGGCATCCTACTACGAGTATACTCTTCAAAACAAATCGCACAAGTCACTTTATTAGAACTTTGATAATGAACTATCGGTTTCTCAAACAATCCAGCAGCTGTTCGGACTTTTTCTTCATCAGCAAACCAATCATCTTGCAACTTGTTAACACTCCACTTATAGTGAAGCAACAGAATGGTAGCCGAAACTCTCGTTATCGAAAGCAGACTTGAAATCTTAGTAATATCATCCTCTTGACGTTGTTGTATATCATCCTTGTTCAATACAATATACTTCTTCCGATGAATTGTTGTGGTCTCATTTGAATCCTCATTATAAACTCCATTACCATCATCATCATCATCATCATCATCATACTCATACTCATACTCATAGGAGAAGTCATCCATGTTGTCTTCAGAATCCATCTTTACAAATCAAAGAATGAAAGCAAACCTATATTTATCTAGGAAAAAATAAGAGAGGATTACGGCTCATAAACATTAGTGGTTTACTAGAAGTAGTTACCTACTAGTTCTAGGACTCTAGGTAAAAGGTAACTTTTTTTTCCTTGGAAATTTACTTATAAATCAATCAATCAATATATCTAAGGGTGTCTCTTTTTTCCGAAAACCCAAATTTTCCAAATTCCAATTCCATATTTTTCCGAATTTGGTAATGATATTTGTGTTTTAATATCCGAAATTCCAATATCCAATTTTTCCGAAAAATAATTGGGTTGGAATGGATATATTTTCAAAATCCGATCTGATCCGATTTGATTCCCAATTAATTTCCAAATTTTTAACATATCTAGTCTATTTCATATAGTTACTAAATTAAAACTACATATAGTCTACTATCTATATACTAAAGCAGAGACCTTTAAAGGAGGATTTTCTCTCTCCTATGTGGCACTCTAATATGAGAGTTAGCCTTTTCTCTATCTTGTGGTACTCTAATATGAAATATAGTCCAATTATTATATATTAGATCAAATAAAAAAAATTACTAAAAAATAGGTGATTTGTATAAACTAATTCCCTATTACAAATCATACAATTTTAGTGTCTATGATAAAGTACCGACTTATTTTGAATATATCCTTAAAACGGCCTCAAAATATAGTTAAAAACAATTATACAAAAAATAACATCACAAAATATATAATAGAAAATGAAAAAAAAATAACGGTAAAGTAATAATGACAAATATTTTAAAATATGTATAATACTGAATGAAACTAACGTCAAAAAACAATTAATGGAAAACCAAAAACTGGATGCAAATGTATCGAATTAACCTCAAATAATATTTAACGGAAAATCGGAAACTGGATGCAAATGCAAGTATTATACTAATCTTAAAAAGTAATTAATAGAAAATCGGAATATGGATACAACTGCATTAAACTAACCTCAAAGAATAATTAACGGAAAATCAAAATGTGGATGCAAATACATCAAACTAGCATCAAAAAATAATTGTCGGAAAATCGGAAACTGGATGCAAATGTATTGAGCTAACCCTCAAAGATTAAATTAACGGAAATCGAACCGATGATTCTTGAACTAACCTAAAAAAAAATTATTTATAAATTGGAAACATAATGCAAATCGTGGAACTAATGTTAAAAAAATAATTAACGGAAATGGGGATGCAACTGTAATCTAAAAATACACTTGGATACAAAACCTCAAGAAATAATTAACAAGAAATTGGGCGGTTGCAAATTCATTGAACTAACCTCAAACAATAATTAACGGAAATCGAAACTAGATGCAAATGCAACTTTATCAAATAATAAACGAAAATCTAAAACTGGATGCAAATGCATTAAACTAATCTCACATAATAATTAAAGAGAAATCGAAAAAGCATGCAAATGTATTGAACTAACCTCGAAGAACAATTACCAAAAATTGGAAATTGGATGCAAATGTATTGAACTACCGAAAAGAATAATTAACGAGAAATAATAAACCTGGATGCAAGGCTTGAACCGATATCAAAAATAAATAACGGAATTGGAAATTAGATGCAAAAAATTTAACTAACCTCAAAATATAAATAACGTTCGTAAACTGGATGTAAATACATTGAACTAACTTCAAAACATAGTTGGGTTATATGTTGTGGGAATGTCTCGATAAGTATAGTTTTACACTTAAAATGGTGTTTATCTTATCTCTTTTCCATATGATTGGGAACTCCTTCTATTCAAAGTAGAAAGTAGTCCAATATATATGAACTTCACCTTATTAGGCAATATCACAAAACTTCAATCAAACTTCATTATTAAACAACAAAATGAAGTTGAAGAGTTTTATCAAAGGTGAGTTCATCCGTTTTTAATGAGAGTGAGGTTTTCAATAAAAATCTGGTTGAGTGATTAATATAATGTTAATATATATAATAGTTACGTTTTGCAAATATTTTTCATAATAATTAATATAACAACACCTGTTCTTAATCTTTGAAGATTCCACATAGTGAGCCATGCATAATTTAAATAATAATTAGCGAGAATTGGGAACTGGATAATCTTCGATGATCTCACATAGTAAATTAAGCATAATTTACTTTTTATGTCATGTTTGCAATGACACTACAGATGGATCAGTAGAAATTGGTATTACACACCATATTGGATAATTATAAGGAAATCAAAAATTGGATTCAAATACATAACTAAGCTCAAAGAGTGATTAACGGGAAATCGGAAACTTTATACAAATTGCATTAAACTAACGACAAAAAATAATTAATGGGAAATTAGGAATTGGATGCAAATCCTTGAAAAATATTTAATGGAAAATCGGAAATGGTATGCAAATACATCAAACAAATCTAATAAAACTATTATACAAGCTAGATCGAGTTTAAGATAATTTGAAAATTACGGATTAATATTCTAAACCACAAAGTGAAGAGGCTATCTCAATTTGATCCCTTAGTTTCCAAGTACTTATGCACCATAATTGTTGCTCATTAACGTATTTCGGTTTATTTTCAATAAAAATGTATTCTTATTCAAAAATTTGCCGCTAAATCACCATAAATCTAAGAAAACTATTATACAAGCTAGATCGAGTTTAAGATAATTCTATTTGAAAATTACGGATTAATATCCTAAACCACAAAGTGAATAGGCTATCTCAATTTGATCTCTTAGTTTCCAAGTACTTATGCACCATAATCGCTGCTCATTAACATATTTCGGTTTATTTTCAATAAAAATATATTCTGATTCGAAAATTTGCTGCTAAATCACTATAAATCTAAAAAAACTATTATATAAGCTAGATCGAGTTTAAGATAATTCTATTTGAAAATTACGGATTAATATCCTAAACCACAAAGTGAAGAGGCTATCTCAATTTGATCCCTTAGTTTCCAAGTTCTTATGTACCATAATTATTGGTCATTAACGTATTTCGATTTATTTTCAATAAAAATATATTCTGATTCGATAATTTGTTAGTTTTCAAAGACACAAAATATTTAATAGATCCCGGGCGTATGCCCGGGTCCAAAATCTAGTCTACACTATATGATAGACCAATCAAAATCTTGTTAAAGACCTTGTTTTGCATTTGTATTACTCAAAACAATTCTAACTACTTTTTGTCTTGATTTTATTACGTTTTATTGATGTATTAAGCAAAAGAAAGATAACATAGATCATAGTGGCACACATTAACATGTATACCATGATACTAAAGATTTCATAAAAGCATCACAATAGGTACATATATATAAGTTTCAAATATGACTTTGAATAGAAATCAACTGAACAAATTTATTTCAACACAACAGTAAAAATATACCTCTATTATTTCCAATATGACTTTGATCAGAAACTAAACTAATTATTTTCATACATACTCTTTGATTACATGGCAGATATTAAAAGTTGTGGATTATATTTTCTCTGTTTTGGAGATGTTTAATATGCATTAATATAAATCAAACACTCAAAAAAACTATCTTATGATACAAGATAGACTAGAAACTAAGATATTTATAAGATTACTGTAACAAGACATAACAAAAATATGACAGACTATAGACTAAATTTCCGTAAGAAATTGTTTCTCATTGTCCCCGGAGAGATATGGCTAACTTGAGATAGTTCATCTAATATGTTAGGATGGCAAGAATGAGAAATGAATTGTTAGAGGCTTACAGAGAGAGTGAGGCGGTACCTTTTCAAAGATAAGGGGAGTGCTTTCCTGAATCTAGAGATCTAGACTTCCTGAGAAAATAAGAGGAAGTATGTATTGGATGTTACCAATATGGCTAATTTGAGAGATAGTTCATCTAAACTATTAGGAAGACAAGAATGAGAAATGAATGGTTAGAGGAGACAAAGAGAGAGACGGTACCTTTCAGCTGAAGGGGAGTGCTTTCATGAATAAGGAAATCTAGACTTCCTAAAAAAAATAAGAGGAAGAAGATATTGGATGTTACCAATTGTTTGTCTATATAAGAAGACACTATACTCTTAGACTAATCCATATCAAATATTTGCAATATGATCAAAAAGCACAAAGACAATATAACACTGCTATTTTTTACCTTCCAAGACAAAAGAAAGACACAAAAATTGAAAAAAAAACGAAAGATCAGATATGTTGTCTTCTTTAATCAACAAAGCAACCAAACTTAATAAAATGCAATTTTTGTATTCCCCTCCCCCCCTCACAAAGAATGTATATCAATTCAACCACACAAAACAAGAAAGACAACCATTATCATAATACCTCCTTAATCCCATATCATGAGTTTGACTATTCTTCTTAAGGGGGTCAAACAGTGATCTTCCGCGCTCCTTATGCGTTCTAAGAAAAGATTGTAGTCCTACTTTTACAAACCAAATAAAAACCCTAGCAAAAATAGAGAAAATTGCTAGCGTCCTGACCATTAAAGGGGTAGGACCATTCTCACCCGCTAAATGTCGAAATAAAATGCGTGTTGACCTATTCCATACGTTTACAATTTTAATTAGTGAAACTCATAAAGAAAGCTTGAGGGTTTTAGCCAGTGGCGGGAAACGAGACAACCTGATGGAAAAAGGTAATTTGTATACTTTGTCTGCTTCTTCTCTCCCCTCATTTTCCCTGGTATACATTATAGAAAAATTTAAATGGTAGTTTCACTTGGGATCGCTATGGCACAAGCGTAGTGCAGTGGATATCAAAACAACCCCAGCAAGCAAGCACCACTTACAAAGATAAAAAGATTGAACATTTTAGTCATCAAATATTTCAAATTAGTAGCTACTACCATAAGGATTTAACTTGGATGATGGCACTCTCATTTTTATTTGATAATTGTTTGGGTTTTCCTCCGTCTCTCCTAGCCTTGAGTGTCCCCATTGAATTTCATCGAGATTGAGTCATATTTAATTAGGAACAATTTATTGCAGTCATTGTTCTTGTTTTGGTTGAGCAAAAAAATGTTAGCAATGATGTACTTTATTGTTTTGAATCAATGTTTTGCTTATCAGGTATCTAGTTAGCAAGTTTATTTTCAATTTATCATCAATGAAATAGAATTTAGATAATTTACTAAATTTGTTAATCTTATCTATATTGAACAAAGTATATGGATTACGTCGACGCCATGGATAGTCCAAGACACTTGAGTTTTGAACAAACAATAATGGATGATGCAATATACATTGATGGAAACGTGGTTGTGGAGAAGTCCATCTTCAATGACAAAGATTAGAAGTGAAGAGACTAATGTTTACATGGAAGAAGCAAATTGACAAGGAGTTCAGCGAAAATGAGAATGCAATAGTAGATCCCTATGTTGGTTTGGAATTTGAATCAAGAAGAAACTTATAAATATTACAATGACTATCACGAAGATTATTGGCTTTAGTATTAAATGAGACGGACACATGAAGCATTCAAACCGAACAATGATGTGATTGGTAGGACTTATGTGTGTTCTAAAGAAGACAAAAAACGTGCTGCAAAAGGAGTTGAAAACCCACGACCGAACACAAGGACAGATTGTAAGGCAATGATGAAGGTGAAGAGAATCACTAATGGAAAAGTGGATTTTGCTTGACATTGTTAAAGAGCATAATCATGAAGTGGAACCGGATAGTTCACGCTTTTTCAAATCACAAAAGAAGATTAACACACCGGAAAAGAATGTAATTAGAACTCTCTCATCAGTAGGAGTAGGTGTTCCGAAGATCATGACAACAAGGGTGAAGCAATCGGGTGGAGTAAAAAATCTGACTTTCACGGATAAGGATCTTAGAAATTTTCGTGACAAAGAAAAGAGAGAATCAATGTCAACTGGGGATGCGCAGATCATTTATGAATTTTTTCTGCGTACACGTACAAGTTTCAAATTCTCGCTTCTTTTATGCTATGGAGCTAGATGAAGGGAGACACTTGAGGAATGTTTTCTGGATAGATGCCAAGTCAAGGATGGTTTATGCACACTTTGGTGACGTTGTTACTTTTGACACTACATACTTGACTAACAAATATTCCATGAAAATTGCCCCATTCGTAGGAGTTAATCACCACTAAGGGTAGAATTTGAGCCGAGAGCTCAGAGCTTGGCTTGGGCTTGGCTCGTTTAAACTCGGCTTGAGCTCGCTTGTTTAACTATATGAGCCGAGCTCGAGCTCAAATTAAAACTCGTGTAACAAATGAGCTTGATGAAGCTCGCTCAGCTCAAATAGCATATTTATAGTGTAAAATAACCGAGCGGCTTGGGCTTGGCTCATTTAACTATATGAGCCGAGCTCGAGCTCAATTTAAAGCTCGTGTAATTAGCGAGTCGAGCTTGAGCATGGTAAAACTCGGCTTATTAGTTAGTTGATGTTTGTTACTTCAAATTTGAATATCTTGTAGGTACAACAACAACAACAACCACTGAGTGCTCTCGCAACTGAAAATGGTGATGACTACAACATAGCAGTAAGAATATATATATATATATATATATAACACTATCTATGAAACTAACTATTACGTTTGGTACTTGCAAATTCAGGGGCTTTTTTCGCTTAGAAAAAAGTTTGGATGGTGTAAATGACAATTAAGGACAAGTTCATGGGTGACTCTTAATCTCCTATTAAAAATGGAAATCACACTTCTAAATTAAAATAGGCTCCCAATTAAAAAATGGGTTTTAATTAAAATAATTTGTTGAGAAAATAAAACGAGTTTTTAAAACTTGATTAAAACAATTTGTTAAGAAATTAAAACGAATTAGCAACGAACGAAAACAGAAATCACAACTTATTAGAAAATTTATTAGAAATCACAATTTATTAGAAACTTAATTAAAATATATAGTTATGATTGTTGAGCAAATTTTTTAAAGATTCTGTAAATGTATTTATTTTAAACAATTAAAAGAGTCTGTTTTCTAGTGAGGCCATATTACTTGAGCCGCAGAGGAAAAATGTACACGTAATAAAAGAAGTAAACAAACAAACAAACACACATTTCAGCTGTCCACTCTTTTCTCTCTTCTCTGAAAAAAAAAAAAAAAAAAAAAACCCTAGAAATAAAAATTAGTCAAAATCAGAAGACTAATAATTTTAGAAGAAAATGGGACACGGAGGATATGAGAAGAAGAAGAAGAAGAAAGTTGGAGTTAATCCTCGTAATAGAACAAAAAGTATAGGGGCAGAAAAGAGACCCAAAAAATCATTATCTGTTAAAAAGAATGAGAAAGCAGCAAAACCAAAATCTGTTTCACTCAAAAACCAAATTCGCTCCACGGAACGTATGCTTCTTCGTAAGGTAAGTTTTTTAACTGTTAATTGGTTAAATTGATGCTTAGGTGTTTAAATTACATGATGCATTTACTTTTATTGATGGTTTTGAAGAGTTTACCTTTGGAAGTGAAAGAAGCTCAACAAAAGAAATTAGAAGAGCTGAAGAGACAGCAGGATATTCAAACGCGTTTGGCTAATGATCGGAGAATATTCTTACGAGATCGGAAGATTAAATTTTTTGGTACATTTCGATTTTGTTTTATATGCATTGTTTAATTAGTGCTTTTATCTGACTTCTGCTTATATTAATTAGAGAGGAGAAAAGTAGAGAGGAGAATAAGGCGTTTGGAGAAACTGCAACGAACATCTAACCACACCCAGGATGCCGATGTTTCTGAACAGCTTTCCAAACTGAAAGAAGATCTTCAATATGTTCGGGTAAGAAATACAATATTGTTATATAGAATTGCTTGCTTGGTGAATGTTATTCTGTATAGTTTGTTGGTATTGGAAAACTAAGCCGAGTTGGTTAGTCACTCTTGGTTTTCTTTGTTTGATTATGAGATACTTGGCGATTTAGTTAGGTGCATTGATGTTTGTTATGATGACATGCTTACTGAATCTGCTAATTATACATGGACGATAATTTTGATATTGTCTTTTAAAAATGCAGTTCTATCCCAAGAATGAAGAGTATGTATCTCTATTTGGTGGAGGTGATGATGCAGATACCATTGATAAGAGGAATCTATTGCGAGAGAAGATTAAGACAAATATTATGGCTGCAGCTGCTAATGGAAAGGATTTAGAAGGTAGACTAAAATATGTTTCTTGTCTGTCTCTTTTACATCCATTCAATCAAGACGTGATCTATTTGACTGAGAATATCTGCTGTTCTAGGTAGTAATGTTTACGCTGTTTTGTTGGTCCAGAAGGATTTGTGATTGTTAAGGATATAATGGTCTTGCATTGATTTTGAGATATTGTTTCTAATATATGCCATGATATCAATGCGAGACTGTAATCTCTTGTCACAAGTGGTGATCTAAAAGTGAAGCGTCTTAATGTAAAACTGTTTTTTTTGGTAAGCCTGTTTGTTTTAAACGAGATCAGTAACTCATTGGTGTGGTGGGGAGCCTCCTTTGAAACAAATACCAGTTAACCCGTCCAAAAAAAGTTTTCTTCCTTGCTCAGTTGCTCTACACCTCTGTTATTTTGACACTTTTTTTTTCTTGGATCGGAGATCTGATTTCTGAAAATGGACCAAAAGGAATATTTCTGGGATCTTTAATCAGAAAAACAAATGTCCTTTAAACTCTTGAGACACATTGATTGCACTTCACATGCATTCCTCTTTCAAGTCCTTTTTCAGTTTGTGTTGTTATCTGCCATTCCACAACTTTCAATATCCCTGTTTAAACAAACATCTATGATTCTTCTGCGTGCCTTTGCAGTAATCTCCATGTGGCGTGTGATACTTAATTGGCTTTCCTGTGACACCTGTGAAATATTCTGTGCCAAACAGTTTCTTGTCATAGGCATGCCTTTATTCTGTGCCAAATAGTTTATTCTGTGAGTCATGGGTATCATATCAGTTCTACGTGTTACAATGTAATTTCTTGTATTCAGGCAAACATCTATGATGACCCATAAAAGTACCAATACACATTTCTACAACACCTGTGGTCAAGTTTTACTGTTAATTGCAATATGTCTTTCTTGTGGCAATGACTTATGATATTCATTGGCGGTCTTTTACAGAGACAGGGAGTGAGGATGATGGTATTTTAGATATGAGTGGGGATGATTTCTTCTTGGCCGGAAGCTCAAGTGAGGAAGTGGATGCAGACGATGAATGGACAGCAAGGTGCAGTTTACTTATATTATTGTATATGCTATTAGCCAACCTAAAACTTCCTCAAAAGCTTATGTTTTAATGTATTTGCTAATAGCCTAATACCCACCCCAAAATTCTATTTATCTATTCATTTCAAATCCAAAGAGGTAAAATTGGATCAGAACATAAATAATTGTAATAGGTGAAAAGTGCGGAAGTAAACAAAGTACAAAATATCTTATTAGCCTTGAGGGTTGCACCTAAAATGTTTGAGGCACGCATTCTACTAACATTTTAGTCCTATTTCGTGTGTGAGGTAGGATACTAATATTATGTACTATATCATATTTTCATGTTGCATGCGTCTCAACAATTTAATATGAAGGCCAAATATTTTATGGCAGTGAACAGGAGTTAAAGATATCTATGTTATTAATCAGTCTTTCTTTTAGGCATAATTGAATGTGTCATTATGCAGCTGTAGTCCAATGTTGACGGTTAAAACTGAAACAGGTAGTATATAGAAGTAATAGAACTGTGAAGCAAGATGTTTAGGAAAATGGCAATAGAAAAGGAGCTGAGTGTACGTTTCTGTATTCCTGAATGTTTATATTTTCCTACATGAACATACATATAGTTAGCGCCTTTTCCCAATTTAGCTATCTTTACTGGTTATTAAAAAAAAGTTGTTTCCAAGTCTCAAACAATTTGGATTTGAATTTCTAGATTGGAGGATTAAGATTAGATTTTCTCTGCCACCTGTAAGTTTGGCTTGTGCATTTTCCCGTTACGCACTTATGCTTATATGTTGTGACTTGAAAGAATAATTTTAAATTCATTTCATGAAAGATGTTCATTGGCTTCATATCCATCTGTCTGCAGAGAACAAGCTTCAAGTGCTTCTGGAAAAGCAACATCTGGCATGTCTAGTGACGAAAAGAATCAGGTTGTTATCTAAGATAATTGGTCGTCTGTTATCAGAAGAAAAAGCAAGTTATTGACTTCATGTAATTTTTTGACATCTATTTACAGAGAATGGTTTCCGCCCGAGCCCTTATGCCTCCTCCACGGCCTCCAAAGAAATCAGTTAGAGGTCCATATCGTAATCAAACAGGCAATGAATGTTTATCAAGCAAGAAACCTGCAATAGAGAGAGTTCCTTTGTCTACATTCAAAAACAAACCACATGGTGTAGGTGGTTCATCCTTTCAAAATCAAGGACCCTCAAATTCAACTACTGGTCATAGTAGCAATCTGAGCTCGAACTCTGATGCTCACAAGCCTCGAAGAAAAAGGAGACCAAAGAAGAAGAAGCAACAGGTTTGAAACTTGACTGTACTTTTACCAAACATTGAACTTCTGTATTGGAAGCCACAGAACTGGGAATATTGTTTGAGTTTCGCATTTGAATCCTTAAATTGGTTTTTTCCTTACATGTATATGTATGTATATTTTTACTTTCTCCTTGAAAAATCCCTCAAGTAGTCTAGTAGGCCCAAGTCAAAGAAGAGGTGCAGCACAGACACATGCTCACTAGCAAATAGTAAAGACAGAAGGGGAATGATAGGTTTGGGAGTTAGTGAAATGCGTGGCATCATCATCAATTGTATAATCAAGGTTTTTTAAAGTATTGGAGAACATTGATAGCTATGCAAAACGATGTGAATTTCACAAATGTGTGAGGCGCCATTGCCCTTATATGAGCTGGTATATGAAATGCTAAACGCATGCATGTGGAAAGTTTCTCCCCGAGTGACACTCATACTTCTCTAGATACTTGTTTAAAATCCAGTTTCTTAAACCGCATAGGTGCTTAGTGTGACCACTCTTGTAGTAAAGCACTAAAGCATAGAGCTAGCACTTCTTTTGAATCTTGAACTGGAGAATTAGGATATTAATTAAATTCTGTCAATTGCGTAATCTTGTGAATACGTATAAAACATCCGTAGTCAAGGGTTTTAGAGGTCTCTTTTCCTCTCACACACATTTCCGTACGGGATATACTGTTCTCATTGTCTCTAAACCATCCCTTTCTACAGGCATAATTTGACGGACCCATCCATAACTGATGCGCTGTGCTGGATCTCCATAGAGATGTGTGGGAGTTTAGAACATGTGGTTCATTGTGGAGGAGTTTGCAGGAAGGGGTCTACCACATCAATGTAACCTGGTGGGTTCTGCCTGGCCCCAACTTAATTTGCTGAAAAAGAGAAGAATATTTGATTAGTGTCACTGAGAGTGGAATCTGCCTGTTGAAGTTATGTGTTTTTTTTACTGCAGATAGATGTATACTGAATTTAATCTTATAGAGGCTTCTGTAATCAAAATTATGACCATTGTCGCTCTTGTTTTGAAACGCAACGGAATAAGGTCGAATCATGTTGGCAAGAGGAGGCTAGGAGTTGAGTTATATATGTAACTGTAAAAAGAAACTCTTTTAATCAATAGACCGACGAGCGGTTGCAATTTCGGACGTCCAAGTGAGTTTCCTTGCTGTGGGAGATAGCAGCACTTTTTCTCTTCCTTTGGGGCTACTTTGCTGGCCATAACTTCACAAACCTCCTCCTCCCCTCTCTCCTCCCCCAAACCCTTTCCCCTAACACACACACACACACACACACACACACACACACCCGTTTCTAGTTTTCCTTTGGTTCTTACACAACGTTGTGTCCTTTCTTTGGCTTGGAGCCAAGGCCTGGCCTGAAGATAGTGGAGTATCTAACTCTGGTTGTGAGGTATTTTTGGGCTGGCAGCTGAACAGGGGAACCATGAGCATCTCAACTGAGATAGATATAGTCCAGAAAGAAGATAATAGCAACACCAATCAGATTGAGACCCTTCAACAGAACATGAAAAACCTGTTCTTTGGAAAGAAAAGGACTAAAGTTATAGAGCTCAACTGCATTAATATAGAGGAAATCGTCATTGAGGAGCTTACTCTGATTGGAAAGTTTCTTGGTAGATACCCACTAAAGCTGGAGGAGGTCGGAAAAGATATACATAGGATCTGGCAAACAAAAGGCAAAATAACTCTTGAGCGCCTGGATAGGGAACATGTAAAGATGGTTTTTGAATCTGATAAGGAATGGCAACATGTGCTACATAATGGCCCGTGGATGCTGGAAGGTCAGGTATTCTCTGTAAAGGCATGGTGTAGAGGATGGAGCTTAGATGACTACCGGTTTGACCTAGTCCATTTAAGGTACAAGTCCAGGATCTTCCAAAGGAAAGAATAAACAAGGTTAATGTCCGGAAGATTGGGGCCGGGAAATTTTGAAGGTCTTGGTCTTGGAAGTGGACATATCCCGTCCCATTTGAGTTCAATCAACAATTGCTTCGGATCCGGTAGAGATGGATGTTAAAGAAAGATTGCAAAGGACCAAATGAGATCAAGTTGGAAACGGGAGAAAGAGATAGTGGTTAGATTCAGGTATGAGAAGTTGGAGTTGTTTTGCTATTTCTGCGGTGTTATTGGACACGACCAGCTAGCATGTAGATTGCGCAATCAACACCGATATGATCTGATGAAATGTGGAGGATCTCTGAAGGATGTCAAACAAAATTTTAACAGCCAAATTAAAGCCAATAAGTTTTACAATGGAGTTGCTTTTACATGGAAACAATCTCTCATTATAGCTGGGATCCCATCTAAGCTACGATTTGAAGAAACTCCGGCATCGGAAAGAATGATCTGGGAGTATGGTGGCCGGAAAAATATGGTAAGGAATAAACAGGACAGCTGGGTAGGGCCTATGGCAGTGACCACAGGGGAAGAAAAAGACAAAAACAAGGAAGGAGCGGTGGTGTCAGGAATAGGGCTCAAAACCACAGTCCCAACGGCTACCACAACGGATACCCCAACGGCTAGTGAGTCAAAGGTCGCCATGGGAGCTGAGACCCAATTCAAATGGGGAACAAGGACATGGGCCTCGGGGCCCAAAGGTTAGAAATAGAAGCTTGAGGGAAGTGGGCTAAAGGACCCTAACGAATGGGGGAAACACCTAAGCCCACAAGTTAACCCGGATGAGTCTAGGTCTACGTGATGATGGATGCTCAGCGACTTTGGGCTTAACCCACTCTGGAAAGATTTGGGATAATTAGATGGAGGCCTCTCACGCCTGAAAGCGGTTTGGGTTTTGGATACGCTAATAAAGGAGATCGGTGGAAGGAATGGGGATGATGGAGTGCAATAGGAGTAGATGGAGGAAGATAGATTAGGTGAAAGCAGAGTGATTATCCATCTCCCAAAAACCTACGCTTGTTTTCAAAAATGGTGCCTCGAGCCTCAAAAGATCGCATCGAGGCAAACCAAGCCCGGAAGCTACATATGCAAGAGGACCAAAGGCTGGGAAAGCAAGCAAGCAACCCTTACAACGGACTAACACGTGGTAGAGGCTTTAAAATCATGGTTTCAGGTGGAAGAGAAAAGGGCTCCGGAGAGCTTAAAGCAAGGATGGAAAGAGAACTAAAAGGGAGCAAGGAGAGATCTTTAAAAAGAAAAGAAAAGAAAAATTAGATCCGAGTTGTGTCAAGGAAGGGGAAATGGTGTTGAATGGGGGAGTTGGATGGGTTAGGAGAAGCAAAGGGTAGTAGAACAAAGGTCAAAGCTAAGCAAGAGAGGCAAACCGAGATGAGGAATCGGGGAAAGGGCACCTCTTGATTCGAGAAAATGCTTATATAGTGCAAGTATCGAGTGATTCACCATATCTAACTCCTCGGAGGAGTATATTGATATTGTTTCTACTACGATCCTACCCTAACCGCATCGGAGGAGACGATGGATACAACAAAAATGAGTCGAGGGAATTTCGTAAGAGATGATTAGGGGAACATCAAGTACCAATGGAATTTTATTTTTTAGGATAATGAAGAGGAGTTGGAAAAAGAAAGGAAATCGAATCAAAGGGTAGACATGGACATGAGGAAGAGCTAGTAATCCAACCAAAGACACCGTTGGCTATCGATGACTCAAGCGGGATAGAAATGAAGCCCAAGGAACACAAAAGGACCTGAGAGGGAACAAGGATATCTTTGGAGTGAGCAAGACATGTTCGAATGGAGGATGGAAGAAAGAGCAAAGCATGGGGAACTCTTACGGTGGGGGAGTGCGGATACTCCTCCGGGGGTTCAAGCGGCTGTCCATCATATAGTTGCCTTGGTATCCATGACGATCCACGCCTGGAACTACCGGGGGATAGGTACCACCACGGCGGTTCAACAATTAAAGGACCTGATGGGTAGGCACAATGTAGATATAGTGTGTTTGGCTGAAACTAAAGCTAGCAAAGAGGGTATTGGTAGGTTAAGTAAGAAGCTCAACCTGAGTGGACATTTTGCGGTTCCTGCACAAGGTCTTAGTGGAGGTCTGGCTATTCTATGGAAAGAAGGAGTGGACATAAAGATTCTGGGGGCATCTCGCAATCAAGTCACAGGTAAAATTTCAAATTATTTCAGTCATGTTGACTCGTTTTTCTCTTTTGTTTATGGGGAACCAGCTGCCCACAATAGGAAAAAGGTTTGGGATGAGTTGAGGGGACTATCCCCTCTGATTCTTGGCCCTTGGGTTTTGTTTGGTGACTTTAATGCCATAACTCAGTTGAATGAGAAGGTGGGGGAGAATCTTTTTACCAAGAGTATGCAGGAGTTCAACAACTTAATTAATGATCTTGGCTTGGTGGACTTGGGTTTTAAGGGACCCAAGTTCACCTGGAGCAATAATCATAGACCTGGAGCCCATGTTCTTGAAAGGCTGGATAGAGCTTTGGCCTCTCCTGAGTGGCTAACTCTGTTCCCTCATGCCCGTGTCCAGACTGTGGCCAATGCCTCCTCTGACCATATTTCTCTTATTATTAAGATGGTTAACAAGGAGGAGTATAATCCTAGACCTTTCAAATTTTTTAATATGTGGCTCACTAATGATATGTGTAGACCTGTGATAGAGAAAGCTTGGGATGCTATAACTCATGACCTTCCTGATAGCAACTTGATACATAAGCTTAACAAAACTAGGGGGGATCTGTCTGTGTGGAATAAAGTTGTGTTTGGGAACATTTTCTCGAATATCAAGGCTACTCATAAGGAGCTGGACAAGGTCTTGGCTAAGCCTTTCTCTATTGAGAATTATATTAAAGTAAAAGAGTTGAAAGAGACTCTGCTGGATTGGTATGATAAGGAGGAGGATTTTTGGAAACAAAAGTCCTCCACTGACTGGATTAAGGATGGGGGAAATAATACCAAATTCTACCATCTCTCAACCATATATAGAAGGAGAAAAAATAACATTGAGAAAATAAAAAATGAAGATGGGATTTGGCAGGAAGGGAGAACTGCTGTGGGAAACTCTCTCAACTACTATTTTTCTGAGATTTTTCATTATGATCAACCTGAAAGGGATGATCAGATTATGAATCTGTTCCACAGAATAGTGAGTGAGAGAGAGAATGAGATTCTCATTAGTGTCCCCAGTAAGGAGGACATTTGGAAGGTGGTGAATAAAATGGGCAGCCTTAAAGCTCCTGGTCTAGAGGGTTTTCAAGGTTTTTTATAAAAAGTGTTGGGACATTGTTGGTCCAGCTGTGGTGGCTTTTGCGCAAGACTTCTTTACCAATGAGCAACTTAATCCTAGTTTCAACGAGACCTACATTGCCTTGATACCTAAGGTGGCGAACCCTGATCATGCCTCCAAATTTTGTCCTATCAGCTATCTGACTTTGGGTACAAGATTGTATCAAAAGTTCTTGCCAATAGGCTGAAAAGGGTCATTGAACAGATTGTGTCTCCTTTCCAAGGGGCCTTCATCAAAGGAAGGAGCATTGGGGACAATGTAGGTCTTGCCTGTGACGTTTTCCACAATATGAAAAACATGAAACATAAGGGAGAGGGATGGTGTGCCCTTAAACTAGACATGGCCAAGGCCTACGATAGGGTGGAATGGACTTTTGTGGATAACATCTTTGAACAACTTGGGTTTACAAACAAGTGGAGAAGCATGATTCACCAGTGTTTATCCACTGTTTCATTCCAAGTTATGCTTAATGGCTCTCCGTTGGAGAAGGTGATTCCTGAGAGAGGGTTGAGACAAGGGGACCCCCTATCCCCTTATATCTTCATCTTGATCTCGGAGGCCCTCTCAAGGATGATTGCTAGAGCAGAGGTCAACAATGAGCTTCATGGTGTTCGGATAAGGAGAAATTCTCCGGCCCTAACACACTTTGCTCTATCTTGATGACTTAATCTTATTCATTAAGGCTAATCTTGCTTGAAAGTGGACACCTCAAAAGATCCTGGAGGATTACTGCCAAGCCTCTGGGCAGAAAATTAACTTTGAAAAGTCCAGTATTTTCTTCAGCAGAAATGTAAAGTATAGACAAAAGATTAAGCTTAAACGTTTATGGAAGATGAGGAACTTTGACCCAAAAGAGAAATACCTTGGTGTCCCCATTATGCTGTCTAGGAAAAAAGCTGAGGATTTTGACTTTTTTGTGGACAGAATCCATAGGAAAGTCAAAGGTTGGAAAGCCAGAGTGTTGTCTCAAGCTGGGAGAACTACACTCATCCAAGTTGTTATCCAAGCCACCCCCTATATGTCATGTCTACTTACTTGTTGCCTGTCTCAACATGTAACAAGATAGACAAAGCTTGTAGGGATTTCTGGTGGAATGGAACAGATCTATCAAAAAGTGTTCACACCATAGGGTGGGATCAGATTTGTAAGAGCAAACTTGAAGGGGGCCTGGGGCTTAGGAAAACAAGAGATATGAATGTGGCTATGTTAGACAAACTACCCTGGAAAGCACCCACAGACATTCATTCTCTGTAGACTAGAACAATGTTCAGTATTTATGGAAAGAAATGGATAGGAGATGTGGAGAAACCTCCTGATCAAGCCTCCTATACGGAAGGGCATACATCAAACTTTTAATTCCATAAGTGGGGGGGGGGGGGGGGGGGTTGATATGGAGAATAGGACAGGGATCTACTACTTCCATTCTGAAGGATCCATAGCTAAAATGTCTTGATAAGCCTGTGACTCTAGAAGAATTGGGAGTAATGGAGGACTCTCTGTCCAATTTGCATGTGTCTGACCTCTTTCTGTCAGATAATAGTGGCTGGGACTCAGCCAAACTTAATCAGCACTTCCACCCATTCATATGCCAGCTGATTCAAGAGATTGTTGTCAGACCAGAGGGGGCAATAGCTGATAAAATGATATGGGCTATGGAAAGGTTTGGAAAACTCACTGTTAAGTCTGTCTATGATTTTCTGAGGGGAAATAAAAACTCTGAGATGGGGCAAAGTTCTGGTATGAACTGCATAGCTCTTAAACAAATATGGAAAACCCCTCTGCCTGCCTATATCCAGATGTTTGTCTGGAAAGTGTATATGAATGTGCTCCCTCTAGGAGACAGGCTGGCTGAAAAAAATATGAAAGGGGATTTCACATGCCCTTTTTGTTACAAAAAGCTTGAGACAGCTGAGCACTTATTCTTCAATTGTGACTGGACTAGAGCAGTATGGTTTAGCTCACAAGTGGGATTGCGAATCAATCACTTCCAGCAACACCAAGACTTGAGGGAAAGAATTGATATGTTCCTGTCCTGGTGCCATAGCAAAAACAGTGAGATAGCCTTGGCTGGGACACACATCATGTACCTAATCCAACATATTTGGAAAGCTAGAAATAAAGCCAAATTTGAACACAGGAAGGCAAATAGGGATCGCATCATCAGACTGAGCAAAGGATTGGCAGACAAGTGCTTCGAGGCTTTCAGAGAAGCTTCTCTAAACCCTCTAGAACCTTCTCTCTCTGAATATTATTTGAATAATATGTTTCCTATTATACCAAATGATTGTATAGTGATGAGATTTGATGCATCTTTCTGCAGGAACACAGGGATGGGGGCAATGAGCAATCGCCGATGCTGTGAAGGGGGATATAGTTGGAGCTGCAGTAAGGAGATTCAAGGCTAGGGAGTCAGGGGAAGCAGAGATGGTTGCAGCTGAAGTGGTAGCTCTGTTGGCTAAACAGCTGGGACATAGCAATTATGTTTTGGAAGGTGACAATCGGGAAGTGATCAAAGCGCTCCAAGGAGATGACTGCCCTTGGTTCCTAGAGACGCTGAAGACCTCTATATCATATAACATTCTGGGTTTGAATTCATGTTCTTTTGTTTGGAGAAGTAGGACTTTTAATGGGGATGCAGACGCCCTAGCAAAATGGGCTAACCATCAGCTGGGTGGGTCTTATCTTCCGAAGTGTATGCTTGATCAGAATTGTTTTCCTGTTCACCTTTAGGTGGTTTTATCTAATCTAAGTCGGCTTATATCGAAAAAAAATATATGTATCTGTAAACTGGCAACAAAGTTCAACGTTTTTTAGAGATCCGAGCACTGGACGCTGGATTATGTTTCCTTTGCTTTTTCTGGTATACCCTTCGTTATTTCCAACTTTTCTTTACACTTGGGGAAACTAAAAGGAGGACAAGAGAGGGTTACTCAGAGTTAACTAAACTGATTTTAAAGATTTGATATCTGAAATTACTCTGGAGGGAAAGTATGATCATGATCAATTATCCATTTGCATGTTATGGCATACAGAGTTTCAAATCTCAATAGCACACTACCAGCACGATGCTCGACCATGCGCGCTATCTGTTGAGCAAGTTGAAGTTTGCTACACAGATGTTAATTACTGGAATACTACATATCCGAAAACTAGTTTCAGAGAAAAGAAACGAAATAACCCTCGACTTTATTTCTTCATACTTTGCTAAAGCGTGCAATAAACACGACTATGATTTTCGTAGCTTTTACCCCAAGTTCAGAAAGCTAGACCCACAAGGGCGCCTTTTTTTAATGGCAACACTTACAAAATGGGTTCATCCCCTTATCTAGTATCTATGTTGACGGATCTGACAGTAGTGTGGCTGCTGCATGCCACACATGTTGGGAAGCTGCTCTGCCCCTCCTCATCACCTCTTGCATCTGTTGCCCTCCTTGGCCCTGGTATCCTCTTACAGTCTGCAAAGTTTGTCTGAGGGCCTCACACCTACACTCCTGATTCACATTTTCCAACTCTTCGCAACACCTTTGTAGAGTACTTCCCATATGGCCTCTTGGTACTAACATTTATGGTTGCAAGTATCGCCTGCAGGCATCCATCCTCATATGTCCGAGCTGCCTAAGACACCTTTCTGATTGATATGTATTTGGCTCATCATCAACGTCAGTTGTCGTGACGATGGATTGATACATGGATGCCTCTGCCATTGCTAGAAGAGCAGCTGTGGATGTCAAACGAGCCATTGCTTCAGTAGTTTTGCGAAAAGTAAGTGCTGGGCTTGTGTCAAGTGGGAGTGATGGACTAACGGGTGTTTATAGATGGGTTTTGGATTTGCATGGGAAGTACGTGGAAGGAGGAATAGAGCACGTTTTGGTTGATTTGCTGCGGTTAGGTTCAAGGCGGCTGAGAGTGAAGGAAGTAGTGCAAGTGCTTCCCTGAACAGAATTTGTTGTCATATGGTGAGAGAGATTTGGCATTGCTGAGTTAGCTGGATCAAGCAGTTGCAGTTGTTCAGTTAATGAATGAGACTTATGGTTATGGATCTGAATGGATCGTTCAGATCTTTGATGTGATCTTATATGCAAATGACAGGAATTGGAAATCCCTAATCTCCCGAAAGGTACTGACAGGAATTAGAAAGCATCTTCGTTTTCCTGACAAGGTTTGGAATTCAGGCATTCGACAAGCAACGGTTGAGGAGTTTGAGGGTAACATCATTCTCGAAAAAACCACAAGTTAAAATTAAAATGTCAATTGTGTTAAACCTCCTTCAATATGGTGAAAATCTAGAGCCATTTAGGATTTTCCTTTTCCCCGGCCACTAGGGCGTAGTCGACAAACATATATAGCAATCAAGTATTCAAGTGGTTCAATTATCTCCTTGTACGTTAACACTGAACAAAAGTAGGAGTGGTTACCGCGAATGGTAAGGATGTTAAAAATGGTTAGTGAAGATCTCCAATGGCACAAATCAATTTAACTAGACTACTAGAGCATCGTGGCAAGTCACTTGTCGTATGCGTATTCATGACTTCATGTCATAGTAGCAAAGCAGAACCCTCCGCATGAACTAGTCAAGAAAGACAGAGAATCAAAGGATGATAGTAAATTGAATGAAGATCAAGACTTTGCCATGTCGAACAGTTAGTTAGAGTAATATCTAGGCGGTATCATTTGTAACCATCAAAACAGTACTATATAAACAAGTCTTGTTTCTGTAATAATCAAGAATGAAATTTCTCATTTTATAATTTTGAGTTCAATTCTCATTTTATTATGGTATCAGAGCGCAAAAGCTTAACGGCGAAGAAATCGATCCGCCATTAAAATCTCTCATCAAAGCTTGCTAAACGCAAATTAGGTTTACCCAATTCAACTAAATATCTTTCTGTTCTTCAATCTCTGTTCTTCAATTGATTTCCAAGAACGAGTAAATGGCTCGAAACAATCAAAACCAAAATCCATCAGCAAATCAAAACTTGTCAATGAATCAAAACCAAAACCTATCAACAAATCAAAATCAAAACCTGTCAACGAATCAAAATCAAAACCCATCTACAAATCAAAACCCATTCAACAATCAATCTCCGATGAATAACCTTGATTCTTCAACATTTGTTCAAAATCCATCCCTAGCGATGCAGAACATATCAAATTTCATCACTGTCAAACTCAATAGAGAAAACTATATTCTTTGGAAGTCTGTTTTCATTCCTTTCTTGAAGATTTTTAATCTTGTTGGAATTATTGATGGTTCTGAACCTTGCCCGCCTCAGTTTTTAGTTGATTCGAGAGGAAATAATCAGGTTAATCCTATTTTTAATGAATGGAATAGAAGAGACCAAATTTTATTGATTTGGCTTAATGCTACTCTTTCTCTTGAGCTTCTCCCGTATGTTGTTGGAAGTTCAACTGCAAGGGATTTGTGGATTACTCTAGAAAGGCGATTTGCAACTATTTCACAGGCACATGTTGCACAGTTGAAGACAAGACTTCAAACACGTGAAGAAGGGGAAACCGTAACATGGCTATGTATCTTCGAATATAAAACAAATTGCTGATTTGCTTGTTGAAGCCGAGCACCGATTCTGAATCTTGATTTAGTGTTTCAAACACTACAAGGTCTTCAAAGTGAATACAAACCATTCACCACTTCAATTCGAGTCGAAGAAGAGATCAAGTTACATCGGATGAATTGCATGGTGCCGCTTTAATTTTAAGTGAAGAATTGTCTATTGAAGACCTTAATAAGTCAATGCAAATAAATGATAATAGCTCACATGCTTTTGCAAGTACAAGGGAGTATAATGTAGGTACTCAAAAGAGGAAATTATCAACACAATAGAGGAAATTATCGAACAACTGCTTGGTTATTACAATCATAATAGCAATGGAGGGTATAGCAATGGAGGAAGGAACGATAATGGAAATTATAGAGGTAGCGATGAGCAATTACAAAGGAAATACCAAAGAATCAAGGAAGAAACAACAACTACTGAGGTTCAAATCCTAACATTAATTACAACACTCAAGGCAACATGCCTATTTGTCAAGTATGTGGAAAGACTGGTCACTTGGCTATAGACTGTCATCATAGGATGAGTCACTCATTTGCAGGCAGAATTCCTCCAGCAACATTGGCAATGATGGCCACAGTTCATGACTCTTCACAATATCCAGAATCACAATATGGGCCTAATCTCAATTCTCAATCTTCTTTTGAATCCAGCAACAACAGTTATGCTTCTGATTTTCCTACTGCAAATTATGTTTCTCATGACTGGAATGCTTCAAGTTCTGGCTCAGCTCCAAACTAATATGCCGATATAGGAGCATCTCATCACATTACACCTGATATCTCTAATATTTCATCTCCTGCATCATATAAAGGGAAGGATAAAGTGTTGGTTGGCAATGGACAAGGTCTGAATATTCTAAACACTGGCTCTTCAATTTTTTGTCCTACAAATTCTGCGTCATCTTTTAATATGCATAATATACTTCATGTTCCCCAAATGACACACAACTTACTTTCTGTCCATAAATTTGTGACTGACAACAATTGCTCACTCATATTTCACTCTGATGGTTTCATTGTCAAGGACAATGCTTCACAGAGGATCCTTTTCAAAGCCCATACTGAAAAAGGACTCTATCCTTTCAAGTTCAACACTTCCTCGTCCTCTCCATCAGTTTTCATGAGTCACAAAGCACCTTTTTCTGTCTGGCACCAAAGGCTGGGACACCCCTCTGCTCAAGTGCTACATCAAGTGTTGAGCAACAACAAATTGCTTGTACAACACTCTAATAAAGCTTCTTCTTTCTGTAATGATTGTCAGCTAGGCAAAAGCCATAAGCTTCATTTTCATGCTTCCACTTGTAAATCTACATGTCCTTTACAACTTCTTCATATAGATTTGTGGGGCCCTGCTCCTTTTTGTTCTATCAGTGGTTTTAAATACTTTGCAACTATTGTTGATGATTTTAGTAGATTTTGTTGAATTATTCCTTTGATGTCTAAATCAGATTTTTATACTGTTTTTGTATCATTCAAATCATCCATTCAAAATCAACTAAATTTCAAAATAAAATGTGTTAGAACAGACTGTGGTGGAGAGTTCACTGGTCATACTTTTCAAACTTTTCTTGCTCATTTTGGAATGTCATCAATTCTCTTGTGCCTACACTCCAGAGCAAAATGGAGTAGTAGAAAGAAAACATCGACATTTGCTTGATATGACTAGAACTCTACTTGCTCAATCCAATCTTCCAATAAAATACTGGCTTGAAGTAATTATTACATCTGCATTTCTTATCAATAGACTTCCATCTCCATCTCTTCATAATTTTTCCCCCTGGCAAAAATTGTTCAATCAATCTCCTGATTACTTGTTTCTAAAATCATATGGATGCAGCTGTTTTCCATGGCTTAGGCCATACACACAAAATAAATTTGATTTGAGGAGTCATCATTGTGTGTTTATAGGATATAGCATGTCACATAAAGGCTATAGATGCCTTGAACCTCTTACAGGAAGAGTTTTTGTCTCAAGGCATGTAGTTTTCAATGAATTTGAATTTCCTTACAAGTCAAATACTTCATCAGTTTTTCTATCAGACAACTCATCTTCATCTCAACTTCCAAATTTCTTTCAGAAATCTCATCATTCTCATTCTGTTCATATTGATATTCCATCATCAGTTCATGAATCTTCTTCAACCGCTTTAGAATCTACTTCTTCCATTCCTAAAACAGTCAATTATGTGCCTAATTCTTCAAGTATAAATCCATCTACAGACTCTTTTAATACTCATAACATGAAAACACGATCCAAAAATGGAATTATCAAGCCTAAAACCTTTTATGCCACAAAACATGTTCTTCCCCTTGTACTTTCCACTTCTCTGCAAAATTTACCACCCACTCCAACCACCTTCAAACAAGCAGTCAAAGACCCTAATTGGAGATCAGCCATGGCTACAGAGTTTAATGCACTCATTAAAACAAAAACTCGGATTTTAGTTCCTCCACAAGACTCACAGAATGTTGTTGAGCACAAGTGGGTTTTTAGGTTGAAACAGAAATCAGATGGCAGCATAGATAAGTTCAAAGCTAGGCTAGTTGCAAAAGGTTTTCATCAAAAAGCTGAAATTGACTTTGGTGAAACCTTTAGTCCAGTGGCTAAGCCAGCCACAATTCGAATGATTCTTTCTATAGCAGTTCAACGAGATTGGGATGTTAGACAACTAGATGTCACAAATGCATTTCTGCATGGACATCTCAAAGAAGATGTATATATGACACAGCCACAAGGTTTTATTGATCAAGAAAAACCTCATTATGTGTGCAAACTTCTGAAGAGTCTCTATGGGCTGAAACAAGCACCTCGTGTTTGGTATGAGGAACTAGTAAAAGCTTTACTATCTCTTGGCTTTACTACTGCAAATGCTGATCCTTCTCTATTTGTCAGAATACATCCTCAATCTACAACGTATATATTGGTCTATGTTGATGATATTCTCCTAACAAGTAGCTCTTTAGTTTACTCTGCATCTCTTATTCAACAGCTTAGTGAAACCTTTGCAATGAAAGATCTTGGCTCAGTTAGTTACTTCTTGGTCATGGAGGTGAAGAGAAATTCAAATGGTTTGTTCTTATCTCAAACAAAGTACACTTACGATCTCTTGGAAAGATCAAAGATGATTGGAGCTAAAAGTTGTTCAACACCTTATTCTACAACTGTAAAGCTTGATCCATACAGTGGTGACTTACTTTTTGATCCAAGTGAATATAGGTCTATTGTTGGTGCACTTCAATACTTAACATGGACGAGACTAGACATCTCATTTTCTGTAAATCAGATTTGTCAGTATATGCATGCTCCAACAACCAATCATCTCATTGCTGCTAAAAAAGTACTTAGATATTTGAAAGGGACTGTTGATAAAGGAATCTACTTCACCAAAGGCTCCAATCTTATCACAAAGATTCTCGAAGCCGACTAGGGCCGGTTGTCCCACGCATTTAAGGAAGTAATAACCGGTTTTTGCATATACTATGGCAACAATTTAGTCTCATGGTGTGCAAAGAAACAAACCACTGTTTCAAGGTCAAGTACTGAGTCAGAATATAGAAGCTTGGCTTACACAGCAGCAGAAATATATTGGACGTGTATTCTTTTGAAAGATCTTCATATTCCTATCAAGCATCCTCCTTTACTATGGTGTGACAACATCAGTGCTATCTCTCTGTCCAACAATCCAATATTTCATGCTCGTACAAAACATGTTGAAGTGGATTACCACTATGTCCGAGAATTAGTCACTAACAAGCTTTTGGACATAAAGTATGTGTGTACTGAAGATCAAACTGCTGATATCTTCACCAAAGGTCTATCTACTGCTCGATTTCAATTCTTAATTTCCAAGCTTTCAGTATGCCAAGCACCCTTCAGCTTGAGGGAGGGTAAAGACAGAGAATCAAAGGATGATAGTAAATTGAATGAAGACTAAAGACTTTGCCATGTCAGCTTAGTTAGTTAGAGTAATATCTAGACAGCTGTCATTTGTAACCGTCAAAACAGTACTATATAAACAAGTCTTGCTTCTGAAATAATCAAGAATGAAATTTCTCATTTTATAATTTTGAGTTCAATTCTCATTTTATTAGTCAGCTCCTGTACAATATGGTTTTTGTAAGGAATAGTAGAGATTAGCACATTGTTAGTCGCTTTTTGTATTGTATGGTTGTAACCTAGAAAAACGGTAGCCATTAGCAATTGATGCCGCCAAAGTCAAGTATCGGCACGTGTCAATGCTATTTTCCAACAATGGGGCAAAACTTTTAGTGAATATGTATAAATTTTCATTTGAAACTTTTGATCTGAAAATTTTGCATATCAAATAACACCGCCCTGTGTTGGCGCAAATATTTCTGTTTGGAAGGGAAACATGATGTGGAAAGTCCAAAGGGAATTTAATCAGTTCCTAAAACTTTGCAGCTAGATTTTGCATAAGTTAACGAACCAAATTTAACGATCTTGAGAGGTCGTTACTATTATTGTTACTAGCCACGCTACAAGCACCAAGTTCTTTAGCATGGATGCTAGACTTGTCTTAAGTCAAATACCCAAAATGAATTTATTGTTCTAACAAGTGAGAGTGGTGCACAAAAGAAGAGCCACAATTAGGAGCGTCATAGCCACAAAATAGCAAATATCACCCCACTGCTTGATTGTCAATGTACAGAAACAAGGCTCTCTATGTATGTTGTTTCACCCGGAAAACAATTTTCTGCTCCAAACGACGAAGAATAAGTAAGAGTGAGAGGTTGTCCCGTCAAATTTTCACTTTTAGATCAATGTAACACAACTTCGGATGTGTTGTGTAGTACTAGAGTTCCACCTTCGTTTACAAAGCATCTTGGTTTTGTGAACCAAAGATCGACTTCCGTTTTTATGATGAACTGCTTAGTCCACGACCCTCCTTTTGCACCCCATACTCTTTCATCACCCACAATTCAAGAAAGGGTTTTCCCATGGTAGGATATATACAGAGTGTAAATGTCTAAATTTACACCAAAGTTAAGACTTAGCTCTTAAGTTAGGATAGTGAAAATGGAATGATTTTGTTTGGTGTTAATGGTTGATTTTCATGTGGATGAAGATGCCTACGAATCTAGTTTGTATCTTGGGAGATAGTTGTGAGTGGATGGAGAGTCAGTAACTCAGGTTAGGATTCATTAACCAGACTAGAATTAAGCCACATGTAGTTCTTAAGGGTAACTTTTATAGGGATTAGGAGCTTGCATCAAATGCGACACGTGTACAGAAGAGTATAGATGTGCGGTCGGGATAAATAACATGTGTCCATGAAAAGCATGCATGTAGTAAGTGTAGGCAGTATTTAGGTTTATCTGAGTTGGCATAGGGTGTAATGATGGTTGATGTCTATAATGGTATATATATATTACGACGAAAAAATGGCTTAAGGATAAAGTTAGTAATGATGACAGTAGCAAGTTATGACGTCACGAGATAAAGTCGAGTGACGAGTCGTTGGGTGCTCGTTGGGGTGTTGAGTATGAGTCTTTTGATATGGCGAGTGTTTGGAGTTGTTTGCGAGTGTGAAGGCCAGGCACTCGTATGTCTGGGGGTCACATTATATTGGGGGAGTCATTGTATGTGAGTCTCGTGCACATCACGTGACTGGTGGGATGTCATTTACACAAAGGTTTCCATATAATGTTGAGACCTGAATCTCAGGGAAATCGCGACCAACCAGATTTTTGGCATACAGTGACCTACTAATTGACCTACTTAATCGACCTACTAATGATAACCATTGATTTACAAAGAGATATGTGTGAGTGCATATTGCAATGCAAGCCAATGGTATCCAAATAACGAGTCACAATAGTAGGTCTAGAAAGTAGCTCTTGGGAAACCTCACCATCTACTAGTCCGCCGAAAGTATTGAAGTCCAATTATTTCCACACATTATGCCGGTATGTGTATATCCCACCAAAAATGGTTACAATGGAATATATAAGTCCACACTAAACCCACTATCAAAATTAGGTCATTAAGAGACCAACTGTCTAATATCATTTTATCAGTAATATCATCAGAAATTGAGAACAATAGGAAGCATGTTATAGGAAGTTCAAATTTATTCCCTAAACAAGTCTCATTTAAAGTTCCATAATAACCCACTAAATTCTTTTGACAATCAAAGCATCTGCATAGTAAGGATCTACATACCACTTGTAAAGGAGGGTTTTGGTTATCCCTTACAAATATGGAGGAGGAGGAGAAGGGGTTTAGAAATGGGAAATACCGAGTTCGTTGTTGAGCGAACTGCCTACGTATCTATCTCTCGATTCTGGGGGGAGAGAAGAATCATGTCTGGCATAGTTCATATGGGAGGTATTTATAGCTGGTGGATGTGGTTCTCTATCCAACACGTGTACTGACAAGCACAAATGTATGGTTGAGATTGAGAATGAGTATTGGAATGGTGTTGGTAGAAATTTTGTAATGATGGTGAGTGGTTGCAGTGGTTCGTAATTTGCGGAGACAGCATGTGTAAGTACGGCCTTGGCAATGATTGCTTCTAGAAGATATGCTGTGTCAAGGATCAGAATGCTCTGCATGAGGATGTGCGAATCGATTTGTTCTGGAGCGATCTCGTAGCTCAGGGGTATGAGCTGATGATGTAGGTCGCTCTGAATGTAGCTTGGGGAAGTGTGGTATTTCCGCTATGCTGGACACATGCTTGATATTCCTAAATGAGAATATCACTCCCTCACACAGCCCCCTCTCAGTAGGTCGTGCTGTACATTGAAGCGATCTGCTGAGAGAAAATGGTGGCGCGTGTTGAGCATGAGTGAAGAAGCGGACTGGCGTGAATGGAAATACCCACCGTACTATGGAAGTCGACTCATGTTGTATGACGAACTGATGTGGAGTGATAGCTGGCACGTGGTTGGCACGTGAGAGAATCTTAGCAGTTGGTGATGAAACGTGTCGCCGCTTTTTCCGGAATCTTGAAAAGACAGGCCGGTCTTTGGTAGATGTGTGCGGACTAGGGCTTAGGTTGTAATCATAATGTATTGGGAACTGGAGGAGCGGTTGTATAAACCAACTTTTGGAGATCCGAAAAGCCACTTTTTGTTTTGTTTCCAGAAATGCAGAGACTAGAACTCCTCAGGTTAGTGCTTCCGCCATTGTTGATCTTATTTTTTCTTCTGTTCTTGCTTGTTTCGTTCGTTTAGTAGGTCGACTTTAGCTTTTCTGGTCTAGCATTAGTAACCACTAAGAAAAAGTGACATGTTTGACTCTGACAATACTCAATCTGAAGAGATTCGGGAAGTGTCACTGAGTTATGGTGAAATGGAGGAGGAGAGGGGGGAGTCAGAGGGATTTGGGAGTGAGGATGTGGAGGAGGAAGTACGATCTGAAGCTGTTGCTGCTGTAGCTAGTACTTCAGGTCGTGATAAGGGGTCGTCCTTGAGTGGGTTGCCTCCTAGGGCTGTAAATAAACATACCACGAAAGCTTTCGCTGATCTGTGGGAAGTTTACGGTATCCAGGGGGCAACCTGGAGATACACGAACTGGAGAAGACCGTAAAGGTGCTTAGTGAGATGTACACATTACCGAACTACGGGATAATAGTCTGCGAGGGGCAACTGAGGGCTGGTATGAGGATACCGTTCTCGAAGATGACTTGCAACTTTTTGAACTTCTATTGGAAATCCCCCTGCCAGTTTGTGGGTAATACTTGGCAGCTGTTTAAAGTGTTTGATCTACTGAATGTGAGTGGTGAATACTGACATTATTGAGCATTACACGGTAAAGCGATCTCGTGCTTTCAACTTTAGCTTGCAAACTTTGACGGGAAAATCTAGCGTGATGGATCGTGTAAGCAATGAGGCTTGGGAGAGAAGGCCGTTGCTGTTAGTTGGAAACTTCTGTGCTAGAGGATGTAGTTTGCAAACTAGGGTTTGCAATTTTGCTGGTGGGTAGGAGTGTATTGTTCTGTTGTTTTGACGTTTGGATTATTGATATTTTAACTGACTTGGGTCTTTGCTGTTTTTGTAGAGCTCGTTATAAAGAAGCGAACTAAACGGGGGGAAATAGAGAAGTTTGCGAAGTTAACTCGAGCTTATAAACGGGCGAAACTACTTGAGGTCACACATTTCTTTGTGGAGAGAGGAGGTCGCGTGGTTAGGGAGAAGAGGAGGGATCAAAAGAAAAGGGCTCGGGGTCAAACTAGCTTAGTGAAGCAGCGATGGAGAAGCGTAAGAGCGAACTGGTGATAAGGGAGGACAGGAACCGAAGTCGTGCTGGCCCTAAGCGACCCACTGGAGGTGCTGGTGCCTCGGGGGTTGGTGGGTCGAGTGGGCGACCTGAAGGGGGGGTCTAGTAGCTCTCCTTTAGAGTTGGATGAGATGGTCTCCAAGCCTCGCGAGCGAAGCAGCTCGTTGAAGAGAAATGCTGATATGACTGAGCAGGACGTGCCAAGGTTGTCAAGGCTGCGAGGCATGTGCTTGGGGATAACTCCGGTGCTGGGGGCGTGTCTGGTGGTGAATGAGTTGGTGGTAAGGCAACTCGTAGTTCCAAGTTGAGGCCTGCACCACTCTTAGATCTGGAGACCTTTGGGGTCGGTCAGAGTTCACCCCCAGCGTCCCGAGAGCCCATCTCGTCAGCAAAGTTGAAGGCCCCGAGTAAGGTGAGTGGGAAGTCTGTTATGGCTGATGATGATTTGGAGCGCCTAGTGGTGTACGTGGACGACCAGAGGGTGCAACGAACTGTGAAGCGAACTGATGTCGGCTTCAAGTCGAGTAAGATTGCATCTTGCCTGCTTGATCACATATCTCTGGATGACAGCCATAAGGAACACTACACCATAATAGGCTATTTGCAACGGCAAAAAAGCGTTGCTAATAATTTTCGCAACGCTTTTAAGAGTTGCAAATATGGCGTGGGTAAAGTGTTGGAAATATTTGCAACGGTTAATAAGCGTTGTAAACAGAAATTTCCAATGCTTATTATAACTATTTCGTGCACAAATTTTAAACCTTTGCAACGGTTTTTTATTTCACAAACGCTTTTTAAGCGTTAGTAATTTGTTAAAAATATTACCAACGGTTTTTAACCGTTGCAAAGTTGTTAGTTAATTTAAAAAATAATAATTTAAAATTCGTTTGCAACGGTTATAAACCGTTGCTAATTGGTTGCTAATAAAAAAATAATAATTTCTCATATTTTGTAGCGAGACCAGCTAAACATACAATAAACAATGAATACAAGAATACAATAAACAATGTATCATCGTTGCCAATTGAAATAACTGAGTCCACAACCATAGAAGCGAAAAATTCTTTTTCACCACCAATCGATCAGCTTTGAAGAGAGTGTGGTAGCAGCACACTTTGCCAACAAACACTTCTTTTCTTCCATACTTTTCCCCTCAATACTCACAGCAAGTTCCTTAATTTTGCTAATTGTCTGAAATACAAGTAGCAAACTCATGACTTCTAGAACAATTTGTCATGAACATATCCATCCAATCAAACCAAAAGATCCAAATTCCTTACCAAATTGAAGCAAAATAAAACTACGTATAAGACTCTGTGAGTGGACACCATCCTCAATGAAAAGCTTGGCCTCCTTTAAAAACTCTCCCGCAAAAAGAATGTATCTAGGGTAAGTGACATTAAAATATCAACCACATCTAGGGTAAGTAATGTATCCATGTAAAGTAATATAAAATCATGGAGACAACTATCAATCCATTTAAATAATTCTAGCCTCCTAAAGGTATGTCCAAGCTTACATTCTATCCAACGCTCAAAAAATTGTCAATTTTGTAGTCATTGGGTACAAATAGTTTTGAGATATGCCAACTTGTTAATGAGTATGGTCGCCCATATGGGAAGATGACCACAAAAAATATCCCTTAAACTCTTCTCCACGTAAGTATCCCAAATATTCATTCCCATTATACATATATAAGATCAAATAGTTAATTTCACCTTTCGTTTTGTATTGCAGAAAATGACAGCCTGGGTGATTGTAACAGTGTCATAGAGATCGCACAAGGTATCAAACTTCCACTGTTCTTTCTCAACAGCAACAAAGAACTGTTTGATTCCCTGTTATTAAACAAAGACAAGCAACAAACTTAGTATGCCATAAAGATGAAAAGGCTGCCCTCGTAAAGTAGATCAATTCCACAAGAAAAAAACAAATACCTCCAAAGTTAGCTCATCACGTTTCACAAGGATCCTAACAGGATCTGTCATAATTGTCATTTCCAAAATTTCATGTGGAAGGGTTGCAGAGATCAAGATGACCTGCATATACACAAGTGCCATTTCATGAGTAACTAACTGCAACTTTGTAATAGGATTTTGGATCTAAACCTTAAGAGCTCATTATAGATATATGGTATGCCGACAAGGAATGGGTATTGAAAGGTGATCAGCAAGAAAAATCCTTTCACCACTAAGGGCACTACAAGACTATGGCATTCCAATATAGACCATATGAAGTGGTTTGTGTAATACATTAAATAATCCAAGATACAATGACATATTAGGCTATAAAATATCAAACATCTACACAAACCGACTATAGCATGACTAAGTAGCTAAGGCGTTAAGTCGCCACTTCTATTAAGGTTTCTTATCAAAGCAAGACAAGAAGACCTACTAATTACCTCAAGCTCGGTGGAAGATATCTGTAAGCGACATAAATTTGATCTTTAAACCCTCTCGCTCAACATCTCATCGATTCATCCCTGTCTCAACATAAAAAATTACAATAAATAACCCGACTCTAACCAACTCAACTAATTCTAGTAGAAAAAAGGAACGAAAACTCACAAGAACCAATAGTTTAATAGCTCTAGTCCTTAAAAGTAGCGTCCTCTTTAATCATACACAAACTCTACCGAGGAGTTCGAAAACAACATGAACACCATACTCAAGTTTCCTTATATCTTCACCCATACTTTTCCCTCCAATACATCCATGTACTTAAATACTCATATAATCACCAAGTGCCAATATAGTCTTCTCAGTCTATGAAGCTAGTTCTCTAGTAGGTGACAATATCAACACTTGTACCCTGTAAACAAAATAACAATTAAACACATACTAAAAAGAAAAGAAATTGGCAAGCAAGGGCAAGAAAGTAAATTATTATTACTCTCTGGAGGAAGTATCAACCATCTGACAAGCAACGATACCAATCATAGAAGTTTTTCCATTACAGTTGGGCTTGAGCAATGACGTCCGCGACCTTCAATTATAGGTAAAACTGCTCTCGTTGAATGGCCGAGGGTTTTTCAAACCCATGGTGGTAGATTCCACGTAGGAGGTCGTTGTTAATTCCCATTTTATCGAAAGTTGAAATTGGTTCGATTCTATATATGTGTGGTTTGAAATACTAAGGTCTCGTCGTCTGGTCCGTTTCGACGGGTGGTGTTGTTTCGAAAGGGGAAGAAGGGTTGCAGCCATGGTAGGGAAATAGATTGCACTATCCGGTGGAGTGCTACTTGAACCAAGAGCTACAAAAGCATGCTGCATAACCTGTCCTCCATCTCTTGCAAAAGTAGGCCGAACAAGAAAGGGAAAGGAATGGGAGTTGCTTTAGCTTCCGTGATTGAACGAACACCCGGAATGCACATTAGCAAAATATCTGGCCGGGGAGGATAGTGCAAGTAACCCGGCGCGATGTTGCTAGAGTCATGGGAGAATCTAGAGAGTCAAGATCATTGACCTGAGTTCATTAAATAATTGGATTTAGGAGCAAGCTGGGGAAGAAAATGAAGTAATAAACAAATACATGGGACGAGGACACCAACCTCGGCGGTTAATAAAAATGGAGTAGCATGCGGATGAAAATGCACAGCCCGAAGAGAACGTCGTGTCTTCAGTATGATGGCTGGTGAGGAAGTTTCTCCCCTCCTATTGTAGTGCCATATGTACAATTGATAAAGAATTGCAAAGTCAAATGTACGACGGAAAGAACAAAAGGTCCACAAGCTGTGCTATGATACAGCTCAAAGTAAGGGACTTCTATCCAAGAGATAATGGTGTGTAAAACAATGAACTGCTAGCAGCAATAGTCCATTACCTTGTGGCCCAATGCTACAGCAAGAAGCTCCCCTTGTGCATGGAAAGCAATAGAAGCAATAGGCGGTCTGCACTGCCTTGAAAAAATTATGATCGATCAAATTGTACAAAGGAATTTACATTTGAATAAATAAAAAAGAATTTGCAATGGAGAAAATGAAATAATACCGGTACCGCCATTGATAAAACGAACTAGTGCATCAACCAACAGAGCATAACCGCAAAACTGTCCACCATTCTCCCTCCTCCTTTATCCGGGCTTGGGACCGGCAGCGCAAAGACTTTCATTACTTTGCACTGGCGGAGTTAAAAATAGGGTTGTTATCTCTTCAACCTGCAAAAAACAAAAAAACTTTCATAATATAACATTCTTATAAACCATCTAGCCATCATACCATCATAACAAGTTATAGTGCACAAGTTTGTTATGTCATTCTTACATCTTGCAAAAGGCTCCTACCATTACTTACAAAAAACATACTAAAAAAACCAAAATAGATAAAGTTTGCATATCCCACACAATAGATTACTCATACTGCAACCTTGATTCAAGCCAAATCAAAGGCCCCCCTTCAACAAAATCACTAAGGTCCGAGCAGCCAAATTGAGGTCCATCATAAATAGGAGCATTGGGAACCAAGACTTCCTGGATGTAGATCTTTTTCTCCCCTCCAAGGACGACTCTGCATGCCATGGCAAATATTAGCGGTGGTTGTCATAACATACCCCCTAGCAACCGGAACACCATCTCTACCTAATAGGGTAACCTTAAGAGGTGGACTCAACGTTTCAGCAGGAGGGTTCACAGGAGGGTTCGCAGATTCAAACATATTCATTAAATTCTGTTGAGACGAACGATGAACTGAGTTGGAACCAACATCGGTTTCGGGTGTTGTATCCCCACACGGCGGTTGACTATTCGACATTCCATTGTTGGTTACAAGCTTAAGCATATCCTGACAAAATGAATGACAAAACTAAGATTTATATATATGATGAAAGCAATAAGTTTAATATTTAAGGCAAACTCACCATCAACACACCCTCAACTCTAGCTATGGAGGACTTCATCTCACTCATTTCTCCCTTTAAATTCAGAATTTGATGAAGACCTTGCTTGTGCTAACATCACCTTCGCATAATATTTGTATGCGTTTTAATTGCTTCTTAGAGAGGTTAGAGCTGATTCCACGAGTCCTATTCCTTTTGTCCATCCTAAGACTTGGGTCAATTAAATCATTATCAAAATCAAGATGAGTTGCACTGCCCTCTCCACTTGAAGTTGCATTTTTTCTTTTCTTTTGAGCAGCCTCCACCAATTCCTATATAGTGTTTTCCATGGAAATTAGTTCAAAACTAACAAGTTAGTACAAACTTAAGGTAAATCAGTCGAGAAAAAATTGTCTATAATAACAAAGTAATGAACTAACATCCTGCACACTAGTTCGTGCATCATTTACAAAGGGAAATACTATGCCAAAGACTTAACAAAATTATAGTTGGAACTCAAGTGAAATGCAAACTCACATAACGGGCTCGAGCGCTCTCCAAAACAGTTCCATTACGACGTTCATGTCCTGCTTTCCAGCTGTCTACCCATTCGTGTATCTTGTCCGGATTTTGTTGATTCTACATGTACATTGGTAAATAATTGTTAGCATATCGTGATCAAAATTTAAAAGTTTATGGAAAGACACCTACCATTTTATGCAACATGTTGGCATACGTATCCCGCCCAAGTGTATGTCGAGAATCATTAAGTTTTATATTCTCACCATTCTTCGCATTTCTTGTCATCACTTCAGGAGTGTTCTCATATAGTACAAACTGTTCCCCAATGATTTGGATCAATGCCATCCGGCATCGCGGCAATTTGTTCTTCAAGGTCTCAAACTTATTCAATATATCTTTTCTCAAGACCCATTTTCCATATCTAAACTTAGTACAAAAGTTTTTTTCTGCATGTGAGCGAGCTAGTGCTTGGTGGACATTTGTAACTTCAAATTCATGCTGTAAAACACAAGTTATATAGTAATGTGAATGAAGCTAGAACTCAAAATGTCTAGTATGCATTAAAAAAAAATTAGAGGTAAACCTTAGCATTAAGGCATTCCAAACCTTATCCTTGAAGTCAGGATGTACAAGCCTCCAATCAGTGTAACTAACTGGGATACGAGCTTGAATGAGACTACCAGCACGAGTATTCCATCTGGAGGCATTATCACCAACGACAACACCATCAATATCAATCAGTACAGGTAACTTCCTAACATTTTCTGATTCTTGCGTGTCGCATAAAGGCTGAGATGCATGTGAAACTGAAATAGAAGGTTGTGATGCATGTGAGGTAGAACCAGAAGGTTGAAATGCACTAGGCTATGGTTGACCTGATACCATTTCAAATGAAATCCTAACATATATTGCAAAATAGTCTATTAGTAGTCTGGTACTGAAAAATATAATCATGAAAGGTGAGAAAGAAGAATAAATAAAAGTATATACACAATTCAATCCAAACAAAAGTATTTCATTACCTTATCACACATACCACCTATTTAATAAACCCCAGATAGATACATAACAAACAAAATGAATAATAATAATAATATACACAATAAGCATACATATTAAGACTGGAAACTTTAAAGCAAAAAATAGTATCATAGTTTGGAAACTACAACAATTACAATCAGGTTAAGCACTTCATCAAAGGCTTCAAATTAGGTTGGTCCTCAAGGGTAGATTGGAAAACAATTGGTACATCTAGTGAGTCAACTCCACACGTCAATCGCCTCGGTGAATGGATGACTACCGACCAATTAGGATTTTTCAAGTCCTTCGAGTAAAACACTTGACTAGCTTCGGAAGCGAGAATGACCGGCTCGTCAAAGTACTGATCAACACTTTTCATCTTATTAAGATTGACCAACACCAAATTAGAGTCTAGACAGAGCTTGCAGCCATTGCTCTTGTCCTCCACCCTCACCCAATTGCAATAAAAGACAACTTGTTGAAAGTCTGAATAGTCCAGCTCTAATATTTGTTCAATAACCCCATACCACTTCGTCGATGCATCTACTGGATTTTTGTCTTTCCTACTTGACGTAAACGAAGTGATTGCCTCCATGCAAACACTACTATCTTGTGTGGCAACTGTTTCATCATGCGACCTAGTAGAAAAGACAAAACCATTAATGCGGTACTTTCTATACGTTTTAGCTTGGTGCAATGGTCCTTCAACTAATTGCTATAAGTCACTCTTGGTGTCATTTGTAGTCAATAACTGTAAAAAGACGATAGTTAGAAAGTTAATATTACTAACTGATAAGTGCTCAAAAAGTGCAATTTAACCCTCGATTATGCCTCTTATTTAGCCATCTTAGTGGACTAATAGTGTTTATAAGTTGTATTTTAAGATTCTACAGGTGAAAAAGAGAGTTTTGTAGAATATTAGAGAAAATGGGGTAAAACGGAGCAATTCGGAGCATTAAGGATCACATGGGAGTCCCGTGGACAATCATGGAGAAGGCCAAGGAATTGGAGCTATTAAAGATGCGACTTGGACCTATTTTAAAGTCTATTTGGAAGTCCAAGGCCAAAGGATTCTTTGCTTGGACCAAAGCCCGCAAAAGAGGATAGAAGGATAGAAGCGGAAAGAAGAGAAAATAGGCTTATCGTCGGGGGGCGATGGATAGAAGCGCCCGAGACGCATTGATCAAGTCTGGGACGCATGGATCGAGCGTCCAAACGCATTGATTAAGTCTGGGATGCATGAATAGTGCGTCCGGGCCGCATGAATCGACATTGTAGCCAATTCCTTCCGGTTTGAAGACGAAGTTGGACTCTGAAAAGAAGTCTATTTGTATTAGGAAACAAATGGCGGTTTGGAATGCTTCTAGAGCTCATTGTAACCCCTATAAATAGAGGACCTAAGTGCCTCATGTAATTTGCCAATTCACTTATATTCTTGTCTCCAGAACTTGAGGCAGAGAAAGATTAATAATAAAAAATCGGTTTTAACTAGTTGAGTCTTAATAAATTAGTCTTTCTAGTCTTATGTTCTTCGACTCTTCTTCTTTTCGTTCTTCGTGTTCTTCCTTCTATATGGAAGGCTAATCTTCTCCTTCAAGGGAGGAAATGAAGCCGGTGCTTAAGGTTTAATGATTCTTCTGGTTCATGGTGTTCTTCAATCATGTTAGTTCTTTATGTTTTTAGTTATTAGTTCCATTGCCCACACCAGGGGATGGAAGTATAGAATAGGGTTTATGTTTTACAATATTAATATCATGCTAGTGTTCTTTACTTTTCTTCTAGTAGTATACTTCTTTAGAGTTAGGGAAGTATTCTTTGTGTTGCCTTAGAAAGGGTAGCTCAGGGAGTGGCTGCCTAGGGGAAGTATTCTTTGTGTTTGCCTTAAGTGGTGATTCATTGAATGGCCGCCTATTAGGAAGTACTCCTTGATGTTGCTCTTGGTAATACATTGAATGGCTGCCCGAGCTTACATAAAAGGAAAGAAGATTTTAATAGCATAAACATAGGAACAACCTTAAGTAGAGTTAATTGTTAACGATGTTTCGTCCAAGAGGGCATCGACACTTGCTCGATTGCCTAATTGTAGTCTACTTGTAAGAACAACCATGAAGCAGAAGGTCATAGATTAAAAGCATTGGTGGATTTGAATCTCTTGAATCTATCTCTCTCATATTCTCTCCCTATTTCCAATTCTTAGCTTTAGTATAAGTTTAGTTAGTTTAGTTTAGTTTAGCATTAGAATCTAAATCTCTATAATCATAGTTTTTAATCCCTTAAACCCCTTTTCCAGTCCTGTCCTTCATATAAACATACACTTAAAAGTGGAACGATACCCTACTCATCCTTTACTTATTGAGGGATAATTAGGTTTTGATACGCTTCTATTTGTTCAACGACCATCATACATCTACATCATCTATCTACATCATTCATATACCATCTAAACACACAAAAGGAGTGAGTGTCAAATGGCGCCGCTGCCGGTTTAAGTTGTTTATGTTTAACATTTTCTTTCAAGATTAGAAGTTTGGATCTTGAGGTAATTTTTAGCCGCATCATCCATCCTTTTAAGAAAGAGAGAAGCTTGAAGGATATCTCGAAGACAAGATCTACCATCCAGGTTAGTCGAATCTTCATTCTTTTTATTGCTTTCTTAGTATAGTTGCATCATAGTTTAGTTTTATTGCTTTCTAGTATAATTGCATTTAGGACCTTTTCAACAATTGAAGTTGTAAGCCAACACAGTGAAACATCAAACTCTAGTGTTTCTTGTCTAAATCTTGACAAACGGACTATCGTCACGTAGGCGATGGTACTTAAACAATCCAAGTGATTCACCATAACCCTAGAAGAGACGACTTTGAACAACGGGCGATATACTAGTGGCTGCAAAGCCCAACCAGTTGAAGGAAAGTAGTTTTACATTTTAGTATAACTTAGAATAATTGCATACTATTCAAGCATTATAGGATAGTTTTTTGTTATTTTCGCATAACATTTTCTAGTGTATGCCCTGTCGTCCATATCATCGTTCGGTAAGAACACAACAGTGGACAAGGTTTAACAACCGACTCACAAGAATACTAGACAAGATTGATACAATGGCCGCAAGCAATGATGGAGGTGTTTTGGACACCAATAATCCTGAAGCTATCCCTTCCATGCAAAACGCAATGAGAGGAAAGAAGGCGGCGATTTCTATTAAGCAATCATTGGAGACCCACCCAGCAGTATTATTTTTCCAGAGACAGAAGCTAATCAGTTTGAACTTAGAGCATCAGTAATCTCTATGCTTCCAAAGTTCAATGGTTTAGATAATGTTCAACCTTATGTTCACATGAACAAATTTCTATCAGTCCTCAGAAATTTCAAGAACAACCAGAATATCAGGGATGAGAGTATCAAGTTAATTCTTTTTCCACTCTCACTCGAAGGTAAAGCATCCAAATGGTTAACTGCATAACCGATCAATTCAATCAACAACTGGGAGAAGTTGAGAACAAAGTTTATGAACAAGTTCTACCCACCCCAGAAGACAGATGCCATGTAGCAAGCCATCAATAATTTTAAAGGGAAGGTGACTGAAGAATATCATCAAAGCTGGGAGAAATTCAATAATCTCCTAGTCTCATGTCCACATCATAGTTATGATAAGAGCACCTAATTTGGCTCATTTTTTCTTTCGAGGACTTTCTACTATGAACAAGCGGATGATCTGATCAATGCATCAAGGTAAGTTTACATCATTGAATGGAGAGAAGCCTACAACTTTCTCGAGAATTTAGTGAAGACACTCAACAATGGAGTACTAGCAGCAACGAGGGCGTAGCTAGAGTGGAGGGTGCGAAGAAATTTGGCAACCAAATTCAAGACGACCCAAATCAAGCAATGCTATCAATTATGGCAAGCCTATCAACAGGACTTGAAAATCTGACAAGAAGTTTGATCAGTTCTCCATGAATCCTCTAAATGCAAACAATTTCCAAGCTAAACCTCAGCCATCCAAGCCTTGTTATGCAATTTGTGAGCTATGTTCTGATGAAGGCCACACCATTGAAGAGTGTTCGTACTATCTAGATACTAATGTAGAGGCATGTAGTATCAACTCTTTAGGAAGAAATAACCAGTTCAATCACGGACAGAATTATTGGAAGCCACAAAATACAAATTAGAGGAATTTTCCTCCAGGATTCCAGAATCAGTCAAATCAGTTCCAGAATAACCAGTATCAGTTTCAAAACCGCCAGCAACCATACAGAAATCAACAGTCATACCAGAACCAGCAATACCAAGCCAACACAAACAGAGAGTTAGTACCCGGATCTAATGAGTGGATATATTGCCCCTACGCCTCCGAAAGCAAGGCGGTTACCCCATCACCGAAGATGCTATCACCACCATTGTCAATGAAATGAAACGGACAAATCAAAGAACCGGAAGTTGGAGAATAACTTTAGTGTCATTCAACGCCAAATAGGGAACAAATCGCTGCCGCTTGAGAGATCAAAAGGAGCATTACCAAGCCGGTAGAACCAAATCTGAAAGAAAGAGGTGTCCCGCAGTGGATAACCGGAGATCACTCGGTCGAATGCCCAAGTTAATTCTGTCACCACTCTGAGGTTAGGAAAGAAAGTTGATAACAAGATTGTCTATGAACCAGGAAAAGATTCTGCGGAGCCTAAGGTAACTTATGTCCCCACCATCCCACCCAGTTCTAACATTCCAGATATATCTAGTGTTGTGCCACATGCTGAAGAAACTGTTGCAAAAGAAGTTGAAGGAACTAATGTGGAAGTAAGTAAGAAGAAGCCATCACGAGTGACTCCACTTGTCACTCCACTATCTGTTACCAAGCCAAACGAAGCCGAAAGAAGAGAACCGATATTGAAGAATCCACTAGCACCATTTCCTTCGAAACTAGTGAATACCAGAAAAGATGACCAGTACAAGGAGATTTGCAATGTATTTCGAATTTACTGATTAATATCCCATTTAAATTTGCCATCAAGCAAGTTCCCTCGTATGCCAAGTTCCTGAAAGATCTAGTTAAGAAGAAGACCAACATTCCGAAAGAAGCTTTTATCGCTCAACGATGTTCATCGTACCTACAAAATCTATCGGTTGTGAAACTGAAAGATCACGGAAGTCCAACTATTACATGCGAGAATGGAGATTCTTTGGAGGAACAAGCTTTATTAGATTTGGGTGCCAGTGTGAATCTTCTACCATATTTCATCTACGAGAAGTTGGGCTTGAAGGATCTAAAATCGACTGATGTTACTTTATAGTTGGCAGATAGATCAGTGAAGATACCTAGAGGACTAATTGAAGACGTCATAGTCAAGATCGAAGATTTTTATTATCCGGTTGATTTCATAGTACTCGACACATAACCTACATCTGGTAGGCAGATACCAATCATTCTAGGCAGACCATTCTTGGCCACTGCAAATGCACTCATCAACTGTCGAAACGGTAATATGACATTGTCCTTTGGTAATATGAAAGTCGAGACCAATGTTTTCCATATGTTACAAAGACCACGCAGGGAGGTGTTTCTTTGTGAACGAGGTATGCATGATTGAAGCGTTAGCACAGGATTATCTGACTCATTCATATCCTGCTGACGAGTTATTGAAAGCTCTGACAGACTCAGATTGTGAGGAACTTAGTGTTGAAGCAATCAATGCGATTTTGGATTCATCACCTGTCATGGATGACAGCAAGTTCAAAGAAAAGTTTGAATCGTCTATGCCTGATGGACCACCTAAAGAGCTTAAGAAGGAGCCGCCTAAGCTAGAATTGAAAACTTTACCGTCTACACTCAAGTATGTTTTCTTGGGAGATTTGGGAACCTACCCAGTAGTCATTGCATTAGAGTTGACTACGGAGCAGGAATCCAGGTTAGTAGCACTTTTAAAAAAACACAAGTCAGCTATAGGTTGGACAATTGATGATATCAAGGGGATCAGCCCTATGATAGTTCAACATAGGATTCATCTGGAAGAGGATTCCAAGACTTCTAAGCAACCACAGAAGAGGCTTAATCCGAAAATAAAGGAAGTAGTTAGAGAAGAGGTCGTCAAACTCCTTGACGCCGACATTATCTACCCTATTTCTGATAGTCAATGGGTTAGTCCAGTTCAAGTTGTGCCAAAAAAGTCCGGAACCACAGTGATCGAGAACGAGAACAATGAGTTGATTCCAACCAGGATTCAGACTGGATGGAGAGTTTGCATCGATTATAGGAAGCTGAATAGCGCATCAAGGAAAGACCATTTTCCATTGCCTTCATCGATCAGATGTTAGAAAGATTAGTTGGACAAGCTTACTACTGCTTTCTTGATGGTTACTCAGGATATTTTCAAATCCATATTCACCCTAAGGACCAAGAGAAGACCACATTCACATGTCCGTTGAACATTCGCCTACCGTCATTATGCCTTTTGGTCTATGCAATGCACCGCCACTTTTCAGCGATGCATGATGAGTATTTTTGGCGACATGGTGGAGAAATACATGGAAGTTTTATGGACGATTTTTCAGTTTTGGATTATCTTTTGAGGATTGCCTACACCATCTCTCCTTAGTCCTTAAACGCGTTGTTCGCGATACCAACTTAGTTCGAACCGGGAAAAGTGTCACTTCATGGTAAAGGAAGGGATAGTGCTAGGTCACCAAGTTTCAAAGGAAGGAATTTTAGTAGATCGGCGAAGATTGATATTATAAAGGATCTACCCAAAACCGAACTGTCGAGATATCCGTGCCTTCCTAGGTCACGCGGGATTCTACCGTTGATTTATCAAGGATTTCAGCAGAATTGCAAGACCGCTGTCACATCTGTTAGGGAAAGATATTGTCTTTCATTTTGATACATCATGTGTTGAAGCTTTTATGAAGTTAAAGGAAGCACTCACTTCAAAGCACCAATCATTCGTATGCTTCGATTGGAGCCGGCCATTTGAAATCATGTGTGATGCATCTGATTATGCTATAGGAGCCGTTCTAGGACAAAGAGACAAGAAAGTGTCGTATGCAATCTATTATGCTAGCAAGACTCTAAATGGAGGTCAGATTAATTATTCTACCACTGAGAAGGAACTCTTAGCCGTCGTCTATTCTCTTGACAAATTCCGACAATATCTGATAGGTTCAAAGGTTATTATCTATACTGACCATGCTGCCTTGCGTTATTTACTCGCTAAGCAGGATGCCAAGCCTAGGTTGATCCGATGGATACTACTTTTACAAGAATTTGATTTGGAGATACGTGATAAGAAAGGAAATGCAGAGAATGTCGCTCTTTGATCACCTTTCTAGATCAAGAGTGGAGAATACGGAAAACAATTTACAAATCTTTGAAACTTTTCCTGATGAACAGTTGTTCAGTATATCACAAGTGCCATGGTACAGCCACATTGCGAATTATCTTGTGACCGACATGGTACCATCACATTGGAGCAAGCAAGAAAAAGATTTATTCTACTCAAAGGCCAGATATTATTTTTGGGATGATCCATACTTATTCAAGAAGTGTTCGGATCAAATTATTCGAAGATGCATCCCAGAATTGGAACAAGAATCCATTCTATCATTCTGTCATGATCAGCCTTGCGGAGGACACTTTGGCCCGCAACGTACTGCAGACAAGGTATTACAAGCTGGATTCTATTGGCCTACCCTTTTCAAAGATGCAAATCTTTATTGCAAAGGATGTTCGAGATGCCAATTTTTGGGCAAGACCTCGAAAAGGTTCGAGTGGCCTCAACAACCAATCCTTATCTCAGAAATCTTTGATGTATGGGGTATAGACTTCATGGGACCATTTTCGCCTTCTTTTGGTTACACCTATATTCTACTGGTTGTGGACTATGTTTCAAAGTGGATTGAAGCAGTTCCTACAAAGACCGCCGATCATAAAGTCGTCATGGACTTTTTGAAGAAGAACATTCTACCAAGATTTGGAACACCGAGAGCCATCATCAGTGATAACGGCTCTCACTTCTATAACCGTGTATTTGGGAATCTTATGGCAAAGTATGGAGTAATTCACAAGCTAGCTTTACCATATCATCCTCAGACTAATGGTCAAGCAGAAGTTTCGAATAGGGAAATCAAGAGTATTCTGGAGAAGACAGTAAATCCATCTAGGAAAGACTGGTCTCTTAGACTCCAAGATGTACTATGGACATACAGAACAGCATTCAAAACACCCATAGGGATGTCGCCCTATCCCTTGGTATATGGAAAAGCGTGTCATCTACCTGTTGAGTTAGAACATAAAGCCTATTGGTGAAATAGATGAATTTCAACCTAGATCAAAGCGGAGAAAGGAGGAAGCTTCAGATCAGTGAATTAGAGGAATTGAGAAGTGATGCTTATGATAAGTCGAGGATTTACAAGGATAAGACTAAAGCATTACATGATAGAAAAATTCTAAAGAGAGAATTTGAACCTGGACAGAAGGTTCTGGTCTACAACTCTCGCCTAGAAATTTTCTCTGGAAAGCTGAGATCTAGATGGACGGGACCGTTTATAGTAAGACATGTCACACCTTTTGGAGCTATTGAAGTAGAAGACAAAAAGAGAAGGACTCATTTCAAAGTAAATGCTCATCGACTGAAGCCTTTTCTGGAGTTACCTACTGGAGACGTGGAGGCTATTTTCCTCAAGGATCCGGTTTATCAGACCACTGTTGAAGCGGAAAATTGGGGTAAGTTACCTACACACCTTAAAGATTACATTCTATGTCTTGCTGAACCTGTTACTCTGTCTAGTTTAAGTTTTTTGCATGAGGAAGCCAAGCGTCGTAAGCTTGACTCCTTAGGATCTCATTAGTATAAGTGCCACCGATAGTCGGGCCTCAGATTTTCATAACTTTATCCTTTACTGAGAGGAGTTGCAAGCGCCGGAGTCAAAGTCTCATAACTCTAGTAGACCGAGTATAAAATGTCTACTGGAAGTAAGCATGTTGTTGAGAGATAAATTTTGAGATGGGAGTACTAGTCTTGAGGATCTGACTATAAAGGACTCAAAAGTCTTGAGGATCTGACTTTAAAAGACTCACATTATGTCTTGGGGATCTGACGTAAAAAGACCTAAAAATTTGTTTCTTGAACTAATTCTGATATTCGGCATCAATGGTAATATCCAACCTTTTTCTCATCCATTTCATTTACTTCTTTATACATTGAGGTCAATGCATGCATAAGTAGGGGGAGGGTGTACTTGAGAAATGAATTTCGAAAATTAATTTTCAAAAAAACAAAAATATTTTTGGTTTCTATATCAGTAGCATGAGAAAAATGAATTTTAATGATGAGTCTGGGATATATATTCTATATTGCTTAGTGTTGAGTTTGATAGATAGTTGATATTATTGATTTCATTACCGCTTAGACTATTTATTATGCTCGGACATAGTTCTTATTGATATAATTCTTTATCAAGGCACCACCATAGTACTTGGTCAGTTTTGTGTACTTTTGCTAGAAGAGAGATTTAAACCCCTAGTAAACTGGAAGTAGAATTTTTAGACTTAACCCATAAGACTTAAGCTTTATACCCATTCTTTGGAGAGTTCTTATGAAAAATCCGAGTTTTAGTGACTCAACATCTTTCAGTTCTTTATGTCGTTGTAATATAGTCTCATTATTCGTTGATTTGCTTAATCACGAAGTGACATCAACTAGGGAGATAGCCATTAGGTCTTGTAGTCTATTCAAAACAGAGTATCATACTGATAAGTCAAGTAGTGAACCCATTCAGCCTTTATCCCACCTAGTAGGACCATTATGTTAAACCCTTTTGAGCCTTACAATAAACCATTTTTCTTCCAAAACCCTTTATCCTTTACCTAACTCCAGACAAGGAGTATAGCCAATATCTTTATCAGCCATACCCATATGTTTATGAGAATACGAAGGGCACAAAGAGGAAGAAAGACCACAAAAGGAAGATTACAAGGAAATATCAGAGAGATACAATGAAGTCCATCATTCTGTTCAAAGTAAAAGAAGCTAGTGGAAAACAAGCATATCCAGTACTAATCAAGGATATACCACTGAGCTTTAACTAAAAAAAAAAAAAAAAGTTGAACAGAATGGATGGAAAAGCTAAGACAAAGGAAGAATTTTCTCTGCAATACAGAATTTGAAGAAATCTTCCAAAGAAAGAAGCAAAACCCTTAGTGTTTTTCAGAAACAACCTTAGAATCCTTTTTACCTTTCCTTCATAAACCAATACCCAAGCCAAGTTACAACCCATGACTTATCACTACAGTATGGTACAAAGTCTAGAATAGGTGAGAGGATGCTAAAGTGAAGGACCCGACACTTCATATGTGATTGACATTCTTTCCATGAGACTACTTTTATTCAGAAGTCTGTTTTTCAAGGTAGTATGTGGGATGTTCGTATGCATTATTCTTTTCCCCACATACATGAGGTAAAATAGTAGACCATCTTCTGAGAGATTCTTTGTTGAGAGTATGACCGGTGAGGATTGAAAATCGAGATTATCTGTCTAAAGGTAAACTAGGGATTCCGTTTCTTGGATAGGAGAGTATAAGAGATTGACTAAGTACAAACATAAGCCTTGATTGAGAATTTTGTCAATTTTTACTATCTCCCATCATAATCTATGAGTCTTTGCAGCAATGTAGTTCGCAATGGATACCGTCTGTTGGAGTAAGCACTAAGTGGGTAAGGAATTTCTCTCTCTGAAAAATACTATCATTCTTGAACATGCTATTGATTGATTTTGTGGGTATATCACCTGAAAACCCTCACGAGACTATAACTCGTCCTTTTTGGGGGACTTAAAGGTTTAAAGCCTTGTTGCATATGGTAAATGCAATCACGATGCCTGCGAAAGTAAGTTAGGATTTTATTTTTGTTATTAGGATGTGATTTTGATCACTTATCTATTTTTATCTTATTTGCTAAGAGACTAGCAAAAGGCTAGTTGGGAGTTGTGATAAGTGCTCAAAAAGTGCAATTTAACCCTCGATTATGCCTCTTGTTTAGCCATCTTAGTGGACTAATAGTGTTTATAAGTTGTGTTTTAAGATTCTACAGGTGAAAAAGAGAGTTTTGTAGAATATTAGAGAAAATGGGGTAAAACGGAGCAATTCGGAGCATTAAGGATCATATGGGAGGCCCGTGGACAATCATGGAGAAGGCCAAGGAATTGGAGCTATTAAAGATGCGACTTGGACCTATTTTAAAGTCTATTTGGAAGCCCAAGGCCAAAGGATTCGTTGCTTGGACCAAAGCCCGCAAAAGAGGATAAAAGGATAGAGCAGAAGAGAGAAAATAGGCTTATGCATCTGGGACACATGGATTGAGCGTCCAGACGCATTGATCAAGTCTGGGACGCATGGATCGAGCGTCCAAATGAATTGATTAAGTCTGGGACACATGAATAGTCGTCGGTTTGCATGAATTGACATCAGAGCCAATTCCTTCTCGGTTTGAAGAATCGAAGTTGGACTCTCGAAAAGAAGTCTATTTGTATTAGGAAACAAATGGCCGGTTTGGAATGCTTCTAGAGCTCATTGTAACCCCTATAAATAGAGGACCTAAGTGCCTCATGTAATTTGCCAATTCACTTATATTCTTGTCTCCTAACTTGAGGCAGAGAGATTAATAATAAAAATCGGTTTTAACTAGTCGAGTCTTAATAAATTAGTCTTTCTAGTCTTATGTTCTTCGACTTTTCTTCTTCTCGCTTCTTCGTGTTCTTCTTTCTATATGGAAGGCTAATCTTCTCCTTCAAGGGAGGAGATGAAGCCAGTGCTAAGGTTTTAATGATTCTTCCCGGTTCATGGTGTTCTTCAATCGGGTTAGTTCTTTATGTTTTTAGTTATTAGTTCCATTTCCCACACCAGGATGGAAGTATAGAATAGGAGTTTATGTTTTACAATATTAATATCATGCTAGTGTTCTTTACTTTTCTTCTAGTAGTATACTTCTTTAGAGTTAGGGAAGTATTCTTTGTGTTGCCTTAGAAAGGGTAGCTTCGGGAGTGGGTAGGGGAAGTATTCTTTGTGTTTGCTTTAAGTGGTGATTCATTGAATGGCCCTATTAGGAAGTACTCCTTGATGTTGCTCTTGGTAATACATTGAATGGCTGCCCGAGCTTACATAAAAGGAAAGAAGATATTAATAGCATAAACATAGGAACAACCTTAAGTAGAGTTAATTGTTAACGATGTTTCGTCCAAGAGGGCATCGACACTTGCTCGATTGCCTAATTGTAGTCTACTTGTAAGAACAACCATGAAGCAGAAGGTCATAGATTAAAAGCATTGGTGGATTTGAATCTCTTGAATCTATCTCTCTCATATTCTCTCCCTATTTCCAATTCTTAGCTTTAGTATAAGTTTAGTTAGTTTAGTTTAGTTTAACATTAGAATCTAAATCTCTATAATCATAGTTTTTAATCCCTTAAACCCCTTTTCCAGTCATGTCCTTCATATAAACATACACTTAAAAGTGGAACGATACCCTACTCATCATTTACTTATTGAGAGATAATTAGGTTTTGGTATGCTTCTATTTGTTCAACGACCATCATACATCTACGTCATTCATATACCATCTAAACACACAAAAGGAGTGAGTGTCACTAACTTCAGATTTCCTATTTAACTAATGGATGAATTAAACAATACCTTGTTATATAACCAGACAATGAAATCTGTTTGTATCTGCACTTCTGACTTTGCAACCCCTTTTCCTCTACCACGAGATTGTAAGGAGCGGTATTCACTACAAATCGTTCATGCAATTACGCATAAGTATTTTCATGTAGAGTACTAGAGTGGGTTTAGAAACCAAGTGTGTCAAAAAAAACACACCTGTAGTAATCATCAAGCTTTTCGACGCCTAGTCGAAACAGACCCATCCCATCTATTTTGAATCCATTGTTTAACACTTAGGGTCACATCTTTACCATCGAGCAAAGGCCCTTCATCACTATACTCGCCATCTTCATCCAGAAAGGCCACACGCTTCGATTTATGATTTCTATCCCGCGAATTGGGCATATACTCCATAGCATACCTAACTGACTCAGAAACAATATACGACTTTGTAATGGACCCTTCAACATATCGTTTATTGCTGGGAATATTTTTACACTCTTTCATCGCCCTATTAGAATAAAAAAATTTAAGTATACACTTTCAATTTTTAAAATCCAATTATAGAAAAAGCTAGAGAAGATATTAAGGTAAAAGTAATTTACATACCGTTCAAATGGAAACATCCACCTTTGATGCACAGTTCCACAAAGTAGGGCTTCATCAGCCAAATGCACCATGAGGTGGATGCTGATATCAAAAAACGATGGTGGAAAATATTTTTCAAGCACGCATAAATGCTTACGCAACCATGTACTTGGCCTCTTGGATATGTTGCGAGACTAAGACTTTAGAGCACAACAAGTTGAAGAATAAGCTTATCTGATGAATAGCTCTTCGCAGGTCACGATGTTTAGGAAAAGCATGTTGAAGCAATACATGTAGCAAATAATACATAATGACATGATAGTCATGTGATTTCATTACGAGCAAACCAGGTGGATTTAAAGTGACAATGTTGCTCAGATTTGATGAGAAACCAGAAGGAAGCTTCAAGTCCTTCAAAATTTTGCATAAATTTAACTTCTCGTCTTTAGTTAAGACAAATAGAGCCTTCGATTTTATTGGTTTCCCTGTGACTGGGTCTGATTGCATCCACTGACCACTGTGAATTCGCATCTTCCTCATATCTTCTCGCGCACCTACTGTATCCTTTGACTTGTCTTTCTTGTCTAGGATGTAATTTAGTAGATGTTCCAAGAACATTTTTCTCGGTATGCATCACATCAACAACATGTCGGGATTTATGAGTGAGCCAATAGGGCATATCCCAAAAAATAGACCTTTTATACCAAGCCTCTGTAACTTGAACATCTTCATCATCTACACTATCATCCAAATTCACATCAGATGTGCTTCTTTTGCTATTTGTTGGGATTTTACCCGGCATATACTTGATATGACTCACCTGCTGCATAACTTTTTCTCCACTTAACCTTAGTGGAGCAATGTTCAACTCTTTAGTCTTAAGTCCTAAGTATTTGCCTGACCCAAACGGGTGACCCAACAGAAGAAAAGGGCGATAGTTTGTGTAAACAATCTTCTTTGCATGCTCAAGATATATTGATTGAGTGTTATCTGAACAAATCGGACATGCTTTGTAACCATGTGTTATACAGCCCGCTAAGTTTCCAAAAGTAGGAAAATCATGAATACCCCACATTAGCATAGCTCTCAAGGTAAAATGCTGTTTTTTATGCATGTCATAAGCCATCACCCCTTCCTTCCACAACTATTCCAACTCCTCATACAATGGCTGAAGAAAAACGTCGATATCTTGACCCGGTGCCTTCCGCCCAGGTATCAGGAAACACATCATTTGGAACTTTGGTTTCATACATAAAGAAGGGGGGAGATTATAAGGTACCAAGTAAACAGGCCAACAACTGTAGCTAGTGGATTGTATTCCACGGGGATTGAAACCATCAGTTGCAATTCCAAGCCAAACATTACGCCCTTCCTGAGCAAAATCAGGCCAACTCTTTTTACATGTTTTCCACTGGATTGAGTCGATGGGATGTCGCATAATATCCCAAGAAGGTGTAGCTCGGTCATGCCATGTCATTTCATTCGCTATCCATGGGATAGTGTACAACCTCTTGAGCCTTGGAATCAAGGGAAAATGTCTCAAAACTTTATTCGGCTCTTTTGTTTCTTTCTTACCCATCTTTCCTTCTTTCACTTTGTATCTGGGTGTTTTACAGCGGCGACATTCCATTAACTTAGCATCATCTTTCCAAAGTATAACATACAATTGTTCTCACATGCATCAATACTTGTGGCTTTCATTCCTAGATCTTTCAAAGATTACTTTCATTCTGGGTACTTTGATGGCAAAGTGATTCCTTACGGGAACCATATCCTCAAAAGGGACAAAAGTGCGGAACACACTAGTTCCCGACCAACCATATTTCTTCTTCAAGTTATGAAGGTCAACAACTGCTGAAAGTGTAGTAACGGGAGCCTCACATGAAGGGTATAGCTTTTGTTCTGCCATTTTCTTGTATTCGTTGTACCTCTTCCCCAAATCACGTTCAAGAACAGGTGGTGGTTCAAAATCCCCCATATGATTTTCTTCATCCTCATTCAAATCACCTGCAACTACTTCATGCACTCCATAAGAAGCATCAACAAAATTCCCCATCTCAAGCCCTTCAGCCTCGGTGCTTTCTTCTTCAATCACTGGCTCCACCACTGGATCCGTACATGGGTTCTCACCATGTAAAACCCATACACGATAATTCTTATCCATCCCGTACCTAATGAAATGTCTAGAGATTGTACCAAACACAAAGCTTTTTCCATTTCGACATTCTCTGCAAGGACAAGGACACGTGATCGAGCCGCGGTTGTTCCGCGATCGCAAAATTGAATGAAATCAGCCACCCCTTGTTTGTACACATCTCCAAATCTGTCCAATTCATTCATCCACTCTTTCTGAATTGGCCGAGACATTCTACAAAATTAGACATGTGGGGGGTTAAACAAACACATTGTGTAATCTATCGATTTGATACAACATAATACACAATCAAACCTTGAATATAAACACAGAGCACTAAGGCTTTTGTGTAAGTCATTGAATCCTAAACTTGACTCCAACTACATCAAAAGTAAGCTCTAAATCGGTCCAAATAAGCAAATGGCCTAGGTAACAATATTAAACATGTAGAATACTGAGATCTTTTAGTCTACCATGCATGAGAATACTTTTACTTCCGCCTTAGCAAATTATCACGAAAAGCTTACCAAGAGCACACCATTTACAAAGAATACTAACAAAGAAAAATTGATTTAATCTGCCGTAACATTGGGCTATACTACCACCTTAGGCAGGCACTGCCGTCAAACCCTCAGTCGACATATCTTTATCTAAGCAACCACATATACTTCATCATATCATTGTTTCACCACTGAACATAAGAAAACTTCAAGCAACAGCAGCTATCAATATGTAGTCGATGTCAAATTGTGTACCGATGAAAAACTTGAGGAGTCCGTAAATTTAGATTTACCATGTTATTGTGATAGTAGTGGCAAGTACATCGACCATTGTGAGGATGACAATGGCGATATTGCTACTCTAGATATGGTGGCCTCTTGTGATGGCATAATTTGTTTACACCATCGTTTAAGCAAGGAGATTTCATTATGGAACCCCGCAACAAACCTATTTACACAAAAACCTAGCATGCTTTATTTTCTAACAACAATGCTACATATTTGTTCATGTAAGTCTTTTTAAGTTAGCTTTCTGTAAATTGATAGTTCTGTTGGTGTTTGTTTCTTAGATCACAAAATTATCCGTCTGATTCACATGAAGCGTCAAGCTCGAGCCATGAATGCTGACATGCCATATTTGTCAAAAGCGATTAGTGCTAAAGATAACATATGCGAGATCAAAGAAAAGGATGATCATTTAAGCCCTCTTTGGGGTATACAACTCATGGCTGACCAGTAGTAGTTTCTTACTGTGTCCAATGCGTGCTTGTAGTCTATCATATCTCTTTAGGGCATAGTGTTTGGAAAGGATAAGGTAATTTACATCTAACTTGAATCTGATGTCGTACCTTATGATGCATACAATAGCCTGCCATACCTTATATCTACTTGACCACATATTTTATTGTGAAGCAGTTAGTTTCAGTGATATATTTCTAGTGTAATCAACGTTATTGGTAGAATGTCAGTTCTTGATTTAAGCCCCTTTAACAACTTTCGACTCTATTTATGCTTGTTTGGATGGTATGACAATATGACATAACAAACTACAATATGAAATGCAATTTATCTTATCAATTTCAATGAAAAGTTGATCAAATCAAACAATAACCCATATGCATATATAATTTTTATAAATCAAAGACATAATAACCCTTAAACAACAAAACATACCTTTGGATTCTCTTTCGATAATGGGGCACTTAGGTCCACTAGCCCTCTTCTTAGTCAAATGCAGTAAACAAGCTTTCCACCTAATCAAAGTCAGTTCACACTTTTAAACATATGGGTACTCATAAAAATCAAAATAACATCTAAATATCATTTAAAATTAGAATATGAACTAATGAACACCAAGTGTTGATTAACCAAGAAAACAAGTCCTCAAAACTAATCATCACAACAATACATTTTTTTTGTCGACTAATTTCTAACCGAACCAATACATTCAAACACAAACATATTGCGACACAAACATATTGAATGAGAATAATAATAATAAAGATAAAGAAAGAGCTACTGCTCCTTCTACTTCTAATGTTAAACCTATTCCACCCCCTTCTGATAATCATCATCGTGATTCTAGAAACAATAATAACAACAACTCTTCTAAGAACAAGCAGCAGCAGCAAATCATGTTCAAACAGTAAGACTATAAGGATTGAAGGCCCGGGACATAAGTGGTCAAGAGAGTAACTAATCACAAGGAGCTAAAAGTGAAGACCAAAAATATACTAAAGCAAGATAAAAGAAAACTATGTAACTCGCTTTCTCTAATTGCAATATAAATTTCAAGCTATCAATTCACATCCTAAAATAGATAAAATCTTATAATTTTATTACCCTTGCCAAAATTAATCATCATAATATTATCAGAATCTTTAAATTAATTAAATTTTATCTTAAATTCAAAACCAATCTTAGTAAAAATGTAAAACCACCTTGAGGTCTATTAATGTCATAAATCTATTTTTGGTCATCAGTAAGCACTCTAAGTTGTCCCAAGGGAAATACACATGGCTAAGTTTTCTTTTACCAACTTCTTTTTCCTTGTTCTTATTGTTTCAGGTATCTAGTTTTCTTTCCTCTCTATCTAGTTTTCGTAACAATATTTATTAGTTAGACAGACCGAAACCTAACTATCCCATTCTATCATGCTAATCAAATAGTTGAATACATATGTTTTTTAGTAAATTCAAAATATGTGAGTAGTGGAAATTTAGTTTCACAACTTAGTTTTATTGTAATTAATTATGAAATTTCGCTGCCCTAACATTTCTATTCTCTCTAATTCGAAGACCACCCAACTCTTTCATCACAATCCCAGAATCCAAACCCTCATCACTACCAACTTTCTCCTTCTCATCATCAAACACAGTCTCACTCACAACAAACTAATTACTCTCACCAAAAAGTTCTTCTCTTTTCATCATTTTTTCCTTAAAACTTAAACAAGAATAAGGTGAATCATCATCCAAACTTCCTATTTCCAACACTTCCTCTTCCTGCTCATCTCTTGTAACATTCACAACCTGAACCTGAGGAACCAAAGTACTAGTACCCGATGATGAAGAACCATGAGAACGACTCTCGATTATTCGGGCGTAACCTCTCTAAACTAAAATTCTAGTGATCTTAAATTTCCAACTCAACCCCTCAAAATTGTCCTTCAAATACCCAAATGCTTATCACGTGCTCTAACTTTAGGTATAGTAAAACCAATACCAAAGCTAAAAGATTTCACAATTTTTTGCTATTCCTCAAATATCAATCTCTGCATCTCCCTAACAATTCTCATGAGACCACACAACACTCAAATAATTTCTATATCCTCAAAACTCACCAATAAATATACCTATTTTTTTTTAATACTGAACTCAAACCTTGGAACCCAACCTATTAAAAAACCATTTAAAGTAATAAATTTTCATTCTTTTACACAATTACCCTCACAATTTATACAAAAAAAAAATTGATATAGTGTTGTAATTGTTTCATCATATGTTTTTTTAGACTTTTTTGGTTGTTATCCAAGTGGTTTCAACTTTCAAGTAAATAAAAACATGAAAACTTCATGTTGTAGAAAAAGATCTCGCCTCCTTGGTCCAATTGTTTAACTAAAAACATTTCTTGCTATTTACCATGTGTTCTGGAATTCGAAATTGATCAACATTTATATCACTAGAAGAATTGAACAAAATAAAAAAATTGAATAACAGCTAGAACAAGGATATTACTTTAAAGTTTTGAAGAAAGAAAGACAAACCTGGTTAATCTACTGAAAATTAGTTTTGAGTGCTAGATCTATTTTTCATAACCGAAAATTGCGGCGGTGATAAATTAGTTTTGAGGGGATGATGATTTTAGGGATGCGGCGGTGAGAGAGAGAGAGCGAGGAGAGAAAGAAATTTTCATTTGTAACTCAATGATATTTCATTTTTTTTCGTTTACCTCTTTCGCGAAATTTTCAAGTTTTTAATTTGTAATACTTCTCCAACGCTTTTTAAGTGTTAGCAATTAATTCTGGAAATTCAACTAAATAAAGTAACGCTTTACAATATTGCCAACGCTTATTTATCGTTGGAAATTTATTAACGGTAAATAACCGTTGCAAATCAAAAAAGGTGCGTGTTGCAAATATCCTATTATGGTGTAGTGGAACTGGACACCAAGGGTCTTGCTAATAATCTGAGGTGAATGGACGTGGCTCACTGTCTGGTAAGTGACATTCTTCAGATGGTGAGCCTGAAAATACGGCCTGAACTTCCTTGCAGAGTATAGCAATGCGAGTACCGCTCTTTTAATGTAAGAGTAGTTCTTTTCAGCTGGTGTTAATGTCTTACTTGTAAAGTAGATCGGCTTCTTTGAGTTATTGTCCTCTTTGAAGAGAACCGAACTGATAATAAAGTCTAACACTGCGAGGTAGAGCCCCAACGTTTCCCTATTTGTTGGTTTTGCTAGGATGGGTGGTGTTATCAAGTATTCTTTGAGAGTAGAGAACGCTTGGTGGCACTGGTCGTTCCATGAGAACTGTTCACCTTTTTTAAGAAGTTGCAGGAACGGTCGGCATTTGTTAGACGCCCTTGATATGAATCGGTTGAGCACTGCAACCATTCCTGATAGCTTATGTATTTGCTTCTTTGTCTTTGGATCAGGCATTTCCAAGAACTCTTGGATCTGGTCCGGATTGGCCTCGATCCCTCGATGTTATACCTGATATCCAAGAAACTTCCCAGAGGACACTCCAAAAAGGCATTTTTCGGGATTCAGCTCCATCTGAGTTCTGCGTAATCTGGAGAACGCCTGCTCAAGGTGAGTAAGGTGGTCACCCGCTTTCTTGCTCTTGACTACCATGTCATCGATATAGACTTCCATGGTGTTGCCTAACATGTCCTGGAACATGTTAGTGACGAGCCGTTGATAGGTCGCTCCAGCGTTCTTGAGGCCGAACAGGAGGACGTTGTAGCAATAGATTCCCTGTTCTGTGATGAATGACGTTTTATTTTGATCTTCTTCAGCAATTGGGATCTGGTTGTATCCACTGTATGCATCCATAAATGACAGGAGCTCGTGGACACAGGTTTGGTCCACAAGTCGGTCTATTCTAGGTAAGGGAAAGCTATCTTTAGGTGTTTCTTGGTTGACATTGGTGAAGTCAACGTAGAGGCGAACTGTGCCATTCTTCTTTGAAACTGCTACTATGTTAGCGATCCATTCTGGGTAATTGACCTTCCATATAAAGTCGACTTGTTTGAGTTTGTCGATCTCATCATTGATTGCTTTTTGAAATCTGAGGGATAGCTTCTTAAGTCGCTGCCGAACTGGCCTAGGATTAGGGTTGACATTTAACTTATGGCATGCAACACTAGGATCTATACCAGGCACATCGATATATGACCAAACAAAAACATCTTTATTCATCGACAAAAAGTTTACAAGCTGGGACTTGAGTGTAGGGTCAAGGTTAGCCCCTACATAGACGAACTTGGGATCGTCTTCTGTTCCTAAGTTCACTCGCTCCTTTTCTATAGTTTGAACTACTGCCTTTGAAGGTGATGCGCCCTCTGGGGAACTGGTCTCTGGTGGGGCTTTGTCGATTTGAGTAATGGAGGTCTAGGCCACCGGAATTGGAGCGACCTCTGTGGTTACGACAAGAGGGGCTGATGCGACCTCTGTGGTCATGACAACAGGGGCTGGTGTGATCCTAGGAATCTGTACTGATGGACTAACAAATGTTGGGGCGACCTCTGGGGTCCTGACTGGTGGTGTAACTAGTGTTGGGGCGACCTCTGGTCTTGACTGGTGGATGCACGAGAATTTGGGTGACCTCTGGGGTGCTGACAGATGACTGGACTTTTTTTATAAAGCCCCAGTGTTCTGCTTTGGTGCTTTGGATCTGACCTCGGCGATTAAGTCCTTGGCCATCGTGTAGCTAGTGGGCTCATTCCTAGTGCTGATAAACGGGTCAGCGACTTGGTTCGCTGAAAGGATCTGATTGCAGTGATAAGCCTCGAGCTGATTGCTGCGAAGCTCCATCATACCCCTAGGGCCAGGAAAACGGAGCACCTGATGCAGTGTTGATGGTATAGCTTGCATTTGGTGGATCCAACGTCGTCCTAGGATGGCATTATAGGACGATTGAATGTCGAGAACGCTGAAATGCATGTTGAAGCTGACTTCATCTTCCCTAGATCCAACAGAGACTGAGAGTATGATGTCACCAATTGGGTCGGCTCTGGAGCCATTGAACCCATAGAGGGAGCTACTGGGTATATGAAGACCGATTTGGGCAGATTCATCTCTTGGATGATATGGTAGAACAAGATGTCGCACGAACTACCAGGATCTACTAGAACACGTTTGACTGTCCAATCGCTGATTTTGACATGGACGACTAAGGCATCATTATGAGGGAGGCAAACCTTGTTGAGGTCGGCCTCTGTGAAAATTATATCACCTGAGCTGCGGCCTGAACTGCGTGGTGTGGGTGCGGCCTATGAAGAGAACTGGTAGACTTCTTGGAGAGCGCCTACGCGGCTTTTTTTTTTTCTAGAAGATGCAACAGAATCATCTTGGAATGTGATCATGTGTATCATTCTGTCATTATCTCTATCTGATGAGTGCTGACGACGCTCATGGTAGGAGCGGTCAGCCAAGCCCCTCCTTTCGAGAGCAAGCTTGGACACTTTGGCGATTACGACGAGGTGGAGATCTACTCCACTCCCTACGAGCCATGAGTTTATGGAGCAGGTCACCATCAACGATATTGGCATAATGCTTGAGATGCCCTGATTCTATGAGGTCCTAGAGGTAGTGCTTGATCCCCCAGCACTCATCGGTCTCATGACATTTTGCTCAGTGGAAGGCAGAGTAAGGCTTGCTAGGGCGATCCTCTGGTTGTCGTACGTCAGGTCGGTAATATGCATCTCGCTTGATTTTGTCCAGTATGTAACTGGGAGATCGGGTGAGTACAACAAACTCGAGATTGTTTCTTGGTCTGTTCCCAGTCTTTTGTCCTTGTTGTCTAGGTCGCTTTTTTAAAGCTGGGGGGTCATCAGAGATTGCTGCCACTTTGTTCTTCTGTTAAGCCATGACATTTCAGGCCTTCTTGTAACTTGATGAACTTGTCTACTCGGCGTTACATAACGGATAAAAGTTTACGGTCATTTTTCATGAGCGATCACGACAAATACCGTGTTAGCGATTCGGGGAAGCTTTGAGAATGCCAATGTGGCAAACGACTATTTGAGGTCGCTTTCCATGCCAAGTAGTTCAGTTTGGAAACGACCTAGGAATTCGCAAATGGTTTCATCTTCTCCTAGGGAGAGTTGGAAAAGTGAATCGAGATCAGCTTTTTTACACCTGTTGTGGACGTACTGTGTCACACCCCGAATTTCGACAGAATTCGGAAAAACATTATTTGTTCCCGACTCTTCGATCTCCGAGGTGTGACGCACTCTCAACTTCCAAAAACCCATAAACAGTTTAAATATGCGGATAATTAAAAACCAATAAAATTTTTAACTTAAACAAAAGTCCTCTTCATTACAAAAATTTACAAATGAAAATACAAATAACTTTGTCTCAACGGCAACACTCTATATCACCTCAAGGGAAAACAAAACATATCCTGAAATGCAACGCTAACGCAAACCTCAAGCAGTAACCAACCTTCTTCAACACTAAACTTGTCAAGACTTATGAACTATGTTTCTTTAATGAACACACCCGATAAGCAAACATGCAACTCGGGTCAGCATTATAAAAATGCTGGTGTGAGTAGCTCTAAAATACAACATATACTTATACCAAATATATACACAATCCATACGACAGTTAGTTCCTCCACCGAGGCGCCTTAACTTCCAACGACTAATACAACATCCTTAAGTACAATAATTAAAAGGTGTAGTTCCTCCAATCGAGGCCTTTAACTTCCCACTAACCACACAACAAACCATACGCATAATAAAAAGGCATTTAGTTCCTCCACGAGGCGCCTTAGGTTCTAACTAAACTATAACCAGCCAAGCATATACAATCATCTATCTAAAGATATATCATTAACCAACATATTACCATAATTATATTAATTAAGGTTTTCTTTGTGTGTCCCTAAAATTTGCGTCGTATCTATGTCTTACCTAGTTTCCCTGGCTACCACAATCGCTTCCCAACGCCAACATGTACATCCACATGCCTCCCCACATAATGAACCACTCCGTGCGTAACTACCCCGAAATGGATGCCGCGACACCGTAACCCTCACACGAAAGCCATTATGTAAGTAATCGCCACTATTCGCATAAAATATCGCTACGTCTCGTTCTATTTTGCGAACGGAATAATCAAGCCACTATTCGGCTACACCGGAAGGGCCATTCAGATTCAATCAAACGCCCGGAAGGGCCAATCACATTACTTAATACGAAGGCCATTCAAATTCAACAAACGCCGGAAGGGCCAATCACATTACTTACGTCCGAAGGCCATTCAGATTCATCAAAAGCCCGGAAGGGCCAATCACATTACTTACGTCCGGTCATTCAGATTCATCAAAGCGCCGGAAGGGCCAATCACATTACTTTACGCCAGAAGCCCATTCAGATTCACTGAAACGCCAGAAGGGCCAATCACATTACTTATGCTCGAAGGCCATTCAGATTCATCGAACGCCAAAAGGGCCAAATCACATGAGTTGTGGTAGCTAGGTTCTAGAATTTTTAGCTTCGTAATTTATTCAAGTGTCATCCATTTATGACTCATAATAATTCCACTATATCACGTGCAGGTCAAATACCTTATTGCACTATGCCACAATATTTAGAAATATCTCAATATATCTCATAACTATTTCATTCTATCACGTGCCAATATATTATTGCACTACGCCACACTCCCGTGGGAAAATATTCACCAATACTATACTACCTCATAGTAGCATCTCACATATATAATAATGGAGCGTTTATATAAAGTTCTCAAAGATGTTGCATTTAATCGATATATCCCAACATATTATATAATGTCACAATATCAACGTCAAATCTTAATTAGATAATGACAACCAAATTTATACAAGCTTCCACAGTATTTTAGCATTTGATTTGTCCATACAATTTACAACATAAAATGTAGCACAATAAACAGTCCACAGTCCACAATCAAAACCCAATATATATATGGTTTACACACTACTCATATCAAATCTTAATTAGATAATGACAAACAATGTTATATAATTTTCGACAATATTTTATTACTACATTTGTCCATATTCTTAAACATGTGAAAAAAACGGGAAAAAGTTAACATTCCACAGTCAACGGTCAAACTCAAAGTCAACATGTCATGGTCAAAGTCAACATTCAACGGTCAACGTCAAAGCCAACACGTCATGGTCAAAGTCAACATTCAACGGTCAACGTCAAAGCCAACACGTCATGGTCAAAGTCAACATTCAACGGTCAACGTCAAAGCCAACACGTCATGGTCAAAGTCAACATTCAACGATCAATGTCAAAGCCAACACGTCATGGTCAAAGTCAAACTATCGTTTTCTATGTTCAACAGGTGCGTGGTCATAGCCATGGTTCATGGCTAAGGTCAAAGTGCATGGCTCATGAGCTCATGACTAAGGTAATGGTTCGGACCCAACTGGCCAAGCCCAAACCTTAGAACCCAAAAGTCTAAATGTTGAAAGACCCATATTTAAAAAGAGTTCAAACCCTGGTCCTAAACGATCAAGAAACCCGACCGGTTTAACCCTACCATAAACTTATTTGGCTCAACTTGAAAATTTCAAAACCAAATGGATCTCTCCTGCGATCCATTTCAAATTTTAGGGACCAGCCCACATAAACCTTTTAAACCGGCCCAACCACTAACTCATGTTTAGGCCCAAGACAATATGAATGAAACCGGCCCAACAACTAACCCACCTAAGGCCCAAGCCCCAGGCCCAACCGACCAACAGGTCGTCTCCCTCAGCTGGTAACCAGCTCTCCTCCACCGCCAGCAGCTCAAGTCCGGCCACCACGCCTCACTTCATCAAGTCGGTTCGACTCCTTTTGAAAAACCAAACCACTTTAATAAACGCGAAATCTTCAATTCTTGAATTCCCCATCTTCACCAAATCTAGATCTGAGAAATCTCTGGCCGCCATTAATGGTTTCTCCAAGCTCCACTCGACAGCACTACTGCCAAGCCCCCACTCAACCAAACATCCACAACCAACAATAGACCAACCCACCATACAAAATCACAGTTCAAACTACACAAATCCACACCACCAGTATAGCAGTATCAACCTTGGATCCGACCGCCATTGATGCCGGATTCCAAGCTTCGACCGCCCCATCCATCCCAACAGTCAATCACCCCACTATCATCCATCATAATCCCACAATCATAATCCAACATCGTAACACAGTAAATCTAATACTACGGTTCAAAATAAAAATCGGGCTTCCTTGCGGTTGGACTCGCGATGCCGCCATTGACGACCTCTTCCGAGCTCCAACAGCACCCAACCTCCAGCACGCCATCCCCCACTACCACCAAACCAAAAATCAACCCACACACAACACAGTATACCATTTTCAAACCATTTACACGACCACGGTTTGTTTGGGCTCGCACCGCCATTAACGGCCCAAATCAAACTTCGACAGTTAAATCTCCATTTTCCGAGTTTCAACAGATTTTAAATCAGTTTTTAATAACGACAGTTTTACCAATGACAGGACGAATATTACTAACAGAATAATTAACATATTTCATGAAATAGAAAAATAATCTACTCACCTTAATCCCAAGCTCCACGAATCCTCCTAGTCCGGATCGTCGCGTTCCAACGCTCTAGAAATCCAGCTTCTATCTCTGCCTCCATTTTTATTATTATTATTCTTTTTTTCTCCCGGAACCCTATTCTCTAGAACAATACGAATATATACTTGGGTTTGAAACCCAAGCCCAACGCAGACTCGGGCCCAGAAACCAGGCCCATGTATCCCAAATCCAATCCAGTCGATTTTTAAATAAATAATTTAATTAATTAATAAATAATTCCGTATTTTAAATACGGGCGTTATAGCTATACACATCTCAAAAGAATCTCGTCCCGAGATTTGGAAGTAAATCTATACGAACAAATAACGTTGGTTATTAACTTAGAACCTACACAAGAATGTACCGGGATTAAACTTAAGCAAGATAACGTTGATATTAATTATTTTTAAATAATTCCAGAATATATGTCCTCATGCCATTACAAAATCTATACTAGTTTAACTGTCTATATTAAAACAAATTATTATTGTCACTTAAACGCAAGATAAATATATCATTTCTCATTAGCATGCTATTTCTTGACCCGTAGCAGACTCTACGAAAATTAATATTCTACTTAACTAATCAATAATATGGAGTAAGTTCATCCCTGCATAAAACATTATGGAGTATTTCATTATCATGCACTAAAGAAAAATTAGTGCCCTAATACACTTAAAATAAAAATCACTCATGTCATGGATACTACAATAAAACTTTATATTTACTCTACTCATGCTATCAGAAATATTAAATTTAAAACAACCTTGAATCCTAATTCATGCTTGCAACTGGATCAAATATAGCACGTATAAAAAAAAAAAAAATACGGAAACAAAATAATTCAGAATAAATACTCGACGTTCGTTGCTATTATTATTATTACTAATTATTTTAAACGGTGAAAAGATTCAAAAATTAATCTCCATATACAATGACAATTAAGATAAGACTTGCTACCGTATAACCCGAATTTTAAAATATTAGGATAATATAAACTCACTTCTAATATATCACCCATAACAAGTTATATTCTCACGGTAATATTTATGAACCATAAATCAAGGTATATATTTAAGAATACTCGAATATGCAAAAATCAATATGAAACAAATTTAACAATATTAATCTATCATGCCATGTTGGTGACACACTATTATCATCCTATACCAGGCAATAGTTCCTCTATATACAATAATATAAAAACGTGTATACGCAAGTATACACATCTCAAAAAGAATACACGTATATTTTATTATTATTTATTTTATTTTTCTATTTATAATTAGTCACATCTAACAAATTAATCTCTTATACTTCAAAATACTATTCATCCATTAAAGTGTACGAGTGAGGCGAGATAGTTCCTCTAACACAGAGGCAATTAGTTCCTTACTCAATACGTCACAAAGTCATCCGTTAATACAACTCATTCAATATAGATCAAAATATCTCATTGTTTCTTAAATAATAACTTAATACTCAAATACAAAGTTCACATACAGGTTGTCATACTTAATCCATACTCCATGTGAAAATGATCACCAATCAACAAAACATCCTTATAGCAGCACACATCATTTTGATCAAATCCGTTAATAATTAACATATTACACATATAACCACTCCTCATATGATAAGGAAAATTAAAAAATCATTTCATATCCACTCCACAAGTAACTAATATAAATATACACATTACACATACAATCAAATCAAGAAAAATATTGACTCGCTTTATTTATGTATTTTTTTTTTCTTTATAAAAGTAAAACGACTAGCGGAAATAGTTTTGAAAATAAAACTTCTTAAACACTACCCATAAACCACAATCCGAGAATCACTTAGACTCACCTAAGTCTAAGCTAACCAAATGCTCTTATACCAAACTGTCACACCCCCGAATTTCGACAGAATTCGGAAAAACATTATTTGTTCCCGACTCTTCGATCTCCGAGGTGTGACGCACTCTTAACTTCCAAAAACCCATAAACAGTTTAAATATGCGGATAATAAAAAACCAATAAAAATTTTAACTTAAACAAAAGTCCTCTTCATTACAAAAATTTACAAATGAAAATACAAATAACTTTGTCTCAACGGAAACTCTATATCACCTCAAGGGAAAACAAAACATATCCTGAAATGCAACGCTAACGCAAACCTCAAGCAGCAACCAATCTTCTTCAACACTAAACTTGTCAAGACTTATCAACTATGTTCATTTAATGAACACACCCGATAAGCAAACATGCAAATCGGGTCAGCATTATAAAAATACTGGTGTGAGTAGCTTTAAAATACAACATATACTTATACCAAATATATACACAATCCATATGGCAGTTAGTTCCTCCACCGAGCCTTTAACTTCCAAATCCACTAATACAACATCCTTAAGTACAATCATTAAGGCAGGTAGTTCCTCCAATCGAGGCCTTTAACTTCCCACTAACCACACAACAAACCATAATGCGATAATAAAAGGCATTTAGTTCATCCACGGTGCCTTTAGGTTCTAACTAAACTATAACCACCAAGTATATACAATCATCTATCTAAAGATATATCATTAACCAACATATTACCATAATTATATTAATTAAGGTTTTCTTTGTGTGTCCCTAAAATTCGCGTCGTATCTATGTCTTACCTAGTTTCCCTGGCTACCACAATCGCTTCCCAACACCGAATATGTACATCCACATGCCTCCCCTTACATAATGAATCACTCCGTGCGTAACTACCCTAAGCGGGATGCCGCACACCAGGTAACCCTCACACGAAAGCCATTATGTAAGTACTACCACTATTCGACATAAAATATCGTGCGTCTCGTTCTATTTTGCGAACGGAATAATCAAGTCACTATTCGGCTATGCCAGAAGGGCCATTCAGATTCAAGCGAACGCCGGAAGGGGCCAATCACATTACTTACGCCGAAGGCCATTCAGATTCACTGAAACGCCAGAAGGGCCAATCACATTACTTATGCTCGAAGGCCATTCAGATTCACTGAAACGCCAGAAGGGCCAAATCACATGAGTTGTGGTAGCTAGGTTCTAGGATTTTCGTTACGTAATTTATTCAAGTGTCATCCATTTATGACTCATAATAATTCCACTATATCACGTGTAGGTCAAATACCTTATTGCACTATGCCACAATATTTAGAAATATCTCAATATATCTCATAACTATTTCATTCTATCACGTACCAATATATTATTGCACTACGCCACACTCCCGTGGGAAAATATTCACCAATACTATACTACCTCATAGTAGCATCTCACATATATAATAATGGAGCGTTTATATAAAGTTCTCAAAGATATTGCATTTAATCGATATATCCCAACATATTATATAATCACAATATCAACGTCAAATCTTAATTAGATAATGACAACCAAATTTATACAAGCTTCCATAGTATTTTAGCATTTGATTTGTCCATACAATTTACAACATAAAATGTAGCACAATAAACAGTCCACAGTCCACAATCAAAACCCAATATATATATGTTTTACACACTACTCACGTCAAATCTTAATTAGATAATGACAAACAACGTTATATAATTTTCGATAATATTTTATTACTACATTTGTCCATATTCTTAAACATGTGAAAAAAACAGGAAAAAGTCAACATTCCACAGTCAACGGTCAAACTCAAAGTCAAAGGTCAAAGTCAACATGTTATGGTCAAAGTCAACATTCAACGGTCAACGTCAAAGCCAACACGTCATGGTCAAAGTCAACATTCAACGGTCAACGTCAAAGCCAACACGTCATGGTCAAAGTCAACATTCAACGGTCAACGTCAAAGCCAACATGTCATGGTCAAAGTCAACATTCAACGATCAACGTCAAAGCCAACACGTCATGGTCAAAGTCAAACCGCTGCTTTTATGTTCAACAGTAAGGGTCATAGCCATGGTTCATGGCTAAGGTCAAAGTGCATGGCTCATGAGCTCATGACTAAGGTAATGGTTCGGGCCCAACTGGCCAAGCCCAAACCTTAGAACCCAAAAGTCTAAATGTTGAAAGACCCATATTTAAAAAGAGTTCAAACCCTGGTCCTAAACGACTGGGCTAAACTAACCCGGTTTAACCCGGCCCATAAACTTATTTGGCTCAACTTGAAAATTTCAAAACCAAATGGATCTCTTGCGATCCATTTCAAATTTTAGGGACCAGCCCACATAAACCTTTTAAACCGGCCCAACCACTAACTCATGTTTAGGCCCAAGACAATATGAATGAAACCGGCCCAACAACTAACCCACCTAAGGCCCAAACCCCAGGCCCAACCGACCAACAGGTCGTCTCCCTCAGCTGGTAACCAACTCTCCTCCACCGCCAGCAGCTCAAGTCCGGCCACCACGCCTCACTTCATCAAGTCGGTTCGACTCCTTTTGAAAAACCAAACCACTTTAATAAATGCGAAATCTTCAATTCTTGAACTCCCCATCTTCACCAAATCTAGATCTGAGAAATCTCTGGCCGCCATTAATGGTTTCTCCAAGCTCCACTCGACAACACTACTGCCAAGCCCCCACTCAACCAAACATCCACAACCAACAATAGACCAACCCACCATACAAAATCACAGTTCAAACTACAGAAATCCACACCACCAGTATAGCAGTATCAACCTTGGATCCGACCGCCATTGATGCCGGATTCCAAGCTTCAACCGCCCCATCCATCCCAACAGTCAATCACCCCACTATCACCCATCATAATCCCACAATCATAATCCAACATCGCAACACAGTAAATCTAATACTACGGTTCAAAATAAAAAAATGGGCGCTTCCTTGCGGTTGGACTCAGCGATGCCGCTTATCGGGACGACCTCTTCCGAGCTCAAAGACACCAACCTCCAAAGACGCCATCCCCACTACCACCAAACCAAAAATCAACCCACACACAACACAAGATACCATTTTCAAACCATTTTACACCACCACGATTTGTTTGGGCTCAGCTCACCATTAATGTTCCCCAAATCAAACTTCGACAGCTAAATCTCCATTTTCCGAAGTTTCAACAGATTTTAAATCGGTTTTTAATAACGCATAGCTTTACCAATGACGGAGATCTAATATTACTAACAGAATAATTAACATATTTCATGAAATAGAAAACTAATCTATTCACCTTAATCCCAAGCTCCACGAATCCTCCTAGTCTGAATTGTCGCGTTCCAACGCTCTAGAAATCCAGAGTCTATCTCGGCCTCCATTTTTATTATTATTATTATTTTTTTTCTCCCGGAACCCTATTCTCTAGAACAATACGAATATATACTTGGGTTTGAAACCCAAGCCCAACGCAGACTCGGGCCCAGAAACCAGGCCCACTTATCCCAAATCCAATCCCGCCGATTTTTAAATAAATAATTTAATTAATTAATAAATAATTCCGTATTTTAAATACGGGCGTTACATACTAGCTAGTGAACAGATCGGTGAGTTGCTCGAAGTTCTTTATCGAGTCTGGCTCGAGTGAAAAGAACCAATCGAGCGCGCCATCTTTAAGATTAGCTGGAAACAAACGACAATAGAGATGATCGAACTCTTGAGCACTATAGAGTACGTGCAAGGCTTTGAATGTAGCGTGCCACTTGTTGACTAGGACACGTGCTGCCATCGTACATTGGAAACCGTGGCTGAATGAAATATGGAGGAGAAGCTCTACTAAGTACCTCAAAGAAGAAATAACGGGGGCCAGCGATATGTCTTCAACATCTTTTTGAACGATCCGAGTGGCGCCTTTCTTAACTGCACTTTGGTCGATCCTTTGTGACAATTCGTTAATCTGTTGATTAACCCCGTTGATACCATCCTCTGCTATGGCACCTGGTGGATTTTGCGTGTCCACTTGCGCACGCAAAGTAACATTCTCCTGCTTGAGCAGGGTACTGTGCTCGTTCATTGTATCTAACTGACCTGCCAAACTATGGGTTTGAGCTTCGAGGCTTGCCATGTTTCGTGGGCTTGAAGATTTTGTTTCTTGGTTTTGGGATTTGTGAAGTAGTTTCTTAAGAAATCGAGACCACAGATGGCGCCAATGTAAATGAGCATTTTGGTTATCCCTTACAAATGTGGAGGAGGAGAAGGGGTTTAGAAATGGGAAAGACCAAGTTCGTTGTTGAGCGAACTGCCTACGTATCTATCTCTCGATTATGGGAGGAGAGAAGAATCAGGTCTGGCGTAGTTCATATGGGAGGTATTTATAGCTAGTGGATACGGATCTCTATCCAACACGTGTACTGACAAACACAAATGTATGGTTGAGATTGAGAAGGAGTATTGTAATGGTGTTGGTAGAAATTCTGAAATGATGGTGAGTGGTTGCAGTGGTTCGTAATTTGCGGAGACAGCATGTGTAAGCACGACCTTGACAATGATTGCTTCTAGTAGATATGCTGTGTCAAGAATCAAAACACTCTGCATGAGGATGTGAGAATCGATCTGTTCTGCAGCGATCTCGTAGCTCGGGGGTATGAGCTGATGATGTAGATCGCTCTGAATGCAGCTCGGGGAAGTGTGGTATTTCCGCTATACTGGACACGTGCTTGATATTTTTGAATGAAAATATCACTCCCTCACACCACTGATATTGTGAATGTTGTAGAAAGTTTTTCATCATTCTTCTTCTGTGCTACCATCAAAAGGAGTTCTAACCTCTCTAGATCATCTTCTTTCATGCTCTCACATACAATTCCAGTTCCATGTTTTACAATAAATGCCATAGCTTCAGGTGTAGACAATGACGCTGGCATTATCAGATCTCCCTCATTTCCTCTTCCTTCATCATCAACAATGATGACAAACTGCACTACCACCCCAAGTTATTATAAATAAAGAAAAAGAAAACTATTAAGTACGATCAAGCAATGGCGGTAACAATCCTTGCCTCGGCGAATGTCTTCAATGGCCTCTGGAATGTGCTAAAAGCAAGAAGGTACTAAAAACAAAACTTAATGATATCGGTAACCCTGTTTTTCTTGAGCGCGCTTTCTACTTTTTGAGTTTATTCCTTTTCTTCTTTGGGATCATCGCTAGATTCTATTTTTATAGTAATACTAACATCTTCAAGGACTGTAGAGGGAGACTGTAGGGGTGGGAGTGGGAGGGAGTGATGATGCGGCGGTTAGGGCAGATGTTGGAAGAGAGATTAGAAAAGAAGATCTGATCTCATGGATCTAGACGTTATGGATGGAAGTAGCATACTAGGTGGGAATCCTTCTTTTTGCTGTATCACAACTTGATAAAAGACAATGACAACCATTGGATGGAGGCCCTACGGGCCCCACACCACTGCTTTTTATTAGATAGATAATAATAATTTGTTATTCCCTAGGGTAATTAGGAAGTGGAAAGGGTTTGGTCTCTTAATGACCTAATTTTGACAGTGGGGTTTAGTGTGGACTTATATATTCCATTGTAACCATTTTTGGTGGGATATACACATACCGACATAATGTGTGGAAATAATTGGACTTCAATACTTTCGGCGAAATAGTAGACGGTGAGGTTTCCCAAGAGCTACTTTCTAGACCTACTATTGTGACTCATTATTTGGATACCGTTGGTTTGCATTGCAATATACACTCACACATATCTCTATTTAAATTAATGGTTATCATTAGTAGGTCGGTTAAGTAGGTCAATTAGTAGGTTACTGTAGCATTACTGCCAAAAATCTGGTTGGTCACGATTTCCCTGAGATTCAGGTCTCAACATTAGATGGAAACCTTTGTGTAAAGGACATCCCACCAGTCACATGATCTGCACGAGACTCACATACAATGACTCCCCCAATATAATGTGACCCCAGACATACGAGTTTCCGGCCTTCACACTTGCAAACAACTCCAAACACTCGCCATATCAAAAGACTCGCATACTCAACACCCCAGCGAGCACCCAACGACTCGTCACTCAACCCTATCTCGTGACGTCATCACTTGCTACTGTAATCATTACTAACTTTATCCTTAGCCATTTTTCCGTCGTAACATATACACCATTACAACCATCAACCATCATTACACCCTATGCCAACTTAGATAAACCTAAATAACGCCTACACTTACTACCTGCATGCCTTTCATGGACACATGTTATTTATCCTGACCGCACATCTGTACTCTTCTGTACATGTGTCGCATCCGATGCAAGCTCCTAATCCCTATAAAAGTCATCCTTAAGAACTATGTGTGGCTTAATTCCAGTCTAGTTAATGAATCCTAACCTGAGTTACTGACTCTCCACTCACAACTATCTCCCAAGATACAGACTAGATACGTAGGCATCTTCATCCACATGAAAATCAACCATTAGCACCAAACAAAATTATTCCATTTTCATTATCCTAACTTAAGAGCTAAGTCTTAACCTTGCTGTAAATTTAGACATTTACACTCTGTATATATCCTACCCTGTCTTGAATTGTGGGTGATGAAAGAGTATGGTTAAAAAAGAGGGTCGTGGACTAAGCAGTTCATCATAAAACTAGAAGCTGATCTTTGGTTCACAAAACCAGTATGCTTTGTAAATGAAGGTGCAACTCTAGTACTGTCAAAAATGGTTTCTAGAATGCTTTTATTGGATTGCTAAGTTGCATTGTCAATCCACATAGTATTTATTTCTTCTTTTGAATTAATTATAAATGTGCAGCGCTCAATTGATAATGTTCTTCTATCTCATCTCCCGCCTTCTGGTTCCCACGTATATGAGGTTTAATTGAACTTTGCTTATGATTACCAATTAATGGCCTGATGCATTGTCCATGAAGTGTTTCATTGCCATTTATTTTTCTACACTTACTCGTGCTTATTTGCATATTACGTTGTCATAAAATCTTGCTGTTATGTTATGTTCATAGTATCCATCAAGTTTAAATTATGCTTCATAGATATACATCAATCTATTCATTAATAATTGACCCATTTTAGCTTTTTTTTCTTTTGTTTTTTTTTTGTCTTCACTTTGTTTTTTATTTCATATTTTCATACTATCTATTTTTGACTTACTAATTATGATTCATAGATATACATTTATTGTGTTGGATTTGGACATATACTTCTTTATAGATATATACATATACGCTCTCCTAACACTCTTTAATTAAATTAAACTTCTTTAGCGTTTTTGAACTCTCTTTCAAAATATTTGGTTTATATAGATTGCAATGCGACCAATTCTCAACAAAGGGAAACACCATCTGCACCTTTCTATCGAACCTTCAAAGCAGAACATACGTACTTTTGTTGCCCCCAAGATAGGCTCAATCTTCAACCGGCCTCTTGGCTTCTCGGTATTTCTTGCTTACAGCTACTATTGCTTATAACTGCTATTGCATTGCCAATCCAAGGGGTATTTATTTCTTCTTTTGTTTAAGGAATTCATTGTTGATGCATTGACTTTCATTGAACAAAATAGATTATGGTACTACATATTCATACAGTATTATAAAGAGCATGAAGTTGATAATAAGGATGTGGTTCTATATAATACTTACATTTTTAAAATGATTGACTGCGTAATACATTGACAAGTACATATTCAAAAGACACGACAAAACAACAATGGTGTTGAATTTAACTTATGTTGGTAAGTCATTTGCTCCCTACTTCTTGGGTCAACACTAACAAATGCAAGTTCTTCTAGAAATATCTTAGTGTAAACTAATTTCCCAAGAAGTTGTTTAGAAATTATGAATTTTGTGTTATGATGTGTTATTGTGGTTACATTTATATAAATATGTTGTTGTTGTCCTCTTTCTTCTATAACCAATTAAATGGTTTTCAATTAGTTTGGTTTGTTTAGTAATTATTAGTATGTTGTTGTCAGACGTTGATGACAGAAAGGAGGTGACAATTGTCAATTTGAATGCTCACTTCGCTGTACTCAAAGATACAATTGTCATTTTTAGCTATACTTTTTATACTTTAGTTTTTTTGCTTGGTACAAGTTTTTTAGTGTTAATGGATTAGTAAAATCCTAAAGCTGAAACTATTTAACCAATTTGATTGGTTAATATCAAATTTTCGCTTAATTGATTCATCGATATTGGATCGAAGTCTCATTTTTGAACTTCACTCTCATATACTCAGTATATTAAAGAGTCAATGAGGTTGATTGTGGTTAGATATTTGTTACATATTAGTTATTTCTGTCATTCTGGGTTTTCAATCTCAATTTGATGATGGTGTTCTCTTTTAGGAGTGTCTGAACTTGATGCTTTTGCCTTTCGAATAGTTTTTTAATCCCTTCAGTTGAATTTTCTCTTGCATGCTCTTTTATTTGCCAACTTATTCATGCTTTCTATTGATTGGCAACAGGTTCAAGATCATGGATTTAAGTGGAAATCTCATGCACATGTTGCAGCTAAATAGTTATTTAACCATATTTGCTTAGGAAATGTGTTCAAGTTTACTGCCTCACTTGAAAATGTAAATTGCGAAGAAATCTGAATTGAATATATAGTTTTCATGATGCAATTTGATAGTGTTGTAATTATTTGACTTTGTTGAATTGTTAGTTATTTTGTTGCTTTGTAAGCAAACCAGATTGTGCCTATAGTAGAACCTATATGAGCACACTTTTTAGTTGTGCCAACTTCTTTTTTCTTTTGTGTCACTTATCAGTTAATCAAAATTATGTCGTTATTCAAATGCTAGGTAAGTGGGTAAATTATGTCGTTATTCAAATTTTATTTGGATATGGTTTCAATTTTAAGAATGCTATAATTTTGTCCACGTCTAGACGAGATGACACATGTAATTAGAAAATAATATGATCGGATTTGTGGCTCGAGGTATATGTATGCTCAATAGGGTAGCGCTCTAATATTTGGCTTTTAAGATAGCTGATAGCTGGGGCAAACCCTAGTAAGAAACATTCTAGAAACATCTCCCCACCTAATATTCCCCCTATAAATATAAATATAAATATAAATCAGACCACCACATCTCAGCCTCCTCCTAATTTCAAAACAATGTCAACAGCCACCGAGACTGCAAAGATGATAACACTAACAAGTTCCGACGGAGAAAAGTTCGAAATCGAAGAAACAGTTGCAATGGAATCAATAACAATAAAAAACATAATCGATGACGGGGCAATTGATACTGGAATCCCATTACCGAACGTAATGGCACCTGTTTTATCGAAAGTTATTGAGTATTGCAAACACCATGTTGATAATCCATCTAAGATTGAAGACCGTGAAGTGGATGATGAGTTGAAGAAGTGGGACAAGGAATTTGTTCAGGTTGATCAGAATATGTTGTTTGATTTAATATTGGCTGCTAATTATTTGAATATTAAAGGGTTATTGGATTTGACTTGTTCAACTGTTGCTGATATGATGAAAGGGAAGACTCCTGAAGAGATTAGGAACACTTTTCATATTGTTAATGATTATACTGCTGAGGAAGAGGAAGAAGTTAGGAGGGAGAATTCTTGGGCTTTCGAGTGATGGAAAGGTCTTGCTTTTTGTTTTGTTTTTATGTTTTGGATATTTTAAGGGTTTTTGTTTATGGTGGATGTGATTATTATGGATTATTAATGGTTTAGATATTTTGGGGATGTTGTTTCGTTAATGATAATTGCTTTGTTTGTTGAATGCATTAGCGCTTGTATGTTTTGGTATCAGTGTCTGGTTGCACTGTATTAGTTGCGGATTGTTATGTTGGCTGTTGTCTAGGAATAGCGTTCGTGAATGCATGTTGCTATTGAAGTTTATTTGTAAATATTAGTTGCAGACTTTTAAGTTTTTGTTGTCTTTGTCTAGAATTAATTATGTCAGATTAGTATATCACCTGAATATTGACATGGAATGTAAGGTCGTTGGGTTTAGAATTGGAAAGTTGAAGTTTTAGAAAGTAGTTATATATTTTTGAGAACAAGGTGATATTACGATCATGTTGTTTAATACTAGCAAATACAGCAAGTAAGGTGTTACTAGGACGAAGCAGAATAAATTGAACTCGTGATATTGTTCTACATAGATGGTTCTGCACAAGCGCACTTTACTAGTATTTATTAGTTCACTCTATAGTCGATAGTTATTGATGTTAGAAGGTGCGTTGTATGACTTCTTCTCATATGCTAGCACTGTTAAAGTGCTCAAAATCAGCTTTCATTGTTAGAATCTATTTAGGGGATATTCATTGGTCATTGCCTTTTCCTCTGTGAACTGTATATTATCTGGGAATTTTACCATTCTTAATTCTGTTCCCATTGTCAAACACTTAAACACTGAGAAATCACAGTGAGTCTGTATACACGAATGGTACTTTTTACCCCCGTAATAAGGGTAAAGAAATTTGTATGTCATGTAATGGCTTATTGATCTTGAATTTCTGCCTAGTGAAGAGGATTTCTACCTCTGAATACGGAACAATTGTTGCCACCATAATCTTTTGAAAGTTGAATTGTGTGAAATCCATCAACAGTGTATAGAGGGATGTATGACAGGTATATTTATATAGTGATAGTTGCACTTTCTTGTTTGGTCTTGTAGGGGGATTTTACTAAAAGCGTATGGAGTGAAGTACCAATGTGGCTATATGCCATGCTTGTCTGTTGATTGCAACTGACAAAACCTGTTATTGATCTATTAGCTCTTTGATAGTCTTGCAACTCTGATCGCTGCAGAGTCTAATAAGAATACGCCATAGTGATTAGTGTATTGCATCTTCCTACTGTTGGGAATTTGTGTTTTGATTCTATTATAACTGATTGGGAAAGCTATAGTACAACTTGATGTAACTGTTATAAGGGTAGTGTGAATCTCTCACACACTGATTCTAATAAAATATTGTTTTATCGACCAAAAAAAAAAAGTCATTTGTGCCCTAGTCACGATACAAGGTTTTTATTTTCGTTTGCTTAGTCATGGTGCTTGTTAATGAAAAGTGCACCTCTAGTTAATGTAAATGATGCTCAACCACCGCCTTTTTCAATGTTGTTGCGGGAGTTTGTTTTGGTCACTTTGTTTTCTTATTTATTCATCTTGTAGGCTGTTACAGAAAAAAGGACTTTGAACCTTAGATCTTTGCAGTGTATAATAGGACATCTTGCCTCATGATAAACACAAGAAGGATGATGTCAGACATGAGATTTCAGTCTCTTGTTTTATAATCATAGACAGACGAGATTTCAGTCCCTCGCTTTATAATCTTAGACAAACATTGCCAAAGAAACGTCAACAAAGAATGGAGAGTTAAAATGTTAGAGAATTTCTTTGAGAAGGGTTGCTATAGTTTTTAAGACTTTCTGTAGCTCTGTTTTAGTATGCCCGATTGCCCGAACCTGACAAAATATTAACTTGCTGAAAAATGATGATTTGAGCCTTCTTCTTCCTGTTCTGTTTTCTAATTGCAATAAAGTTGGATGTAGATTAGGCAATTAGCAGAGTATGAGTTTGAGAAACTGCATCACCATGCAAAACCAATTCACCCCACATGAAGTATGCTTTTTGAGATTTCCTCTTGTCCTATAGATTGGTTGAACACAAAGCAAGGATGGTCCCCGTGGTATATCATTCTAATTTTTTCCTTTCTTACGATTTTGTACTACACGAGTTGAACCTGTAGAACTGAAAATCTCAGTTTCTGGACAACGATGTATGCGTTTTGATTTTGCGTTTTGATTTTCAAAATAATCTTAGAACTTCATAATCCTTACTAGTTGGACTTGGTGAGTGAATGTAATGTTTAGGACACAAATCCCTGTCATTATGCATTCCATTGCGTTGCAGGAATTTATTAGTTGGTCATAATAAATTTGAGAGATGAACTTCAGTCCTGTCAATATCGCGCTGGAGTTCATTGTTTGTTCTCTATAATTGAAGAAACTTACTCGGTTGAAATTTGAAGTGCCACTGCTAAATATGAATTATCCAAAGTATTTATCCTGATGAAATTAATAAAGTACGAAAAGCTATATGGAATGAACTCGACACTAATGGACAAAGGATCAACAGAAACCTCTTTAAGTTTTTTTTTGGTAGTCACCTCTTTTAAGTAAATTAGAACAATCGTTTTCCTACTAATCGCAGTTCAATATAGCATAAGTAGGGAAAACGACCTTCAGTAGACATGTTTCGTGAGAGGCTGAAAAAAAAACTATTTTCTTTTCACTGAAGTTGGCGCCTTTGGTCATGATGAATCTCGAAGCACGCTACGCTTAGATTTCTTCACACGAATAATACCTGTTTTTCTCCATTCCTCATGTGATAGATAACTCCAACAATCTCCCCCTTCCGAAGAGTGGGGGGATATCTCTATACATTCCCAAATCAACAGGAGGAGTGTATTACCATTCCAGCGGTAGCACAATAAACATCAAACTTACTTTTCGGTAAGACTTTGGTCATCATATCCGACCTACTCTTGTCGGTATGGATTTTCTCAATGCACAAATGTTTGTCTTCGAGAATTTCTCTAATCTAATGATAACGCACAAGATCTAGAATGAACACTCGGATTCTTGTTCAAATTGATGGCGCTCTGACTGTCACATAGAACTACAAACTGTTTCTGCTTTAGCCCTAGTTCATCGAAGAACCTCTTCATCTATAACATCTCTTTGCAAAACTCAGTGGCTGCAATATACTCAACTTCTATAGTGGAGAGGGCAACACATTTTTGCAACTTCGATTGCCAAGAAACTGCTCCCCTTGCAAAAGTAAACAGATAACCGGAAGTGGACTTCATAGAGTCAACATCACCTGCCATGTCTTCATCTATGTAGCCTTCAAACAAGGTCTTACTGCCACCAAAACACAAACAGGCTTTGGAAGTGCCCTTGAGATATCTCAATATCTACTTAACACCTTGTCAATGCTCTTTACCCGGATTTGAAAGAAAACGACTTATAACACCAACGGCGAAAGCAATATCCGGTCTTGTACACACCATGTCATATATCAAGCTGTCCACTGCGGATGCATAAGAAATCTTTTCCATTTGACTTTGCTTAACTTACAAAGTTTTAATTAAATTACTATTTGATCACCTACCAGGACGCTACCGAGGCAAGGCCGATGTCAAAACTCAAATACCTTATTTATACTTGTGTTATGACCTGCAAACTTTCTTAACTTGCATTTATACTTGGTGCATTCATTATTTTTTGCTCGATCTCAAAATTGCTAGAAGTTTCAATGAGCATAATGTATTTTTTTTTGTCTGGATGACCCCCTACAATGTAGAGAAGTATTTACAGAATTTTAGTTCTAATAAAAATCTTTAGAGATTTATAGAAATAGTTCTTAGTTTCATTTGAAGCTGAATGGAAACGGTCATATCATCTGATAATCTATGAACCATCCAATACTTCTGGCAAAACTTTCTTTAGATTAATTGTTCCTGTTCTGTTGGTATATTAGGTTTCTGGTTGCATAGTTGAATAAAAGGGAGGTGAAAATGAAGGGTCGGATATTATTAGCATCATTCATGGTATGTTCTTAAACACTTCTCCTTTCTTATTATGTATTTTTCCTTTGTTTTTTTTCTTTGCTTATTATCTATGTAGAGTTATGTTTGAGGGCTTTCTTTCTGTCTATTGTTCAACTTGCAGCTATATTCCTAGGAACAAACGATCTTGATGACACGTAGCTTAAGCTTAAGGGAGGAAAAAATAATTGAATTCATGCCACAACAAACTTTAATATGCTGGGGAAAGTTGTATTCGATAATAAAGCTAAAGCATTGGGTGATGCAAAGTTAAGTATTGGGTGATGTTGCTAACCAACAGAGCAAATATTTAGTCATGGTTATGCAATATTAATGTAAAATTTTGAACTGAAATATCATTTGAGGTTGACCAATGTTTGCGATCACTATGTGCAACTTCAGTTTCTTACAGGCAGTTACCAATAATCAATTAATGTGGTCTATCAATTGAAGGTGGTAATTTTTTTGGTGGAGATCCACTGATCCAGTCCATTCTTGGTAATTTTGTGTGTATGCCATTTTCAAATTTGATTTGATTTGTTTTGGTAAATTATCTTTTTTAAAATACACTTACATATGCCTGCTACTTAACACCGGAGGTAATGTTTTGTTCTTATATGTGTTTGTAAGTTTTGTTGTAGTCATTGCTACTAATTCATGATATTCAAATCACTTTTCATAGTCTATATGTAACCATTGATGATCACTATAGGTCTACAATACTATTGGTAGCTTTTACTTTCTCAGACCTATTTGAAATTTCATTTTGTTAGCTTGTATTTAGTTCGGTTTGCATTTGAATTTGCATGTTGATGGAAAGTTTTTTGTACCAATGGCACGGAAAATGCTTCTAAAGAAAGAACTCAATCACGTTGGATATAAGATAAATGCATGTAATTACCAAAAAAAAAAAGATAAATGCATGTATATATTATTCTTCCAATCAAGACGTTTTTTTTTTTTTTTTTTTCCTCAGTAAGCAAAAATTTGTATTGATGAAAGGTGGTTGGGGAGGGGGGAGAGTACACAAGGAGTTACTTACATCCCACAAAAAGTAGCACTATAAGAACTTAACAAAACCTATAATAAACATGCTCTATAACCTCCCATTTGGTTATCGATGAGGGTTTTACAATAAAAATAACTTGATCATTGTCTTGCAAACTGACCGAGTACTTTGCCAATTGATCTGCTGTGAAATTGGCTTCTCTCCAAACTAGAGTCAATTTGCAGTAGTCTAAGAGTTCTATGCATCTCTGCCATCTCTGCTTCATACACCCAGTGTTCGTGATTCCAAACGAAACCTCGGAATTCCGCCCAATATTTCGATTTTTCAAAAAACTAGAATTTCAAATATAGAGTCGAAATATTGATTATCCCGAAATCAATCGAAATTCCAAATATGATAGGGGTCGAAATTTGATGAATTTTGGTTTTTGGATTTGTCGGAATTCCGAGAATTCCGAAATCCCGAACTATGCATACACCAAGGTACACTTGAAGTTCCAAAAGTATTAGCCGCAGATGTCGAGTCCGACTCCACCTGCCTTCCTCCATTTCTCTTAATAGCATACTCCACTAAAATTGCTAAACATTCAGCTATATGAAATTCGGGTCGATGCCCAATATTCCCCGCAAAAGAAATGCTAGGAACACACATTCATAATTTCTAAAGCACGCACCATAGCCTGAAGGGCCAGGATTACCACAAGAAGCCCCATCGACATTAACTTTTATGATGTCACCCTCGGGTGGGTATCATTTGTACTCCTTGATCCTAGGTGCCCTCCGTGGCTTGTCTTGCAAACCCCAATTCTTCAAGATACAAGACTCACTACCCCCTCTTTTCATCTGACCTGTAGCAAGGCAGTTTGAGAAATGGATATTAGTCCTCAATTGTACTTTTCTTTGACATAGTCTCAGCTGTTCCCCTTCAAAGATGCATCGATGTCTACTTCTCCAGTTGATGACCATGCCTGCTAATACCGCTGAACAACACAATGACCGATATGAAAATTCTTCACACCCTTAATCTCCAACACAAACTGAGAAGAGCACAAAAAATTCTGGAATGTTACTGGCTTCTACCACCTCCTAGCATCATAAAAATTAATGTGGATGGAAGTTCACGAGGGAACCCATGTAGGGCTGGTTAGGGAGTGATTCTCAGGGATGACATGGGTAACTTTTTGGGGGCAGCAGCAGGAGGCCTTGGGGTATCTACTAACTATATGGCGTAAACTTGTGCTATTATAGAAGGGATTCAGAGGGCACCGGATCGGGGATATATATATGGGTGGAATCGACTCTACATCGGTAGTCAAAGCCTTCCGAGAAGACACAGCTAGCATTGAGGGTTTGAACAAAATGGAAGCAACTCGAGGGAGAAAGCATCATGGATCAATGTTACGTTCTACATGGAGGGGATACAAACACAAAGCGGATAGGCATGCGGTGACATGGAGCAAAGATTGCAAAATGGAGAAAGTAAATGGTGGGACAACAAACCTCCTTTTTGTGGAGATATGGAGAACCACTTTTACTACTTACTCCGCTTTCATAAGTTAAATGTAGGATGTACCGTGGGTACAATAACCGATGATACCCATACTATACAGTTCTTAACATTTTTTTTTTTTCCTTGTAACCTCTTATTCTTGTAATCAATTACCTTTTAGCAAAAAAAAACTGCTAATACCGCTGACACCCACAGCTGCTTTTGAAAACCGCTTCTTCTATGTAACCTGAGTGCTTTTGAAAAATTTGCAAAAGTGTCGTTACATCCAAACTGAAATCCAACCCACAATCAAGACGTTTTCAATTACACTGTTGATTTGGCCACGTACAAATATGTGCACTTTTGCTAGTACAACTTGTAGAGAAAAAGGTATTTTTTTTCTCTTTCACGTGTAGGGTGCGACCCGTGCTCACTTTTGCCTTGACAAGGGCGCGCCCTGCGCTCATGCCTTTGGTGACCTTCAGGAGATTAAAGCGACGACCAATCCACCGTTTCAAACCGCGAAATTCAATCGCTTCGGAAGTTTTTCCGAAATAGTATAAATATAGGTTTTTCCAGAAACCTAACTTTTCCAAAACCAAGAAAGAGAGAGATTATAAGTGAGAATTTTTTTGTGAGTTGAGTGTTCATTCTTTGTGAGTGAATTGAGAGACTTGTAATCTGTTATTCTGGACATCTAGTAAAGCTTGGAACTCCCAGTGTAGACGTAGGCAAATTGCCGAACCACGATATATCTCGTCTTGCAGTTTGTTCTTCTTTTACATTAATTGTTTTACTTTATATGTTTGTTATTTGATATTGAGAAGTATTGGGATATTGCTTGGAGGGTGGTGAAGTCTTGTCTATTGAGAAGGATCGATCATTGTGTTGGATTGATCCGTTTGTTGTGGGTAATGTTGTTTCCACAGTTATTTATTCATAACAATTGGTATCGGAGCGTAGATATACAACCTAGGATTTTGAGTTTAGTGCTCAAAATTTATGTAGACAAGGTATTCGATTAAATTCTGAAGTGAAATTATTTTTTGGGTTATTGTGTGTAACCTGAAAGATGACTCCCAAGATGTCAAATGCAAGGTTTGAAGTAGAGAAGTTTAATGGGAAGAATAACTTTGGGATTTGGCAAGTCCAAGTAAGGGACATCCTCATCCAACAAGATTTGCACAAGGCTTTAAAGGTGATTAAATCTAAGGTGGCGAGTATGAATAATGATGATTAGGAAGAGTTCGATCTTCAGGCTTGTTCATCAATCCGGTTATGTCTTGCTAATGAGATCATGTATAGTGTGATGGGAGAAAATACCACTGCCGGTATTTGGCTCAAACTAGAGTCTATGTATATGATCAAGAGCATGATGAACAAGATGTACTTTAAGAAGCGTCTTTATTGGTACATGATGGTGGATGGTTCAACGATGCAAAAGCATGTTAGTGAGTTCCGTCGGCGCCTAGCGGATTATTTGAATGTGGGCATGAAAATGGATGATGAGGATCAAGCGGCATGTTTAATATTCTTCTTGCCAAAAGCTATGAGCATCTAATGACTACATTATGAAACGAAAAGATGTTGATCTTGACGGGTTCGTGAGTGCTCTTTTCTTATGAGTTGATGAAGAAGACACGTGTAGAGAGAATAACATTGATGCAGGTCGGGGGCTAGTGGCAAGAGGAAGGTCGTATGAAAAGGTTTCTCTAAGCAATGAGAAGTCTAGGTCCGTCAAAGAAGCCTTTGACACATGTGAAGTGCTATAATTTGCGATGAAAAGGGACATTACACAAGTAATTGTCCTCACCAAGAAAGAGAACAAGAGAGATGGTAAGAAGAAAGGTAAGGCAAAAATGGGGCAAAGAGTTATGCTTGTGCTCTAAAGGGGACGAAGTTGAGTCCTCGTGTGTCCACACAAAACTATATGGTCGAAAGGTGGATTCTTGATTCCGGATGTTCCTACCATATGTGCCCGAATAGAAAGTGGTTTACTTCTTATGAGAGCATTGATGGTGGTTCCGTTTTGATGGGTAATGACGTTGCTTGTAAGATGGTAGGAATTGGAACTATACGGATCAATATGATGGTGTAGTGAGGACTTTAATTGATGTGAGGCATGTTCCTGAGCTAAAGAAAAACCTTATTTCTCTTAGTACCTTGGATTCCAAAGACCACAAGTTTGTGGGCGAAGGTGGAGTCCTAAAGATTGTCAGTGGCTTTTTAACTGTTATGAAGGGTCAAAGACATGGAACCTTGTATACTTTGATGGTTAGTACGGTGATAGGCGATGTAGCAGTGGTTGCATGTAGTGATGATTCAATGCACTAAGATGTGGCATATCGCGACTAGGCGTATAAGTGAAAAAGGTTTGTCCGAGTTGTCTAGCGGGTTCTTGAAGGACTTGAAGAAGCTAAGTATGGGGTTCCGCGGAGCATTAAGGCCTATGGAAGCAGTCAGAGTCAAGTTCAAGTCAAGCAAGCACACGGCAACCGTGCATCCTTGACTATGTGCATACATATGTTTGGGGACCTCCGTAGTGGCTTCTAAAGGAGGTATCCGTTATTATGTCTCATTTATAGATGATCATACCCGCCATGTGTGGGTGTATATGATGAAAACGAAAGATGAAGTGTTTGAGACATTTAAGAAGTGGAAGGCAAGGGTTGAGAATCGCACAGATAGGAAGGTAAAGACACTTCGGTCCATTAATGGTACCGAGTATATCTATGGGCCTTCCAAGAGGTTTGTGCTTGTAATAGGGAATTGCCGACACTTAGAGCGGTCCGGGGGCGCCTCGGCCGAGAATGGAATGGCAGAGAGGATGAATAGAACCTTGCTTGAAAGAGCAAGATATTTGTTATTTAATACCAGTCTAGGTAAAGAGTATTGGGCAGATGCAATGTCCATGGCGTGTTACCTATATAATAGGTTACCGGTTCGATTATAGATTGCAAGACACCTTATGAGGTGTGGTCGGGTAACCAAATGATTATAGTATTTTATGAAAGTGTTTGATCGACTACTTACTACCATGTGAGGGAGAGCAAGCTAGATCCTAGAGCTAAGAAAGCCATATTCTTAGGCTTCGCGAAATGGGTAAAAAGGATACATATTGTGGTGTCTAGAAGACCACAAGTTCCCCGGGTCACAGAGATGTTACATTTGATGAGACTTTCGTTATTATTTTCGAAATTTGGAAAGAGTTGGGCGAATGGTGAGTCCATAGGTTCAAACCACCGAGCTTGAGTTATTCGACGCAGTTAGATGATTTGGTTGGTTCATGATGAGGTACCAAATCATGGAACTACACAAAGAACAGAAGAAGAGCAAAAGCATCCGCGAACTTGTATTGGTTGACCCCAGGACAAAGATACAAGTTAAAGAAGTGCACAAGTATGGGCACGGTAGAAGCCGTGAAACACTATGGTCAGTGGATTTAGTGGCATATGCACTTGAATATCGAAGATGACGAGGCCAAATAGTTTCAAGGAAGCTGTTAGAGATGCTCATTATAGAGATTGGTTGGTTGCTATGCAAGAAGAGATGAAGTCTCTTGATAAAAATCACACATGGGACCTAGTTTTATTGCCAAAGGGCAAAAGGACTATCGGCATTAAATGGGTGTTCAGAAAGAAATAGGTCCTTCCCGAGTTCAATAAGATCGGGTAGGCAAGAGCAAAGAGCAAAAGGGTTTCTCACAAAAGGAAAGAGTCAACTACAATGAGGTATTTTCCCCAATGGTCAAACATACTTCCATTCAAGGTGTGTTATTGAGTTTAGTTGCTCACTCCGACTTGGAGTTAGAGCAACTTGATATGAAAACCGCTTGCATGGGGACTTGGAGGAAGAGATCTATATGAGACAACCCTCGTTTGTCGATTCTTTGAAAAAGAAGATCATGTATACAAAATTGAATTGGTCACCTTTGCGGTTAAAGCAATCAAAGCAATGGTAATGGCCGCTTTGACACGCTCATAATGCAACATGAGTATACCCCAAGTAAAAGTATGATCATTGTGTTTACTTTTAAGTAGACTTCGTGGTATAAAAACTTCATCTATCTCCTACTTTATGTGGATGCCATGCCTATTGCTTCCAAAAGCATGGTGGAGATAGACAAGTTGAAATCTCAACTTAGCTCGAGTTTGAGATGAAAGACTTAGAAGTGGAGCCAAGAAGATGGGCATGGAGATTGATGATAGGAAGAAGCGGCGATAGTTGTATTTCGTAAGAAATACCTTCCAAAGTAATTTCGATTTGGTATGGAGAATGCAAAATCGGTTTCCACCTTTAACTGGCATTTTAGGCTTTTCACTAAGTTCTCTCCCCAGTTCAGTGGAGGAACAAAAGCATATGGCTAATGTTTCTTATGCAAGTGTCGTAGGCGGTTGATGTATGTTATGGTGTGCACCGCCGGACATTTCATAAGCAGTTAGTGTTGTAAGCAGGTATATGGTAAATCCTGGGAAACAACATTGGGAGGCAATGAAATGGGTACTAAGGTACTTGAAGGGTACCTTGGATGTGGGATTAGTTTATGGTGGAGGCACTTGTTATGTCGATTGGGTATGTGGATTCAGGTTATGCGGGATCTAGATAGACGACGATTGACTCAATGGTTATGTGTTTATGATGCATGGTGCACCGTTAGTTGGAGGTCTATGCTACTAAGCTCTGATTGCTCTATCTACTACTAAGGCGAGATGGCGGATGAAAGAGGCACTATGGCCGAGGTCTTCCGGATGATATGGGTATTGAAGCGAACGGTGTTGCTTTGTATTGTGATAGTCGAGTGCAATTCATTTTGGCGAAGAACCGGTTCATCATGCTCTCGGACCAAGCATATTGATATCCGTTATCACTTTATCACGAGATGTCGTTGAGGATGGTGATGTAACACTTTGAGAAAGTGGACACCCATGATAATCCTGGCGATATGTTGACAAAGGTTATTCTAGTTAAGTTCCAACAACATTTGGACTTTGCTCCAAATCTACATGCTTGAATGAACCACTTTGTGGGCATGGCCCCTTCTCGGGCGTTGACTTGACTGGAGTCTTCCTTGATTGGATGTGTTCCCACTTTTGGATGTCATCTTCTTTGGATGTGTTTAACTTCGGTTTTATGTGGTACAACCTCACCGAGGTGGAGAATGTAGAGAAAAGGTATTTTTTTCTTTTCACGTAAGGCGACCGGCTCCTTTACCTTAACTTTTTGCCTATATAGCTCGTGCCTTTGGTGACCTCCGGGGAGCTTAAAAGCGACCAGCACTTTCGTTTTGCTTGGTGAGGCCGTGCCGCTCCGGATTTTCGGCCCACCTAAATTCACTATTTCTAAGTTTTTCGAAATAAAGTATAAATATAGGTTTTTTTCAGAAATCTAACTTTTCCAAACCAAGAAGAGAGAGATTATAAGTGAACAATTCTTTGTGAGTTGAGTGTTTATTCTTTGTGGTTGAATTGAGAGACTTGTAACTGTTACTCGGGACATCTAGTAAAGCTTGGAACTTCGTAATGTGGGCGTAGGCAAATTGCCGAACCACGATATATCTCGTCTTGTGGTTTGTTCTTTCTTACATTAATTGTTTTACTTTTATATCTTTGTTATTTGATATTGAGTAAGTGTTGGGATATTACTTGGAGAGTGTTGAAGTCTTGTCTATTGAGAATGATCGATCCTTGTGTTGGATTGATCCGTTTGTTATGGGTAATGTTGTTTTGCCAGCTATTTATTCACAACACAACTAATGATTTACCACAACTCATTAAGCTCCATTATATGAATCAATGGGACATTGGGACAACAACACAACTATATATGTCGCAGAATTAAACCAGAAAGAATGGCCATTTATATTGATTGGTAATAACAAAAGAGTAAACATTCAAAAGCGCATAAAAAAAATGACATAGGCTATATAGTTATTAGCTTATTATTCTTCAGGATGGTTCTAACCCTTAACTCCCCAACATGCCGCATGCACCATTAGATCAGGCGCGGCGGCTTTCTCGCATTAAAGCAGGGAACCATGCAGCCATGATACGTACCTGACAATGTAGTTGCACATGAATCCTATGCCTTTGATGCATATTATCACTAGATGGGAATGTAGTATTAGTAATTTAAATCAGAAATTAGAGTATCTTTGTTGATCCCATACAGTGAATCATTTATAAATTTTTGGTGCCATGTTTGTAAAGACACTACAAAATGATCATTAGAAGTTGGTATTACACACTATCTTAGATAATTAACGGAAAATCAAACCGGATGCAATCGCATTGATAAATTAACTTCAAAGAATAATTAACTAAAAATGGATACCTCATGAATAATTAACGGAATTCAAAACTGAATGGATGCAATTTTGAATTGATCTCAAAGAATGATTAATGGGAAATCGTGAAATTGGATGCAACCGCATTGAACAAACTTTAAAGGATAATTAACGAGAAATCGAAACCAATGTAAATACATTGAGCTAACCTCAAAAAATAATTAATAGAAAATCGGAAATTGGACGCAAATGCATTGAACTAACCACAAAAATAATTGACAAAAATCGGAATGGGATGCAAATGCATTGAACTAACCCCAAATATTAATGGACGAAATTGAAAACGGGCGATTTGCATTGAGCTAACTCTCGAGAATAATTAATGTAAAATAAAAAACGGATGCAACCGCATTGAAAAATGATTAAAAGGAAATCGAAACCGTGATACAAATGCATCGGAAACTAGATGTAACCGCATCGAACTAACTGAAAAAATAATTAATGGAAAATCGAAAACTAGATGCAAATGCATTGAACTAACTAACCTCAAATAATAGTTAACGGAAAATTAGAACCATAAAGAATAATTAACGGAAATCGAAAAATTATACAACCGTGATTGAACTTGGGGTGTGCATGGGTACCCAATTACAAGAAATTGAACCAAATCGAATCGCTTTATAGCAGCTTATGGGTCTTAAAATGTTAGACCCATTAAAAGTGGGTCTTCAAGAACCAAAACCATTTGAACTAATAGTAAAACCGGGTACCCCAACCAAAACCAAAACCGACACGATGATTTTCATGGATGGGTTTTTCTTTTATGGAGAGTGGAGTTTTCATTACAAGAAATTTGAATGAGCAATTAATATAATATAATATTCATATCTCATATCTCATAGTAGCAAATATTATCTTTTCTATTGCAATTTCTCGATCAACTAGGAACGTATAAAAAAAGGTAACTTTTTTCCGGTTTGGTCAATCAATAGGGTTATGAAGCATTTCGACTTAATTTATTTATACAAATTTCAACTGGGGAGATCAAAAAGCATGTGGTCGCTTGTCCGCTTGGCTAGTCAAGCGTGAGGCTAGTTCATAGATCTTTGGGCTTCGATTACCAAGGAATAGAAACTTTACAAATAAAGCCCGAGGATTGGCACTCCATTGCTTTTATTTTATATGCGTATATGGTTACAATTATCTACGCCTCCTAGTGTGCATATGATGTAGCTCCTCGGGCTGGACCGTTAGCTAGTGTGTAAAAACGGATAAAATTTGTATCTGTATCTATAGAATAAAGAAAAGTGCCATTTGAGTCAACTCTCCATTATATTTCACCGCTAAGTGGCATGTATATTTCCGGTGCCGGTTTTCCAATTGGCGAAGCATGGCTAAAGGATCATCACATTGGACCTAGTGCCCGTGGTTTGGTCAATAGTGGGCTAAGAAATATTGAATCGGTGATGTGTTGAGGGTTTCGGAGGAATTCATTGGTAACGGTCATTGATCTTGGAAAAAATTCCCTATTGCTATAGGAACTGGAAGGGGCGAAGGGTATGATCCATGCATATTGATATGTATGTTCCCAATAATTATTCTATGAATTCAATAAAACGAAATGGCGTTCATCAAGAAAAATTAAAAATCTAATAACTAATCTAATATAGTATAATATAAATTTTCAAATTAACTTAAGGTTTTGGCTCCCGAATATCCAATTGACTAATTAATTCTTTATAACTTACTTTCGTTTTCTTTGACAAATAAGCTAAAGTATTAAAAGATGTAAGCCCACTAAAGAAGCCCAGCCCATCGAATCCATATCGGGACTTTGATTTTCCGATATATATCGACGTACAGTTCTAGACTTCTAGTCCTGCACTGAAAAAAGAATCTAGTCCAAAACAAAAACAAGAAGCAAGAAGAAGAAGAATGATGAGCGGACTGCTGAAAAACATCCTAACAAAATCAAATCCTCATCCCAAAAAAAAAGCCAAACCCATTTCCATCATTCCTTCTCCACAATCATTTCTGCACACAACAGCCGCCTACTGAAAACTCGGTGGACCCATTTCTTCAGTCCCTCAATCCCAATGCAGGTATATTAATTATTTAGTAATTCTAAGCTAGGGTTTTATTGGTGTTTAACGTTTTATTTTATTGTTTGTTTTAGAAGGAGGTTTTGTGTATGCCAAACTCTTCCAAATTGGTAAATATACAACGAAGAATGATGTTATTCATTTACTGGAAGGATCTCATCTTTCGCCTCACGATATTAGAGTTTCTTATGCTCCTAATTTTAAACCGGAGGGAATGTATGTATTTATTTTTATTCTTTCTTTATTTATTTGTGTATTTGTTTTTATATTGTGTTTTTTTATACAGGGCGTTGCAGTTTTGTGTCGGTCCTGCGTTTGATAATGCTATAAAGGCTAATAGTAGGAAGGGGCGGTTGTGCCGGTTGGAATTGGTATGATGATTTTCTGTCTTGTACGAGGTTATGTTTTAAAAAAAAATGATAATTGTTGATTGTTATGAGTAACCTTTTTTATTATTGAATTTACAGGCAGGATCGCAGATTGTGGGATTCTGTTGAGTACTATGATGGGAAAACTGTAAGTAGTAGAAATCTAATTTGTTCAGTGTTTTCAATCTGGCGTGCATTGTGTTAACTAAGTTGTGTACATGCACTATGTTAACTAGGAGAATGGCTATCTCTATGTGGACTGTGTTAACTAGGATAAAGTTACTAGATTGTAAAGTCAAATTCAAGAAATTCATGATAGTTGTGGGAACCCATTATTGCTGGTAGAAAAAAGGACCCTTTTAATCTGTTCAACCACCTCCATTACAGTGTTAAACTTCATTGGGAGTACCGTGCCCTTCTCCACAAGCTGTAGTGAAATGCCAATGCAATAGGGAAATAGAAGTTATCCACGTGCTATGGTGAGATGCTAACTGGTTCAAATAACTGTCCAGCTTGCTATGAGAACGACTCTTGTCTAGCCAGGAGTACTGAGATTTAATAGTGTAGAACATGTGGTTCACAAAGTGAGATCTGATGGACAATTAGATGAAGACAGTGAAACATATGATGATATTAAGGCAGACAGAATGTATGGTCAATCTGGAGCGAATATCAAGGAATCCGTATGGAGAGATGTGATCCTGAAAAGAATCCCCAAGAAGAATTAATTAAATAGGGCTGTGCTAGTACCATGTGATTGTTGTAGATAAGGACGATCTACCAGTCTACAGTTGGTATGGTTTAAGAGGAAGTGCTTATTGTATGGTATATAGTTCCTTCTAACTTGGTCTTTTCTATCTTGTTTTAACAAATCGTTAATCGTAATAAAATAAATTTTGCTGAAAGAAGTGGTTCTCAAGGAAAAATTTCCTACTGTCTCCCCCTAATGTCCAATTGTGAATTACTATGTGAAATCTATTTTACACTTCCAACCAGTTTTAAGATTTAAGATCAAAAAGATGATTCAAACTAACTAACTCACCATGTCTCACAAACTCATCAGCAAAACCCTCGTGTTTCTAGAAATTTTAGAAATATCTATTTGAGATGCGTGAATGGTTGTTGCTAAACCAAATGTCATTCCAAAGCTTATGAGTTTTCCTTCCCCTCAGTGATTACAAACATTACTATGTCGATCTTTCCAATCTGGAAAACATGGTTCCAAGTGGTACTTGAGTATTATCACCTTACGCCGAATATTATTAACTTCTTCCCTATATTCCAAAGGTCATTTCCAAACAAGGGTTTGTTCATAATTTGGATTTATTCCCATTAACATATCATTTATCATTTGAAGATATCATCCTTAATGGGATGGCATAGAACATTCCATTTCACAATATGTTTTCCGTAAAATTTGTCATGCTTTTGGATAATGGCATAGTGGTAAGCTATAAATAGGAGAGTCGTGTAGATGATTTCCAATGATAGTGATATGTCTTCCATTTGACTTGGATTCTCTTTGTGTTACCAATACTATTTTAGCTATTTGAGTTTTATTCTTCTGATTAGAAGTATTTTTATTTATTACTGTGTAACTCTGTTTTTCCATGCATCAATTTTGTTGCTGTTGTCTGGATGAGCCTTCAAGAGTTCTGTGGGGAAATAAAAGAGATTGCTTTAGTTTTGATTAATAGTATTAATCATTATATGTTAAATATATACTTTCCTTTGGAGTTACAACACATACATCTATGAAGCATAATCATATTTAATAAGTAGGGACACTGTTGGGGAAAAACTAGAAACTCATAGGACATAGATACCATAATATTTTCTGTAAAATCATGATTTACACATTTTTTGTTGTTTTTGTTTTTTCTTTAGTTATAAATTTTATTTTATTCCTAATACCCTTTTCCCTGAAGGTGGGAATCGAACCTAAGACCTTGGGCCAACTTCCCAAGTCTTGACCAGTAGGCCACTGGACACCTCTTAAAAATTTATGGGAGGGGGGGGGGATTGTGTTTCGTGTAGATCAATCATTTTATTGTTTACTTAGATTATCAGTCTAAGTCAAGTGTTCAGTTGTCATGTTTTTATTGTTGGAGAATCAGGGGTAGGGTAGGACCCATTGTATAGGTATGTAGCATGTACTATCTACAGAGTTTCAGTGTGTTTTTACTTTACTGTATAATAGCTATTTGGGATATATTTCCATGGTCTTTTGTAGCGAGGAAAGGCATCTCATTAGAAAGCAGATATATTCATTACAAAGCAGATATATTCTTTACTCACCTGAAGACATTTGTTTTGTATTTTTAATGTAGAATTTTAGATTGGTAATTAAAGGTTGCATTTCAAGTCACATTTAATAGCATTAACGCATAAGGTTCTATTTGTGATTTTTCCTCTTTCCTATTTAAGTCAAAATTTGGCATAAAGGATTTGTGTAGGTGAATGAAGTACAATCAACTTTTTCTCGTACAGTTAAATGTCGTTAATGAGGGGCAACACTGATGTTTAACCTTCAACATCTACGGGCAGGCTGATTACGATGTGAGGATCAATTTCAGGAGGTGGAAGATGTTAGACTGGTATGAGGATCTAGTGCATTGGTGAATATGATAATTTACAACAGTACAAATGGGAAAGAAGTGGCAATTTGGAAGTTGATAGAGATATGGGAGGCTCTGTTAATGTCTAAATTGTAATAACACTGTGGATATGTTGATGGGACACGGCCCTTTTACTTGGTTGGTTTGCAGGATCAAATAATCCATTGCTGAATCGTATTGATAGATTTTACGCCCAGATGGAGGAATTGTGAGGGGAGGGTGGGGTGTGTGTTGGACTGTTGTTTTGGGAGTGGATTGGCATGCCAATGCTTGGATTGCTTTATGGAAAGAAGTACCTGGTTTAAAAGAAAAATCTATGTATGGACTGACTGTTTTGGCCTCTTGGAGATCAAGATGGATGAAACTACCCATTTTGACCAGAAGGAAGAAGATGAATAGATTATCCAAAGGATGGTGGCAAAGAGAAATCCATCAGCTAAACTCCATGTTTGTTTTCTTTGGTCTCAGTATTGAGTAGAGGGATGAAGAGTAGTATATGCTTTCTCAGTCGCTGCTAGATGTTGAACTAAGTATTTTCTTCCTGGTGAAGGGGTGTGAAATAGCTTCTAGTGGGGCATACTAACCCTCTGAGGTTGCTAGCTAGCTGCTGGGAAAGCTGGTGAGGATCATCAAATGGAAATGAAGAAGAACAGATGGCCTTAGGGTAGACTTGAAAGAAGGGTTTTGCGGGTCTGGACCTGGGAAGCTTGAATCGCTTCCATGTGGGGATATGTAAATACTAAAAGATGGATGTTCATTCGGTTTTATGGGTTATCTTGCCTCAGAGGAGGTGGTTCCTACCTGCTTGGGTGGTCATAGTTATGTTCTGATGAAGGCTAGCCAGAGATTTGTGCATGCACTTAAGTCTTGGTTGTATGTATTTCAAGAACAGTAGGCCTTCTTCGGTAGCAAATCACCACTCCTTTGTCATTTGATTTGATTTTATTCTGTAATACTGTTAAACACTCTTTGGTATTCTATTGTGGAGGGTGGACGTTTCAATTTTTTTTTTTGGTACTGTAGAACTGCAGAATCCGATTTTGGATTATATATCTCAACGATTTTTTTTGTTTTATACTTTTATTGTATTTCTAATATCTTGTAAAGTTCGCAGAATATGGTGTAGAAAGAGAAATACTGTGTGTGAGAGATGCTTACAAATTGACTACTAGAGTATAAAATGTGCAAAGTAGAGGTGAGATCCTTTTGCAGGCTTCTCGTTAGCTCTGTCTGACACTCTTGACCAACATTTGTGTCAAAATGTCGGAAGAATTTTAATTTTATCTGTTTAGACTTCTAGTAATTGCAAGGTTACAAGATTTTAATACTTCACTAAGCTGTCACCAATTCTAGTTAGTTACAATTTAGTGAAATGTTTCGTTTTTGTGACATCAGCAATCTATATTAGCAAGAAAAAGTTAAACAAAGACTTGTTCTGCACTGGAGAAAGCACAGGTTGGTCAATACCATGCTTTCATTGTTTGACCTTTTGTTTGCATTCATCTTGCCACGTATGACGTTTCTTTATGCCGAGTATAATTGTTTTGATCCACTGGAAGGAGAGAGCTTTGGGATTTAGTTAATTCGTTGAATAATCTGGGACGATGCCACATTTGAAGGAAAACTAGCTTTATAAGTGAATGCTGCAGAAGTAAGCCTTTGCGTATGACCAATCCCAAAAAAAGTTTGACTAAGATTTGAGGCTGTTAATAGGTTTTCCCTCAAAGAACTCAAAAGAGACGAAGTGCAGGCCGGAATGATGTGGATTGTTGCAGTCAGAAATGGTGCAAGGCTGCATGAGTTTGTTGGGGACATCATTCTACATACAATTAAAGGAGGAGATGAGGCTAATGAATGTTACCTTGCTATGTGCCACCTCAAGTTGACAGTGCCAGGTTCATTTGTGGAGTTATTTTTGCTTTAACGTAGTAGTTCTTCTGTGGATGTTGACGAGAAGTTCCTACTCTTATGTTTTTCACTGTCGCTGTTATGTAATGTTGTTTGGGTTCGTCCTGGATCTGTTATTTTCCTTGGTGCTGCAAGTAAATGCTAGAATTGTACATCTACAATGATAGCTGGTAGTGGTGCATCGTATATGCAGAAAAACTGTGTGATATAGAAATAAATATTTAATATTGCCTATTGCGTTTGTGATTTTTGCCAACATTCCATAAACCTAATTTCCAGATCACTTGTTTTGTCTTTATCAGGTGTTGTTGCAGGGACTTCCTCGCAATGCATTGCCAGAGGATATTGAGCGCTTCTTGTGTGGTTGCGACTTCAATTCATCAAGCCTTCATATTTTTCTCAGGTAAATTCGTTGTTATATAATTAATACCTTGAAGTCATTTTGGAAATCAGGTACATACCTATGTTTGGTAATTTTGTGCAGGCAATCATTTCCAGACCCAGTTAGGATGGCGCTTGTGCAGTTTCCTTCTGAGATTGAGGCAATGAATGCAGTCATTGTGAAGAATAGAAGTTTCTGTCTTAATAATCAAATCCTGATGCGAGTTCTTCAGTAAGAAGGATTCTCTTTAGGATCAGTTGGACAAGTACTCTGTTCATGGAATAGGATTTATTAAATTTATTCTCAATGACATGCGAACCTTTGTTTAGGCTTTGTGTATCTTTGAATCCTATAACTGAGGCCATTAGTGGACGCCTCTTCCTTTGATAGACTTCTCTTCGTTGATAGTTATCTCTTTGCAGTACTATAAGTGTAAGCCCTTGGGGTAGGTTGGATCCAAAAATGTCTTTTACCTAAAACAGGGATATTTTGAGAGATTCAACAGAGATCCTTTTATGTTCTATATGCTTTTGAGTTCTTTAAAAAAACTTCCGGATTTTCAGTTTTCACTTGTGTTTGAAAACCGAGCAGAGAATTGAGAAAAACAAAAGAAGTGAGATATTATCCACTTTACTGGTAAGAGGAGGAACTAGAAATCCAAAATCAAGCTGCGGGGAGCTGAGTTCTCTCAGCTCGCCCTTGTTTCTGCAATGAACGTGTTTTATATGCGAAAAAACATGTTTTTTCCAGGAGTTTCCAACTCTCCAAAAGCATTAAAAAAGTAAATAAACATATAAAAAAACGAGACCAGATCTTCTCCGCCCGGGTGGAAAAGATCATATTTTACACCTTACAAAGAATAAAAAACGGCTACAAAATAGAGAGATTCTGTGCGTGGTTTGGTTTATCACTTTATCTCCACATTCTAAGCCCTCTCTCTCTCTCTACTTCAAAGGAAAATGGAGAAACAAAAAAAGAAAAGAAGGTGTGGTAATCTCCACAAAAAATGCTTCAGATTTGATACATTCATTTTTTTCCTCACTACTCATCACAAATTTTAGATAAAAATAATTGTAGAAAAGGTTCAAATGACACATAAATTTTACAACTTTAGTACATTGTAACTTTGTAAGGCCTAACTTCAGCAATGAAATTAAGAACATTGTTTTCCTTAAATTACTTGGTTTTACATGGATTTGAAGCGAAAATAGGCTAAACTAGCTTGCTTGACAGAAACTTTTGCCTTGCATATATCCCACAACAGGGATGATTTTATGCATGTCTCATTGAGTGTTATTTGCAGCTTGAGTGTAAGGCATGACTGATAACACCCATGGGCTTCACCAAAGTACTGATGACTAATAGTGCTGATCTATTACTCATTCAATTCACTTTGTCTTCACCAAAGTGCTGACTAATAGTGTTGATCTATTACTGCATTCACTTTGTCTGTAACAAGCTAGGCATGTAAAGGAGTGATAATAATTATTCAAACTAATCAGCTCGTTACCACTCTTGGTTGAGTGATACCTGAGCAATTCAGCAAGCTTGGTTCTATTTTGGGAGTCCTCATGGATACCAAGTTTTAGGTTCTTTTTGAAAGCCTCATAGAACTTGTTATAGTCTTCTTTGTTCTCAGCAATCTCAAAAAAGAGCTCGAATCTTGTTTTGGATATTTGGCAACATCTTTCCTTATTTTTAGTGATTTGTAGCGTTGTTTTTGTTTGTTTTTTTTTTTTTTTTTTTTTTTTTTTTTTTTTTTTTTTTTTTTTTAATCTAACACCGTTACTTCCCTTTGTTTTGGATGTGAAATATGTGGACAGGTGTCAATTTACTTTTGTAAGGTGTAAAATGTGATCTTTTACACCCGGGTGGAGAAGATCCGCGGCCTCTAAAAAAACACATACTTATCAAGATTTAATATTCAACAGCTGAACAGCATATAGGCTAGAAATAGAATACGACATAGTACAACACAGACGTGGATAGTTCCGTGTGGAAGCTTCTCAGGGTAGTGATTAATATGGGACTACTACCTAGGGTATTGCCAACAGTGCTTGCGATTGCTTCTCATAACGAAATCCTTCCTTCTTGGAGTCGTCTGCGGACCAAATGAAGATGCCATGAAGATTTCCCTGACTCTTTAGCCTACTGCAAGCAGTAAAGAAGCCATCATTTGGAGACAACCCTCCACTGCCATCAGTAGCGAAACTAGCCATGATCTTTCCCCCTTGATAATGTGAACTCTGGGTCTCAAAATATTTCATGAACTGAGACACACTTGTACCCTGATCATATGCATAGAACTGAAAGTTGACGTAGTCTATGAGATGTCCATACTTACTCCACAGTGCCATGTAATGACTCTGAACTTGGTCATCATCAAAAGGCGCTATGGAAGCAAACGATATGAGTCCGTTGCCTTTAAGTGTCGTTATTAGTCTTCCAATGCACTCTGCGAAGGTATTCAGGTCAGTTTGAAAGTGCTCATAATCAATGTCGATCGTAGGGGAGCGATATCTTATTATGCACGCGTGCAACGTAGTTTTAACTTCGGGGCCGCCCGACCCTCGAGACCTAACCGGAGCAGCTCCCTTCTCGGGAACACCCGGTCTGGCTGACCTCCAAAAGAGCGACCTACGAGAAAGGAGAGGACGAAGATATTTCAAGACGAGCACATGGCGAGCGCCTCGTGTAATGATAACCATCGGGGGTAATCATTACCCATCCCGGAAAATAGGGATAACCTCATCAACACCCAATGAGTGCATGACTTATAATATAACCATTTCGACACTCATTCACGCGATCTCGACCTTACACGTGTAGCATAAACACACGCGTGTCTTCTAGATTGATCCTTCCCTAAGCCTATAAATACCACCGATTGAACTACATTCGGGCCCGATTCATCTCTCCGAAGAAAAGAAAGAAAAGGAGAAAAACTAAGAAGAGGATACGAGGCGGTTCGGCCGAAGCGAACTTCGGTCCAACAAGAAATCCAAAACACTCCTTTACATTAAGCCGTCTGTGGTTTTCGATTACTTGAGAGCCACTTTAAATCGGTTCATCCATCTCTAACTCTCAAGCCCACGAAGCATGGTTAGCCTAGAAGATCAAGTCCAAAGACCTTGCCCACGGTTGGGAATAGCGAATGAGAGCATTTCCTTGCTTTCGGGGAGGAAAATGCTACTTTACGTGCTTTCGGTGGATAGTTACCGGCAACAACAAATTCGGCAACGGAGCAGAGAACAAACATCAATGACGTTAATCAACAGATTAATGAGTTATCTCAAAGGATTGGTCAGAACGCCGCAAAGAAGGATTCGACACAGATTGTGCACAAGATGCTTAAGACGTATCGCGCATCTCCATTCACCGCAGAGGTCCTCAATAAAGCCTCTCCACAAGACTTTATCCAGCCACGCTTTCCCATGTACGACGGCAGCACGTGCCCTGGTCAGCATGTGGCTCGCTATATTCAGAGTTTGGCACTTTACAACTCACCAGAGTTTGATCATCTCCACTGCAGATTATTTCCAGCCAGCCTCAAGGATGGCGCTCTCGATTGGTTCTTTTCATCGGAATCGATTCTATAAAACCTTTGAGCGACTTATCGATTTGTTCGCCCGGCCGATGCGTCCACAACAGCGGGCGGAAGAAGGCGATCTTGATTCTTTGTTTCGGTTATCATTCAAGGAGGGCCGAAACTATTCGTGAATTCCTAGGGCGGTTCAAGGCCGAAATTGTGCATGGAAAGTGGCTTGAAAGAATCTTTCGCCATTAATTGGCCTTTTCAATGCTTGCCCGAGTCGCGAAACACCGACCTCGCTAGGTCGTTGATGAAGGAACGCCGAGACCTTTGTCCGAGCTACGCTCACGCGTGGACAAAGTACATCAAGTTGCGAGGAAACTTTAAAACTCCACGGTTTAGCAGAGAACCGGGAGGTCGTAGCGAGTCTCGATCGTACACCACGGGGCAAAGCGCTAGGTCGCTTGCACCAAAGGCCGCACCCGCTCGAAAACAGATAGAGAGTTAAGCCATCCCGACGCTCCCCGGCTACGATACAGGTAAAATTAAGCGAGCCCCATTCTTCGGCCCGAAGTGAGGCAGACCCGATGAGATCGGCGACAAGCCATTTTCGCGCATTTCACAACGCCAAATGCCATGAAACCGATGCTTTTTTGGGGGCTTAAACATTATCTCCGGGATCTAGTGGAAGCCGGCCACATCAAAGCAAGACACTTTCGCATTTCGACGCGGCGATGCGATAAAACCGATGGCTCGTCGAGTCCGTGAGTCGATCTCCATCTCGCCGCCACTCCCAAGAGTTTCAAAGGTCGTCCACGCGCAGCGGAGGGCGTCCACGAGATCGTTCGGCCACGAAGCCGGCAGCACTCATCCGATCGTGACAATGATCGAACTATTCGCGTGATTACTTTTCGGATGATTCCATAACCTCATCCGAGAGAAAAGACGTCGTGTCGCTCTTCGTGAAGTCTATCATTTCACCTCTCGGGCAGCTCACGCTCCGGCGTGGTGGTTCAGTCGCAGCCTTAGCGAGCGATATCACTTTACGGAGGCCGATTTAAGCAAAGTCGCCTTCCTCATAATGATGCATTGGTTGTCCATGTAAAATTAGCGACCTGGACGATCAATGGCGTTCGATCGATCGATCCGGCAATTCTGTGACATCTTATTTTATCACACCATGCAAGAGATGAATCTTCCCAAGTCCGTCCTCGAGACCCGTCGCCCCACTTTATGGGTTCAATGGTTCCGGGGCGATCCATGGGTGATATTATACTTCCGATTGTCGGTGGGCTCTAGAGAGGACAAGATCACTGCATATGCGGTTCTGCGTTCTAGGCGAGACTTCGCCATACAATGTCATACTCGGACGACGATGGATCCATCGGATGCGAAGGCGGTACCATCCACTTTGCATCAAGTTCTCCTCCGTTTCCCGGGACCTCGAGGAATGATGGAACTTAGAAGCAATCAACTTGAAGGCGTACCATTGTAACCGGTCAAATCAACAAATGAGACCACCCGTGAATGCGCCCTCCGCCACACGGGGAAACCTCCGGCTACCACAATGGCACGTGACTTAGTCGCGAAGTCCAACCCCGAAACGCCAAGCGGCGGGGGGGGCTCTTACAAGCGAAGTTCTCTCGATGCCGATACCGCTTTTCGCTCCCCGAGTCCTCAATCGCCCGCCGAAGACCTCTAGCATTGATCCAACGCGGTAGCCGTCGATTAAAGTTTGAGGAGATCGTCCGGCTCATGTCGGGGCCGCCCGATCAGCCAGCAGCAGCCCCGATATCAATGTGTTTGTAGCGGGTCCCACTCCCGGTCGTGGATACCCTCGGCGGCGTTGCCGAAGCAGTGTCGCTCCACCCTCGCGGTCGGTCGGTCGTCCACCGGTGTTCGGACCTCCTCCGATAGCGAAGTCACTAAGTAGTTTCGCCATCGGTTGTAAAACCTCGGTGGCGAGAAAAGAAAAAGTGAATCTTGGCACCGAAGGCGACCCCAAGTTTGTATATAGGGGCTAACCTCGACCCACCATCAAAACCCATCTTGTAAATTTCTTATCTATGAATAAAGATGTTTTGCTTGGTCGTATATCGATGTGCCAGGATAGATCCCTTGATCGCATGCCATAAATTAAATGTTAATCCCCATGCTAGACCGGTCCGACGAACCGTACCGACTATCCCTGCGTTTTCAAAAGCCATCAATGACGAGGTCGACAAACTCAAGCAAGTCGGTTTTATCCGAAAAGTAGACTATCCGAGTGGATCGCTAACATCATGGCGTATCCAAAAAAGCGAACGGTTAAGCCTATCGTCGATTTTACGAATGTAAATCGGGCCACTCAAAAGCGGTTTTCCCCACCTCGCGATCGACCGACTTGTCGACCGGACTGCGGGTCATGAGCTTCTCTCCTTCATGGACGCGTGCGATGGGTACAACCAAATCCCACTCGCGCAGAGGAGGATCAGAGAAGACCTCTTTCATAACAGAGCAAGGGATCTATTGCTACAACGTTCTCCCATTCGGCTTGAAAACGCGAACAACGTATCAACGCTCAGTGGTCGACATGTTCCAAGACATGTTAGGCGACACCATGGAGTCTACATCGATGATATGGTCGTCCAAGAGTAAGAAAGCCGATGATCACCTCGCCCGCCTTGAGCAAAGCGTTCGACGATTCGCCCGATGCGGGCATGAAACTCAATCCAGAGAAATGCCTTTTTGGAGCGTCCTCCGGCAAGTTTTTAGGGTATCAAGTGTCTCAGCGAGGGATCGAAGCGAATCCAGACCAGATCCGAGCGTTCTTAGACATGCCCGATCCGCGCACGAAGAAACAAATACAGAAATTGTCAGGCATGGTCGCTGCACTCAACCGATTCATATCAAGGGCATCCGATAAGTGTAGACCGTTCTTGCAACTCCTTAAAAAAGGCGAGCAGTTCTCATGGAGCGATCAGTGCCATCAAGCATTCGCCACTCTCAAAGAGTACCTCACCACGCCCCCCGTCTTAGCTAAACCTGTAGATGGAGAGACTCTGGGGCTCTATCTGGCAGTATCCGATTTCATAATCAGCTCAGTTCTCTTCAAAGAGGAAAACAATTCAGAAAAACCGATCTACTTCACAAGCAAGACGCTCACGACAGCGGAAAAGAATTACTCCTTCCTGGAAAGAGCAGTACTTGCTTTGTTATATTCGGCACGGAAATTCAGGCCTTACTTTCAGGTGCATCAAATCAAAGTTCTTACCGACCTCCCATTGAAGAAAATTCTCCACAAAGAAAACAAAACTACTCGAATGGCAGTTTGGGCTGAAGAACTCGGCGAACACCACCTGGAATTCGTACCACGAATTTCCCAGAAGGGACAGGTCGTTGCCAATTTTTAACGGATTTCCCTGTTGATGACCTAATTGGGAACAAGGGACCGACCTCCCGGATTTGAAGGAGCACATCAAATCCACGGTCTCTCTTTGTAGATGGTTCTAGCAATCCCGGTGGCGCCGCATCGGGGTTGTCTTAGTTTCACCGATGGAGCGGTGATGGAAAAATCCGTTCGATCGACTTTGCCACCGAACAATGAGGCGGAGTAATGGTCGAGGGGGACTTAAGTATGGCGGCGTACCTCGGCGTCGAAGAGATTCAAGTCTTTAGTGACTCATGAACCGGTGGATTCGCCCAGGTTGCAAAAGAGTACACTACCCATGAAGGTAACCTTTCCAAGTATCTTCAGGTCGTTCATCAGTTATTGCCTTCTTTTAAGCAGGTACACATACATCATTTCTTGCGTGAGGAGAACCGCCACGCAGACAGTTTAGCTTACTTGGCTACCGGACCGAAGCTGCGTTCCCCGACAAATTCTCATAGAAGTCGTCGATCGACCGGCATACCAAGTCGACCACACCTTGATGATAAGCGACCTATTTCCTCTCTCCGCCACTCAGTTGAGTCAAGCATGGATGCAACCCATCATTGATTATATATACGGCCGCGCTCACGAGGGCGTACCAAGGCTAAGCGGATCCCCTACCAAGCCCGGCGTTATTGTTTGGTTCATAACAAATTGTTCGGAAAATCCGGCTGGAGGCCCGCGACTACGGTGCATTACCCTGAAGCAGTCGGTTGATTTTGCAGAAATCCACGAAGGAGAATGTGGAAATCACGGCGGCGGTCGCCGTTAGCCCACAAGGCCATCTCAAGGATATTTTGGCCCCGGATGCGATCGATGCCAAAGCATATGTCCTCAAATGTCTCAAATGCCAAGCGTTTGGCCACAATATCATCCAACCTGCTTTCGCTGAACCGTCAAGATAGCGAGCCCGCGGGCCATTCCACATGTGGGGCATGGACATTATGGGCCCATTCATCCCACGAGAAGAGTCGCGGCTTTCGCTTTGTCCTAGCTGCAACCGACTACTTCACCAAGTGGGTCGAGGCTATTCCTTTAGCACCGTCAAAGAGTCACATGTCGAAACTTCATTTGGACCCACATCATCACCAGATTTGGCTTGCCACACACATTAGTCATGGATAATGGGCCCCGGTTTAAAAGCCCGAACGGTCAAAGAGTTTCTAGCCAAGTGGAAGATCATTCACGCATTTTTCTACTCCGCGATGCAGTTCGAGTAATGGTCGGTGAGAAGATTAGCAAAAGCAATCTTGGAAAACTTGAAGAAAAGATTGAAAAGAATAAGAGCCAATGGCCAAATCAATTGGAGAATATTCTGCGGGCTCACCGCACCACGTTTTAGATAGATCGATGCGGGCGAATCACCATTCTCCTTATGCTATGGCACGAAGCCGTAATTCCCACCGAGCTACGATTACTACGACTCGATCGGAACTTGTCGAGTCGAGGGACATAACGACTCGTGTTATACGAAGAAGTCGTGTTGGAAGAAAAGCGGGACTTAGCCGCCATCGAAGTCGATCTTATCACAAACTCGAAGAACTCCTACAACAAGCGAAGTTCATCCTAGGTCTTTTCAACACGGAGACCTAGTGCTCAAAAAAGACGCATAAAGACGATTCCAAGCTATCACCCACGTGGGAAGGCCCCTACATGCGTGGAACGCTGCCGTCGGCAATGGAGCATCTTGGCTAAGAACCCAAGAGGGAAGATATTGCCTGCGCCCTTGGAATACTTATCTACTCGAATTTTTTTTTACCCGGTAGCGATATTCGCGTTGTATATCTTTATGTTCACATTAATGAAAACTACGTTTCTTGGGTGAGCTAGTAAGGTATAATCTACTTACTTGTAGTGACAAGTCAACCCGGTTTACGGCATAGATAAACAACACGCTTCATCGGGTCCACCATTCTCCACCCGGCCCGTCAAGACATGAGAACGGCTCTCCGGCGAGCATCTGACTCTACGGAGCTTACAGGGGCTCTGACCTTTCCAAGTCTTGTTACGTCGAGGACCTATATTTCTAGGATCGACCCCGAGAACGCTCTCTCCGCGCGAGCATCTCTGACTCTCACGGAGCTTACAGGCTCTCACGACCTTTCCAAGTCTTGTTACGTCGAGGACCTATATTTCTAGGATCGACCACACGAGAGCGCTCTCGCGAGCATCTGACTCTCGGAGCTTACAGTGCTCTGACCTTTCCAAGTCTTGTTACGTCGAGGGACCTATATTTCTAGGATCGACCACCGCGAGAACGCTCTCTCGAGCATACAGCGACTCTCCGGAGCTTACGGGGCTCTGACCTTTCCAAGTCTTGTTATGTCGAGGACCTATATTTCTAGGATCGACCACAAAGAACGCTCTCCATGCGAGCATCTGATTTCTCTGGAGCTTACTGCTCGGACTCTCTTTTTGTGGTCTTGTTATGCTGATAACTTATATGTCTACGATTGACTACACCAGAACGCTCCCCATGAGCAGATCGCTCCCTGGAGCCCGCATGATCCATTGACCCCTCCAATTCCTGTCACGTCGACGACCTATATTTCTAGGGTGACCACAAGACAGGACGCATATTACTAGAATCCTAAGCAGAGCGCTAATTACACACCAGTCCACGGCAATATACATACGGAACATCTCCAATCAGATTATATAACCATGCATCATAACAGCTACATCCACCGATCCTTTTGGGATTACCAGAAATCGGATCGATGATCATTACAAAAATTAACCAAGTGTGGGCGCCACTTTCGTGGAAACCGGTTCCTTGAATAAAATGGCGAATCGCTCGGGCAAGCCCGAAAACACAACTCTATTGTTGACTCACCATTATAAGAGAAAAATGTGAACGAAACTTACAACTCAAGACTAACAGAGTCAAATGACGATCACCTTATCGATTCGGTGATGACATGCTTATCTTCGGGGGTCGCTAGTCGAAGCGGTATGCCGAAGTTGACCTCGATCACACGATCTCATTCCCTCCTTCATCGCCAAAGAACAACCTTTTTTCCTCGGCGTGTCATACTTTTTTCGTCGGTAGCGGCATAGGCGTCTGAGGGCTTTAGTATCGCCTTCTTCGCACGGCGCCACCCGACATTTCTTCATTATAGCGGTCACCACGGCTAGTTCCCTTTCTAACTCTCATCCGTCGTCGGTCACTAACGCGGCATTCTCCGCGATTGGCGTTCGATACTTGGTCGTCATCAAATCCAGCTTTCTCTTCTTATGCCCCCACGCGGCTTCGCATACATCATCATTTCGGCGTGAGGGTTACCATTCATCTCCGCGTTTTTGTACAACATCTTTCGACTTTGTCATATCCCGCAAAAACTGCATGAAGCAAGTTAACGAATCGGTTAAGCCTTAGTAAATGACATAACAACTTCGGTATGTCACGGAGTTTACCAAACAAGCGGCCATATCCATCGTCCCCGATGGCGTGTCCATGTCCTCATCCTTCACCTCCGCCTTGTCACCATCGAAGACGATCCCGCCCGGGACACCGGTCGCTATGGGTGCCGAGTGGAAGCTTCTGATCGGCGTTTCACCATCACGGCTTCTTCCCGTCCCCTCCCCATCGTAGTAGAACTTCGCTCCCCACATCACCACGGTCGCGGGGCGAGCTCACCGGCCGAAGGCGACCTTTGCCCCAGTCATTTACCTCCATGGCGTGGCGACCGGTGCGCTACCATTCGCGGCGACCTAAAGACAATGCCGCTGTGGGGCCTTGACCCTCCTAGAAACGCTTTATGACTCTTTCGTCTCTACAGCATCAGCTTTCCTCTTCCCGCGATCATCATGCACGCGTCGGTTGAAACTCCATCTCTTCCATTATCGGCGGAGAAGTTTCCCTCATCTTTGTTCCTTCCTCGCGATCTGGACGACATCTCGCCATGATAACAACCTAGAGCACAAACGTACTATCACACGAGCTATAGTTTTTTACCCCAACCTTTTATCAACAAGAGAATCCTCACAGAAGAGAATAAACGTACCTGGATAAGTGGCAATGGAGGAGAGGCACGACAAATGAAAGCGAGCAAATAGGTGTGAAGCTTTGGGAAGAAGGCAAGCAAATACTTGTCTTGGTGCGTGATAAGCCGTTTTATTCAAAGGAAACGTCTTTTCCTAAGCGCCTCTTAATTACCTTTGAGACGCAAAGCGCCATCTGCGCCATCATTTACGTTCCTTGAACCGCCATTATCCCTCCCGCGTCGCACGGGCGGAACACCGCTGTTAGCGGACGCGAACACGGTTGGCGTTTGGCTTGCATCCGCGGCTGAAGCCCGCCGATCGATCCCCACATTACGAGCACCACCTCGAGCCGCCAGATAATTTAACAACACGGCGCTCATGCAAACATCTCGGCCAGGGCGTCGAGAAGTTGTCATTACAACATACCTACCATTCTTAAGCCACATGCACCATCACCACACACAATTATAGTTGAGCAAGCGGTAATAAAGAAACAAGCAACAGTCATGGCATACGACAAGCACCGATCTATATTAGCAAGATAGCAAAATAATCGTTAACGGGTTCCGAGATTACTTCGGAAATCAAACCCGGCTAAATAACCTTCGTTACCACCGAAAGTACCCCAAAGACGAGCGGAGCACCATGTCGTTCTTTGTACTTAAGCATATAGGTAACAAGGCGAACTGCGGGTGTTACCGGAAAACGACTCTATTATATCCGCGGCTTATAAAGCCGACAAACTAAAAGCAAAATTACAAATCGCCACCTCACGGGCTCCATAATTAGTTCTCCGGGTCAGGCGATTCATCAATCTCGGCATCCGTGCCGATCACTATCACGGATACTCCATCCAGCTCTAAACTCATCAATGCATCGGGGCACGGTAGCATCGATTCAGCGATATCGCGATTCGCGGGCAAAACCTCTGAAATAACAGAGCACTATTAATTCCTCCGGCACCCGTTCTACCCCGAGGTAAGGCGTCGGCGTGCATGATCGTCTTCAAAGCGTTGTAGTCGGCCTCGGTTCCACGAAATCTGCATCGAGAACATCATAGGCTTTGGTAGCGTCCGAGCAACCTTCTTGCGGTGTAAGGCATAATCGTTCAACCTACCAATCTCCACGATCATTTTGCGGGGCGTTCTCTTCAGCTCTCCTGTAGTTTTTGCCTCGGCTCTTGGCTTTCCAGGTGTCTTTCAACATCTTGGCGGACTTCGGCTCTTGATGAGTTTTCTTCTTGACCTTCCGGTTCCTCGCGTTCCATCTTGAGGCCTCACGGGCGTTCTTCACTCATCGGGCGGCTTCACCACCGTCTCTCTATCGCCTCTGCGCGAAGCTGCGCAATCTCCTTCAATTTTTGAAACCCACTTACATTTTGCAAATACATACGTATGGTTAATAGCCACAACACAATAGCGTCTATACGGAGACAGTTACATCAAACAAAGATAGACACGCATACCAAACATTGGGCAATTTCCATTCGCCTCAGATTATCGGCCAGCCCTTTATCATCCAGCTCCCTGCGATTGCCATCCAGAGCTATCTGTTCTAGTAGGCAACCCGATATCTTACTCGATCTGAAGCTACAGTCACTTCGCTTCACAGTTCGTTGCACCCCATTCTCATCCAGGAACACGAACTGCCCCTCTAAGTCGTCACTCACCATAACAGCTTTTCCACTTGCCTTACGTGGAGCTTTCGCTTTCGCTAGTGGACTGGATTCACGCCTCCGTCGGGCACTAGATCCAGCCCCGAAAGTGGCCAAGTCCATGATACGCTTTCAGTCGTGCTCCACTTCGGCGAAACCATAGCCCCAATTGGGCCACCATCGAACCGCCCCACGGCGCTAGAGCTCTCTCCAAGGCGTGAGAGCTACTTTCGTGGTTGGGCGTCTTGCTCCGGCGTCGTAGCGGCCTCTTCTCCGACCTGCTCTCCATTTCGAGGATTGAAAGCCACCGTTCCAACTCCACAGGGGTATCGATCGAACCTCTTCGGCGGAAGCTTGATCCTCCCGCTCGAGGTACCACCTCTAGCGGTCGCCCTCAGACCGCCATCGCCCGTTGCCTCTCTTCTCGCGTTACTAAGTCACTCGTTCGCGCCTCCATCAGCTCTTCCCTTATTTGACCTCGAGCTCGGTCTTTTTGCGCCTTCCTTTTTTCCCGGATCGCAGGCCCACCCTTTTCCACAAAAAAGTGTGCAACGAGGCGGCTTCGCTTTTTTCTTCACGAGTCAACCACGTGAACCTCTCTATTTCCCCACGATCAGTTCGCTTCTTCACAGAAAACTCTGCAGTCAAAGTAAAACAAGGACCTGTTAGAGTAACTATCAAACGTTCTGACAAGAAACAACAGATAAATGTCCTACCCACCGGATATGTTACAAATCCTAGTTTGCAGTATACACCCGTTCACACAGTAGTTGCCAACTAGCAACAACGGCCTCTTAGTCCAGGCCTCATTGCTTACTCCATCGATCCGCGGCCAGAACGGCGTCGTCATGGTGCGCAAGCTAAAGTTCATGTTCCCCGATCGCCGTACCACATAGTGTTCCACTATGTCGGATAATTTTATGTCATATTCCCGATCGCGATTCAGCGGGTCGAACACCTTAAATAATCGCCGGTGTTACCTACTGAACCGACGGGGAGACTTCCAACAAAGCGCCAAGAAGTCGCGATACCGGTTCGAGAAGCGGTATGTGCATATCGCGGCGCTCTCAGCGCCCTCACAGATTATTATTCCACCATTTCGGTTGTACTCCTCACTCTGAACATTTTCACTCAATCGTGGTTCGTTATATTTCCAGTCGGGGACGGTAATCCCATATCTGCCACCGGTTCGACGAGCGAGTTAGCGACGACGGTTTACACTTCTAAGGGGCACATCGGCGATGGCGACATATCCCTCGACCGGCGTCGCGGCTCGTCACCTCGACCTAGATCGGGCATTACCCTCACCTATCCTATCCTCTTCTTCCAAATCAACCTCTACACCAACACTCACCGCTTCTTCATCCTCGTACTCTCCACAACTCAAGGATATCTCACCGGACCTCCTCCCGATCGAGTGTCATCGAGTCGGACATTATAGCAAGTTTTCTTTTTCTACCAATTACTCAAGCTGAAACCCTATGCCCCTTATGATGACCTACCTATTTAGCAAAACGACGGCGGGGAGGAAAGCAAATTGAAAATGGAAAGATAATAGCAGCGAAGCACTCACGAGGAACCACAGCTTGCGTTTTGTGGAAGAAGAAAACACGCAATGCCTTTTCAAAGTCCCAAATTCGATTTTGTATAAACCGCTGTTCGGTTACCAAAAGTTATGATGATTACGACCCTAGGCTATAGCCGCGACGCGTGTTCCAAGGTCTTGTCTTTTCAAGCAGTTCGAATAATGCGGCGACACGTTTTCTCAACAACTACTACGATTCGTCATCGCGTGCATGCTACGACATAACTTCCCTTTCCGCCAAAGCATCGGCATCGCGTGAATCGAAAGTCATGTCGCCCTAGTCGAAGTCGTCCACCCACATTTCTTCATCGTTCCACATTCTTCTTTCTCAAAGATAATGTTTCCTATGGCATAAACACTCTACCGAGAGGGGTAATGGGGGAGCGATATCTTATTATGCTTTCGCGTGCAGCGTAAAGCGAACTTCGGGCGCCGACCCTCGAGACCGAATCGCGGAGCAGCTCCTTCAAGAACACCCGTCAAGTGACCTCCAAGGCGACCTCCACGAGAGGAGGGCGAAGATATTTGATGCACGAGCACATGACGAGCATACCGGTAATGATAACCATCGGGGTAATCATTACCCATCCCCGGAAAATAAGGATAACCTCATCAACACCCAATGAGTGCATGACTTATAATATAACCAGCTCGACACTCATTCACGATCTCGACCTTACACGTGTAGCATAAACACACGTGTCTTCTAGATTGATCCTTCCCTAAGCCTATAAATACCACCTGATTGAACTACGTCGGGCCTGATTCCTCTCTCCCAGAAAAGAAAGAAAAGGAGAAAAACTAAGAAGAGGATACGTAGGCAGTTCGCTCAGAAGCGAACTCGGTCCCAACAAGAAATCCAAAACACCCCTTTACACCGGCCACTAGGGCGTAGTCGACAAACATATATAGCAATCAAGTATTCAAGTGGTTCAATTATCTCCTTGTACGTTAACACTGAACAAAAGTAGGAGTGGTTACCGCGAATGGTAAGGATGTTAAAAATGGTTAGTGAAGATCTCCAATGGCACAAATCAATTTAACTAGACTACTAGAGCATCGTGGCAAGTCACTTGCTGTTCGTATTCATGACTTCATGTCATAGTAGCAGCAGCAACCTGCACAACTAGTCAGCTCCTGTACAATATGGTTTTTGTAAGGAATAGTAGAGATTAGCACATTGTTAGTCGCTTTTTGTATTGTATGGTTGTAACCTAGAAAAACGGTAGCCATTAGCAATTGATGCTGCCAAAGCTGTTATCGAAGTACAGGTCAATGCTATTTTCCAACAATGGGGCAAAACTTTTAGTGAATATGTATAAATTTTCATTTGAAACTTTTGATCTGAAAATTTTGCATATGCAGTCAACACCGCCCTCTGTGTTGGCGCAAATATTTCTGTTTGGAAGGGAAACATGCTGTGGAAAGTCCAAAGGGAATTTAATCAGTTCCTAAAACTTTGCAGCTAGATTTACATAAGTTAACGAACCGACGAACGATCCTGAGAGGTCGTACTATTACTGTTACTAGCCACGCGCGCACCAAGTTCTTTAGCATGGATGCTAGACTTGTCTGAAGTCAAATACCCAAAATGAATTTATTGTTCTAACAAGTGAGAGTGGTGCACAAAAGAAGAGCCACAATTAGGAGCGTCATAGCCACAAAATAGCAAATATCACCCCACTGCTTGATTGTCAATGTACATAAACAAGGCTCTCTATGTATGTTGTTTCACCCGGAAAACAATTTTCTGCTCCAAACGACGAAGAATAAGTAAGAGTGAGAGGCTGTCCCGTCAAATTTTCACTTTTTAGATCAATGTAACACAACTCGGATGTGTTGTGTAGTACTAGAGTTCCACCTTCGTTTACAAAGCATACTGGTTTTGTGAACCAAAGATCAACTTCCAGTTTTATGATGAACTGCTTAGTCCACGACCCTCCTTTTGCACCATACTCTTTCATCACCCACAATTCAAGATAGGGTTTTCCCATGGTAGGATATATACAGAGTGTAAATGTCTAAATTTACACCAAAGTTAAGACTTAGCTCTTAAGTTAGGATAGTGAAAATGGAATGATTTTGTTTGGTGTTAATGGTTGATTTTCATGTGGATGAAGATGCCTATGAATCTAGTTTGTATCTTGGGAGATAGTTGTGAGTGGATGGAAAGTCAGCAACTCAGGTTAGGATTCATTAACCAGACTGGAATTAAGCCACACGTAGTTCTTAAGGGTGATTTTTATAGGGATTAGGAGCTTGCATCAGATGCGACACGTGTACAGAAGAGTATAGATGTGCGGTCGGGATAAATAACATGTGTCCATGAAAAGCATGCATGTAGTAAGTGTAGACAGTATTTAGGTTTATCTGAGTTGGCATAGAGTGTAATGATGGTTGATGGCTGTAATGGTATATATATTACGGCGAAAAAATGGCTTAAGGATAAAGTTAGTAATGATGACAGTAGCAAGTGATGACGTCACGAGATAGGCTCGAGTGACGAGTCGTTGGGTGCTCGGTGGGGTGTTGAGTATGAGTCTTTTGATATGGCGAGTGTTTGGAGTTGTTTGCGAGTGTGAAGGTCGGGCACTTGTATGTCTGGGGGTCACATTATATTGGGGGAGTCATTGTATGTGAGTCTCGTGCACGTCACGTGACTGGTGGGATGTCCTTTACACAAAGGTTTCCATATAATGTTGAGACTTGAATGTCAGAGAAATCACGACCAATCTGCAGATTTTTGGCATATACAGTGACTTACTAATTGACCTACTTAACCGACCTACTAATGATAACCATTAATTTACATAGAGATATGTGTGAGCGCATATTGCAAGGCAAACCAATGGTATCCAAATAACGAGTCACAGTAGTAGGTCTAGAAAGTAGCTCTTGGGAAACCTCACCATCTACTAGTTCGCCGAAAGTATTGAAGTCCAATTATTTCCACACATTATGCCGGTATGTGTATATCCCACCAAAAATGGTTACAATGGAATATATAAGTCCACACTAAACCCACTGTCAAAATTAGGTCATTAAGAGACCAACTGTCTAATATCATTCTATCAGGAATATCATCAGAAATTGAGAACAATAGGACGCATGTTATAGGAAGTTCAAATTTATTCCCTAAACAAGTCTCATTTAAAGTTCCATAATAACCCACTAAATTCTTTTGACAATCAAAGCATCTGCATAGTAGGGATCTACATACCACTTGTAAAGGAGGGTTTTGGTTATCCCTTACAAATATGGAGGAGGAGGAGAAGGGGTTTAGAAATGGGAAATACCGAGTTCGTTGTTTTAGCCGGAAACTGCCCTAATATCTATCTCGATTAAGGGGAGAGAAGAATCATGTCTGGCATAGTTCATATGGGAGGTATTTATAGCTGGTGGATGTGGATCGCTATCCAACACGTGTGTACTGACAAACACAAATGTATGATTGAGATTGAGAAGGAGTATTGGAATGGTGTTGGTAGAAATTTTGTAATGATGGTGAGTGGTTGCAGTGGTTCGTAATTTGCGGAGATAGCATGTGTAAGTACGACGCGGCCAGCCTTGGCAATGATTGCTTCTAGAAGATATGTTGTGTCAAGGATCAGAACGCTCTGCATGAGGATGTGCGAATCGATCTGTTCTGGAGCGATCTCGTAGCTCGGGGGTATGAGCTGATGATGTAGGTCGCTCTGAATGTAGCTTGGGGAAGTGTGGTATTTCCGCTATATGCTGGACACATGCTTGATATTCCTGAATGAGAATATCACTCCCTCACACAACCCCCTCTCAGTAGGTCGTGCTGTACATTGAAGTGATCTGCTGAGAGAAAATGGTGACGCGTGTTGAGTATGAGTAAAGAAGCAGACTAGTGTGAATGGAAATACCCACCGTACTATGGAAGTCGACTCATGTTGTATGACGAACTGATGTAGAGTGATAGCTGGCACGTGAGAGAATCTTAGCAGTTGGTGATGAAACGTGTCGCCGCTTTTTCCGGAATCTTGAAAAGACCGACAGGTCTTTGGTAGACGTGTGCGGACTAGGGCTTAGGTTGTAATCATAATGTATTGGGAACTGGAGGGGCAGTTGTATAAAACAACTTTTGGAGATCCGAAAAGCCACTTTTTGTTTTGTTTCCAGAAATGCAGAGACTAGAACTCCTCAGGTTAGTGCTTCCGCCATTGTTGATCTTATTTTTTCTTCTGTTCTTGCTTGTTTCCTTCGTTTAGTAGGTCGACTTTAGCTTTTCTGGTCTAAGATTAGTAACCACTAAGAAAAAGTGACATGTTTGACTCTGACGATACTCAATCTGAAGAGATTCGGGAAGTGTCACTGAGTTGTGGTGAAATGGAGGAGGAGAGGGGGGAGTCAGAGGGATTTGGGAGTGAGGATGTGGAGGAGGAAGTACGATCACGTTCATTATTCTTCTTGTAGCTAGTGCCAGTCGTGATGAGGGGTCGTCCTTGAGTGGGTTGCCTCCTAGGGTTGTAAATAAACATACCACGAAAGCTTTCGATGATCTGTGGGAAGTTTACGGTATCCAGGGGGAAACCTGGAGATACACGAACTGGAGAAGACCGTAAAGGTGCTTAGTGAGATGTACACACTACCGAACTACGGGATAATAGTCTGCGAGGGGCAGCTGAGGGCTGGTATGAGGATACCGTTCTCGAAGATGACTTGCAACTTTTTGAACTTCTGTTGGAAATCCCCTTGCCAATTTGTGGGTAATACTTGGCGGCTGTTTAAGGTGTTTGATCTACTGAATGCGAGTGGTGAATACTGCATAGGGGGTAACTGACATTATTGAGCATTACACGGTAAAGCGATCTCGTGCTTTCAACTTTAGCTTGCAAACTTTGATGGGAAAATCTAGTGTGATGGATCGTGTAAGCAATGAGGCTTGGGAGAGAAGGTCGTTGCTGTTAGTTGGAAACTTCTGTGCTAGAGGATGTAGTTTGCAAACTAGGGTTTGCAATTTTGCTGGTGGGTAGGAGTGTATTGTTCTGTTGTTTTGATGTTTGGATTATTGATATTTTAACTAACTTGGGTCTTTGTTGTTTTTGCAGAGCTCGTTATAAAGAAGCGAACTAAACGGGGGGAAATAGAGAAGTTTGTGAAGTTAACTCGAGCTCATAAACGGGCGACACTACTTGAGGTCGCACATTTCTTTGTGGAGAGAGGAGGTCGCGTGGTTAGGGAGAAGAGGAGGGATCAGAAGAAAAGGGCTCGGGGTCAAACTAGTGAAGCAGCGATGGAGAAGCGTAAGAGCGAACTGGTGATAAGGGAGGACAGGAACCGAAGTCGTGCTGGCCCTAAGCGACCCACCGGAGGTGCTTGTGCCTCGGGGGTTGGTGGGTCGAGTGGGCGACCTGAAGGGGGGTCTAGTAGCTTTCCTTTGGAGTTGGATAAGATGGTCTTCAAGCCTCGCGAGCGGAGCAGCTCGTTGAAGAGAAAGGCTGATATAACTGAGTAGGACGTTGCCAAGGTTGTCAAGGCTGCGAGGCATGTGCTTGGGGATAACTCCGGTGCTGGGGGCGTGTCTGGTGGTGAATGAGTTGGTGGTAAGGCCACTCGTAGTTCCAGGTTGAGGCATGCACCACTCTTGGATTTGGAGACCTTTGGGGTCGGTCAGAGTTCACCCCCAGCGTCCCGAGAACCTATCTCGTCAGCAAAGTTGAAGGCCCCGAGTAAGGTGAGTGGGAAGTCTGTTATGGCTGATGATGATTTGGAGCCCCTAGTGGTGTACGTGGACGACCAGGGGGTGCAACGAACTGTGAAGCGAACTGATGTCGGCTTCAAGTCGAGTAAGATTGCATCTTGCCTGCTTGATCACATATCTCTGGATGGCAGCCATAAGGAACTGGACACCAAGGGTCTTGCTAATAATGAGGTTTAATGGACATGGCTCATGCGGTAAGTGGACGTTCTTGGATGGTGAGCCTGAAAATACGGCCTGAACTTCCTTGCAGAGTATAGCAATGCGAGTACCGCTTTCAATGTAAGAGTAGTTCTTTTCATTTGGTGTTAATGTCTTACTTGTAAAGTAGATCGGCTTCTCGAGTTATTGTCCTCTTTGAAGAGAACCGAATCGATAATAAAGTCGACAACTGCGAGGTAGAGCCCCAACGTTTCCCTATCTGTTGGTTTTGCTAGGACAGGTGGTGTTATCAAGTATTCTTTGAGAGTAGAGAACGCTTGGTGGCACTGGTCGTTCCATGAGAACTGTTCGCCTTTTTTAAGAAGTTGCAGGAACAGTCGGCATTTGTCAGACGCCCTTGCTATGAATCGGTTGAGCGCTGCAACCATTCCTGATAGCTTATGTATTTGCTTCTTTGTCTTTGGATCGGGCATTTCCAAGAACTCTCGGATCTAGTCCTGATTGGCCTCGATCCCTTGTTGTTATACCTGATATCCAAGAAACTTCCCAGAGGACACTCCAAAAAGGCATTTTTAGGATTCACTCCATCCGAAGTTCGGGCGAATCCGAGAACGCTTGCTCAAGGTGAGTAAGGTGGTCACCCGCTTTCTTGCTATTGACTACCATGTCATCGATATAGACTTCCATGGTGTTACCTAACATGTCCTGGAACATATTAGTGACGAGTCATTGATAGGTCGCTCCAGCGTTCTTGAGGCGAACGGGAGGACGTTGTACCAGTAGATTCCCTATTCTGTGATGAATGACGTTTTCTTTTGATCTTCTTCAGCAATTGGGATCTGGTTGTATCCACTGTATGCATCCATAAATGACAGGAGCTCGTGGACACAGGTTTGGTCCACATGCAAGTCGGTCTATTCTAGGTAAGGGGAAGCTATCTTTAGGTGTTTCTTGGTTGACATTGGTGAAGTCAACGTAGAGGCGAACTGTGTCATTCTTCTTTGGAACTGCAACTATTTTAGCAATCCATTCTGGGTAATCGACCTTCCGTATAAAGTCGACTTGATTGAGTTTGTCGATCTCATCATTGATTACTTTTTGAAATCTGAGGAATAGCTTCTTAGGTCGCTGCCGAACTGGCCTAGCATTAGGGTTGACGTTTAACTTATGGCATGCAACACTAGGATCTATACCAGGCACATCGATATACGACCAAACAAAAACATCTTTATTCATCGACAAAAAGTTTACAAGCTGGGCCTTGAGTGTAGGGTCAAGGTTAGCCCCTACATAGACGAACTTGGGATCGTCTTCTGTTCCTAAGTTCACTCGCTCCTTTTCTATAGTTTGAACTACTGCCTTTGAAGATGATGCGCCCTCTGGGGAATTGGTCTCTGGTGGGGCTTTGTCGATTTGAGTAATGGAGGTCTGGGCCACCAGAGTTGGAGCGACCTCTGTGGTTACGACAAGAGGGGTTGATGCGACCTCTGTGGTCATGACAACAGGGGCTGGTGTGATCCTTGGAATATGTAATGGTGGACTAACAAATGTTGGGGCGACCTCTGGGGTCCTGACTGGTGGTGTAACTAGTGTTGGGGCGACCTCTGGGGTCCTAACTGGTGGATGCACGGGAATTTGGGTGACCTCTGTGGTGCTGACAGATGACTGGACTTTTTTTATAAAGTCCCCAGCGTTCTGCTTTGGTGCTTTGGATCTGACCTCGGCGATTAAGTCCTTGGCCATTGTGTAGCTAGTGGGCTCGTTCCTAGTGCTGATAAACGGGTCAGCGACTTGGTTCACTGAAAGGATCTGATTGCAGTGATAAGCCTCGAGCTGATTGCTACGAAGCTCCATCATACCCCTAGGGCCAAGAAAGCGGAGCACCTGATGCAGTGTTGATGGTATAGCTTGCATTTTGTGGATCCAACGTCGTCCTAGGATGGCATTATAGGACGATTGGATGTTGAGAACGCTGAAATGCATGTTGAAGCTGACTTTGTCTTCCCTAGATCCAACAGAGACTGAGAGTATGATGTCACCCATTGGGTCGGTTCTGGAGCCATTGAACCCATAGAAGGAGTTATTGGGTATATGAAGACCGATTTGGGCAGATTCATCTCTTGGATGATATGGTAGAACAAGATGTCGCACGAACTACCAGGATCTATCAGAACATGTTTGACTGTCCAATCACTGATTTTGACATGGACGACTAAGGCATCATTATGAGGGAGGCAAACCTTGTTGAGGTCGGCCTTTGTGAAAATTATATCACCTGAGCTGCAGCCTGAACTGCGTGGTGTGGGTGCGGCCTATGAAGAGAACTGGTAGACTTCTTGGAGAGTGCCTACGCGTCTCTTTTTTTCTCTAGAAGATGCAACAAAATCATCTTGGAATGTGATCATGTGTATCGTTCTGTCATTATCTCTATTTGATGAGTGCTGACGACGCTCATGGCGGGAGCGGTCGCTGGGGCGTCTTCTGCTACGAGAGCAAGCTTGGACACTTTGGCAATTACGACGAGGTGGAGATCTACTCTGCTCCCTACGAGCCATGAGTTTATGGCGTAGGTCACCATCAACGATATTGGCATAATGCTTGAGATGCCCTGATTCGATGAGGTCCTAGAGGTAGTGCTTGAGCCCCCAGCACTCATTGGGTCTCATGACATTTTGCTTGGTGGAAGGCACAGTAAAGCTTGCTAGGGCGATCCTCTGGTTGTCGTACGTCAGGTCGGTAATATGCAGCTCGCTTGATTTTGTCCAGTATGTAACTGGGAGATCGGGTGAGTACAACAAACTCGAGATTGTTTCTTGGTCTGTTCCCAGTCTTCTGTCCTTGTTATCTGGGTCGCTTTTTTAAAGCTGGGGCTCATCAGAGATTGCTGCCACTTCTTGTTCTTCTGTTAAGCCATGACATTTCAGGCCTTCTTGTAACTTGATGAACTTGTCTACTCAAGCGTACAGCTCAGATAAAGTTTCTGGTCGTTCTTTCATGAGTGATCGGGCGGATCTTTGTGTTAAGATTCGGAAGCTTTGAGAATGCCAATGTGGCAAACGACTCTTTGAGGTCGCTTTTCATGCCAAGTAGTTCAGTTTTGAACTGACCTAGGAATTCGCAAATGGTTTCATCTTCGCCTAGGGAGAGTTGGAAAAGTGAATCGAGATCAGCTTTTTTATGCCTGTTGTGGACGTACTGGCTAGCGAACAGATTGGTGAGTTGCTCGAAGTTCTTTATCGAGTCTGGCTTGAGTGAAAAGAACCAATCGAGCGCGCCATCTTTAAGATTGGCTGGAAACAAACGACAATGGAGATGGTCGAACTCCTGAGCACTATAGAGTACGTGTAAGGCTTTGAATGTAGCGTGCCACTTGTTGACTAGGACACGTGCTGCCATCGTACATTGGAAAACGTGGCTGAATGAAATATGGAGGAGAAGCTCTACTAAGTACCTCAGCAGCGAACGGGGACACGCGATATGTCTTCAACATCTTTTGAACGATCTGAGTGGCGTCTTTTTTAACTGCACTTTGGTCGATCCTTTGTGACAATTCGTTAATCTGTTGATTAACCTCGTTGATACCATCCTCTGCTATGGCACCTGGTGGATTTTGCGTGTCCACTTGCGCACGCAAAGTAACATTCTCCTGCTTGAGCAGGGTAATGTACTCGTTCATTGTACCTAACTGACTTGCCAAACTATGGATTTGAGCTTCGAGGCTTGCCATGCTTCGTGGGCTTGAAGATTTTGTTTCTTGGTTTTGGGATTTATGAAGTAGTTTCTTAAGAAATCGAGACCACAGATGGCGCCAATGTAAATGAGCGTTTTGGTTATCCCTTACAAATGTGGAGGAGGAGGAGAAGGGGTTTAGAAATGGGAAATACCAAGTTCGTTGTTGAGCGAACTGCCTACGTATCTATCTCTCGATTATGGGAGGAGAGAAGAATCAGGTCTGGCGTAGTTCATATGGGAGGTATTTATAGCTGGTGGATGCAGATCTCTATCTAACACGTGTACTGACAAACACAAATGTATGGTTGAGATTGAGAAGGAGTATTGGAATGGTGTTGGTAGAAATTCTGAAATGATGGTGAGTGGTTGCAGTGGTTCGTAATTTGTGGAGACAGCATATGTAAGCACGACCTTGACAATGATTGCTTCTAGAAGATATGCTGTGTCAAGAATTAGAACGCTCTGCATGAGGATGTGAGAATCGATCTGTTCTGGAGCGATCTCGTAGCTCGGGGGTATGAGCTGATGATGTAGGTCGCTCTGAATGCAGCTCGGGGAAGTGTGGTATTTCCGCTATAGTGGACACGTGCTTGATATTTCTGAATGAAAATATCACTCCCTCACACCACTGATATTGTGAATGTTGTAGAAAGTTTTTCATCATTCTTCTTCTGTGCTACCATCAAAAGGAGTTCTAACCTCTCTAGATCATCTTCTTTCATGCTCTCACACACAATTCCAGTTCCATGCTTTACAATAAATGCCATAGCTTCAGGTGTAGACAATGACGCTGGCATTATCAGATCTCCCTCATTTCCTCTTCCTTCATCATCAACAATGATGACAAACTGCACTACCACCCCAAGTTATTATAAATAAAGAAAAAGAAAAACTATTAAGTACGATCAAGCAATGGCGGTAACAATCCTTGCCTCGGCGAATGTCTTCAATGGCCTCTGGAATGTGCTAAAAGCAAAGAAGGTACTAAAAACAAAACTTAATGATATCGGTAACCCTGTTTTTCTTAAGCGCGCTTTCTACTTTTTGAGTTTATTCCTTTTCTTCTTTGGGATCATCGCTAGATTCTATTTTTTTAGTAATACTAACATCTTCAAAGACTGTAGGGGTGGGAGTGGGAGGGAGTGATGATGCGGCGGTTAGGGCAGATGTTGGAAGAGAGATTAGAAAAGAATATCTGATCTCATGGATCTAGACGTTATGGATGGAAGTAGCATACTAGGTGGGAATCCTTCTTTTTGCCATATCACAACTTGATAAAAGACAATGACAACCATTGGATGGAGGCCCTACAGGCCCCACACCATTGCTTTTTATTAGATAGATAATAATAATTTGTTATTCCCTAGGGTAATTAGGAAGTGGAAAGGGTTTGGTCTCTTAATGACCTAATTTTGACAGTGGGGTTTAGTGTGGACTTATATATTCCATTGTAACCATTTTTGGTGGGATATACACATACCGATATAATGTGTGGAAATAATTGGACTTCAATACTTTCGGCGGAATAGTAGATGGTGAGGTTTCCCAAGAGCTACTTTCTAGACCTACTATTGTGACTCATTATTTGGATACCGTTGGTTTGCATTGCAATATACACTCACACATATCTCTATGTAAATTAATGGTTATCATTAGTAGGTTGGTTAAGTAGGTCAATTAGTAGGTTATTGTAGCATTACTGCCAAAAATCTGGTTGATCGCGATTTCCCTGAGATTCAGGTCTCAACATTAGATGGAAACCTTTGTGTAAAGGACATCCCACCAGTCACGTGATGTGCACGAGACTCACATACAATGACTCCCCCAATATAATGTGACCCCAGACATGATGGTGAGTGGTTGCAGTGGTTCATAATTTGCAGAGACAGCATGTGTAAGCACGGCCTTGACAATGATTGCTTCTAGAAGATATGTTGTGTCAAGAATCATATCAGAACGCTCTGCATGAGGATGTGAGAATTGATCTGTTCTGGAGCGATCTCGTAGCTCAGGGGTATGAGCTGATGATGTTGATCGCTCTGAATGCAGCTCGGGGAAGTGTGGTATTTCCGCTATACTGGACACGTGTTTGCTATTTCTGAATGAAAATATCACTCCCTCACACCACTGATATTGTGAATGTTGTAGAAAGTTTTTCATCATTCTTCTTCTGTGCTACCATCAAAAGGAGTTCTAACCTCTCTAGATCATCTTCTTTCATGCACTCACACACAATTCCAATTCCATGCTTTACAATAAATGCCATAGCTTTAGGTGTAGACAATGACGTTGGCATTATCAGATCTCCCTCATTTCCTCTTCCTTCATCATCAACAATGATGACAAACTGCACTACCACCCCAAGTTATTATAAATAAAGAAAAAGAAAAATTATTAAGTACGATCAAGCAATGACGGTAACAATCCTTGCCTCGGCGAATGTCTTCAATGGCCTCTGGAATGTGCTAAAAGCAAAGAAGGTACTAAAAACAAAACTTAATGATATCGGTAACCCTGTTTTTCTTGAGCGCACTTTCTACTTTTTGAGTTTATTCCTTTTCTTCTTTGGGATCATCGCTAGATTCTATTTTTATAGTAATACTAACATCTTCAAAGACTGTAGGGGTGGGAGTGGGAGGGAGTGATGATGCAGCGGTTAGGGTAGATGTTGGAAGAGAGATTAGAAAAGAAGATATGATCTCATGGATCTAGACGTTATGGATGGAAGTAGCATACTAGGTGGGAATCCTTCTTTTTGCCATATCACAACTTGATAAAAGACAATGACAACCATTGGATGGAGGCCCTACGGGCCCCACACCACTGCTTTTTATTAGATAGATAATAATAATTTGTTATTCCCTAGGGTAATTAGGAAGTGGAAAGGGTTTGGTCTCTTAATGACCTAATTTTGACAGTGGGGTTTAGTGTGGACTTATATATTCCATTGTAACCATTTTTGGTGGGATATACACATACCGACATAATGTGTGGAAATAATTGGACTTCAATACTTTCGGCGGAATAGTAGATGGTGAGGTTTCCCAAGAGCTACTTTCTAGACCTACTATTGTGACTCATTATTTGGATACCGTTGGTTTGCATTGAAATATACACTCACACATATCTCTATGTAAATTAATGGTTATCATTATTAGGTCGGTTAAGTAGGTCAATTAGTAGGTTACTGTAGCATTACTGCCAAAAATCTGGTTGGTCACGATTTCCCTGAGATTCAGGTCTCAACATTAGATGGAAACCTTTGTGTAAAGGACATCCCACCAGTCACGTGATGTGCACGAGACTCACATACAATGACTCCCCCAATATAATGTGACCCCAGACATACGAGTGCCCGGCCTTCACACTCGCAAACAACTCCAAACACTCGCCATATCAAAAGACTTGCATACTCAACACCCCACCGAGCAGCCAACGACTCGTCACTCGACCCTATCTCGTGACGTCATCACTTGCTACTGTAATCATTACTAACTTTATCCTTAAGCCATTTTTCCGCTGTAATATATACACCATTACAACCATCAACCATCATTACACCCTATGCCAACTTAGATAAACCTAAATAACGCCTACACTTACTACCTGCATGCCTTTCATGGACACATGTTATTTATCCTGACCGCACATCTGTACTCTTCTGTACATGTGTCGCATCCGATGCAAGCTCCTAATCCCTATAAAAGTCATCCTTAAGAACTATGTGTGGCTTAATTCCAGTCTAGTTAATGAATCCTAACCTGAGTTACTGACTCTCCACTCACAACTATCTCCCAAGATACATACTAGATACGTAGGCATCTTCATCCACATGAAAATCAACCATTAACACCAAACAAAATTATTCCATTTTCATTATCCTAACTTAAGAGCTAAGTCTTAACCTTGCTGTAAATTTAGACATTTACACTCTGTATATATCCTACCCCTGCCTTGAATTGTGGGTGATGAAAAGTATGGTTAAAAAGAGGGTCGTGGACTAAGCAGTTCATCATAAAACCGAAGTCGATCTTTGGTTCACAAAACCAGTATGCTTTGTAAACGAAGGTGGAACTCTAGTACTGTCAAAAATGGTTTCTAGAATGCTTTTATTGGATTGCTAAGTTGCATTGTCAATCCACATAGTATTTATTTCTTCTTTTGAATTAATTATAAATGTGCAGCGCTCAATTGATAATGTTCTTCTATCTCATCTCCCGCCGTCTGGTTCCCACGTATATGAGGTTTAATTGAACTTTGTTTATGATTACCAATTAATGGCCTGATGCATTGTCCATGAAGTGTTTCACTGCCATTTATTTTTCTACACGTATTCGTGCTTATTTGCATATTACGTTGTCATAAAATCTTGCTGTTATGTTATGTTCATCGTATCCATCAAGTTTAAATTTTCCTTCATAGATATACATCAATCTATTCATTAATAATTGACCCATTTTAGCTTTTTTGCTTTTGTTTTTTTTGTCTTCACTTTGTTTTTTATTTCATATTTTCATACTATCTATTTTTGACTTACTAATTATGATTCATAGATATACATTTATTGTGTTGGAGTTGGACATATACTTCTTTATAGATATATACATATACGTTCTCCTAACACTCTTTAATTAAATTGAACTTCTTTAGCGTTTTTGAACTCTCTTTCAAAATATTTGGTTTATATAGATTGCAATGCGACCAATTCTCAACAAAGGGAAACACCATCTGCACCTTTCTATCGAACCTTCAAAGCAGAACATACGTACTTTTGTTGCCCCCAAGATAGGCTCAATCTTCAACCGGCCTCTTGGCTTCTCGATATTTCTTGCTTACAGCTACTATTGTTTATAACTGCTATTGCATTGCCAATCCAAGGGGTATTTATTTCTTCTTTTGTTTCAGGAATTCATTGTTGATGCATTGACTTTCATTGAACAAAATAGATTGTGGTACTACATATTCATACAGTATTATAAAGAGCATGAAGTTGATAATAAGGATGTGGTTCTATACAATACTTACATTTTTAAAATGATTGACTGCGCTGGGATACGTTGTGTTTAATACATTGACAAGTACATATTCAAAAGACACGACAAAACAACAATGGTGTTGAATTTAGCTTATGTTGGTAAGTCATTTGCTCCCTACTTCTTGGGTCAACACTAACAGACGCAAGTTCTTCTAGAAATATCTTAGTGTAAACTAATTTCCCAAGAAGTTGTTTAGAAATTATGAATTTTGTGTTATGATGTGTTGTTATGGTTACATTTATATAAATATGTTGTTGTTGTCCTCTTTCTTCTATAACCAATTAAATGGTTTTCAATTAGTTTGGTTTGTTTAGTAATTATTAGTATGTTGTTGTCAAACATTGATGACAGAAAGGAGGTGACAATTGTCAATTTGAATGCTCACTTCGCTGTACTCAAAGATACAATTGGCATTTTTAGCTATACTTTTTATACTTTAGTTTTTTTGCTTGGTACAAGTTTTTCAGTGTTAATGGATTAGTAAAATCATAAAGCTGAAACTATTTAACCAATTTGATTGGTTAATATCAAATTTTCGTTTAACAGTTACTGATATTGGATCGAGTCTCATTTTTGAACTTCACTCTCATATACTCAGTATATTAAAGAGTCAATGAGCTTGATTGTGGTTAGATATTTGTTACATATTAGTTATTTCTGTCATTCTGGGTTTTCAATCTCAATTTGATGATGGTGTTCTCTTTCAGGAGTGTCCGCACTTGATGCTCTTGCCTTTCGAATAGTTTTTTAATCCCTTCAGTTGGATTTTCTCTTGCTCATCTCTTTTATTTGCCAACTTATTCATGTTTTCTATTGATTGGCAATAGGTTCATGATCATGGATTTAAGTGGAAATCTCATGCACATGTTGCAGCTAAATAGTTATTTAACCATATTTGCTTAGGAAAATGTGTTCAAGTTTACTGCCTCACTTGAAAATGTAAATTGCGAAATCTGAATTGAATATATAGTTTTCATGATGCAATTCGATGGTGTTGTAATTATTTGACTTTGTTGAATTGTCAGTTATTTTGTTGCTTCGTAGGCAAACTAGATTGTGCCTATAGTAGAACCTATATGAGCACACTTTTTAGTTGTGGTGACTTCTTTTTTCTTTTGTGTCACTTATCAGTTAATCAAAATTATGTCGTTATTCAAATGCTAGGTAAGTGGGTAAATTATGTCGTTATTCAAATTTTATTTGGATATGGTTTCAATTTTAAGAATGCTATAATTTTGTCCACGTCTAGACGGATGACACATGTAATTAGAAAATAATATGATCGGATTTGTGGCTCGAGGTATATGTATGCTCAATAGGGTAGCGCTCTAATCTTTGGCTTTTAAGATAGCTGATAGCGCCAAAGGTGTGGGGCAAACCCTAGTAAGAAACATTCTAGAAACATCTCCCCACCTAATATTCCCCCTATATATATAAATATAAATGAGAGCACCACATCTCAGCCTCCTCCTAATTTCAAAACAATGTCAACAGCCACCGAGACTGCAAAGATGATAACACTAACAAGTTCCGACGGAGAAAAGTTCGAAATCGAAGAAACAGTTGCAATGGAATCAATAACAATAAAAAACATAATCGATGACGGGGCAATTGATACTGGAATCCCATTACCGAACGTAATGGCACCTGTTTTATCGAAAGTTATTGAGTATTGCAAACACCATGTTGATAATCCATCTAAGATTGAAGACCGTGAAGTGGATGATGAGTTGAAGAAGTGGGACAAGGAATTTGTTCAGGTTGATCAGAATATGTTGTTTGATTTAATATTGGCTGCTAATTATTTGAATATTAAAGGGTTATTGGATTTGACTTGTTCAACTGTTGCTGATATGATGAAAGGGAAGACTCCTGAAGAGATTAGGAACACTTTTCATATTGTTAATGATTATACTGCTGAGGAAGAGGAAGAAGTTAGGAGGGAGAATTCTTGGGCTTTCGAGTGATGGAAAGGTCTTGCTTTTTGTTTTGTTTTTATGTTTTGGATATTTTAAGGGTTTTTGTTTATGGTGGATGTGATTATTATGGATTATTAATGGTTTAGATATTTTGGGGATGTTGTTTCGTTAATGATAATTGCTTTGTTTGTTGAATGCATTAGCGCTTGTATGTTTTGGTATCAGTGTCTGGTTGCACTGTATTAGTTGCGGATTGTTATGTTGGCTGTTGTCTAGGAATAGCGTTCGTGAATGCATGTTGCTATTGAAGTTTATGCGTAAATATTAGTTGCAGACTTTTAAGTTTTTGTTGTCTTTGTCTAGAATTAATTATGTCAGATTAGTATATCACCTGAATATTGACATGGAATGTAAGGTCGTTGGGTTTAGAATTGGAAAGTTGAAGTTTTAGAAAGTAGTTATATATTTTTGAGAACAAGGTGATATTACGATCATGTTGTTTAATACTAGCAAATACAGCAAGTAAGGTGTTACTAGGACGAAGCAGAATAAATTGAACTCGTGATATTGTTCTACATAGATGGTTCTGCACAAGCGCACTTTACTAGTACTTATTAGTTCACTCAATAGTTGATAGTTATTGATGTTAGAAGGTGCGTTGTATAACTTCTTCTCATATGCTAGCACTGTTAAAGTGCTCAAAATCAGCTTTCATTGTTAGAATCTATTTAGGGGATATTCATTGGTCATTGCCTTTTCCTCTGTGAACTGTATATTATCTGGGAATTTTACCATTCTTAATTCTGTTCCCATTGTCAAACACTTAAACACTGAGAAATCACAGTGAGTCTGTATACACGAATGGTACTTTTTACCCCTGTAATAAGAGTAAAGAAATTTGTATGTCATGTAATGGCTTATTGATCTTGAATTTCTGCCTAGTGAAGAGGATTTCTACCTCTGAATATGTAACAATTGTTGCCACCATAATCTTTTGAAAGTTGAATTGTGTGAAATCCATCAACAGTGTATAGAGGGATGTATGACAGGTATATTTATATAGTGATAGTTGCACTTTCTTGTTTGGTCTTGTAGGGGGATTTTACTAAAAGCATATGGAGTGAAGTACCAATGTGGCTATATGCCATGCTTGTCTGTTGATTACAACTGACAAAACCTGTTATTGATCTATTAGCTCTTTGATAGTCTTGCAACTCTGATCGCTGCAGAGTCTAATAAGAATACGCCATAGTGATTAGTGTCCTTGTATTAATAATACTATTAATAAATGCAAATACATCATTTGGGGTTGGGTATTGCATCTTCCTACTGTTGGGAATTTGTGTTTTGACTCTATTATAACTGATTGGGAAAGCTATAGTACAACTTGATGTAACTATTATAAGGGTAGTGTGAATCTCTCACACACTGATATTCTAATATAATATTGTTTTATCGACCAAAAAAAAAAGTCATTTGTGCCCTAGTCATGATACAAGGTTTTTATTTTCGTTTGCTTAGTCATGGTGCTTGTTAATGAAAAGTGCACCTCTAGTTAATGTAAATGATGCTCAACCACCGGCTTTTTCAATGTTGTTGCGGGAGTTTGTTTTGGTCACTTTGTTTTCTTATTTATTCATCTTGTAGGCTGTTACAGAAAAAAGGACTTTGAACCTTAGATCTTTGCAGTGTATAATAGGACATCTTGCCTCATGATAAACACAAGAAGGATGATGTCAGACATGAGATTTCAGTCTCTTGTTTTATAATCATAGACAGACGAGATTTCAGTCCCTCGCTTTATAATCTTAGACAAACATTGCCAAAGAAACGTCAACAAAGAATGGAGAGTTAAAATGTCAGAGAATTTCTTTGAGAAGGGTTGCTATAGGTTGCTATAGCTTTTAAGACTTTCTGTAGCTCTGTTTTAGTATGCCCGATTGCCCGAACCTGACAAAATATTAACTTGCTGAAAAATGATGATTTGAGCCTTTTTCTTCCTGTTCTGTTTTCTAATTGCAATAAAGTTGGATGTAGATTAGGCAATTAGCAGAGTATGAGTTTGAGAAACTGCATCACCATGCAAAACCAATTCACCCCACATGAAGTATGCTTTTTGAGATTTCCTCTTGTCCTATAGATTGGTTGAACACAAAGCAAGGATGGTCCCCGTGGTATATCATTCTAATTTTTTCCTTTCTTACGATTTTGTACTACACGAGTTGAACCTGTAGAACTGAAAATCTCAGTTTCTGGACAACGATGTATGCGTTTCGATTTTGCGTTTTGATTTTCAAAATAATCTTAGAACTTCATAATCCTTACTAGTTGGACTTGGTGAGTGAATGTAATGTTTAGGAGACAAATCCCTGTCATTATGCATTCCATTGCGTTGCAGGAATTTATTAGTTGGTCATAATAAATTTGAGAGATGAACTTCAGTCCTGTCAATATCGCGCTGGAGTTCATTGTTTGTTCTCTATAATTGAAGAAACTTACTCGGTTGAAATTTGAAGTGCCACTGCTAAATATGAATTATCCAAAGTATTTATCCTGATGAAATGAATAAAGTACGAAAAGCTATATGGAATGAACTCGACACTAATGGACAAAGGATCAACAGAAACCTCTTTAAGTTTTTTTTTGGTAGTCACCTCTTTTAAGTAAATTAGAACAATCGTTTTCCTACTTATCGCAGTTCAATATAGCATAAGTAGGGAAACGACCTTCGGTAGACATGTTTCGTGAGAGGCTGAAAAAAAAACTATTTTCTTTTTCACGGCAATGCGCGCGCCTTGGTTATGACGAATCTGAGCACGCGCACGCTTAGATTTCTTCACACGAATAGTACCTGTTTTTCTCCATTTCTCATGTGATAGATAACTCCAACAATCTCCCCCTTCCGAAGAGTGGGGGGATATCTCTATGCATTCCCAAATCAACAGGATGAGTGTATTACCATTCCGACGGTAGCACAATAAACATCAAACTTACTTTTTGGTAAGACTTTGGTCATCATATCTGACCTACTCTTGTCGGTATGAATCTTCTCAATGCACAAATGTTTGTCTTCGAGAATTTCTCTAATCCAATGATAACGCACAAGATATAGAATGAAAACTCGGATTCTTGTTCAAATTGATGGCGCTCTGACTGTCACATAGAACTACAAACTGTTTCTGCTTTAGCCCTAGTTCATCGAAGAACCTCTTCATCTATAGCATCTCTTTGCAAAACTCAATGGCTGCAATATACTCAACTTTTATAGTGGAGAGGGCAACACATTTTTGCAACTTCGATTGCCAAGAAACTGCTCCCCTTGCAAAAGTAAACAGATAACCGGAAGCGGACTTTATAGAGTCAACATCACCTGCCATGTTTTCATCTATGTAGCCTTCAAACAAGGTCTTACTGCCACCAAAACACAAACAGGCTTTGGAAGTGCCCTTGAGATATCTCAATATCTACTTAACACCTTGTCAATGCTCTTTACCCGGATTTGAAAGAAAACGACTTATAACACCAACGGCGAAAGCAATATCCGGTCTTGTACACACCATATCATACATCAAACTGTCCACTGCGGATGCATAAGAAATCTTTTCCATTTGACTTTGCTCAACTTACAAAGTTTTAATTAAATTACTATTTGATCACCTACCAGGACGCTACCGAGGCAAGGCCGATGTCAAAACTCAAATACCTTATTTATACTTGTGTTATGACCTGCCAACTTTCTTAACTTGCATTTATACTTGGTGCATTCATTATTTTTTGCTCGATCTCAAAATTGCTTGAAGTTTCAATGAGCATAATGTATTTTTTTTTGTCTGGATGACCCCCCTACAATGTAGAGAAGTATTTACAGAATTTTAGTTCTAATAAAAATCTTTAGAGATTTATAGAAATAGTTCTTAGTTTCATTTGAAGCTGAATGGAAACGGTCATATCATTTGATAATCTATGAACCATCAAATACTTCTGGCAAAACTTTCTTTAGATGAATTGTTCCTGTTCTGTTGGTATATTAGGTTTCTGGTTGCATAGTTGAATAAAAGGGAGGTGAAAATCAAGGGTGGGTATTATGCGCATCATTCATGGTATGTTTTTAAACACTTCTCCTTTCTTATTATGTATATTTCCCTTGTTTTTTTTCTTTGCTTATTATCTATGTAGAGTTATGTTTGAGGGCTTTCTTTCTGTCTATTGTTCAACTTGCAGCTATATTCCTAGGAACAAACGATCTTGATGACACGTAGCTTAAGCTTAAGGGAGGAAAAAATGATTGAATTCATGCCACAACAAACTTTAATATGCTGGGGAAAGTTGTATTCGATAATAAAGGTAAAGCATTGGGTGATGCAAAGTTAAGTATTGGGTGATGTTGCAAACCAACAGAGCAAATATTTAGTCATGGTTATGCAATATTAATGTAAAATTTTGAACTGAAATATCATTTGAGGTTGACCAATGTTTGCGATCACTATGTGCAACTTCAGTTTCTTACAGGGTGCAGTTACCAATAATCAATTAATGTGGTCTATCAATTGAAAGTGATAATTTTTTTGGTGGAGATCCACTGATCCAGTCCATTCTTGGTAATTTTGTGTGTATGCCATTTTCAAATTTGATTTGATTTGTTTTGGTAAATTTTCTTTTTTAAAATACACTTACATATGCCTGCTACTTAACACCGGAGGTAATGTTTTGTTCTTATATGTGTTTGTAAGTTTTGTTGTAGTCATTGCTACTAATTCATGATATTCAAATCACTTTTCATAGTCTATATGTAACCATTGATGATCACTATAGGTCTACAATACTATTGGTAGCTTTTACTTTCTCAGACCTATTTGAAATTTCATTTTGTTAGTTTGTATTTAGTTCGGTTTGCATTTGAATTTGCATGTTGATGGAAAGTTTTTTTTTGTACCAATGGCACGGAAAATGCTTCTAACACGTTGGATATAAGATAAATGCATGTAATTACCAACAAAAAAAGATAAATGCATGTATATATTATTCTTCCAATCAAGACGTTTTTTTTTTTTTTTCTCAGTAAGCAAAAATTTGTATTGATGAAAGGTGGTTGGGGAGGGGGGAGAGTACACAAGGAGTTACTTACAGTCTACGCACAAAGTAGCACTATAAGAACTTAACAAAACCTATAATAAACATGCTCTATAACCTCCCATTTGGTTATCGATGAGGGTTTTACAATAAAAATAACTTGATCATTGTCTTGCAAACTGACCGAGTACTTTGCCAATTGATCTGCTGTGAAATTGGCTTCTCTCCAAACTAGAGTCAATTTGCAGTAGTCCCTGCCATCTCTGCTTCATACACCCAGTGTTCGTGATTCCAAACGAAACCTCGGAATTCCACCCAATATTTCGATTTTTCAAAAAACTAGAATTTCGAATATAGAGTCGAAATATTGATTATCCCGAAATCAATCGAAATTCCAAATATGATAGGGGTCGAAATTTGATGAATTTTGGTTTTTGGATTTGTCGGAATTCCGAGAATTCCAAAATCCCGAACTATGCATACACCAAGGTACACTTGAAGTTCCAAAAGCATTAACCGCAGATGTCGAGTCTGACTCCACCCAGACCTTCCTCCAATTTATCTTAATAGCATACTCCACCGCCTCTAAAATTGCTAAACATTCAACTATGAAATTCGTCTGATGCCCAATATTCCTGCAAAGAAATGCTAGGAACACACATTCATAATTTCTAAAGCACGCACCATAGCCTGAAGGGCCAGGATTACCACAAGAAGCCCCATCGACATTAACTTTTATGATGTCACCCTCGGGTGGGTATCATTTGCAATCCTTGATCCTAGGTGCCCTCCGTGGCTTGTCTTGCAAACCCCAATTCTTCAAGATACAAGACTCACTACCCCCTCTTTTCATCTGACGACCTATAGCAAGGCAGTAAGAGAAATGGATATTAGTCCTCAATTGTACTTTTCTTTAACATAGATTCAGCTGTTCCCCTTCAAAGATGCATCGATGTCTACTTCTCCAGTTGATGACCATGCCTGCTAATATCGCTGAACAACACAATGACCGATATGAAAATTCTTCACACCCTTAATCTCCAACACAAACTGAGAAGAGCACCAAAAATTCTGGAATGTTACTGGCTTCTACTACCTCCTAGCATCATAAAAATTAATGTGGATGGAAGTTCACGAGGGAACCCATGTAGGGCTGGTTGGGGAGTGATTCTCAGGGATGACATGGGTAACTTTTTGGGGGCAGTAGCAGGTGGCCTTGGGGTATCTACTAACTATATGGAAAAAACTTGTGCTATTATAGAAGGGATTCAGAGGGCACTGGATCAGGACTGTCAATATATATGGGTGGAATCTGACTCTACATCGGTAGTCAAAGCCTTTCAGGAAGACACAGTGCATTGGAGGGTTTGAACAAAATGGAAGCAACTCAGGGAGAAAGCATCATGGATCAATGTTACAGCTACATGGAGGGAGACAAACAAAAGCGGATAGTCAGGCGAGACATGGAGCAAAGATTGCAAAATGGAGAAAGTAAATGGTGGGACAACAAACCTCCTTTTGTGCGAGATATGGAGAACCACTTTACTACTTACTTCTGTTTCATAAGTTAAATGTAGGATGTAATAGGTGGGTACACAACTGATGATACCCATATTGTACAGTTCTTAACACTTTTTTTTTTTTCTTCCTTGTAACCTCTTATTCTTGTAATCAATTACCTTTTAGCGAAAAAAAACTGCTAATACCGCTGACACCCACAGCTGCTTAACGAGAGAACCACTTCTTCTATGTAACCTGAGTGCTTTTGAAAAATTTGCAAAAGTGTTGTTACATCCAAACTGAAATCCAACCCACAATCAAGACGTTTTCAATTACACTGTTGATTTGGCCACGTACAAATATGTGCATTTTTGCTAGTACAACTTGTAGAGAAAAAGGTATTTTTTTTTCTCTTTCACGTGTAGGGTGCGACCCGTGCTCACTTTTGCCTTGACAAGGGCGTGCCCTGCGCTCATACCTTTGGTGACCTCCAGGAGATTAAGCGCGTGACCCGCGCTCCACCGTTTTCAGCACGAAATTCACTGTTTCGGAAGTTTTTCTGAAATAGTATAAATATAGGTTTTTTTGTAGAAACCTAACTTTTCCAAAACCAAGAAAGAGAGAGATTATAAGTGAGAAATTTTTTGTGAGTTGAGTGTTCATTCTTTGTGAGTGAATTGAGAGACTTGTAATCTGTTATTCTGGACATCTAGTAAAGTTTGGAACTCCTAGTGTAGACGTAGGCAAATTGCCGAACCACGATATATCTCATCTTGTAGTTTGTTCTTCTTTTACATTAATTGTTTTACTTTATATGTTTGTTATTTGATATTGAGAAGTATTGGGATATTGCTTGGAGGGTGGTGAAGTCTTGTCTATTGAGAAGGATCGATCATTGTGTTGGATTGATCCGTTTGTTGTGGGTAATGTTGTTTCCACAGTTATTTATTCATAACAATTGGTATCGGAGCGTAGATATACGACATAGGATTTTGAATTTAGTGCTCAAAATTTATGTAGACAAGGTATTCAATTAAATTCTGAAGTGAAATTATTTTTTGGGTTATTGTGTGCAACCTGAAAGATGACTCCCAAGATGTCAAACGCAAGGTTTGAAGTAGAGAAGTTTAATGGGAAGAATAACTTTGGGATTTGGCAAGTCCAAGTAAGGGACATCCTCATCCAACAAGGTTTGCACAAGGCTTTAAAGGTGATTAAATCTAAGGCGGCGAGTATAAATAATGATGATTGGGAAGAGTTCAATCTTCAGGCTTGTTCATCAATCCGGTTATGTCTTGCTAATGAGGTCATGTATAGTGTGATGGGAGAAAATACCGCTGCCGGTATTTGGCTCAAACTAAAGTCTATGTATATGACCAAGAGCATGACGAACAAGATGTACTTTAAGAAGCGTCTTTATCGGTACATGATGGTGGATGGTTCAACAATGCAAGAGCATGTTAGTGAGTTCCGTCGGCACCTAGCGGATTATTTGAATGTGGGCATGAAAATGGATTATGAGGATCAAACGGCATGTTTAATATTCTTCTTGCCAAAAAGCTATGAGCATCTAATGACTACATTATGAACAGAGAAGATGTTGATCTTGACGAAGTTCAGAGTGCTCTTTTTTCTTATGAGTTGATGAAGAAGACACGTGTAGAGAGAATAACATTGATGCAGGTCAGGGGCTAGTGGCAAGAGGAAGGTCGTATGAAAAGGTTTCTACAAGCAATGAGAAGTCTAGGTCCAAGTCAAAGAAGCCTTTGACACATGTGAAGTGCTATAATTGCGATGAAAAGGGACATTACACAAGTAATTGTCCTCACCCGAAGAAAGAGAACAAGAGAGATGGTAAGAAGAAAGGTAAGGCAAAAATTGAGGCAAGTTATGCTTCAGGCTCTAAAGGGGACGAGTTGAGTCCCTGTGTGTCCACACAAAACTATATGGTCGAAAGGTGGATTCTTGATTCCGGATGTTCCTACCATATGTGCCCGAATAGAAAGTGGTTTACGTACTTCTTATGAGAGCATTGATGGTGGTTCCGTTTTGATGGGTAATGATGTTGCTTGTAAGACGGTAGGAATTGGAACTATACGGATCAATATGATGGTGTAGTGAGGACTTTAACTGATGTGAGGCATGTTCCTGAGCTAAAGAAAAACCTTATTTCTCTTGGTACCTTGGATTCCAAAGACCACAAGTTTGTGGGCGAAGGTGGAGTCCTAAAGATTGTCAGTGGCTTTTTAACTGTTATGAAGGGTCAAAGACATGGAACCTTGTATACTTTGATGGTTAGTACGATGATAGGCGATGTAGCAGTGGTTGCATGTAGTGATGATTCTGAATGCACTAAGATGTGGCATATGCGACTAGGGCATATAAGTGAAAAAGGTTTGTCTGAGTTGTGCAAGCGAGGGTTCTTGAAGGACTTGAAGAAGCCAAGTATGGGGTTCTGTGAGCATTGCGTCTATGGGAAGCAGTGCAGAGTCAAGTTCAAGTCAAGCAAGCACACGACAACATGCATCCTTGACTATGTGCATACAGATGTTTGGGGACCCTCCAGAGTGGCTTCTAAAGGAGGTAACCGTTATCATGTTTCATTTATAGATGATCATACCCGCTATGTGTGGGTGTATATGATGAAAATGAAAGATGGAGTGTTTGAGACATTTAAGAAGTGGAAGGCAAAGGTTGAGAATCGCACAGATAGGAAGGTAAAGATACTACGGTCTGATAATGGTACTGAGTATATCTATGGGCCTTTCCAAGAGGTTTGTGCGCAACAGGGAATTGCCAGACACTGGACAGTCAGGGGCACGCCTCAGCAGAATGGAATGGCAGAGATGATGAATAGAACCTTGCTTGAAAGGGCAAGATGTTTGTTGTTTAATGCCAGTCTAGGTAAAGAGTATTGGGCAGATGCAATGTCCATGGCGTGTTACCTATATAATAGGTTACCAGTTCCAGCTATAGATTGCAAGACACCTTATGAGGTGTGGTCAGGTAACCCAGCTGATTATAGTATTTTGCGAGTGTTTGGATCGACTGCTTACTACCATGTGAGGGAGAGCAAGCTAGATCCTAGAGCTAAGAAAGCCATATTCTTAGGCTTCGCAAATGGGGTAAAGGGATACATATTGTGGTGTCTAGACGACCACAAGTTCCTGGTCAGCAGAGATGTTACATTTGATGAGACTTTCGTGTTATCTTCAAGAAAATTTGGAAAGAGTTGGGCGCGAATGGTGAGTCTATAGAAGTTCAAGCCACCGAGCTTGAGTTGTGCGATGTGTGAGATGACCGGGTTGGTTCATGATGAGGTACCAAATCATGGAACTACACAGCAACAGGAAGAAGAGCAAGAGCATCCCCAACTTGTATTGGTTGACCCTAGGACAAAGATACAAGTTAAAGAAGTGCACAAGTATGGGCACGAGAAGCCGGTGAAACACTATGGTCAGGTGGATTTAGTGGCATATGCACTGAATATCGAAGATGATGAGCCAAATAGTTTCAAGAAAGCTGTTAGAGATGCTCATTATAGAGATTGGTTGGTTGCTATGCAAGAAGAGATGAAGTCTCTTGATAAAAATCACACATGGGACCTAGTTTTATTGCCAAAGGGCAAAAGGACTATCGGCATTAAATGGGTATTCAGAAAGAAAGAGGTCCTTCCCGAGTTCGATAGTACTGGGTACAAGGCAAGAGTAGTAGCAAAGGGTTTCTTACAAAAGGAAAGAGTCAACTACAATGAGGTATTTTCCCCAATGGTCAAACATACTTCCATTCGTGTGTTATTGAGTTTAGTTGCTCACTTCGACTTGGAGTTAGAGCAACTTGATATGAAAACTGCTTTCTTGCATGGGGACTTGGAAGAAGAGATCTATATGAGACAACCTGAAGGGTTTGTCGTTGCTGAGAAAGAAGATCATGTATACAAATTGAATTGGTCACTGTACGGGTTAAAGCAATCGCCCAAGCAATGGTACAAGCGCTTTGACACGTTCATGATGCAACATGAGTACACCCGAAGTAAGTATGACTGTTGTGTTTACTTTCGTAGACTTCGTGGTATAAACTTCATCTATCTCCTGCTTTATGTGGATGACATGCCTATTGCTTCCAAAAGCATGGTGGAGATAGACAAGTTGAAATCTCAACTTAGCTCTGAGTTTGAGATGAAAGACTTAGGTAGAGCCAAGAAGATACTGGGCATGGAGATTGACTGAGATAGGAAGAAGCGACGGATAGTTGTATTTCAGAAGAAAGAAAGTAATTTCTCGATTTGGTATGGAGAATGCAAAATCGGTTTCCACACCTTTAACTGGGCATTTTAGGCTTTTAGCTAAGTTCTCTCCTAGTTCAGTGGAGGAACAAAAGCATATGGCTAATGTTTCTTATGCAAGTGTCGTGGGCAGTTTGATGTATGTTATGGTGTGCACACGCCCAGACATTTCATAAGCAGTTAGTGTTGTAAGCAGGTATATGGCAAATCCTGGGAATTAGCATTGGGAGGCAGTGAAATGGGTACTAAGGTGCTTGAAGGGTACCTTGGATGTGGGATTAGTTTATGGTGGAGGCACTTGTTATGTCAGTGGGTATGTGGATTCAGGTTATGCAGGTGATCTAGATAGACGACGATCGACTACTGGTTATGTGTTTATAATGCATGGTTCACTAGTTAGTTGGAGGTCTATGCTACAAGCTACAGTTGCTCTATCTACTACTGAGGCAGAGTATATGGCAGTGGCAATGGCAGAGGCAGTGAAAGAGACACTATGGCTTCGAGGTCTTCTAGATGATATGGGTATTGAGCAGAACAGTGTTGCTTTGTATTGTGATAGTTAGAGTGCTATTCATTTGGCGAACAACCAGGGACCAAGCATATTGATGTCCGTTATCACTTTATACGAGATGTCGTTGAGGATAGTGATGTAACACTTGAGAAAGTGGACACCCATGATAATCCTGCTGATATGTTGACAAAGGTTGTTACCGGAGTTAAGTTCCAACACTGTTTGGACTTGCTCCAAATCCTACATGCTTGAATGAGCCCTTTGTGGGCATGGCCCTTCGGGGCAGTTGACTGCGAGTCTTCCTTGCTGGATGTGTTCCTACTGGATGTATTTAACTCGGTTTTATGTGTTACAACCTCACCGAGGTGGAGAATGTAGAGAAAAAGTATTTTTTTTCTCTTTCACGTGTAGGGCGCGACCCGCGCTCACTTTTGCTTTGACAAGGGCGCGCCCTGCACTCATGCCTTTGGTGACCTCCGGGGAGCTTAAAAGCGCGACCGCTTTTTTTTTGCTTTTTTCGAGGCGACCACCCGCTCCACCGTTTTCAGCACGAAATTCACTATTTCGGAAGTTTTTCTGAAATAGTATAAATATAGATTTTTTCTGTAGAAATCTAATTTTTCCAAAACCAAGAAAGAGAGAGATTATAAGTGAGCAATTCTTTGTGAGTTGAGTGTTTATTCTTTGTGAGTGAATTGAGAGACTTGTAATCTGTTACTCCAGACATCTAGTAAAGCTTGGAACTCGTAGTATGGACGTAGGCAAATTGCTGAACCACGATATATGTCGTCTTGTGGTTTGTTCTTCTTTTACATTAATTGTTTTACTTTATATGCTTGTTATTTGATATTGAGAAGTGTTGAGATATTACTTGGAGAGTGTTGAAGTCTTGTCTATTGAGAAGGATCGATCCTTGTGTTGGATTGATCAATTTGTTGTGGGTAACGTTATTTCCACAGTTATTTATTCACAACACAACTAATGATTTACCACAACTCATTAAGCTCCATTATATGAATCAATGGGACATTGGGACAACAACACAACTATATATGTCACAGAATTAAACCAGAAAGAATGGCCATTTATATTGATTGGTAATAACAAAAGAGTAAACATTCAAAAGCATAAAAAAAAATGACATGAACTATATAGTTATTAACTTATTATTCTTCAATGAATACAAACATATAATCGCTAGAATTTCATCATCCACCTTTCCATTGATCATCAGTTAGAAAATGGTCTGAAGATTTTCAACCACTTTCTTATCTAGTTGGAAGGCTTTGGTGAGAACATCACTTGGGATGGGCGGGTTTGATCCAAATACTGCATTAGCTACAATGATGGTACCTGGATTCTGACTGCTCAAGGCGGCGATTGCAACAGCAGCAGTTCCATTTCCGACATTGTATTGGAAATGAATGAGACCCACTGGAAACACAAACATATCTCCCGCTTGAAGTGTCTTGGAAATTAGACGATTTTCAGGATTCGAGGTGACAAAGCCAACATAGAGTGTGCCTTGCAAGACGGTCAGCATCTCAGTAGCACGAGGATGTGTGTGTGGTGGGTTGATTCCCCATGGTGCAAAGTCTATGCGTACCATGGAAATACCAAAAGTGTTGAGTCCGGGTACTTGAGCCACATTAGCAGGGGTGACCTTTGATCCCACAGCATTTGTCGTGTTTCCTGGTAAGCGTGCTCCAGAGAAAAAGAAATCGTTCGCTTGAGCAAGCTTTGGGTCCTTGCAAACCAGACCATTCACGCGCACTGCCAAATGTGGTGGAATAAATATTAACTTCTTACGATCAACTGACCAAAATTTTAAAGACTCTTCCCTAGTAATCTATGAAATATCGTAATAATCAGCGTTATAATGCAATCTTACCAATATAATAAAATAGAAAATTACCAACATTAAGGATTAACAAACCTGTGCTATTAAAATCTGCAACACAAAAATCTTGCAATGGACTAGGCTCAGCTGACGCAAATGCAAACGAACAAGTGAGGGCTAACAAAATCAACAAAAGAATGTGGTTGGCCATGACAAAATTTCCTTATATCAATTCACTATTTGCAACAGAATAGGAAAAATGTCTCGAAGTGTTTGAATGTAGGAGGAGCAGATTCAGCTGAAGCTATGAAAGTAGCATAGCTTGAGTACTCTATATATAGTCATAGAGATTGCTTGCAGGAACAGTGAACGAAAGATACAACAATTATTGTAAGGGTTTGTATTGCAGTCCAAACTTGTATATATTGACAAGGTCTCACTATCTTGAACCAAATCCAACTGAAACATTCCTCGTTCCAGTTAGCCATTTTATATAATATAATTTATCATAATCACAATCAGGAGTTCAGGACCCAGCTGGTACACTGTACCAGCGTCAATTTATGGACTTTTGTTTATAAACATAAACATAAATCTTTTAAGAGTGAACACTGAAAAGAGTTATTTAAAATGAAAGACCCGATCAACACGTGTTTGCAAGTATATAATATTTGGATACTATAATGACCGACTACAAAGTATGATAAGAACACGTAATTCCACATTCATCTGAGGAAGGTAGGGCTGCATATCAATATATATATATATATATATATATAGGGGATGGTTATATGAACTCCATTTAAAATGATTCCAAAAAAACTCCACCACTAAATATACCACTATATATATATATATATATATATATTAGTTTGTTAGTAACTAAATCGATATGTTATCTGATTTTTTATGTGATTTTACTTTTTATCATAAATCGGGTGATTAATGCTGTGTACCACAAGTCAATATATCAAACTGTAAAAATATTAGTTTCCATTTGAATTGAGACATGCATTAGCAAATTTACATACAAAGAGTGTTAGCTCATTCACTAATTCATAAAATCATGTGTAAATCAAATTATAATGGGGATGCTTATATGAACTCCACTAAAACAACTCCAAATGAACTCCACCATTTAACTCAATGAACTAAAAGTGATTTTTTGGTGGAGATGTTTTATATATATATATCATATATAAAAATAATATTTATATATATACAACCTCATAAAAATCATTTAGAAAGTTATGAAATTATCCAACGGTCCGCATGTTTTTTTAATTTTTACAATTTTTACTTTTTATCATATTCAATTGGCTGATTTTTTGGTGGGGTGTTCTCAATCATCAATATACACATCCACAAAAATTAGTTTCCATTTGATTTGAGAAGTTCATTTTTATGAGTGGAGTAACTTTAGCTCATTTATAATGGAGTAAAATATAACCATCCCCAATTATAATATATCAAGTCGGTACGAGTGTTACTAAAGGAGTAAAGGCTATGGGATTTGGAACGCAAACTATACTAGATAGATAGCATTGACATAGTCCGGGATTTTGGAATTCTCAGAATTTCGATAAATTCAAAAACTGAAATTGACAATATTTTGACCCTAGTCAAATATTGATTTCGATAAGATTTCGGAATAATTAATATTTCGACCTTATGTTATATTTTCTGGTTTTTTTAAAAACCAAAATATCCAACGGAATTTTGATATTCCGTTCGGAATCTTGAACACTAAATATTGATGACATGCACGCTGAGGCAAAAGAGAAACAAGTCCATCCGGTTCCAAGTTTATTTCACCTACAAATGTCCAGAGATAGACCCAAGATTTTCACCCAAAGTATTCAAGGTCAATCAACATTGATTTATACATTTTGTAAGAAAATTTGTATTTTTAAACTCTCACAATTTTTTGTTAAAAAAGATTAGCTAATAGGCAAATTTGAAAAAAAAAAATTATCTAAATAAATATATATATTTTATATATACTAAAATGCAAAACTGAATTTCTTATTTTTTTTATCTTTAATAATAAAACTTAATTACGTTTTCTCTGTTTTTTCTTTGGATAACCAAACTATATTTTTTGTACAGTTAGTAACACTTGGAAACACATATATAAGCAGGAAATATTTTAGAAAGATGCTAAGTTCAATATTTAAAATGTATCATACAAATAAATAATTAGTACATTAGCTACTAATATGCAAATCACTTTAAACATCATCATCTGTTTTACAGTTTGTAACCTTTGTATCATACTGGTGGCCTGGTGGGGCATGGACAATTGAATATATAGAGAAACACGATTTATAAAACAGTGAGCCAACTTCATAGCACAGTGGGCCAGGTGATTAAATAATCAAACAAACAAAGCTAGCGCTAATAGCAAACGTTGAATTAACATCAAGGTTGAATACACGGAGCATCAACTGCAAATGTCTGTACCACTTTGTGCATTAGGGTATGTTCTTCTTGCTTACAAGTCTTGGGTGTCGAACGAGGGAATACACCTAAAAGTAGCTCAAATGACTCTGATGGGATACCTGCTTATGTCTCCTCAGCATATCGAAAGGCTATGGAGTTGTATAATGCTTGTGCTCAATACGAAGAACAAATTTCGTCCACAAACCACTATTCGATCTGCTGTGGCCTACCAAAGAAACTCTAACCTTACAACGTTATGACATATTAAATTTGCGAATGCAGTCTTCTGGTGATCCAGCTCGCACTCGGTTATTGTATGAACGTGCTGTTACAGAGTTCCCTGTTTCTAGCAAATCGATAATAATAGAGCTGGCTGAAAATGTCATGTTGCACTCCTTCAAGAAAAAGCCTATAATGGTTTCTGAAAGCAGAAGATTAGAATTTTATTTTCAGTAAGAGAAGCTTCACAGAAGCAATGCCACCAGAGACCGCATTGGCGAGAGAAGGCCACCAGCAGCATAGACAAATGCTAGACTTACAGTACGTCAAGAGGACAAAAGAAACTCACCAAAGAGTCACATATCCACATAAAGATCGAAAACCGATCAAACATCATTAGACTTTACTACTTTTAATCCTTGCTAAGTGAGAACCAAGTCTCTGTATCAGTAGTTCTTCCACATATGAGGTGTTGGTGTAGCCAAAACCGCAAGAAAGCCTCAACGCCGGCCACAAGTTCATTCAGCATTAATTAATCACTTTGTTCCTGAAAATTCTAGTATTTATAGATTTCCACATAATGCCCAAATTAATGTGTAAGGTGTCAAAAACTCCCCAACTTATCAGCACCAAAACCTTCTCTCTAGCTTTAGGCCAGGATACTAACCAGTCCATATGTATATATGAAATGTGTTAAAGGGGCAGGGTTCAGTGGCTGTCCATGCCATGAGTTCCGAGCACACATAGGCGTTCGAGTAATTAGTAGCAAAATCTTTACCTCATCAAATTTTGAAATTTTAATTGAAACAATACGTATCTGGATGTGATGATTTGTGTTAGTTCTGTATGTAGCTAAAGAAACTACTAAATAAGTCAACATCCTACTTTAGATGCCACTTCTAGTTTTGTTATTCATTAAATGGCTTTGCAAGAGAGGGAGATGTATAATTTGTAACTTAAAATTTGTACGTAATTGGAGACTTAGAGAGACATGCAACTTATTTTCATTAAAACGGATGTCTTTTCATCTTCATTTTCTTCACTATAAATTCAACAATCCAAAATCACATTCTTCACACACTTTTGTCTTTAACTCATTTGATCTATACTCATGGCAAAAAAAAACTTTGCTCTTCTACTAACAATTTCATGCATCATCGGAGCTATTACTGCGTCAACCAACAAGCTGCCGTTTAGGCAAGGGTACAACCTTAAGTCTAGGCTTTATGGAGAGGGTGCGGGAGATTGCTGGAACGCTTTATTGCAGCTGAAATCTTGTACCAGCGAGATTATTCTTTTCTTAATGGATGGTGATTCCTATCTAGGCACTGACTGTTGCCGCGCAATTCGTATAATTACTCGCGATTGTTGGCCTAGTATGCTTACTTCACTTGGTTTTACATCCCAAGAGGGTGATATACTTGTAGGCTACTGCAACACTACATCAGCTTCTCCTGCAAGACCAGTTCAGACTCCTCTTCAGTCACCTCTTGCCCCTCTTAGTGTAGTTTGATATGTCATTAGTGTGACAAAATGAAGTGTCTGGCTGAAGTTTACATGCTTGAGTTTTTGTTTTTGGTTGTCTTTTATTTTCTGTTAGAATTTGGGTTAGGGAGTGCTCAGTTGCTTTCTTATGGTGTTGTCCATGGCCTAGTACTACGATCTACGTGAATAATGAATGGTACTTTTTTGTTTTGGTATATGTAGCCTACGATATGATATTGTTTTAGCTACTTTAAATTAGCTACGTGAATAACTGTTGTCGAATTAGATCATATTCTGCTAATTTAGGGGTGGTCATCAAGTCGAGAGCCGAGTATTGGCATGCTCAGATTCGGCTCGTGAGTTTTCGAGTCGAGTTCGAGCCGAGCTCAAACTCAAGGTAGAGCCCCACTTTGTGCTCAAACTCGACTCGTTTTGAATTACAATAAGCTTGAGCTCGACTCGGCTCGACTCGTTTTACAAAACGAGCTCGAGTTCTCGTAGCTCGTGAGCTGAATCCAAGACAAGAACTCTTTTTTTTTTTTTTAAAAAAAAGAGAAAAAACACAAGACGCACAGTTGAGAAATCATATATGAAACATCACAATTCTGCTCAAAACTGATTCATTGAAAGATATATCAATTATCGATTGATTCATAAAGTCCCCGACAACTACAACCATCTGCATATAACTTGTACATGAATAAAAAGAGCTAATTAACAATCCAAACAAAGAATAACACCGATCACTGAAATTACACTCTGTACTTGAATCCTCCCAATGTGAGATTGACAAAAATTACAGGACAAGAGTAATGATACAATCAAGAAATGAGCTATGGCCCGAAAGTATAACAAAGAAGAGCTCCGGGCTTCACATACTCTTTCCTACATCGACAACTAGTGCTATTCAAAAACCTCTTCTTCTTCAGAAGTTCTCACGCACAAAACATCTCAGTTTTTGAGAGCGCCTCTAAGTTTTGGTGTTTGGCTATTTTTAGGTTTTACCTTGTGGGTTCTTGTGTTTATGGGCCTAGGTATTTTTTGTATCATATATGATATATTGAAAAAAATAATAATAATAAAATAACGAGTGCTCTGAGCTACTCGACTCGAACTTCAAGCGAGCCTAAAACTAAACTTCGTATTTGACTCATATTTTTCATGGCGAAGCAGAGCCGATCTCAAAACGAGCCGAGCACCGAATTACTCACGAGCACCGAGTCTCATGACCAGCCCTATCTAATTTCAAGAATATCCATTAAGGTCATTCATTTTCATTTGCTATTATTGCATAGAGGCCAAACTAATCAAATATTTGTATAGTTTAGTAGGAGTCCAAGTTTTCGTTGAGTTTGTATCAATATTTGATAGCTAGTTATTGTGTCTGCCACCTACTAAGACACAAATAAATTCGTATGAATAATTTTCTTCAGGAACTTATTTTCAGCTAGTAAACTTTTGCTAAATTAATCTTAAGGGGGTGTTTGGATCCTATTTATTTATTGCCAAAAAGTGTTTATTAGTGAAAAAATATTTTTTGAAAAAAATAAATATGTTTGGTTTCTATTTAAAAAAAAAAAAAATTTTTCATCCAAAAAACACTTTTTGATCCCAAAAATTTGTTTTATGATAATTAGGTAAAACTTGTTTTTCAAGTTAAAAAACTATTTTTCTTTGAATGAAACACTTTGGGTGCTAAAGGTAAATGAACTCTCTGGATGTTTTAGACTTTAGTGATTTATGCCACGATATGCCAAAATATATCGAGAAACATAGTGCGAAATCTGTTTTTATAAAATAGTTTTTAAGAAAAATCACAACCAAACATGTTTATTGAAAAACTGTTTTTAGAATAAATACTTTTTCATAAAAATATTTTTTAAGAAAAAATGATTTTTTGAAAAAATGAGAACCAAACACCCACTAAGCCTACACCGAAATCATTTAACAGTTTTTTAAAGAAAAATGTGAAGTTTAACCGACAAAAAAGAAATTTTGACCATTTAGTTCTTGAATTATACGATTTCTCTAAAAGCCAGATAATTTTCTGGTATGTTTGTGAAATTGGAGTAAGAGCCTAGAGATTAAATTTTTCTTCAAAGCAGGGCAACTCTTTCTGAAGATGGATGAAATGAATATACTCAAAATGCTCTAACAGGGGAAGCTGAATTCTAAGCATTTTTTATCCATTGCGCTTCAGTCGCAACATAGAAAAAGAAATTGGTTCAGGTCCTTGTGGCACTGATTTGTGCAACCAAAAGACCAAAACAGATGAGGTTAAGATTGCTTTGCTACTTATTGCCTGCAAAGCGATGTGTAAAAGACTAAAAGGTAAACGAAACAGAACAACTAGCTATATTGTATAAACCCCTGAGTTGAAGCATTTTGTATAAACCATTGTAAAATTCATATTTTCATTTGTATTTATGATTACTTGCGCAAACAATAGCAAGTGATATATTGACATTGCATACTATAAATGTTTACCTTATCAAAGTTCTCCCATTTGTTACTGGTTATTATCACAAAATTTCATTATCAATGCACTGCGACCAGGCTCTCTATGTAGGTTGTGGCATGGTAGAACTTTCTGAAAATGATGAGAAGTCTTGTTAATTCATATGGTTTTCTGTGCCATACAAAAATAGATGCCGTCTATTATTTTGTAGAAAGTAATTTAAGAAAAAAATAAGTGAATGAGAGAGCTCGTCACTTATATTTATAGAATCATATTAGAAACTCTAAAAAGAATAATAAAGTAATTATAGAGGTAATATAGGAAAGTATAATAATTGTCTTGTTAACATTTGTAAGGAAATTATATTTTCTTTCTTTTCCCTAAATATAGTCATTATAGAAAATCCAATATTTTAGAATATATGCTAAATATCAGTTTCTATCTTGCACAATATTGTGCAATATCCTCTGCCTTGATGGACGGTTGAGATTAAAGAAACCCTAATTGGTAGAATCGGTCCTCTCTCCACCTATAAGTAAAAAGCTTTTGTTCATTACAAAACTACTTCACAAAAATTCAACACATTAAGATTTGTAGACAAGGAGAGAGAAACAGATCTATTCTCTGGCGATTAAAGCATTCAATCAATAACAACATCAGACAATAGATCAGCAAGCTCTCTGCATCAGGATATCTGGAGATAACATTTACATTGTTTTTTTTTTTATTAATCCTACATGTGATTATTATGTAGTTCACGATCTTAGGATTCATGTTAAGAAATATCTAACATGTGGTATCAGGAGCTTTGTTTTAGAACACATGATAGTCCATTAGTTATGATTACTTTGGATCGCCATAATCAGCATATGTCGATCCGTTTCTAACTCTGTTTGGCAGCAATTTATCGATCCAACTATTATGGTATTCATAAATGGTTTATGTTTAATTTATTTAGCAATTTTAATTAATGCACGACTGTTTGATCGTGAGAAATCAATGTAATAGTTAAATATATTTGTAACTGGCACATTGTGATTGGAGAGAGGAGGCTGTTTTGAGACTAAAGATGGCGCCTTGAAGCAGTCGAAGATAAAGACATGTGATCGAAAAGAAGGACAGAAAAATAGGCCATAATAGTTGGACCATATTTTCATAATCCCTTATTATTTTGATCAACTATGGCCTGAATAGTTTAATGATAATATCGTGATAACAGTAAGTAACAAAGCATGTTCTTTTTCCAGTAGCACATGCATATTAAAGTCATAGGATATTGAGTTGCATATTCATTATCCGGTAGCTCCTCAATTTTTTCTGTTTGTGAATACGATAAAATTTCTTGGTTTTTTTTTTGGAGTGCGGTTAGGTTTCACCACAGTGACCCTAACTATTAAACACTGAATTTTGGCCCTAGTAGTACCATCATGATGTTTACACTACATATTGTTCAAACACATGAAGCTTTTAATCGCCTACAGGTGGATTATATTCATACATCCAAACAATAATTAAGGAGTGTTTTGTTCGCACGTAGACCAAGGATATCCACAGATCTTAATTAGGAGAAACATCACTCTTTTTTTTTATCACCTTGAATATGACGACCTTAGATGGTATAATGTGTAGAAATTATGGTGACTACCCACAAGAGCACCTAAATTTTATGTCGTATATATTCATACACATGTTGTTTTAATTAAAAGCCTTATTGTATTTCTATTTGCAGTTATCATACCTACCAATCTAAATTTGCATGCTACCTCTGTCACTATAAGCTCAATGGAACCAACTTCTTAGAATGGAAAGAGCAAGTTGAGTACACATTGGGGGTACTTGAACTAGATATGGCTCTTCTTAATGATAAGCCACCTCCACGTACTGCCGAAAGTACCGCTGAGGAAAAGAATCTCCTTAATACTTGGGAGAGGTCTGATCGACAAACTAAGCATTATGTTTTTGCGAATGACTATTGCTACCAACATCAAAACATCCCTTCCTAAATCTGAGAATGCTAAGGACTACATGCAATCCATTCAAGATAGGTTTAAGACTGCAAACAAATCCCTTGTTGGGAAACTAATGGCAGATCTTACAACCATGAAGTTTGATGGCACTCGCTCAATGCATGAGCATGTCATTGAGATGACCAACCTTGCAGCAAAACTAAAGAATTTGGGACTATCAGTGGATGAGGCTTTTCTCGTCCAATTTATCCTGAATAGTTTACCTCCTCAACACGGGCCTTTCCAAATTCATTGCAACCCTATTATGGACAAGTGGACAATGAATGAATTGGCTAACAAACTAGTTCAAGAGGAGGCCAGGCTGAATCAACAAGGTATTAAAGTAGCTCATCTCGTTCCAGGAGCTGGACACAAAGCTGGGAGAAAACATAATTCAAGCCATAAAAGGGCACCACCCAGATCTAATGAGGCTAGTCAAAACCCCAAGAAGACAAAGAAGGAAGACATATGCAAATTTTGCAAGAAACCTTGACACTTTTAGGCAGACTGCACTAAACGCAAAGAATGGTTCGAAAAGAAAGGTAACCCCATGGGTTTCATAAGTTATTTCGAATCAAATCTAACTTATGCTTCTTCTGATACTTGGTGGATTGACACTGGTGCTAATGTTCATGTTTCCAACTCAATATATACAGGGATTCCTTACGATCCAAACCACAAACCCAAGTGAGAACTTCCTCTTCATGGGAAACAAAGACAAAGCTCCAGTTGAAGCTATTGGAACCTTTTGTCTTGTTTTAGATAGCGGTTATCAGTTAGACTTATGTCAAACTCTTTATGTTCCATCTATTTTCCGTAATTTGGTTTTAGTAAGTGCACTTGATAAAGTTGGTTATTCGTTTGAAGTAGGAAATGGTATTTTCAGCTTATTCAAAAATTCTAGTCGAATTGGTTCTGGAATTTTGATTGAAGGTCTATACAAGTTTCATCTTGATAATCAAATTGTTGAAACCCATCTTACCCTACATTCTAAGGAAACAAAACAAGAGTCATCTTCAAATGACTCTTATTTCTTGTGGCATAAAAGACAGGGTCACATATCCAGTGAAAGAATCAAACGATTAGTAAAAGATGGTGTCCTTCCGGAGCTAAATTTTACTAATATTAAAGTATGTGTGGATTGTATTAAAGGAAAAACAACAAAACACACAAAGAAAGGAACCACAAGAAGTACCCAGCTTTTTGAAATAATTCATACAGATATTTGTAGACCTTTTGACGTTCCAACCTTTGGGAGAGAAAAGTATTTCATTATCTTTATTGATGATTACTCACGCTACTGTTATCTATACTTGTTGCATGACAAATCTCAGTCTGTAGATGTTGTACAAGTGTTCATTACTAAAGTCGAACGTCAACTAGACAAAAAAGTGAAAATTATAAGGTCTGATAGAGATGGTGAGTTTTATGGAAGGTATGATGAAACAGGACAACATCCTGGACCTTTTGCAAAACTACTCCAAAATTTTGGAATTGTTGCCCAATACACAACGCCTAGTTCCCCATGGCAGAATGGTGTAGCTTAAAGGCGAAATTGTACATATATGGAAATGGTTAGATCCATGATGAGTCATGCTAACTTACCTATATCCTTGTGGATGGATGCTTTACGCACAGCTATTTATATCTTGAACAGGGTTCCCAGTATGGTAGTTCCAAAAACACCTTTTGAACTATGGAAAGGATGGAAACCTAGTTTAAAACATCTCCAAGTATGGGGTTGTCCAGCTGAGGCTAGAATCTACAATCCACATGAAAAGAAATTGGACTTTAAAACGATTAGTGGTTACTTTATAGGTTATCGAGGAAAAGTCCAAAAGGATTTAGGTTCTACTGTCCTAACCATAGTACGAGAATTGTTGAAACCAATAATGTCAAATTCTTTGAGAATGGCGAAATTAGTGGGAGTAATAAAACTCAAGATGTGATTTATCATTCAGGAAATAAGGGTACCTATTATTTTTCCCTCTATTCCGAAAGATGTTGGAAACCCTCCCGTTGTTGAACCTTTTCACAATGAGGAAAACCCAATAAATGATCAACAACTCCATAATGATATTATCGCCAACCAACACATGGATGAAGCACCAGAGAAACCAGCATTAAGAAGGTCTCAAAGAGAAAAAAGATATGTTATTTCTAATGATTACATGCTTTACCAAGTTGAATTTGAAGAATGGACAATTAAAGACCCGGTTTCTTATTCACAAGCCATTAAGGATGTTAATTCCAGTAAATGGATTGATGCCATGAAGGATGAACTGAAATCTATGGATGAAAATAAAGTATGGAAAGTTGTTTAATTGCCTCCAGGACACAAACCAGTTGGCAGTAAATGGGTCTTCAAGACCAAACGCGACTGTAAAGGCAATATTGAACGATATAAAGCTAGACTTGTTGCCAAAAGTTTCAATCAAAAGAAGGCATTGATTATACTGAGACTTTTTCCCCTGTGTCCAGGAAGGATTCTCTTAGAATCATCATGGCATTAGTAGCTCACTATGACCTCGAGTTCCATCAAATGGATGTGAAAAATGCCTTTCTTAATGGAAACTTAGACAAAGAAGTCTACATGAGTCAACCTGAAGGCTTCAAAATTGAAGGTCAGGAAGACATGGTCTGCAAACTTAAGAAATCAATATATGGACTGAAACAAGCTTCGAGGTAGTGGTATCTAAAGTTTCATGAAATCATTACTCAATTCGATTTCAAAGAAAACATAGTTGACCTTTGCATATATCTCAAGATCAGTGGGAGTAAGTTTATATTTTTGGTTCTATATGTTGATGACATATTACTGGCTAGTAGTGACCTTGGTTTATTACATGCTACAAAGGATTATCTCTTTGAGAACTTTGAAATGAAAGATATGGGTGAGGATTCTTATGTGATAGGAATAGAAATATTCCGTGGATGTGTCACTTGGTATTTTGGGATTGTCTCAGAAAACATATATTGACAAAGTTCTAGAGCGATTTGGCATGATGACATGTTCCTCTAGCCCTGTTCCACTGCATAAAGGAGGCAAGCTTGATCTTGAGCAGTGTCCACAGAACCCTTTGAAACATAAAGAAATGGGAAAATATCCTTATGCTTCTCTTGTAGGGAGTTTGATGTATGCACAGGTCTGTACTAAACCTGACATTAGTCATGTTGTTGGCATGCTGGGTAGATTTCAGAGTAACTCAAGAATTGTTCATTGGAAAGCTGTAAAGAAAGTGCTGAGATACCTCAAGGGAACAAGAAATTATATGCTCACATACAAAAAATCAAATCACCTACAAGTGATTGGTTATTCAAATTCAGATTTAATTTTGCTGGATGTCCTGACACTAGACTTTACACTCTTGGTTATGTGTATCTCTTATGTGGAGGTGCAATATCATGGAAAAGCCAGAAATATGAGTTGCTTTATACATCCACCATGATGGCTGAATACGTGGCATGTTATGAGGCTACAATTCAGGGAACATGGTTGCGCAATTTTGTCTCTCAATTCGACGTTTTGAGTTTTATCTTTAAGCTATTAACACTCTATTGTGACAATGAAGCTGCAACCTTCTTCTCCAAGCATGACAGGATATCTAAGGGAGCCAAACACATGGACCTTAAATATCTATCACTGAAGCAAGATGTAAAATTAAAGAAAATTGTCATTGAGGCTATACGTACATATTACATGGTCACATACATATTCATCACGAAAAGACTACCTCCAAAGACATTTTAGGGACATACTGAAAGCATGGGTCTTGAAGATAGTTCTTAATTATCATTTTCTGCTTTTATTTATGTACTTGTATTTGACATTTATTGAGCTCTTAAAGCAATTCTACATCTGCTATTTCTGTTTTCCATTATGCACACATTTATGTTTGGATGAATGATAACACTAATAGTCTTTAAACAAAGACATTATGAGACCATTACTTAAATCTCCTATTATGGTCTAACTATGAAAGTTGTAAATGATGTAGTACATGGAAGTAAGCATGTTACAAAAGAATGTGTGCACTCCATGACTCCCATTGACAACCGAATTAGCCACGACACTTATGATAACCGACTAAAGAAGTGTTTAGCATATAATGCGCGCCTTATGATTCCTAAAATGAAATCACTGATGGATCTTCCTATCGACCAAGTGAGAGACTGTAAGGAAATTATATTTTCTTTCCTTCCCCTAAATATGGTCATTATAGGAAATCCAATATTTTAGGATATATGCTAAATATCGGTTTCTATCTTGCACAATATTGTGCAATATCCTGTCTTGATGGACGGCTGAGATTAAGGAAATCCTAATTGGTAGAATCGATCCTCTCTCCACCTATAAGTAAAAAGCTTTTGTTCATCACAAAACTACTTCACAAAAATTCAACACATTACGATTTGTAGGCAAGGAGAGAGAAACAGATCTATTCTCTGGCGATTAAAGCATTCAATAATTAACAACATCAGACAGCAGGATCGGCAAGCTCTCTGCATCAGGATGTTTGGAGGTAACATTTACATTGTTTTTTATTAATCCTACATGTGATTATTATGTAGTTCACGATCTTAGGATTCATGTTAAGAAATATCTAACAACACTCCCTCTCAAACGTTTCAATAGAAAGCAAGATGGTACCATGAAATATGATGGTGACAAATTGTGTTTGACTATCTTCTTTAATTGTAAACAACTTCATCTAAGACTCTCTCACACATGTTAGATATTTCTTAACATGAATCCTAAGATCGTGAACTATATAATAATCACATGTAGGATTAATAAAAAAAAAAAACAATGTAAATGTTACCTCCAGACATCCTGATGCAGAGAGCTTGCCGATCTTGCTGTCTTATATGATATTGTTATTGATTGAATGCTTTAATCGCCAAAGAATAGATCTGTTTCTCTCTCCTTGCCTACAAATCTTAATGTGTTGAATTTTTGTGAAGTAGTTTTCTGATGAACAAAAGCTTTTTACTTATAGGTGGAGAGAGGACCAATTCTACCAATTAGGGTTTCCTTCATCTCAGTCGTTCATCAAGGCAGAGGGAAATCCAATATTTTAGGATATATGTTAAATATCAGTTTCTATCTTGCACAATATTGTGCAATATCCTCTGCCTTGATGGACGGCTGAGATTAAGGAAACCCTAATTGGTAGAATCGGTCCTCTCTCCACCTATAAGTAAAAAGTTTTTGTTCATCACAAAACTACTTCACAAAAATTCAACACATTAAGATTTGTAGGCAAGGAGAGAAAAACAGATCTATTATTTAGCGATTAAAGCATTCAATCAATAACAACATCAGACAGCAGGATCAGCAAGCTCTCTGCATCAGGATGTCTGGAGGTAACATTTACATTGTTTTTTTTTATTAATCCTACATGTGATTATTATGTAGTTCACGATTTTAGGATTTATGTTAAGAAATATCCAACAACACTCCCTCTCAAACGTTTCAATAGAAAGCAAGATGGTACCATGAAATATGACAGTGACAAATTGTGTTATATGTTCGACTATCTTCTTTAATCGTAAACAACTTCATCCAAGACTCTCTCACACCATAGTCCTTCATGACCCACAATTCAGCACTGGTTTTATATAGATAAACTGCAGAAAGGTTCCCATCCAACATTGCAACATTAGTGTCAAGAACACTGTCATGCTGACCATTCGATCGGTTGTGGCACTCCTCAAAACCTTTGACCTCCAATGTCAAATGCAATGACTAACTTATAAGTATTGTCCAGTGGTTTAGGCCAGTGTCTCGCTCTCCGGTGTTGTATAGTGTGTTGCCGTCCAATGAAGTGCACCATTAACATGTACTCCCATTTTACTACAAACTCTGTAAGGGATGTCAGGAATACTTGTCCATAATTTACTTTTTAGTGAATATACTGCAACTTCGGAAGGATGAATATGAGTGGGCTTGCCAAAGCACACAATTTCAATGATCTCGTAATCCTTTACAATTGCACTGTGACCAAAGCCATATATATACCGTAATGTAATACCGTATACCAACTTACCAAGTATGACTAGGTAAATCTTCGAGACAGGTATTCGGGACAATTTCCCAGTCGACAGATTCCATAGGCAGTTGGTGTTGTTCTGATTGACAATGTATAGTAGTCCGTTACAAGAACCCAGCCCAAGTTTTGGTTTCATGTCTTAATGGATAACGAATCACTACTTCATCAAATCCTTCACAATCTAATTGAAATATCAAGTGTTTTTTTGGAAGCATGAGTCTAAGATTTTTCTTGTTGTTCTTTAATTTGATTGCTTTAGATGCATGTATCTCCACAAAAGAAGGTTCTGTGACAAGCCTACATCATGTTTTGGCTACGCACCTAAATCGTAAAAGAGACACAGGTAGTCGTGAAAGTATTTCCTCCATGTCGCGTGGGAGGTCATTCTTTGATTTTGACCCCTCTTTTTCTTCTTGTTTCTCTTCACTTCGGATGTCATTCTTTGATTTTGAGCCTTCCTTTTCTTCTTTTTCCTCTTCAATTAGCTTGTAGGAGGCAAGGTAATCCAGATAGCGTGAACGTATGAAGTATATATAACACTTGCTTAAGAAAAGAAACCACTTTTGACACCCTCTACTTCTTCCTACTCTTATTATGGAAGAGTGTTTATATCGAGTATAGCAAAGGCAAACAATGAAGCAAACCTAGACAAAAGACAATGGTTTTTGTTTTGATTAGGAATGGCATATTCTATTAAGCTTTCCTAAAACGTGTCAAAGTCAAACTTTTGCAGTGGATGAATCGAGGTGGTTTTTTGCTACACAAGCCCAAAGCCCAACCCATGTTTTTAAACAATTGAGTAATTGACACCATACCTTCAGCTCTGTTTCGGGGCATTAGCTGTTGCGCTTGTACTCATCAAATTGTTTCTCTCCTTGGACATGATTGAAATGTGCGAATGTGATCTAAATCGACCCAACGAATAATATGGGCGACATGTTTGGGCATAAACATTGCAGACTATGGCCGGGCACATTTATTGCCGCTATCAACAGTAACAAAATGCTTGATCGAAAAAAAAATGTGAACAGAAATGTAGGCTACTTAATATAAGATCAAATAATACCATTATTCAGGCAGAACGTCGTACCAAGACATCGATAACACCGTAACAAAGCCAACTGGGTGAGCACTCCCTAACTCAACTTCAAGCACAAAGTAAAAGACAAGAATAAAAGCTTAACCTAGACACTTCATTATAACACTAATGACGTACTAAACTACACCAGGAGGTGACTGCAGAGGAGTCTGAACTGGTCCTGTAGGAGACGCTGATGTTGTGTCGCAGTAGCCATTAAGTATATCACCCTCTTGGGATGTGAAACCAATTGAAGTAAGCATACCAGGCCAGCAATTGCGAGTAATGATACGTATTGCGCGGCAACATGGGATGCCTAGATAGGCCTCACCATCCAAGAAGAAAATAATAATCTCACTGGTGCAAGACTTCAGCTGTAATAAGGCGTTCCAGCAATCTCCTCCCCCCTCGCCGTAGAGCCTAGCCTTAAGGTTGTGCCCTGGCCTAAATAGCGGCTTGTTGGCCGATGCAGTAATAGCTCCCATGATGTATGAAATTGCTAAAAGAAGAGCAAATATTTTGAAAGCCATGGAAAGATCAAATGAGTTGGAGATTGAGCAAACATGTGAAGGATGTGATTTCCCGGAATGGTGAATTTATAAGGAAGAGCCGGAAGATAAAAAGACATCCGTTTTAAAGAACTCCATATAAGTTGCATACCTCTCTAATTATATGTAGAAAGCGTAGGTTACAAATTATACATCTTCCTCTCCTGCCATTCCATGATAAGAAAATGAAAAGTTGTACTGTACTTGTATCATCTAAACAAGGCCATCCATGGACTTATTTGGTGGTGCACCTAACGAAAACTTCCGTGTTTGCAAGGCTCATTCTTTTTGTTCAATTTCATTTTTCTGGACATGGTTTTCTACTTTTCTTCATTATTAACTCCCAAAGAAAAAATTAATTAATTAATATAAATAAAACAATATAATAATAAACGTCATCACAGTACTAGCTAGATCAACAATCCGTCGTAACCTATTACCTTGATTAGTGGTAGAGCCAGAAAATTAAGTGAGGGTGAGCCACCCAGATAGGGGTGGCCAGTGGCGGAGCCAGAGGAATTTAAGTGAGCGTGAGCCACTTAGAAACCAAACATAAAAAAAAATAAAAAAAATAAAAAAATAAAAATACACTAATTTTTTTTTAACTAAAAATTCAAACCCGATCACAAAACAAATATATTTCGAACATAAAAAAAATCATATAAAATGATTGTAATAAATGTAATATAAAAAAATAAAAAAATAAAAAAATAAAAAAATCTAAACAAGTACTTCTTCATAGTTGTTCTCGGCGGCCTTCTTTTTTGTCATCCTTATTTATTTTTTGGAAGTGTTGCAAGATCAACTCGGTATCAATGCTATCAAAAACTTCTTTTTCAATATATATTATTAAATAATCATTCAACCATTCATCCGCCATCCCGATTGCATAGACAATTCTTTATGATATTCATAGCAAAAAATGCCCTCTCCACGGTAGCAGTAGCAATAGGTAAAATTAGCGTCAACTTAATCAACAAATACACAAGTGGGTACACAATGTCTTTCATCGTCTCAACCATTTTTTTTGTTAGACTGCTAATTCCATTTACTTTATCAAACTTAGTATCGGAACGCACATCAATGATATAATTCTCAAGCTGATCCGCTAATTTCATTTGATCTATTTTTGAAAAACCATCGAGATAAAGTCGAGCAAAATGAATCAACTTTTGTTTATCGAAAGCAGCAAACGACTCACAACCCGCTTTGATGTAGGTTGTTCAACACCACCATCCTCAGTTTCTTGGTAACTTCGCTTTGAAGAGGATCCTACTTCAACACTAACAACATGATCTGTGTTACTAGTTGGTTGGGCGGGCAACGACTTTTCTTTGATCAAATATTTTAACATAGTTATTTAAACAATTAAAATAAACCACCAATCAATTTAATTGATATTGCATGAAATTAAAATAAATCATCAATAATGTGCACAAAATAAAATAATAATCACAAACATATAAAAATCTAAATAATATGGTTTAGGAATAAGTACAAAAAGACGACAAAAAATTAAATAATATAAGGGTTACCTAGTTACCTCCACAAAATTGGTAAGTGTAAAAGTGCTTGTTTGGCTAGAAGAGTAGAAGACTTAAATTTTAATATAAAGTAATAGAGAATGAAGGAGAAGAGAAATAGAGTAACTCATAGGGTTTTTTTTTTCTTTCTTATTTTTTTAATGAATATGAGAGAATTTCTTTGTTTGGGTTTATATATGGGTTTGCTTTTTCCGTGGAGTGATTTGTTGAGTTTTCTATTTTCTTTTTTTAGTTTTTTTGGTACTTTGTTCTTTTTACTACATCAAGTACTGAAATATATAATACATCAGCACAGCACATGACCTTTTGTTTAGTTTCTACTCACTTGTTTCTACCTCAAGTACGTGTGAGTACGTATATCAGTGGCACATGGGCCAATATTTTTTTGCTTGTTAACTTGTGCTATTTTGTAATTAATTGATAACTTTTTTTTTTTTTTGATAGAGTTGAGGGTACGCCAGGGTGTACCCTGGGCCCCCCCTGGCTCCGCCACTGGGGGTGGCAATGGGTCATGTTGGGTCGGGTTCGTATTGTGTCATATTCGGGTCACGTGTTAGGAGAGCAAACCCAAACCCGACCCAATTACTAATCGTGTTAAGTTTGTCAAACCCAAACCCAACCCGCATATGTAACAGGTTACCCAACGGGTGACCCGCTAAGCCAGTGGGTCAATTTTGGATCGGGTTAACAGATAACCCGTAAGTTCTATTTTTTTTTTTTTTTTTGGATAAAGAATATTTATTAATCTAAATAAGAACTTGCAAAAGTGCGCAGAGTTGTTGAAGCACATGCATCTGCTAAACGCTTGAACCAAACAAGTGAAACAACCTGTTACCCAAACAAAAAACATAACCGAACTAGAAACAACAACCATGCATGTCCAGTTTATCCACTTTGCTACCTCGTGGGCAAACCTATTATTAAATAAATGCAAATATTATTGTGACTTTGGCGGCCCGTTGTTCTCTTTATATAATTGAGACTAGGGTAAGGGTTCAATGTTAATGTGCGTGATAATATATTTTATTGAATGAATCTATAATATTCTATATCTTTGGATTGCCGGCTTATCTTTCTAAATCTAGTTGATCATTTTTGTTTTAGTATTTTCTTTTTAAGTAATTGGGATTATGAGATTTAATAAAATTAGGAAACATATATGTTTAAGGACTTAAAACAGGTCATACAGTCACGGGTTGATGACCCGACCCATTGACTTCGGGAACTAATCGGGTATACTAACGGGTTACCAGGTTAACATGTGTGACCCTAACCCAACCCATTTATTTGATCGGGTTTGGCGGGTCAACCTTTAAATGACCCAAAAGCTTTTTTTCCAACCCAAACCCACTAATTTTAAATTGCCGGATTAGGGTGTCGGGTTAGCGGTCGGTACAAAACCTGCCACCCCTACACCCGGACAACCAAAACATTAAAAAAAAAAAAAAATCATTTTTTAAACAAATATTTATTTCAAACCTAATAAAAAAATTCATTATTTTTTCTTTTAACTAATATTTCAACCACCATCCTCAATATTTTGGTAACTTCATGATAACCGTAAAAATAATAGAATCCTGAATATTAATGTTAACAACACTAATACGTAATCCTACCGTTCTTACGTTTAAATCAATTCTTCTTACTCTCAAAACATAATCATGCAATATAATGAGTAAGGATTCGTTCCACTCTTAAACCTCAAGACTTAAACAAATTCAACTAATCAAACCCAAAAGGAACAATGGTGAGAGTAATGATTTGATGTGAAATTTCTATTCTACCATTCCCAACAATTGAATCTAAACAAGACATAATATAAATATTTGAACTTTATTTGTTTAAACTCAATTCGAAACTACTCATGCAATAATTGAATTAAACTAATAATGACAAATAAGTAAATCTAAGGATTTAAGCTAATAAATAAATGAAAATGAAACTAGATTATGGAGAACTAATTAACTTTATTTATCTAATAGAACAATAAGAACAAGATATGATTGAATGAATAACAACTATTTTATTTATCTAATGAATGATATTCAATGATTTAAATAACTAATCTAAAACAAAGAATGAAACTAATTAATGGAATGAAAACTAACTAATTAACTAATCTAGATCTAACTATCTTTTTTCTAACCCTAAACTCCATTAACATTAGCTTCCTAACCTAACTGCCTTAACAAAGAGTCAAGCTTTTGTTTTTATACTTCCAGATCCAAAAATCGTGCATGGGCTTGGAGCCATGTTTTGGGCCGGAAAATCGGGCCCAAAACCCAATTTCTTTAGTCCAAAATGGGCTCTTCAGCTACAGTTGGCTTCGACAGATGTTTCATCCACTTCTGCTCCTCTGATTAGGCCAAAGCTTGGACCATTGGAAAGCTCTTTCCGAGCCGGTCATTTTGACATAAGATACTCCCAATTCAGTCCGAGTCAAAGATACGCCCGGAAGTCTCTGCGACTTGTAATTTGTTTACGCCCGTGTTGACTTTTCAGCTTTTGACCGGGCTTTACAAAGGCTTTGCCTCCTTGAATCTTGGCCTTTATTCACAAAACTCCTTAGCAACCGACCTTTGCTCCTTTATCTCGCTAAAGTGGCACATTTATGCACATAATAGACTTTGAAGCCCGAAATGCATAAAAACACGTGAATCGATATTAACTCTTAATTATTACTCACATAATTGGTCTAAAAGTATGATTGTTAAGGGGTTAAAACTACAGTTTTGGGCTCTTATCAAACCACCCCCAAACAGCATTTTGCTTGTCCTCAAGGAAATATGAGAAATTAGAATAAGTGACCAAAATGGAGTTTCTATCTACGTTTATTTGAGTGCGATTGCATTGACCATATGCAACAAGGCTTTTAAACCACTAGGAATTCCCTAGTGGATGAGTTATAACCTCGTGAGAGTTTTCGATTGAAGGTACTCACAAACTTCATCTATACTACAACGACTAAGAAATAAAACTATTGTTTCCTTATTTATGTCTCAATTATCTATACATCTCACTAGCAATGAATACTGAGAATAATCATGTCAAAACCTAAGCTAATATATGCATAATAATCAATCATCTGAATAAACATATATACAATGAGTAATGCTATGAAATCACGATGTGAGGTCCTTTTGAAACTTTGGAATAAGCGTCCTTAAGTAGGTTCTCACATAAAAGTCAAGACAAAAATCACTCGATTTTTCCACTCAAGTTTTGCTACTCTAGTGTGCGGTGGGCATACTTTACCTTACAATCTCAATGACACACAAGGAAGCCTGAAGTTGATCAAACACATCTACCACTTAATATCCCACTAACCTATTCCTAATTGAGCTAGAGGTCTTTTTTATTAGGTGTTCAAGGGGATTAGGAGATGGTTTAAGAAGGAAGGAAATGGATATTCAAAAAGGCAAGTCTGAGATAATAGAGTCTTCATATTATGTAACTAGAGAAAACCTTGTTATTTACTTTTGCTTCTACACTTTGTTTCCATCCTTAGCCATTTTTTTTTTTTCTTTTTCTTTGACTTTTTGACTCCTTTTTATTCTATTTTTTGGAGTTTTTATTTTATTTTATTTTTTTTTTTTCTTTTCTTTGGATGGAAACTTCTTTTTCTTTATTTTAAAAGCAATTAACTAACTTTGTTTACACAGGTTTTTCTCTTCTTCTTTCTTCCTCATTCTATTCTCAGACTTATCTAAATTGGGTAGGTTGAATTTTTTTATTTTGTTTTGTTTTGTAACAGGGTAAAGGATTTGTGGTTTATGAAAGGGCTAATAAAAGGCTCAGTGGGGCGACTAGCGGAAAATATACTTAGGTCAGAATTTCTAGCTATATCGATCCAAAAAGGGCCTAAATTCTCTCTTAGGACATGGTATAATGGTCAAGCAAGTGGACGTGTGATTTCTCTATTCGGAATATACTTCTCCCTTGTGTCATTTCTCAAATGTTTCACTCATATAAGACTTTAGGCTATATTCTCACGCGAGGATTTGTAGAATAAGTACTCTAGCCTAGATTTGTAAACTTCTTGCCAAACAATCATAGATACTCATGTAATATATTTATAGATAGATGCAAAGATTATTACCTACATATTAACCTAAGTTTCTAAAAACTATTCTAATACAAAAAGCTCATTGAGACTTCTAGATTATTAAGAGCATAGAGAAAGAAACAATACCAATATTCCTAAGTGTATAACATAAACTTTTTTTTATTTTTATTTTTATTTTTATTATTTTTAAGACAAATAATACGTAATATACAACCTAATATGTGCTTAACATTTACATCATGTTTCTATACCACCCCAAACAATTTGGGAGGAGAAGGGGTTCATGAAACAATTCAATAGCACAATTAAATTATGTAACTAACTAATTTTTATAATTTTTAACATTTTATAAATAAAAGTCGTAATTTACATCCTAAAAGTGTCTAATTTTTGCAAATGTTTCTACCCCACCCCCAAACAATCTAGCTTTGTCCTCAAAGTGTAAAGAGATAAGGAAAGAATTTACCATAGAAGCGTGGCAAAAAATTGGCAAAGCACCTATAATGAAATATTGTAAAGATTATTTGAGAATATGAAGCATAATTAAACTGGTACGTACTAACTAACACAAACTCTACTGGAGTAAACATGACAGGCAACATGATTTGAAATAAATACCAAAATACGCCACCCCCAAACAAAATTGGAAAACTCTTTTTAAGTTTGAAATTTTTGTTTGGCCTATACTCCAAAAAGTTGGTATTGAACGAAACTTGGGTCTTTTAAAGTCAGATTCCCTAGACTTACTAATATATGTTTATGTTTTTATTTTATTTAGTTTTTATATGTTTGATTTTTAGAAAAATGAAACAAAATTACGATAAAGAAATAAAAATGAAACTCACTCCATAGAGAAGCACTACTCAATCCACGAGAAAAAGTGCAAGAGATAAATCGTGTGAGTCACATGAAGCGTAGACTAGGAATCCGACACTTACAACCACTCACTCAAAAGGAGGGTCCGGTTGCCTTAATGGTGCACTCCCATAACATAAGATTGGAATGGAGTACACCGAAGAATAAAATGAGTCTTTTATAGTCGGATACTTTCGAGACTTTATCTAATATATATGTATTAAAATGCGGTTGACCATATATCAACAATCGAAAAAGTTGTGGGTCTTTCCACAAATAATTAACATGGAATGCACCATCAAAACAGAATTAAGCACCAAGATTTCCTATGGCGTAGCTTAGTGGAATGAGAGCAAAGCCTTATAGATCTAAAACCTAATCGAGCATACAGTTTCTTCTTTGTCCTCCTACGAAGGGGATGCCAAGTAAATGAGCGTTGGAAAATTGATGGTTGTGGAAGATCATTAGGATGTGGATAATTTTGAGAAGGGAAAAATGGAAAAAATGAAAAAAGTGTCGGTGGCTTGTCCTTGGGTGTTAATTCTTCACCGGTTGGTTTTAGATAGTTATGAAGCATAGGAGAAACGCCTTGATGTCAAGTACAAACTCAATGGTTCTTTGAAAAGGTAGAGGGCGAGGAACATTCGTGATGGAAGGTGAATGAGTGACATGAGGATGTGAGGTGGGTGAATGGTGTTCAACTAGTGTTCTTAGGTTTATATCATCGAGGAGGCCTTGAGATATGCAAGACATTCCTCAATAGGTGGGTAAGAAGAATCCTTTTGGGATAGAGGGCTGAAAAATTCTTCAAAATGTCATGGCGTCAAGAGATGAATGGATGTCGATAATAGGAGAGAACTTCGCTGAGGTGACAAAGAAGGGTTGCAAAAGAGTAGAAGGAAATCCTCCTTGATGTTATCTACGTCTAGGGAGTAGAAATTGTGATCCTTGTCTTCTTCCATAAGAGGGGTATCTACTAGTGTGGGGACTAAAGTGTCACCCGCACTAATGTGAGGTACAAAACTCTCAATGGACTTCACTTCCCTTCTACGAGCAAAACCTAGTTGTCCCTGTTTTTTGTCTAAACATGTTAACTTCTGAGAAAGATTTCCAAAAGAAAGAGTCATTGAGCCATCCCAACAATTGATTTGGGCATTGGCGGTTGCCAAGAAAAGGGCCCTAAGATGATGGGAATGGAATCATGAGCAACCACGTGTCAAGAATAACAAAGTCAATTTTGGATAGTAAAAATCACGAACTTTAACGAGAATATTTTCAACTACACCCTTGGGATACTTAATAGAACGATCGCCTAACGCAAAGTCATTTTGGTTGGTTGAAGTTTTGTTAGACCTAGTTGTTTATATAAATAAAAAGGGAGTAAGTTAACACTCGCCCTAGTCTAATAAAGCGGTTGTTATGAAGGTATCACCTAAGGTGCATTATCATGATGGGGCGACCGGGGGTCCTTGTACTTAACAATTAGTTATATTAGGATAAAGAGGGATATTGTTTAGATTAAGAATGCTTCGTGGGGTATGTTGGTTTTCCTCTTCTTGGTACCACAACTCTTTTAGAAACTTAAGCGTGTCGAGGTAGACTTTTATAGCTTCTAGAAAAGGTAGGTTGATAGTTAGATTTTTAAACACTTCCCTAATCTCATCAAAATTCTCATCCTTTTTAGACCACAATTAGTCTCTCGGGATCTGATGGGTTATCTTTATACCTAATATGAGGGGAACATATTTGTTAACCGTTGTTTTTATCTTTTATCACTTCGAACTAGGTTTCCATATTGGAACTTCTACAGTGTAAGTCTTCACTTTCTATTATTGGGTCTTATAATGTTTTCCCTTTTGGTTGTGGTTTAACCGGTACTTCTACGGTTGTAGGGTATTGGTTTCTATTATAGTATTTGGTATGGTATCATTTTTAGTTTGCGGGTAATCTTTAGGCATAGTCACTTGGTTATCAACTACTACACCGAGCGAAGGGTAGTATTCACTGTAGGTCCCCTTGGTTTATATTACCATTATAGTAAATATTGTTTATTTCAAAAGCGGTGTTTGTTGACTTAGGATTAGTAATCGCTTGACTTGGAAACACTTGGTTTGGTTATTATTTTGGTTAGAAGACATGTCAATAACCTTTTGGCACAAAGACGCATCATTTGCATCGTTTGTTTCATCATATTAGAGTTTTGATCATCTTGATCTTTCATCAAGTTGGAGTTTTGTTGCATAATTTGATTTTGTTTCTCCAACAAGGTCACTACTACTTTGTCGTAGATGGTTGTAATGGAATTAAAGCTTGTTGGCGTTCATGTCTTGATGTTGATAATTCGGGTTATGGGTACTAAACCTCTATTCCGGTCACCTAAGTTCCCTTGTCCTTGATGTTGAGTTAACTAGTTGGCGTGTGATGGTTGTGGTGGTGTTTGTGCATAGACAAGAGGACAATAGAAGTCGGAATGCTCAAGACTACAAATGACATTACAACGAGTAGAGTTAATGTTCATGACCTGGAGTGGGTTGTTGTTGAGCAGAGATGGCATCTACCTTTTTAGTGAGGGCATCGATAAGAGTTTTAAGCTTCGGTATCATGTTTAACCTCAAGAGAAGAAGGAGAGGCCCGGGAGGAATCGTTACCTCCCCAATTGTTGTTCTTCTTAGATTGATCTTCTAAGAATTTATAAGCCTCAAGGCTTCTTTACTAAGAAAACTACCCCGGTCATGATATTTAGAACCTCCTTACGACGATGTAAAGCCCTTGAAGAAGGCCACGAACAAAGCGTGTCTTTTCGCAAGATTATGATGCGGGCATTCAATGAGAAGATCGATTGAAGCGATTCGTGCTCTGAAAAGGATTCATGAGGATTCCGATTTCAAGAAATGAATCTTGTGAAGCATTTCATCCGTCTTGGTGGTGGGTAAAACTGTTCCATGAACAATTGAACAAGTTGAGCCCGTGAGTCCACGAAGTTTGGCGTTTGGGCGGTTAACCAAGACGCCGCCTTTGTCGGCTAGGGTGAAAGGAAACACCCTAAGTTTAACTTGATCTGGACTTATTTAGGATGATGGAATGTAGTGAGAACTTGGTCTATCCTAATGCTTTGTGTAAAGGCTTCTGGGTGGTCAAAAACCATGAAAAACCGGTAACAAGTTAAATATATTAGGGGATTCGAAAAATCCCCCACTAGGTCCGCAAGAACGATGCGACTTAGGGCCATCGTTTAGGGCTTTATAAAAATCGAGGAGAAAGGAGTCTCTTGTTCTTTAGCCATTGATGCAAGTGTAATGTGTGAAATTCTAGATAGGCATGTTGTATTTATTTCTACGAAAAACAAGCCTAATTATACTAGAATTAAAACTCCTCGACGTAAGAAAGAGGGTGGAAGAAGGAGTACTGAATGCCTCCTTGCTACGCGTTTGAATAGCGTCTTGTATCACGCGATCTCGGTGTATTTAACAAGTTAGAAACACTTGAATAACTTGAAGAAATAGAAATTTGAACTAACCCTGTGAAAATCGGGCATTTTCACTTAAATTTTCGAGGTGAGTCGCTCTGTTTAGCAAAAGGTGCGCTCAAAGTTTTCGAATGTCCGTGTTTTTGGGCGCTCGGTCGGGCTGGTCGGCTTAGTCGCGGGGGTTTCAATTTTGCGTTTTTTGCCGGATGGCGCTTCGGTTTGAAGCGCAGTCGCTAACTTGTGGGTTTCGAATTTCCGGTGTTTTGGCGGTCGCCGTGGTTTTCGATTTTTTAGGCCTTTTATACTTCGGATCCAAAAATCATGCATGGGCTTGGAGCCATGTTTTGGGCGGAAAATCGGACCAAAACCCAATTTCTTTAGTCCAAAATGGGCTCTTATTCTGATTGATTGGCCGACAGATGTTTCGTCCCTTCGCTCCTCCTCGATTGGGCCAAAGCTTGGACCATTGGAAATCTCTTTTCGGGCGGTCATTTTGACATAAGATACTCCCAATTCGGTGGTCCGAGTCCAAAGATACGGCCTTCGGAAGTTCTCACGACTTGATCGCGTGTTGACTTTGACTTTTGGCCCAGGACGCTTTACAAAGGCTTTGCCTCCTTGAATCTTGGGCCTTTATTCACGGAACTCTTTAAAGAACCGAACCTTTTGCTTTTATCTCGCTAAAAGTGGCACATTTTACACATAATAGACTTTGAAGCTGAAATGCATAAAAAACGTGAATCAAGATTAACTCTTAATTATTACTCACATAATTGGTCTAAAAGTATGATTGTTAAAGGGGTAAAACTACGTTTTGGGCTCTTATCACTTTGCTTTGAGGAGGATTCTATTTCAACATTACCAACATTTTCTATGTTTGGCGGTGGTTGAGTGGGCAACGATTTTCCTTTGATCAAATACTTTAATATAGTTGTTTAAACAGTATCTAAGTAGCAATTAATTAATGAAATCTCTTACTTTGAATTTCAATGAAAAAATAAAACCATCAAATTTAAACCTACAAAAAAAAAAAAAAAAAAATTAGAAAATTTACTTAAAACTTATAGTGGCGTCCTAAGTATAAAAGAGAGTGAGAGACCGAGGTCAATAGTGAGTGGTTTTTGGTTTTTATCTATTTACTTTTTTAAAAGAAAAGAGTGTGTGAGCCTGTGAGGTTAATTTTTGGGGAGTCTACTTTTTATTATTATTTTTGGGGAGCAGCTATGCAGTAACCGGTTACTGGGCTGGGAACCAGTACCGTATAAAACTTTGTACCATGTGTCCCGAGTTAATAGCTAGTTAACTTCCGTTTTTTAGTTTTTATTTTATTTTCTAATTGAAACACAACAAACCCCATGAAGGCTTTTAATAAAGAAAACCCAAGATGAACTTTGTCTTCCATCCCCTCGTCCTCTAAAACCCACACACAGAATTCATTAATATAAATCAAATAGCCAAAAACCACAGAAATTACAAACCCACTTTCAGCCGTTCAAACAAGATGTGTGTTTGTATAGAAAGGATGGTACTGCTATATATAACAGTATTCTAAACAAGATGGGTGCTTCAACTAGTTACCATTGATTCCAGATTAAATGTTATAGCCTCAAGCTTCTTGTTATCTGATGGCATATGAGAACCGGGTATGCTTGATGATTTGTGTTGATGCCTCCATTTTCGTTTCAGCAGTTGCGGGGTCTGGGTTACTATTTTTGGGAGAGAGAAAAAGTACTTGAGGGGTTTGGGTTACTGTTTTTGGGCTGGGTTTGGTTCCCTTTTTCGTTTTTTTTCTTTTCTATTTGCCCCCTCGGGTTTTAGGTTTTGGTTACGACGATGCGGACAAATAGTATTTTTTTTTGGGTGGAAAGTAAGGGTGCGCCAAGGCGTACCCTGGCCCCCCTAGCTCCGCCATTGACCTTGATGTTGTCTGCATTTTGCCGCTGCAGACCTCTAGTGGAATTTTTATCACGATGAGACTTCTCAGGAGGTCACCATCTCGAAACTATGACCACTGAACACGCTTAAGTGCATAATTCTTACCAACACGCAGCGACGCAACCAATAGTGATATTACAAATAATTAGATGTATTTGGATCTAGGGCCAGGGGCGGATGCAAGATTCTCCACAAGGGGGGGTTATTAGCCTTAATTGCCACTACCATTTGGTTTTTGAGAGGCGGTGGGGGTGGGGGTGCACTACACCATAACAGTTTATTTGTAACGGATATACATCCGTTACAAAAAATATTAGTAACGGTTATCTTACGTTGACACAAAAGTGTGACTAATATTAGTAACGGATATTTGTAACACTTATTATCCGTTACAAAATTTACTAACGGTTATAAAGTGTCACTGAAATTAATTTCAGTAACGGATACGTAACCGTTAGAAATTTATTAGTAACGGTTACCAAACTTTGATTTTCTGTTACTAACGGTTTCAGATCCGTTACTTGCTAATTTTCATTGTATAAAAAAAAAAATTACTAACGGTTTTCAGATCCGTTACTAACGAATTTTCATTGTATAAAAAAAACAAAATGGTTTCATACTTTTAACATTGCAATAATAAATTAACATTATTCCTCATTTCGAAATACATTCACAGATTTTCTTCTTGTTATTTCACAATACAAATCCTAGCAACTTACCATTTGAATTCCAATTACATACGAATGTAAATAATCATAAAAATAAGGGAAAGCATTTACCACATTCTCAATTGCAATCTCATATATAATAAAATATACTTTAACCAGGCTTATCATTCTAACAAAATTTGAGTTTAAATAAAATTGGAAGACGACTGTCCTAAAAGATGTCTTCATTTTTCGCCCAAGGTGTTTTATAACAAAGCTAGCCCAAAATAATTACCAACCAGTATAATTGACAGAAGCGCCCAGACCTCATTGAGAGATCAGAGCATCGAACAACCTTTCAGGCCCCATTACAAGAGAACAACACTTGCGCCAAGGGGAAGGTCAGGATGTCAATAATAGAAACGAGAAGGTAGTGGCACCTTAATAACTATCTTCTTGCATTTGTTGTTGTCTTAGATTTGTTAAGGTCGGCGAGCTCTTCAATCAGCTTTCGCTCTTCACCACATTACAAGTATTACAAGGGGTGGAAAATTCACCCGTCCCTCTGTGCATGATTGGCACATCATTACCTGCTGGAAAACACCTAGAGGAGTCCTTGCTAATAATTGGATGACCTGACCTTGCCCCCCACAGGTACTACATTTGGATGCCTTGGTCCCGGGTTTAGCACCAAACCCATTATAGGTGCCACAACTCTCCAAACGGGTTATCTCAATCTTTTTTTCAACCCCAAAAACTGCTTCCTTGAAATTCAAGACAAGATTGTACACCTCATCCTCGCCATCCACTGCTCTTGTTCTAGTGCCTCGTCCTCCTCCACCCATAACGCGCCATACCACCCATGTTCTCAAATAAAGACTCAAAGCGGATCAAAGGGGTTGCTTTGAAATCCTCCGCAATTAATACAAATCTCCCCGTGAGTGGGAAATGCAAACCGATAGTAGCGTTTGATATTTGGAGATTGTTTCTTCAAGTGATAAATGATGATGAACTCACCCCGTGCCCATGCCAACACCTTTTAAGCCCAACCTCTCCATAATTGTCATATAATGATCGTTTCTCATCATCCAACAACACAGTATATAAAATTTTATTAGTAGCCAAAGTCATAAAGTCACACAAAGAGGCAAATCTTCCATGGCTGAAACATTGATCACGAGGATATGATAGTAAAAACCGACCGCTTACCTCATAGGCATTGCTAATGTCCTTGAATTTTTGCTCTCACTTGAGGTTCCCCGCAAAATAGAATAAAATGACCCCGTTTGGATACTAAAAAGAGAGAGGGAGGGAGAGAGATTTGACAATCGTCTTGGCCACGGACTCTCGATGTATGACATGACATGCCCGTGTAAAACTTAATGTCCGGACTAGTTGATCCGCCTCTTCTTCATGTCCACTTTAGTATGTGATGTTTGTGATTTAATTTTTCTCAAGACCAGCTAATTATAGCTATCTTTAATTAAACGAACATTACACAAGCTCACCAATAAGAGTAATACCTCATCCTTCCCTTTTATACTTTAAAATTTTCATGTTATCTTCCTTCTTCCTCTTCTAATATTCTTCTTTCAATATTAAGAAAGTTCAAATTGAAAACGTTTGACTCATCATTCACACAAATGTTCCTTCATGAAATTTTATAATGTTTGTATGTCACTGTTATATATGTATGTATGTATTTACTCAACTAAAGAACTCAATTCTTCAACTGATAAGGTTATAAATTTAAAAAATAAGCTATAATCCTCTTTAGCAGAAAAATACTCTGCCGTCCATGTAGGAGAGATATCCACTTCTATGTAGAATTCAATTTCTTGAAACTAATGGGTCTTCCAGTAATATTTCAATAGTAGAAAAAAATGCAATTTAAAATAAACTATCAAATCGTGGAGGGGGAGTCAGAAAGTGATGACGTTTCATCACTTGACAATTTCATATGAAATCACACAACTGTATGTTTATCGTGCAAAGCGATATAACAAAAAATGGTTTTACAACTTTATAACTAGTAGAATTTTTACATTCTTAAGCGTTTATGTGTGTTTAATTGTCAACACCAAGACTTTAGATGCCAATATACAAGTAAAATGAAAAAAAAAAAAAAAACTCGAGAGGCCAATATACAAGTAAGCGAAAAAGATAGCCAAGTGCAAATGCTGTGTGGAGAGATTGTAGCCATGTGATGGATTAGGAGAAAACGCAAACATGGCACAAGCTTTTTAAAACTAGTACATGCATTTGATAAACTTCCTAAGAGTAGACTTCTAACTAATCTCTTAAAGTTTGAAATCTCCCGTTAATGGCGACAAAATGTTCATAAAGAATATGCATACTACTACTATTTGTGCTAGGAGATGCTAATAATTAACACAATAGAAATTTAAAGTGTTTCTAACACAACAATGAGGTGAATAAATGGATGCAATCCACAACAGCGAAATAAAGATTTGAACTCCAACTGATGTTGCAAAAGTGAGCATATGAAGCAAGTACGAAAAGAAATACGCTAGCATGTCTCGTAATTACTCACTTGTTTACGTCAGGATGATAGCTCCTGGCAAGCTTCCGATAAGCTGCAAAAAAAAGGTTTCTGAATTTATACATAAATGCATAATGGATGTTACTAGTATGCGGTCATAATACTCAACAAGTTAGGTAAACTAGCAAAACTAACAGTTTGCTACTAGGATACTTCAGAAAATAAAATAAACAATAAAATTTTTTAGAAAAACAAGCAGATAGAAGGAAAGCATCCTCTCCAACATTACTCTTTCAGGACAGAGTTTCCCTCCCAAACTGCGATCCAGAAAAGCTTACAAGTCATTAAGACCTAAAGAGCTCCTTTCAAAACTCCTTTTATTTCTTTCAATCAGAATTTCCCATACATTAGTGATGAAATAAGTCCAAAAGGCACGTTCATCTACTTTCAAAACTATCATGAATCAACACACCAAATTGGGCATAAACCATAACGGCTTAAGAAACTCAAATTTGCGAAGAATTTAGAGGTTAAGAGTCCCTTGCTAGAATTTGATTATAAAAGTATGCAAATCACACTTTGGCCTCATTCCTTGTCACAATCACTCTTCACCTGGCCCATCCACCTTGGTATAATTGAATATGCATTACTTAAGTATATGAAATTAACTTGGCTTGCTGATTTATACACATGTAATCTACCTTAAATGAACCTAACCCTACCATCCAGATCCATAAATAGGAAGAATCTAAGTGATTCACTTCCTCTCAATCCGTGCCTAATCTTCAACTTCAAATGACACCAATTCACTAATCAATGATGAATATATGCTAGCAGCATACGACTTCCTCCATTATACAAAATAAATGGTTTGACAAATCTTTATAAGGTATGTATCAATATTAATCACTTAAAACAATCACCTTATCATCATCAAATCAATTCAAATTGTAACAATGTAAAGTTTCACCTAGAAGAAGCCTACTACATACCTTCCATTTCTTTCCTTTGAACTCCTACTTGTAGTTGAAGTTGAAGGTGGAAAGGAAGCAATGGGCAGAGAGGAGAACCATTGTTATGGTCTAAAACTCATACTTGATTTCATGCAAATGGTTTCATTTGCTTCTTCTTCTTTCAATCTTAGTCACAGTATCCATGGATTAAACTACTAGTATCCTCGCTGATTCATATTCATCAGTGGCTTTTGCACTAAATTGAAAGGAAAAGTTAGTAAGAACTTTTGATGAAGATTATTTTCAGTAAAACCTCTTGTAACGACAGTGTTAAAAGGGGTCACAAAACTGGGAGGTAGCAGAAAATAAACACACTAGATTACATAAATAACTCAAGAAATGAATACCATGATGCACATTGGAATTATAAGTTGAGTAATAATTATGTAAAGAGTCCAAAACCGCAGTAAGCTTCTGAGAAGTTGCTGCATTATCCAAGTAAACCAGTTTCGACTTGTTCACATTCTACAACAAAACAAAGCAAAACCATCTTAATAAATAAGCCACGTACAAGCTCCAAAAACACCCATGAGCTGCTATTAGCATTTGTCTTAATCTTTTTCTATAATACACCATCTCATTGTACAAGCAAGCACATCCAATACTAACAGTAATAACAACAATTAGAAAATCAAATCACAACACATGGAGCAAATAGATCTAACAAAAAACCTAATTTTTTTCGAATCAAATAACTAATAACTATTAATCAAGCTTCTTTTGTATAAAAGATGCATCTTTTATCTGATAATCCAAAGTTGGACCAAACCAATTAGCAACAACCAATTTTAAAAAATTAAAATTGATGTGTAAATCCGTTACCTTGAGTAGAGCGAACACTTGGTGGCAGAAGCAATGAATTGATACCCGCCTAGAACATAGATCAATTTTAACTTTAGAAACCCGGAATCAATTTTGAACAATAATTTAAAGGGGGAGGAGAAAGAGAAAAAGAACAAGAGGGAGGACGACTTATGAAGTGAGGAATCGAAACCTTAGCCGACAACACCGCTCCACTGGATTTTTTTTTAGGACATCGGGTTTAGATGAGCAAAAAAGACTCTCGCTGAAGTTTTCGTTATTTCTTTTTAGTGTGATTTTTCTTTTTCTTTTTTAACGTAATTCTTCCCCAACTCTAACGTATACTGAAATGTGACAAAATATACAAAAAATGTTACATAATATTACCAACGGATACTTGTATTGCTAACAGATTATAAATGTTTTAAATTACCTAAGGGATGTGTATGTGTTACTAATGAAAAACCTCATTGGTTGCAAATTAGCCCAAATGGTGTAGTGGTGGGGTGGGGGTGTATAATTCATGAATGGTGACCACTATATATATATATATATATATATATATATATATATATATATATATATATATATATATATATCATAGATATATATAGGGCAAACCTTAGCCCGCACAACCCCATAGCCATGCCTTAGTGGCCTTAGCCATCGGAAATAATCTTTATCGGAAATGTTTATCAATGTTTTGTTTTTTTTTTTTATTTAACTTTTTCATGAAAAAAAGATATTAGAAAAATTAATAATAGTGAAGATAATTTGCCCGAAATGCCATGGTTATTGCACGAATCCAAGTACCATAGTTATCGATCTCCAGAGAGTAGTAGATATACTAGAATTGATGTAGAATTGTTATAATGATGAGCGAAGAACGGATCATTGCTTTCTTGAGTTTCGGCGACACCAACTAAAACTTCATTATTCTAGCTCATTTGCCATGACTAAGAATTGAGGCAATAATAGTGTAGGAAGATGCCTCTGGTCAGTTGTACACTAGACTATAGTTCTATTTTAATACAGGTGAGGGTCTGCCTAACCCTAGCTTATTTTGGAAAAAAAAAATAATTGAGGCAATTAAAAAAAAATGATAAACGAGATGAAAGATTAAAGGGGCTCTAATACCATAAGAAAACTTAAAAAGAATGAGTTGGTGTTTTCCTCAACTTGAGGTTAGACTAAGGTTGGGTGTAATGGCTCCGCATTCCCTCAAAATCGGTGGAGTTGTGGTGGTTTTCTCTCCCTATCTGTATTTAACTCTCTATATATAAAGAGTATTATTGAGGAAGGAGAGTGGATTCCACACGAGTTGAAATGGCGTGGTTTGTAAAAACCAAAATGGCGCCACTTGAAGTTTAGGAATGTAAAAAATGTTATTACCATTGTTTTCAACAAAACCGGTCTCTATGGCATTATAAAAATGTTTTTTGGAGGGATAGAAATGGAGAGGATTGTTCATACCATTGGACAAAACCATTCTAAGAGACATACTATTTTGGAGAGATAGAAATGGAAAGTCTGGTTTGGACTCATCTTAAAAGATATACATGAACCGGTTTACAACTTAAAAGATATATACATCAAGAGTTCTATAACTAATTAACTCAAGTGATAAGCCTACGAACTGATCTTAACCTATCACAAATATCCCATGTGTTATTACAACATATTACATTAATGTTATCTACACTTTGCCGTTGTAGACCTCTTGCAATGGGGAAGTTTTATCCCGACGAGACTTCTCAGGAGGTCACTATCTTGAAATTACGCTCATTGAACACGCTTAAGTGCATAATTCTTACCAACCCGCAGCCAATATTGATATTAGTATATTACGGATAACTAGACTTTTCCAACATACCCCAGCGGCCTAGCCACACCCTGACGTATATATATATATGGGTAGGTTTCGTTTACAACAATTTTTATACAATGTTTTATATAATACTCTTTGAAAATATGAATTGAGCCTTGATTCATTGTAGATATGATCTTCACACTATGGATATCATCTCTACAAAAATTAAGCCCATTTGAAAACTCCTAACCATGAGAAAAATTGCTCTCAACCTATGAATTTTATCAACGGTCCAGAAATATCGATTTTGTAACCCTTTTTTTGGCAAACTTAGAAATGTTCAAAGAACCCGATTTTTTGTGGAGGTCATATCCATAGTGAGAACATTTTATCTACAAAAAATTAGCCCTTAAAACATCTTGAAGGGTTTGGTGGGGGGTATTATATAAAACGTTTGTATAAAAAGTATTGTAAACGGAACCTATCCTATATATATGGCTACATTAACACCCCTAAATGACACTCCAAATAGACACTCCTACCAAATACAATGATTTAATGAATGATTTTTGGTAGATATGATCTCCAAAAAAATTCAGCTCATTTCAATATGTTTAATATTGTCAAAAATTGTGTCGAAGCTTGCAATTTTTTTAACGGTTTATAATTTTTCAGTTTTGTAAATAAATTTTGACAAAGCTAGAGATATCAAAATGAATTGATATTTTGCAGACATAATTAACAAGGTAAGAGGGTCATCTCCACAAATGATTAGTTATTAAATCATTGTAGAAATGTACTTTTTGGTACGGGTGTCAATTTGATGTGTTAGGGGATAGTTATATGAACTCTACTTTATAGTGACTCCAAAGTTATATTATACCCCATAGACTTCGAAGAAAGATGAATTGAGGGATAATATCTACTCTTTATGCTGGAGGTGATAAAAAAAAATATTAAAAAAATTAATAATAGTGGATATAATTTGTCCTTGTTCGAGTGTGTATATCCACTCCAAATCCTTGCATATCGGACACGTGTGAGGAGTTACCTATAAAATCTTGTATCATTAATCGAAAGTCGAAACCAAAGTCAAGCACCACTCTGATGGAGCTCTCTTCGTTGTCCACCACACCAACAAAAATTTACCCCCGTCCAACACCAGGTATTGTTCTTTCCCATCATCTCTCAATTTCTGCTAAATTAAAATATTTATTTTATTTATTTATTTGCAGAATCGTCAATGCTAATGAGAAAAGAAAAGTGTAATCTATGGCAAAAAGTAATACGCGGTCGGCTCGGGCTGGTTGTTCCAAAGCATAATCGTTTTAAGGTTTAACTAGCTTAATAGTGTATATATATATATTTTTTTAGATTCAAATTTTTATTTATTTATTTTTTAATGTTTCATAGGTTCTGGGGTCGAGTCAGAAGAAAGAACGTTCAGTTTTAGAAGCTGGGTAAGCTTTATTATTTTTCATCTTCATAATATTAGTTATTGTTATGCTTATTAGCAAGTTTTCTGTTCTATTTAGGTCTATGAATGAGATATTTGATGCTTTAGCTCAACGTCTTGTTCCTACTGTAGAGACAGCATCAAACTCAAATTTAAAGTAAGAATCTTTATTCATCATTAATTGTATTTAACAGTGCGTAATCATGCTATAGTATACCCATTATTGACTATTTATTCCTGTGTCTTTGATTCTGGTTGTTTTCTTTTCTCCCCCCCAACTCTCAAGAAGCTGAAATAGCCAATTTATGAATGCTCACTCAACTCTTGACCTGACTACTCAACTACATATATGGTTGTTTAAGTTTCATTTACGTTCTGAAATTTGTTTCGAGATGTTCTCTACAATCTGTAACTTGGTTATTCCAGGAAGTCTAGGAACTACTGTAGCCCAATTGGTTTTACTTGATTTGATTTCAATGTCCTATATAACTACTTTCAAATTTCTTTTTTGTAATTTATGCATGTATTGTGCTCAACACAGTCAAGCTGACGCTTAGTCAAAAATGTTTGTATTTTCTCTATAGGTATATTGTTGGTGTTGCTGGTTCTCCTGGTGCTGGGAAGAGTACCTTAGCATCGGAAGTAGCTCGTCGTGTAAACATGCTATGGAACCAAAGAGCTTCTGCCATGGATTTTCTTGTTGACTGTCCAGATGTCGCCATTAGTCTTCCCATGGATGGTTTCCATCTTTATCGTCATCAGTTAGACAAAATGGAGGTTAGCTTGCTCTAGCTTTATGTATGGAAGACACAATCACACTTGTTGTCTCTAACTTTTATGTTATGTTATAGTCATCCTTTGAGTCTGTTAAAATTAATCTGTTATTTAATCCGTTAAAATATCTTTCTGATCTAGTCTTATTTGTTTCAATTCCTTAAATGACATACGCCATTGTCATATATAGAATCCAGAAGAAGCTCATGCAAGGAGGGGAGGTGAGGGTTTACTGACTCGGTTATGCTATATACAGATTTCGTAAGGAGAAACTAACTGACCTTGCGATTGGTGAACTCAGCCCCATGGACATTTGATCCAGCATTACTACTAAAATGCCTTAAGAAGCTGAAGACTGAGGTAATTTGGAAATGTTGAGCATGATGTTTTTAGCCTTTGAATGCTTAGCAAATGTTTTTGTCGCCATAGTCATATGCCTTTTGTAGTAGATCAATATTGGGATTTGGTAAATTTTTCCAGGGAGTATTTTGTAAATTTTAATTTTCTAACCTAGAGCTAAGATTGGGATTTTTGTACATTGGTTAATAGTGGACAATGTTTATTTCAGGGATCAGTTTATGTTCCATCTTTTGACCACGGTGTTGGAGATCCAGTGGAAAATGATATTTTTGTGAGCCTTCAGTAAGTCATTTTCTTCAAGTACTTGAGTCATCCAGATCATCTACATTGAATCCAACAATATAATTTTCTATACAAACTGGATATACACAAGCTCGTGGTTTTTCTGATTTCCCCCCCTTACATTTACCCTGTAGCCTCAGTGACGTTTATCTTTTCTGAAAATATTGGCAGGTCTCTTTATTTTGTATGGTTGTCATTTAGTAGTCCTGGATTTTCTTATGACGTTCCTCTTTCTTGCTCCTCTCCAGGCATAAAGTAGTGATAGTAGAGGGGAATTACTTACTTTTGGAAGAGGGTATCTGGAATGAAGTTTCCTCTATATTTGATGAGAAATGGTAAGCCTCAAGTCTGAAATGTTAAATGTTGTGTTTGGCAATCAAACTTATTTAATGCCAGAGAAACTAGTATAAGGGGATAGTTAATCACTCCCCCTCCCCCCACCCCCCACCCCACACACACACCACACACACACAATATAAATAAAATTTTACTCAGTATTAAATTATCAACTATTTAGTAACAAATGGTGCAATTTTGAATGCACACTTGAAGAATGCGTTGCAGAAGTGGCAAATCAAAACTCTCATGTTTTCTCTAGCAAAAATGTGTGGATATTCGTAAGTCTTGTATCATATTCCCCCATTATCATTAAATTGAGAATTTGAATACAATGAAAAATTACCTAGCAAAAAAAGAGAACCTGGAATTCTGTATGAGCATGTGCTCTTTCTGTGGCAGCCTAATCTCCAGTCACCCACCGGTCAAGCCCTGGGGGGTTGGGCCCAAGGTCTTGGGTTTTGATTCCCACCTTCACCTGGGAAGGACGGTTTAGTTGTTAAAATGAACAGAAGTAGTTGTAACAATTAAAAGGAAAGGTATTCCTACCAAAGTTTTGAAAATAGAGTACTGTCAAACAGTGAAGCATTCTTTATAGTCTTCAGCTGAGAACTCGAAAGGTTCTTCAAATTTCTTATAACCCCTGTTTGACTATGTAAAGGTTCCTTGAGGTTGACATTGTAACAGCTATGCAGCGAGTCCTGAAGAGGTTTACTTTGGAGATGAGTAAGTTCATGCCAACATATGTTCAACAACCAATAAATATGGACAGATAAGTAGAAGTCTCATGTTATTTCTGTCTTTATTTTCAGGATTACCACTAGATACTGCGAAATGGCGGGTAAGTTTAATACTCAGTGCAGTCTCCGCTTAAACTCTAGTTTTATGATGTTGGAAATTTGCTTTACATCTCTTACCTTTTGGCCCTGTAATAATATTTTTCTTCCCTTAATTATACATTTATACCTCAACTTCAGATTGAGTACAATGACCGACCAAATGCAGAGATTATTAACAAGTCCAAGAAGAATGCAGATCTTGTAATTAGGTCAGTGAACTTGTAATCTTACTATTATGTAACTTCAACAGTGAGGAAACCTATGATTGAAAAAAATGTAGTTATTGCAGTCTTCTTTACATGGCTGTGTTGCACAGGTCGACTTAAGTTATACTTTTTAATAACATGTTTTCTTGTTATTGTTATTGTCTCCTCCTTGCTGAGACTTGTATGGATGCTAGTGTTTGTTGATTTTGAGAGTTGAAACAGTTGAGTTGATAGTACATCGCGCTAATGTTACAAGCATCTTGCAAATTTGACTTGATCGATTATGACAGCCATTACACAGAAAAGGTTTCAGTTCTTGCATAATGACGCATTAACACTATATTATGCCCCATATAATGGCCACTATTCAGACTTCAGAGTGGCCTCTGTTGGGCCCAGAAGAATTATAGTGGACCCCTATATAACTCTCTATCCACACAAGTTAGTTGCAAACTTACTAAACATGTACTACGCGTTTACGCCCGTGCAAAATTATAAAGAGAGGGAGGGAGGGGTATGTAAAAGAACAGAAAAATGAGTACAAAAAGACTTGTTTGGAACACTTTCATTCTTGGTGCACTTATGTTGAAAGTTAAAAAATAATCAATGTGTGGTGACTTTTGTGTAAATCGGTTGGGAAAAACTTCAATTAAAATATTAACAGTTACCGTCCTGTGAACAATAATTAATCTCCAACAACTTAATTTGATGGAATACACATTGAGTTGTAGCACCAGATTCCTTAGATTTTGAAGGGACGTCATAAGAATGTGGTGCAGTTTTGTGCTTTAGAGGGTAATACTAAAGTTCTGGCCTGATGTAGATGTATACTTGGGCTAAATTCATAGCTAAATCATGTAGAGGCATAATTGGATTTGGAGCTTGTAAGTGCATTGTCTGTCTTTATAGCGAAACCTTTTATAAATCTATGTTGTCAACACCCTTCAAAACTCTGTAAAACTTCGCTCAAGCAAAGCAGGGTTATAGACCACAAGCTTAAACTTGTCGATTATCAGGTGATCCATTTTAGTCGGTATTATAAGAATCAAGAGTGCTTATATTTTGTCTGCCAACAACAAAAGAAGTTCTCTTCAGCAAATAGCAGGTTGGTTTTATATTTTGTCTAACAAGTTCTCGATCTTCAGCAAATAGCAGGTTGCTGAGTGTGAGTGTGTGTGTGTGTGTGGGTGGTGGGTGGGTAGCAGCAACGAAAACTTTGGTCTTGGTAGTGAAAGCAGAAACAAAATCTAAATTAAATTTGTTGTTGCTAGGGTATTGGTGGTCTTCAGCAAATGCAGGTTGAAAGATCTGAAAGCAAAATCTGGGTGTTCTTAAATCCTGCGTTGTGGGGTTCCAAGTGTGTCTTGTTGTATGCAGGACAGAATAACAGGTAAAACCAAACGCCCGGAAAGGCTTTTTAGGGAAAGGGGTGGGGGTAGCAGCAATATTAAACTTGTTCAAAAAGACCTAAAAAATTTAAACTGTTATTGATGATCCACTACCCACTAGTCTAATAGCGCCAGCCCATGACACGACAGCGGTGCTTGGTGGAAAGGTGGTGGTGGGGTGAGTCCTCCCTCCTAACACAAAAGTGAAAAGACGCCTTATGAAAGAGGTTCAAAATTGCTAGTGGTGGTTCATCAATGTGGGACTAAACAACACACAAGTATTTGAAATACACATGAAGATTCCAACATGTCTTCACATAAAGCTTCTGCTAGGAAACCATGGTGTTCACAACTCTAGCAGCTAGGGCATGATGCTTGTTAATGATTCATTTGCCTAAATCTTGCTGTGGTTTGTAGTGGACTCTTTAAGCAAGATATGAGTAGTTTTTTCTTTGATAACACTAAATAAAATGTGTAGATGTCCAGTATCGAAGAACTCACTGTGTGCTATGCTACCATTAAGCAATGGAAACTCAATAACTTCAACAGGGATGACTTTGGGTAGACATTTAAAAATGAAAATCAAATATATTAGTATCTCCTGAGATATCCATGTCCGCCTAAAGATGAACAACATGCAAGTTAAGTGCTACTAACCACCATGTGCATTATGATATTCCAGAATCCAGACTAATCAAAGACTGAAGCCACTGGCAAATCAGAATACTTTAAGATCAATATCGAATTTTATATAGATAGCCAAGGGCTTAACGAAAACAAATTTATACTTGGCAAAGCTTGTTAAATTTATGGTATGATTTAATGCTTCCCATCCAAATTCACATGGCAAAGCTCCCTCCATGATTTGAGTCATTATCTTTATCTGTTAACTCCCATACTCTGATACTCCCCTAATAAATTGAATAAAAGCATACATCATGATACAAGGAATCTCATGTGGAAAAACAGCACTGAAATTCATAAAACAAAACATAAACAACTGCAACTGTGACCAAACACCTTCACAATAACAATAATGACAACAACAACAAGGAAATCATTATTAAGCAAGCCATTTAACAATAAACAAGCAAGCCAGATATAGGTTATTGCCTCTTGTTCATAACAAATGTCCCATATTTTCTTTTTATATCTATATATAAAACCATAGTACAGACACACCCAGACACCCTGCTCAATCGATCTAACGCACATTCGTTGTCGGTTTCCCTCCATCGAAATTAGGAGATTGAATATTGAGAAGGTCGTACTAGTGACTTCCACTTTAGCTTCTGTTCTTGCATTTCTCCACAGCTCTGGGTGCTGCATTTCAGAATTAATACTAATTAGGCATAGAATATAAAATTTAAAATTTAAGTTTGAACATATATTCGTTTTTTTTTTGGTGCAAAAATTGCATATTCATAGTTATTAAAGAAACTAACCAAGTCCAATAGCTTCTGATCCTTTCATTATGCGCAAGCGCTTGCATGAATCAACAAACATCCTGGATGTAGCAAACATGAGAGTTTATTAGTAACTCCCCTACAGTGCATAGCTTCATGAAAACTGTCCAACTCAAAGTTGATACTTTGAAGTTCATCAAACTGATACCATTTTCTTCCATTACTTTTAGTTTTTGACAAAAATAAAAGGAGAAAATTTAATGGCGAACTTACTCCCATGGTACATCTCCGACTAGCATCCAATCACCATCTTTATCTTCGTAAGTAGGTACATATTCCGTTCCATTCAAAAGATCCATCAGCTTGCTCTCATTCATGAAATCCTTCATTCCTTGTGTCCCGCAGTTACCTTCAAGGGACAAACACCGTAACTAATTTAGAATTTAAATCTTTGAATCTAGTATAAGAAGGAATACATTCAAGACGAGCAAGTCGAGGGAAAAGAGTTCCTTAATTATATATGTCCTTACCAATTGTGAAGGAACTGAACATTTTGCCCAAGGCATCAGAGAGTTCTTGGTAGCTTTTGTACATCTTTAAGTCCACTTTACGTAGATAAGGTGCACCATCCATGCTAACCTTCACAAAGGCTGCACTGCTCATACCAGTATCCTCCTTAGTGTTACTCTTCTGAACAGACAGGATGTTCTTGCGGAATGATCGGACTGGTGGCCAACCCACCACCTGTGCCCTGAAATCCATACTCAACTCATAAATACAAAAGTTTTAAGAAATATTAACGTACCAAAAAATTCTAGTAAGGCTTAATTCTACTTCCCCAAAAGCCAAAAACAAATGGAATTTTAGTTCAGGAAGTTTAGGAAATTATAGAGCTAACGTAAGAAAAAGGACGTCAAAAGAAATTCAATGTTCTTGTTTCTGTGTTTCTATTCCTTTCTTAAGCATTTTTTTTTCTAGAAATTATTTTTCTACATACTATAATAATATAATAAATTAGATATATTTCGTAGCATTCATATTTCCCTCCTATATGTGTGTGTGTATATAACAAATGGTATTACTTGGAAAAAGCATAATTCATGTAGTCTTAACTAGTAAGGCCAATTTTTCCTTAAGCGTACACAATAGTAAAGAAGAACTCTTCATATCCATTTTCTCTCAATTATTATTTCTAGTGGTATTCCTAGGCCCTAGGGGGCAAAACTAATAGATTTATCTTTTAGAATAGTTTAGAATTGAAGGAATGAAGGATATGAACTAACACTTTTTTTTCTCCTTTTTAATGAAACTTAAGCTTCTTTTTGGGGAAAAAAGAAAATCGAAAGTAGAATATATACCTTGTTCATTTGTTTTTAAAGAACATACAAAAGTAAATTATTTTCCAACCACTACTCCTAAAACACAACATGTTAGAGTGTTCCCAAACTTTTTTGATTTTATTTTTGTTCTCCTTTTTTTGATTGGCAATAAATCAATCAAACCCAACAGAAAGCTACAAACGTAATCCCATACTCATCAACCACAAAAAATTAAAAAATTAAAAAAAACGGGAAAAAAAAATGAGAACAAGAATATGGTACTAGGAGACTTACTTGGCAGCTGGTGGTTTTGCAGGATCATTAGCGGGAAGGAGGTTCTTCTCCTTAGGTAGATTCTTAGTTTTCTCACTTGGATCCATCTCCAAATCCTTAGCAGGGAGTTTAAGCTTCAAATCAATAGTCTCGGCAAATCCTCGCTTACCTGAACTCTTGCCAGTCTCACCTTCACTCCCACCACCAGGCAGTCCCAGACGCAATTCCGTCTCTTCAAAATTCATGGTATACTGATCATGCTCAGTGCCGAGCATGTTTGTCATATTTCGACAAACTTCCATTAAATTTTGTCAAACAAATTTATCCACACTTGTTTCTACTTCCTTCAGCTCTAATTCTCTCTATACCTTCTTCTTGTTGCTTTGTTTCTTGGTTTTGGCTTTCTTGCTTAGAGAAAAAGAGAATGTATATGAATATATGAAACTTTGGTGCTAATAAAGCTATCAACTTAGAAGAAGAGTGTATTTGGCCTAGTACGTGTTGTTATATATTTGATGAAGGTACATTGTTTTATTGTATTTTGACCTTTGTGATGTTGACACGTGGAGGAGTTGAATTAGCTGAGATTTACTGATTGGTCACTAATGTCAATTCTTGCATGATCCTTGGAGGGCTTTTAGAGAGTGGACAGCCTCATCAAGTCATCAGTCAAACTCAAGTTCTGCTCTTTGCACATCAACTTGTCATACCATAATACCATATATATTATATAAAGTATAAGGTAGCTAATTATTTGAAAAATAGATAAATAGATGACAATTTTATTTTATGCTTAAAGGTGTGATATGAATTGATCTCTTAACTTGTATTTAATGTCACTGGATCCAAGAATGATGCACTGTACACTTTTTCCTATCAATTCTCCCCACAGATTAGTTTGGGTGATCTGGAGGCCATGAAACCGTGTATAATTTCCTATTTAGAGAAAGAGTTCGTCTCAGGATATTAGGGACTGTTGGATGTATGATCCAATGGTCCAAAAATAAAAAATATATCAAAAATATATTTTTGATTTTTGAACCGTTGGATCACACATCCAACAGTTTCGAAACTTTCATATTTACGAGAATATTCTCATGGTAGCCCAAGCCTTAAGGAAGTAATTTCAAATTTGGGAAAATACATAACGGTTGCTTTCAAGTGGGGCCACTTTGGAGTACACTCAGCCTAGTCAATCGAAATCAAACTGGCGCTTAATTCCCAAATAACCACAGTTACATTTTCTGAGAAATAGTAATAATTTTAAGACTAAATAACTACAATAACCCCTAAAAATAAGATTTTTCTGTATTCTGAAAACATACATTTGAACATTAGTAATGTTCATTTGGTAGACTTAATTAGGAGATAGAAAACTTGATAAAAATAAAAAAATGCAGTTTTCAGAAGACTACATTGGCATCAGTCATATTTTATAAGATCAAAAGTGTTACATTGTAATATCACAAGTTCACAACATTAAAGCGTTACTCTCAATACCATAAGCTTTGAAATGCAATAGTATAAGAGCATGCTATGCTCTTTTGGAGAAAGTGAGTGTCATGGTGCCTCTAGTACTAGAAAGTAATCATAGCCGAATTTCATTTCAGTGATAAAGTGCTAATAAGGCCTATAAAGTCTTGATTAATATATGGAATTGGCATTATGAGTTGGCCTACATGCTTCCTGTAATAAAATTCTCTGAGAAACTAAATTATACACTTTTCGATAAAATCTTTACTGAAATCATCAAAATGCTTAATAAAACTACCAATTGCCTTATTTTATACATGAATCAACATATTATAAGCACAAAGATCAGAACGCATGGTAAACAAGAAAGAAAAGGGACCACTTTAGAGATCACAAAATCAAAAAGATTAAACCCTTTTATTTATTCTTGATCATCTTTTTATGTGGTCCTGATTAGATATAACACAGAGGATAGGATCACTTTTTAGATGATCTTGATTTTATTTGTTTAATACATTTTTCCTAATAGGGAGTGGTGTTTAATTATACAAAATTGCTAAACGCGTGGTTTAGTTTCTCTCTCTGTCCATAAATAGAGTAGGAATGCTCAAAAGCAATCCTACCACCGTGCCAGTGATTTTCAGTGATCGACTATTGAGATACGCAGGGCTGGCTCAACCCTATAGTGAAATATGCAGTTGCTTAGGCCACTAATACAATTCGTCCAATATTACTTTTCAGCCCACTATTGGTTAAATAACGTTTTTATATTGGAAACCAGAAAATTATGTTAGTTCTAACTTCTAAATAGACCTTTTGTTTTCCTTTCCTCTTCTCCAATCCCATACTCTTCTCCAACAAAAAAATTTCTTGTATCCATTGCCATTCGAACTTTGCTTAGAGATTCCAATTGTCTTGAGCCGCTCCTGGAGATACCTGGGCCATTACAATTCATATTTCTAGTCTCAATCATTTTATATCTATGTAACTATAAATACTGGTGTTCAATGTAAATGCTATTTTTTTTCTCCCTGAAATGGTTGTGAATTGTATTATAGCTTTGGAGCTGCACGACCGCAACAGTTAAAATGCTAGGTGCCACACGTAGCGATGGAGGGAGCTTATCTATAAAATAAATCTGTAAATACAATTATATTTGAACAGATTCGTTTATCTAAAGTTAAACAATGAGTTGACATTATCCAATTAGTATGAGACTATGAGCCCACCCTCGATAATTCCTGTATTTATCACTGCTTCCTAGAAGGCTAGAAGACATTTATTGGACTTGCATGGTGCAACTCTTAATAGCATTGCCCCACAATATTCTTTCACTGCACTACTGCAGAAGTACGGAAGTTCTTTTTTCCTTTCTCTTTCTTTTTTGTTCCTATTTATGGGTTCCATAATTCAATTGTTTGAGGTAGTTTCTTTCGTTTAGATCTTGGTGATCTTGGTGGCTAGTTTAAATTTAGAATTTGAAAGACTTAGGGGGAAGAGAATTTGAGATGAAGAACTAAAAACGGAGGAGTTCGGGATAGTAGGACCCATGTGTTAAGGGGTCGGGACAAGTCAACCTAGCCAATGCATGTGCTGAGATTCAATGAAGTGGTGAAAAGGGTCCCACCATGTCCATGTGAAATTGTTGGCATGTCGCCTAGCTTCAGACCCTCATCCATGTGCGCTGCTTCAGGGAGTCCCCACAGTACCCAATCTTTGTATCTTTCCCTAAGACCCTACCAAGACCCTCCGTTTTATTACCTACAATCCTAACAAACAACCACGAACTTCTATTGCATTACTACTTTTGTGAAACAACATCTTGTGTTGCAAAACCAGAACCTAAGAACAAAATGGAAATTAGGTTCAATCATTTGAGAACATCATGTTATTAGGCCTTCATAATGATCATCTGATTGCAATCAGAGTTCTAGATTCTGGTCTTCCAAACTCACGACACTGCTCGAGGCAAAGGCTACAATGCGTTATGGAAAAAAATTCTAAAATTTGAGATTCTAGCTAAGGGTGGAATTCGAGCTAAACGAGCCGAGCTGCTCGTTAATTATACGAGTTTTAAATTGAGCTCGAGTTTGGCTCATATAGTTAAACGAGTGAGCTCGAGCCGAACTTAAACAAGTTGAGCCCGAGCTGAGCCCAAGTGGCTATTTGAGCTAAACGAAGGCGGAGCTTCATTAAACTTATTTGTTACACGAGTTTAATTTGAGTTCGAACTCAGCTCATATAGTTAAACGACCGAGCCCGAGCCGCTCAGCTCGAATTCCACCCTTATTCTAGCATATGTACAAGGGATTTGAGATGTTCTCCGGAAAGCATAGATAATCAGAGCATTATGGCAGTATGTATGTGATTTGTGGAATAATATTTTTCTGTTAAAAGTCAAAATTTGCAAAATAAATACAGGAGTCAATGGTCAATATCTTGAATAACTAGAATTAACCAAAGTAATCGCCTTTGTTTAACTCCAAACAAATCCAATCACTTAGCTTGTCAAGTATATAAGATCTGTATACTCTTTGTTTATGTCGATATCCATTATACACTGTACACTCTTACCATTATACTATGTTATGAGTAGAACTACGCGGGTTATACCATTTCCAAATAACTTTATTGGCAAGTATAGTAAAATAATGAAAATGTTTTTAGAAAATATCTGCATTGTATGCTCCTTGTAACAGGGTTACAGGGTTGAACACACCAAGCCTATAGTTACCAACAAAAAAAAAACATACCAAGCCTATCTTCTCAATCAATGGAGTCGGTGGGGAGCATAACCATTAAGTCATGATTAAGTTACTGATAAAATATTTTATACATTTCAATTAAGTGATACATACATAATAGTCAAATTCTAGAGTACACAAGTTGTACCTGCGCTATCACATTTGGACCCTCCATCAGGCAAGGAGTGATCGAAGGTGCATTACATGGCAGAGTCTATAATCAAGGGTATACTGTACCAGCGCACCCATAAGAGGGTGTACTCTAGAACTGCTATACATAATATATTTGTAGATGAATTATATAAAGCTAAAAGCTTGTTCTAAAGGTCTGAGGGTAAAGTAAAGGGGAATTGATTACAAGAACTGTAAGGTTAAGTATGTTTAATTAGTTTTTTTTTTGGTAACCAAGGTTAAGTTTAGTTGTCTGCTTAAAATCTGCTTGAAAAATCATAATTTCAGCCAGCAATATTTTCTCATCAGGAACCTTTAACAAGTTTGAATGATGAAAATTATAGCCATGACTGTGTACGTACAGGTGACCGCACAATTGCACTAGCGGGAACCTCGTGCACTGAGCTAGCCATGCCCCATTATGCGAAGGGCCCTCTGGTTGTAATTGTAAATTAACATGTTTTTTAATACATATATATAATTCCTATTGATTTAATACTTTATATGTGTTCTCTCTTTAAAGTTTAAACCTGCTACCGATATACCACAGCCTTAAGGAAAATAATACAGTTGTCGATCTTGTAATAATAGGAACGTCACTGGAATACAATCACGTGAAACCAGTACTGCAAAGTTCATAACAGACCAAAAACTTGAAGGCTGGAAACATACTTTCAATCCGTATAACGTTGGTTTGTATAACAAATGGAAAAAAGAATTGATCGAGGCTCCATAGTCCACACAAAAGAGAAGATTTCACTACTTAACAAAACTTTCCTCCTCGTGAAAGAAACATATCACGTATCTTATGAGTAGGGGAAATTAAGTAGTACTATTTAGTCTATTTATCGAGTACTACTCCATAACATGACATGTTTTAGCCCAAGTGGTTGAATTTATTTGAATTTTAGTCATCATCTCTTGTTACCAATTTCAGTCACCATTATAAGCCCTGATTTGTAATAAATGAATTCTTCTTCCAGCCAAAAGAGTGCAAACTTCTAAAAGGTAGGAGAAGGCGGGTCACTTGGGAAAAAAGAAAAACCTTGCCTGGTAAATGTCAGAATATATAGGGAGATAACTAAACTATAGTTCTGAACTTCTGATAATCAGTTTTTCTCTTCCTTACGTGTGAACGACAATATGTTTTACCAAGAATCAGATTGACAAAGTTGCCATAGTTTTCAGAAAGAAGTGTAAAACATATTGTAATTAACAGATATATTGTAGATTAAAATTGTTGCAAGTTGCAACCACTCAAAGATGTCAGGTACATGTACCGGTAAAACAGTGAGGTGTGGACGCTATAAGCATGTACGTACATTTGACAAAACACGACAGTGTATTAGTCTGTGATGTTCTAACTTCTAAGTTTGGCATATGTATTGTTGTTCTTCTTCAGTTCTTGTGCAGATTTACTGTCACTTGCTACATTTTGTACGGCAGAGAATCTTGATGTCTCCTAGGTTTTGTTAACATCATTAGAGATCACTATGATTATTTTCATCACATTTAAAATTAGGTTCCAACAACACAAATACTCTGTTTACCTATTAGCCATTCAATTCGTCTATTCTAAATAAAGTAAAGCTTGGTCGTCTATACCAACCTTGCTTGCTAATCCCAAAAATAAAAATAAAAATAAAAAATCGTCTATTCTAATAGTTTTTGGCTATTCTAATAGTTTGGTTTATCTTTCTTCTAACGGTAATCAAATTAGTTTTGTGTATCTAAACAAAATTAACATCAAATTGCTAACTCATCTTCCGAGAAGCTTAGGACAAACTTATCATCCAAATGCATATATCACGCTCTTGACGATTTCTAAATAATATGTCACGATCATAGGTGGATGCATGGAAATATGGAATCGCGGTTTCACCCCGAAAAACTTTTTCTTGTTAGTAGCTCCAAATAAAATCAACTTTTAAGGGGCCAAAAGTTGGAGTTTTACAATATGAACAATTGAATGGTAGTTGAATTGCTTTTTACATGCATGAGAACATTTGTTCTACACTAAAGATATTCCTATCATGTATAGTACATATCATCCAAACTCAGCAACTTTTTAGCCTAAGGTGTAGAACTAGAGGCAGGTCACATCTTCATGAGAAGGAAACGTCCCCAACCTTATATTAGCTCAACTGTTGCCTTATCAACATTCCCAAAGTTTGGAGTTTTATTTTCACTTCAACCACCACTCCCATGTTTAAAAGGAACCACACTTACATTCTCTTTTGAACGTACATAATATGCTCAATTAATATATTTCACTTTTTCTATCTCTGTGACTTTAGGTCAAAATCAAATATATACTAATATACCCATATATATATATACACACGAATAGTTTTTGATTTGAAAAACCAAACAAACCCCTTCCTGAAGGAAAGGGACTTTAGGTGTGTTACTCTAGTTCGTAGCTGTTTGTAATTTGCAGGGTTATCAAAAGTTTTTAGTTTTCGATCTAGTGCGTCTCGTTGGTGATCGAATTGACAAATCATGCAAAGTATATGTATTCTTCACTGAAGCTTGAATTATTATGTGCAACAGTAAATTGGTGACTTTATCTTCTTTTTCCAGCAGGGTCGTCATGCAAGCAACATGGACTGATATCAAAATTTGTTAGTATATGTGTCATGTGTGGTCCATAAGACCATAACTGTACAAATTTCGTTTAGTTCGTGACTTCGTGAGAACGACATTTGCATTTTGGTTCTAAGGAAAATTGTGAACTTTGCATTTTTCAAAAGTATTACATTGGAAGGATGATCATATATATTATTGACATGGAGAACTTAACCTATGGTGGGATTGATGATTATGATGTATACTGGGTCCAAGTAGAGAGAGTAACAACATGGAGTAAGCATAAAGAGTGTATAGAGTGACTCCAAAATGTTAGTTCCATGGTTAAATTCAAATGAGTTGCCGTTGAGATTCAATTATATATATGCCACATTGCTTCGGTCGTACGTCGTAGTAATTTTCAGGTCCTAAAACAGAGTTGTTGAAGCTTAAATGGGCTGGACCTGGACAGATCTTGCATCTGCCTCCCACCGTCAAGTAACTTACTAGCTACTACGTATATCTAGTCTCATACTCTCGTTGGGGGTACAATTTATCCTAAAGAATAGTAGCAGCAGCCCGCCTAGCTTGAGGATCCTGGATCCGCTCCTGCATGTATAGACATGTACAGCAGATAAAACCTTACACCACAGGTGTTAAAAGAATTAAAGAAACAATTGATATATAAACAATTATCAGGACGAACTAGAATTTAATATAATTCATAACAAAATTATCAGACACAAGATATAAACAATTATCAGGACGAAGTGACGAACTAGAGTTTAATGTAGATGTTGACGTTGCTCCTCCCTACTCGGAACAAGGAGGGGACATTTATCCTTCTCGTGTGACTCAAAAGAGCCCGGCCCATGCTCGCTATCAACATCCATGACACACCACACGTGTGCATTGATGGTATGCTCCCTTCACTTCATCTACCATTAATTCCAAATCCTCTGCCCTTATCCTTGGATGTGTGTCGTAGTACGAAATATTTGGTTCTTTCACCAACCAATATGCTCTGAATTTAGAGCAACTGCCAGATTCACCACCTTTTTTTGAGGTTCATATGGATTTTATCCACATTTTTTTCAACGCAAGTACCGGTGAATTTCTAAGGGAAAAGAAAATTGAAACGACAATATTTTTGACGATATTTTGGTCTTTCAGTTGTTTGTTGTTCAAGTGTTCCTCGCAGTTAAGAATGTCCCTGCTATGCATGATGCCCGTCCGATGGTGTTACTCTTAAATTATGATCTTGCGCATGTTTATTTTCGAGCGCACCAAAGTAATACCTGAATATGATTCATGGAATCGATGCCAGGCCACCACATATCTTTTGTGGACTACGTCTTGGATCATTAGGTTACAATATTTTTCAGAAGACTCAATCTCTTGATCTGTCATCATCAACATCTCATGCATCTATTCAAGACCTTATCGTCGTTGCATTGCGGTCACGAATGGGTTGTCCCCTTCTTGCCTACCGGACATTGACAAAGATTTTGAATAACAACAAAAAACATTTATAGCACATACAAATCTTATGCAAATTGATATTAATAAACATTTTTAGAGGAATTTAATTTATTTCAAAAATTGAAAATAAATTTTGCAAAATGATGAAAATGGAGATGATAATTTGGAAACATCAATCGGTGGTGGCGACGGTAGTACTTGAGAAGTTGAGAGGGTCCATATCATTATGGAGCTGGGATCTAAGTGGCTGGACTTTGGGTGAAATGGTGAATATATGCACTGGCCTGATGGTTCACAAAGTGGTCCAATGTGTTTAAGGATATATTATGGGTGCAGGCTATATGTATTGGGGTGGACCTGTGTGTTTGAGACTTTGTGGTCCTTAACAAGGAAAATAATGGACATGGGTTTCCTGGAATTTATAAAGTGCCACTCTGGGAGTCTGGGATGCTTAATTTGTTCATTGTTTCCCATTGAAAGCTCGGAGTCTCATACTCTCATGAGCTGTACCAGTATTGATTTGGATGCCAAATTAAACCTAAAATAGTTGCTTGGTCTAGGTTCATAGGCACCGTTGATTAAGTAAGTAGCAAGCTCGCCAACCTTCCCACCCACCCACAGATCAATGATAGGGTCTACAAGAAAAATAAAAAAAATAAAAAATTTTAGAATGACATTAACGATAAATTCCACTCCTATAGTAGTCTGGTAATCGAATTATTGTATTTGAAATTGACAATACAATGAACCATTATGATATTCTCAGCATACAAAAGCAATGCTAATACGCAAAATCGTTGAATATTCTAATTAAAGTGGCAAACCAAAAATGAAATAGACACAACTTTATTAATATCTTAACTAATATGGCTTTCATCAAAAAAGAAAAGCAAATGCCTTCTTGCAGAAACTAACCAAGCAAGATAAGTAATTAGCAGACGCCGGAACATACCATCAAAGATTCGAGAGGCAACACAAATTCGGTAAGACATGGTAATATCAAACTAATTGAACGACTTTAACACTTTTCGGTAAAGTCAGTGATGTCAAGTTGTAGCAATCATTTTCTTGGATACTATCAAGTGTAACTGTGTATGAGGGCCCACCTTAACTAGGGTGGTGTCATGTCAGGCCCTACTGGGGAGTGGGGACTGAGGAATGATCAGTGTTGTCCATCCAAATGTCCACCCCTAAACGAGCTGCGAGACGGTGGTTATGGACTTCATCTGATACGGACAAATGGGCCTTGGGTGGTGACTTTGCGAGCTGGTTACGCTAAAGTCCTACTCTAGGCCCAGCCCTGCAAATTTATCTGCTTCTCCAGGCTCCATGGTCTACAGGTACATACAAACCTGTATCAACAAAACCAGGTACGTGTTTATGCGTCTCTATTTATTTGAGGGTGCTATCACTCAATTCAAAACAAACGGAAAATCTTCATCACTGTGGTATATATTGTTGCAATTGTATGGTTGCGCTTGCTTCAGGTAATTTGTAACTGAACTTAATCCTTGTAAATTTCTACTTTAGAGCAAACAACCGGGGCTAGCTGGAATACGCAGAAATAATAAGTAATTGGGTTGAGAATAAATTTATATTTTCATATACAAATTTAAATTTACATATAGAAAAAAAAAAATTATGTAAATTTAAATTTATATAAGATTTGTGACGAAATTAAAATTGAAAATGTATTCTTGAACTAATTGAAATTATAAATAAAAAGTGATTCCGTTAGTCCGGTTTGGAACTTATGGTGAAATTATGATTGGGCTTTGTTCTTTTGTTCTTTGGCCGTAATCTTGCAAAAATAAATACCTTCCGGCTAGATTGTCAACATCTTATCATTCACCAATATCTAAACCAAACAGGTTTAGTATTTTAATTAACGTGGTCATATATAGCACAGATATTTGTTCATTACTTGGCCACACAATGGGCTGCCTTGCCAAGTCCGGCTTTCAAATTTCTAGAGCTTGATTAGTCATGTCAAAGCTAAGTCAAGTATTTTGTTTTTTTTCCCGCTAAGTCAAGTATTTTGGAAGAAAGCTACATTTAAAAGTCAATGTTGTGGACCAACTCGATGCTACTATTTTTCATTCCTAACAATTTTAAAAAAATATCTGTGCGAAACCATACAAAAAAGAAAAATAATTTCACCAAATTAGAAGAGTTTCTAAATGTGGATCAAGACACTCTAATTTTGTGACAATAAACATCAAAATAATTATAAAATATATGCGTAAAGCACGCAATAATCATATGTGTGTATGATTAGTAGTAGGGTCTCTCTCTCTTACTTTATTTGTGGTAGGGTCTCTCTCTAAAACAAAACATAACAAATGTGGTTATTGACTTTTGTTTTGATTTTTTGTGGCTCAAATGGTTAACATTAGACGTGTCAAACTATTAGATTTTGTTAGAACCGAGTAACAGTTTTTGGTGGCTCAAATGGCTTAATATATGACGTGTCAAAAAACTATGCAAAGTTAGAACCAAGTAACAGTTCGTGTTGCTAACTCAACCACGCCACGTATAAGTAGTAGAGATGTACACGACCAAGTCGTCAATTTCTCAAAATACAAATAAAACTATATGTCTATATTGAACTAGAGCTAAAAACTTTAATATACAATCTAAATATTTTGCATAAACGTACTGTTACTGTACCTCAATAACATGTACTAATGTAGGGCAGGGAATCGGGTCGGGTTTGACTCGAATCTGATTGGAATCTGAATAGTTCAAGTTCGGGTTGATTTTCATATCTGTTTATTTATTCGGGTCGGGTTCGGATTTGGGTCTGTCAGATTCGGATATATATATATATATATATATATTTATTTATTTTTTTTTTGTTTTTGTTTTAGTGTTATCCGATCAAGTCAGTCGGGTTCAGATAGAAGATTTCGGTTCGATTCGGATTCGGATTTAGATTTGGATATTGTCAAACTATTCAGGTTTGGATTCGAATATAGCCATATCTGACCCAAACCCAACCCGTTCCCTGCCCTAACTAGGAGTGTGCATAGGTATCCGATTACCCAAAACCAAATTGGAACCGGAACCGGAACCGTTTTTAACGGTTTTGAGTCTTAAAATGTTGGACCCATTAAAACTGGGTCTTCAAGAACAGAACCGATGAATAACCGAACCCGTTAGAACCAAATAGTAAACAACCAATGGGTTCCTGAACCGAAACCGAAACCGATGATTATTATGATTTTGATATATAAAATTTAGTATTATATTACACTAAATAAATGCAAACTCAAATATTATAATATATAGTTTTTTTTTAAGTGTAAAAGTCTATTAAATATAATACTAATAGTGAATGTATGTTATTAAATGCATGTTTTGTAACGTACATTACATTAAACATGTGTATTATAAATATTAATAATAATATCAACAACTACATACACGCACGTATACTATGAATTAATTAATACACTGTATATATTAATTAATAAACGTGTACATGATAATATTTATATAAGTACACGTGTTTGATATATATATCACACGTGGATTCATGTATATACATGATAATGATGAATGCGTGCAATGCTAACAATTGTAGTACATATACTTATTATACATGTTAAAATTTGTGTGATATATATTTATATAAGACGTATATATGTATGTATAGTATAATGTACACTTGTTTGATTTGAAATACAAGTTAATACCTGCATACGTACAACTTATGTGATGTATTTAAAAATTTTATAATTTTTTTAAAGATAATTGAATTTAAGACCATTACAAGTGTTATTGTCGCACTAAAAACCAACTTTTATATTGATTACATAATTAAAAATGTAAGTTTAGTAATAATAATGTATAACCCGAGAAAGAACCGGAACCGACTTAATTAATGGGTATGGTTATGGGGATTTTAAATTAAGAAAAAAAAAACTGAAAGAACTAAACCTAGTAGGATCCGTTAAAAATAGAATCGTATCCGAAACTGGTAAGAACCGAACCGGAACTGACCCATAAACACCCTTAACCCGTATTTTCATCTAATCCAACAACACTCTAATGTCTAATCTAGCACTCTACTCTTTGAACGAATCGACAAAACCGATTGAACCGGTCGAATCGACAAAATCGACTGAACCGAACCAAATTGGTCGGTTTCAAGTCGGTTATATTTATGAATCGGTTTGGTTCGGTTAAGTATATTTGAAAACCGGTAGGCTCAGTTCGATCATCGATTTAGTCCCAAACCCGACTTGATATATTTTAATTGATTTAATTTAAAAATATGTAAAAATAGGTCGGTTTGGGTCGATTAACATCTGTTAAATTGTAACCCAATCGACTCGATTGGAAATTAGTTCGGTTCGATTTGGTTTGGTTAGTATAACACAGTCGGTTCGGTTCCAAAAAAGTATAAACCGATAGAGTTGGTTCGGTTGTCAATTTAGACCCAAACCAAACCCAAACCGACCCGTGTGCACACCTACTTTGAAAGAAGCCACTAGAGAAAAAATAATTGCAATCTACACGGGCGTCCGGCCCATGAGGACCTTTTGAGAAGCCTTAACATTTAAGCCTTACAAGTCAAAACCTGAGCAGAAGCCCAAGCATACAAGCGAAACTCACACTAGTCCGGCCCAAGCGATATTTTGATGTTTATCTTCAGTGCTGAACCTACGAACAAAATCTACCAATGTCGGTAATGCATCAAGTATTTTCGTCCCTAGGCCCCAGTTCATTCAATCTTTCCCTACTATCCCTACTCAGCAGTTTGTAATTTGTCATATTATATTGGGCTGGTTATACTAATATCGTTTTCCAGTTTCTTGTCGTGATCAATCATAGTCTACCTCTCGTGCGCCTAATTAATACCGTATCGTCGTTTCATTGAGGCCACGAATGGGTTGTCCCCTCATAGAGTGCCTAACAGACGCTTGAGAGGTGCCAATAATAACAAAGGACATTAATTTGTTATCAGCACTTGCATAATTTGGGCTTGTCTCGGAGCAACCCATATTTTTCTTGGAAATCCTCGGTAAAATACTTTAAATCACTGGATGTTGGTTTATGCTGTTGGTTTTATCTCTCATATGAAGAGGAAAGGATTTTATTAGCAAGACCCGCGTCCAGATTGGCCTTGACCAAAGTGTGACCCGCGCCCATGCCGTAGAAGCAGTGTTCGTGATTCCGAACGAAATCTCAGAATTCCACTTAATATTTCGGTTTTTGGGAAAACCAAAACAGCATCGAAATCCAAAATATTCGATATGTGCTGAGGGGTATTATTGTAATTACGGTTAATTATTCGAATTAACAACTACTAAAACATATCTCAATCTCTAACCCTAGCTTGACATCTCCAGCCAAATCTCAAAATTTTACCACAAAAGTCTATTGATCTTTAAATAAATATGACGAAATGAAGAAAAACTAATACTAGACGATGAAATTGAAGAGGAGATTATGGAATTGAAGAAATATGGAATGGAAAATTAGATAACTTGAATAAGAGATGATGAAATTAAGGAAGAATGTTGGACATTAAGGATCTCATCGACTTCTTTTTCACAATCAAGTACGTTCACCTTCTTCTCTCACTAGAGATGATACCACCATTAGAGAATCCATGGTAGTGGTGGTGCTCTTTTAAGCTCCCACCATTATTTTGTTGAAGAAATAACATTAAAAGGTTAATCAAAGCCTAATTAAAATGGTCGATGGTGATAACCAGATCTATAGAATCCAACGGCCCAAATGCATTTGGGAACCTTATTGATTTCGACACTGTTGGCGAAATACCTAATGGAATTCCGGGTTTTCAACAATTTAGAATTCCGATAATTTCAAAATCATGAACTATGCATAGAAGACCTCCAGTACTTTCAGCACGACCCGCGCTCAGATTGGTCTTGACCCGAGCGCGACCCGCGTCCAAGTCTAATTTCGTGGGCTTCGCTACAGTAACCGCAAAATTTGTTTTTTCCTATAAAAACAAAATCAAGGTTTTGGAAAACGAGGACTAATACAAGCAAGCAACCAGAGAGAGAAAACCCAATCTTGAAAGCTATCAAAATTGAGAGAGATAACATTTACAGAGAGATAACCCTGTAAAGAGATAAAAGTGATCTAGTAAGGTGAGAGACTGAAAGGAGATTGTAATCTTCTTTCCCACTTTATAAAGAACTAGCTCTTGTGAAAGTAGGTATCATTGGCTGAACCACGGCATATCTTTGTGTTGTGGTTTGCTTTTATTGCTTTACATTATTATTTGTTGTTAATAGTTGTTTAGCGAGTTAGGCATATTAGTATAGGTTGTAGTTGATATTTAGAATTTGTCTGGAGTTGAATTGTGTTCAAATACAAGTTATCTGTGTAGTGGGGGAATCGATTGACATTGGTATAAACCCCAACAAGTGGTATCAGAGCCTTTGGTTGGATTAGCCTAGAGTGTTATCCAAATCTTGGTTGGAAGGTGTTTGACAAAACTCCTGAGAGAAGATTTGAGTTTAAATAACTTGTAGAGATAGACAAGTCCGTGAACACTCGCATGACGAGTCTGAATAGGAAGAACTACACCATCTGGAAAGCCAAGATGGAAGACTTGTTATACTGCAAGGACTTGGCACTAACCATTGAGAATGGGGGAGTAAAACCGAAAAAAGGCGATGAAATGAGGTCGAAAGAAAAAGCTTGACAGAAAAGCGATTGGATACATTCGACAGTGGATTAACGACAGTGTCTTTCACCATGTGTCCCAAGAGACTACAGCCTTCATCTTGTGGAAGAAACTTGAAGTCCTTTATGAGAGGGAGTCGGGTGGAAACAAAGTGCTGGTCGTTAAGAAGTTTGCCGACACGAAGTACCAAGAAGGTTCTTCAATATCTGAGCATCTTAACGAATTATAGAATACCATCAATCAGATGCATTTGATGAAGATTGATTTGGGAGACGAAGTTGAAGCTTTGTTTCTATTAGGCTCTCTACCCGAAAGTTGGGAAACATTAGCAGTCTCTTTACACGGGGCAGCTAAGGATGGAATTGTTACCATGGAGATGGCTACCACGTCTTTGTTGAATAAGGAGACTAGAAGGAGTTCAAAAGGCAGCTCCTCTCACTCAGAGATCCTTTTTATAGAGAAACGGGGGAGAGGTAAAAGTAGAAAACCATCTTGTTCTAGAGGTGATGGCAGAAGTAAATCTAGGGGTGAAGCTAGAACTCCTAAGGCAGAGAGGCAATGTTACTATTGTGCCACCAAAGGTCACTTCAGATATGAGTGAAGAACACTGAAGAGGGATGAGAATAATAACCGCGGTACATGAAGACATGGTGCGCAGGAGCCGAAAAACACAGAGAGAGATACTACTGCACTAGCCTAAGCGACATAGTCGCTTAATTGTGTCGGATTGTGGTGTGTGGCCGTCTTAGTACCTCATGTCGATACGAGAGTGGGTGATAGATACGAAGCATCATATCACGCCACACCGCATTGTGGGATTCTTCACTACTACACACCGTGGTGAATATGGTGAAGTAAGGATGGGTAACGATGGCGCCTCAAGATTATAGGCATTGGAGATGTTCATGTTGAAACCAATGTCGGCTACACCTTGACACTCAAGGATGTAAAACATGTCCCTGACATACGATTAAGCCTAATTTCAGCTGGGAAATTAGATGACGATGGCTTTGTAAACTCGTTTGGTAACGGGGCATGGAACCGAAAGCAGAGGTTCCATCAGAGCGGCCGGAAGAAAAACTTGCTCTTTTACAAAATACAGGCTAGTTTGTGTAAAGCAGAAGTGAATGCGGCAGAAGAAGAAGCTTCCTCCGAACTATGGCACAAGAGACTGTGTCATATAGGCATAAAAGGGATGGAAGTTCTTGCTAAGCAAAAGGCCTTGCCAGACATCAAAGGTACACATTTAAATACATGTACTCATTGTTTGGTAGGAAAGCAACACGAGTGTCTTTCCAAAGATTCCCGTCTCACAGAAAGGACATTGTCCTTGAACTAGTGCACACAGACTTATGTGGTCCTATAAAAGTGAAGTCCCACGGGGGAGCTTCATACTTCGTGACCTTCATTGATGATGCATCAAGAAAGATATGGGCCTATAGTCTGAAGACCAAGGATGAAGTACTTGGCGTGTTTAAGAAATTCCATAGCATGGTAGAAAGAGAGACTGGGAAGTTGTTGAAGTGTATTCCCTCAGATAATGGGGGTGAGTACATTGGGCAGTTTGAAGAGTATTGCCAGAGTCATAGGATTCGTTATGAGCAGACCGTTCCCAAGACACCGCAATAGAATGGAATAGCAGAGAGAATGAACCGTACCATTGTAGATAGGATGAGATGTATGCTATCTCACTCTAAGCTACCTAGAACCTACTGGATAGAAGCAATGCGTACAACCATGCATGTGATCAATCTATCGCCGTCAAAGCCTCTGAATAGTGATTATCCAGAGAGAGTATGGTCAGGTAGAGATGTTGATTATGGATACTTGAGGGTATTTGGGTGCAGGGCATTTGTGCATATTCTGAAGGATGAGATATCCAAGTTTGATGACAAAGCCAAGCAGTGCATTTTTCTGGGTTATGGAGATGAAAAGTTTGGTTACAAACTCTATGATCCGATTAACAAGAAGGTAATCCAAAGTCGAGATGTTGTGTTCTTGGAAGACCAAACCATAGCAGACTTTGAGGAGGGTGAGAAGCTACATGCTTTCACCAATGATCTTGTTGATTCAGAACCAGAAGTTCCTACTGTGAAACGTGCAGAAGGCATTGAGAATGCAGAGAACCATGAGCTTGAAGCTCATGATGAGAATCCTATTGCTCATGATGGGATAAAACCTATTGGTATAGAAGATGCAGATGAGATGCATGAACCACCACCAGAGCAAGCAGAAGTGCATTCTCTTGAGGCACTAACAGATGGGGCAAGGAGGTCAGAGAGAGAGAGACTAGCTTTTAACTGCATCCACCACATATATGTGCGTCTTCTACTATCGGATGGTGGAGAACTTATGTACTATCAAGAGGCACTTGAAGGTACGACAAAAAGAAAAGTGGTTGAAGGTCATGCATGACGAGATGGATTATTTGCATAAGAATCACACTTATGAGTTAGTTGAGAAACAGCAAGAACGAAAAATTCTCAAGAATAAGTGGATATACAAAGTCAAGCATGAGGAGAACAATCCTCACCCAAGGCACAAAACTCGCCTTGTTGTGAAGGAATTCGGTCAAAGAAAAGGGATTGACTTTGATGAGATTTTCTCTCCTATAGTGAAGATGACTTCTATCCGAGTGGTATTGGGTATGACCACAAGTATGACCCTAGAGGTTGAGCAGCTAGATGTGAAGATAGCTTTTCTTCATAGAGACCTTGAAAAAGATGTCTACATGGACCAGCCAGAGGGGTTTGAGGTCAAAGGCAAGGAGCACCTAGTATGCAAGCTGATAAAGAGCTTGTATGGGTTGAAGCAAGCACCGAGGCAAATGGTACATAAAGTTTGATTCATTTACGGGCGGCAAAGGATACAAGAAGTCCGCTTCGATCATCATTGTGTGTTTGTTCGAGAGATTTCCAAATGGGGATTTTCATAGTGCTATTGCCAGATATGGATGATATGTTGATAGTTGGCCCAAACATCAACAAGATATCCAAGCTGAAGAAAGACTCGAGTAAATCCTTTGAGATGAAGGATTTGGGTCAAGCAAAGCAAATACTTGGGGATCTGGATCACTCGTGATAGAAAGAGTGGGAAGTTGTGGCTTTCTTAAGAAAGCTACATCGGAAGCGTGTTGAAGAGATTCAACATGGATCGCTGCCTACCGGTTGTTATCCGGGTGGCGGTTCATGATGACCAAAGAGATGTGTCCAAAGGGGGAGCATGAGCAGAGTCGGATGAAAAAGATTCCTTATGCATTTGTAGTAAAAATTTGATGTACGCGAATGGTGTGTACAAGACCCGGATATTGCTTTTCGCCGTTGGCGTTGTAAAGCCCGTCACAAACCGGAGAAAGAGCATTAAGAAGGTGTTAAGTGAATATTGAGATATCTCAAGGGCACTTCCAAATCGTGTTTGTGCTTTGGTGGAAGTAAGCCCTTACTTGAAGGCTACACTGATGCAGACATGGCAAGTGATGTTGACTCGATGAAGTCTACCTCCGGTTATCTTGTTACTTTTGCAAGGGGAGCAGTTTCTTGGCAATCAAAGTTGCAAAAGTGTGTTGCTCTCTCCACTACAGAAGCCGAATATATTGCAGTCACTGAGTGTTGCAAAGAGTTGCTATGGATGAAGAGGTTATTCGATGAACTAGGGCTAAAGCAGAAACAATTTGTAGTTCTATGTGACAGTCAGAGCGCCATCCATTTGAGCAAGAATCCGAATTTTAATTCTAGATCCAAGCACATACACGTGCGTTATCATTGGATTAGAGAAGTACTCGAAGACAAGCATTTGTGTATCGAGAAGATCCATACTGACAAGAACGGGTCGGATATGATGACCAAAGTCTTACCAAAAGGTAAGTTTGATGTTTGTTGTGATATTGCCGGAATGGCCGCACTCTCCTCCTATTGATTTGGAAATTGCATGGAGGTATCCCCCTCACTGTTTGGGAGGGGGAGATTGTTGGCTTTATCCCTCACATGAGGAGGAAAGGATTTTATTCTACGTGGAAATGTCAGAGCACGACCCACGTCCAGATTGGTTTCGCTGGCCAGCGACCGCCACCATGCCGTAAGACCTCCCACTTTTAGCGACGACTGGGCCAGATTTGATCTTGACCCGAGCGTGACCCGCGCCCAAGTCTAATTTCGTGGGCTTCGCTACAGTAACCGCGAAATTTGTTTTTTCCTATAAAAACAAAATCAAGGTTTTGGAAAACGAGGACTAATGCAAGCAAACAACCAGAAAGAGAAAACCCAATCTTGAAAACTATCAAGATTGAGAGAGATAACTCTATAAAGAGATAAGAGTGATCTAGTAAGGTGAGAGATTGTAATCTTCCTTCCCACTTTATAAAGAATTAGCTCTTGTGGAAGTAGGCATCATTGGCCGAACTACGATATATCTTTATGTTGTGGTTTGTTTTTACTGCTTTACATTATTATTTGTTGTTAATAGTTGTTTAGCGAGTTGGGAATGTTAGTATAGGTTGTAGTTGATATTTAGAATTTGTCTGGAGTTGAATTGTGTTCAAATACAAGTTATCTGTGTAGTGGGAGAATCGATTGACATTAGTATAAACCCCAACATATGCATCACGAACGCAGCAAGCGTTCACACTTCACAATGCCAGTACGTTGAGATTTGAGAGGGTTGTCCTTGTTATATATCTAGTAGGGCTCCTATCTAGTAGCTGGCCTTATATTGAGTTTGCACTGGCCATAGACTCTCGAACTAACTCATAATGTGGTCCAATGTCTTGTTAAATTGAGAGTTGCAATGCAATGGTGGCCCTGTGTGTCTGTGGTCCTTCACAAGAAAAGAATGCACATGGCAATGGACTTATTGGAAGGAAAGTTCCACTACGTCGTACTTAAATGTTTCCAAATTTCCACTTTCTGAAAATTGAAAGTGTGAATGAGCTTCATGAGCTGTTCCAAGTTTCAACTTACAACTTAGAAGTGTCTGTTTGTGTTGGGAGTACTTGGGGACCCAAATTAAACCTAATTTAGTTGGCCTATGCTATGTGCATAGGCACCGCCACTTGAGGCACTTGCAAGTTGCAACACAGTCTGCTTACTTCATCTCTAATATATGAAACATCAACTACATACTTCCCCCACCACACAGAAAGACGAGTGATTCTAGGGTGTCTAGGTTTATAGTTGGCCTGGCACTCTGGCCTCACTGATCCTAAATGAATAAACATATATAGCTATATAATAAAGAATACATTCTTGCTCAAATAGTATATATAACTCTATGATTTAATTACTTAAGATAATATTATTTCCACAGATGTTATATTTCCCTAAAGTCAGCTGGTAGTGATCTTTTTCATGAAGTGCTTGTCCTCTTTCTTACCCAACTTTAATAAACTTTAAGATCGATGTTATTCTATCTTGAATTTGGTTTGAAATGAGTGCATGATCTATAAGTTGATGTTTAGGGCAACACATGCCTGATGAATATAATTTGATGTTTGTCCTCATAGACTCATAATAAAAATTTGATTCTCATCAGCATCAATTTTATCATACGTTTTCAATCAAATTAGGCAAATAATAAGCAACAAGTGGTATACATCAACATAGTTTATGAATGATTTAGCTTGTTCCAAGCAGGTTTATCATTAGTTGACCCTACTTTCCTAGAAACGGACTACAAAATTTGTGATCAATTTTTCGATTGTGTACATCATGTATTTATGTTTCCATTCGTCAGTCTCTATTCCATACCAAACAGTAGGCATCGCAATTGACGTGGTCACTAAGTAGTTGTTCGCTTGTTCTGTTGTTCAATACATTACCACATATATATAGATCCTTGATATTCAGATATTAGCACCTGATATGATTGATTCAGTCAAATCCAGTTCCAAACTCGAGGAATAAAGAAACATATCATGTCAAGTTAATATTGTGGCCACCTCAAGTTTATCTGTGAGGGTATGATACAATTATGTAGCCTATGATAATGGACAATTGAATATGAAGAACAACAAGTTTATAAAACCCACAATCTCCAGAGAGAGTAACTCTATTCCTTAGTTGCGAACCAATAAAAGCAGAGCAGATGAGGTATAGTCGATCACCCTATTGAGCGCCCATAATGCTCACCATATTGAGCGCCCATAATGCCGGCCGGTGAGGCGGTGATCGACTATATAACTTCTCTTGTATTATCTTTTATTTGTCAACCTGTAAGTATTAACAAGTTCTCCCCTACCAGTTTACCACATTGCCTAACGAACTGCATGCCATGAGGATACACTTAAGAAATTCTTGTTTGATCAAAATAGAAACCAGGATGTTATTAATTAAATAGACGGCACGAATGCATTGTCGCCTTCATACCTACCGTAAACTCATTTTTTTTTGAATAATTTGATTCATGAGAGAAATGGCATATGCAGATCAAGTCCTGTTCTTTATCCTTAATTATACTTCTATGGTTTTGGTTTTTCCTAAAAGACAATGAAGAAGAGCACAACGATAATGATAATTCGTAGCCGGATATGCACAACTTGAGTTCACATTGCCAGCTGATGCAAGGGTCCCTGTTATTATGGAGTGTAATGGTTCTATATAGATGGCTACAGGGTGGTTATGCATTGGCTAAACATTTGAACCCGTATTGTGGTCCAATTTTCATTTTGACATTCAGATAGGCAAATGCTACAGGTAATGAGGGTCCTCTTCTGTTTTTGTTTTTGGTAAAGAGGGTCCTCTTTCGCTGTAGTTCTTTCGGTGAGTGAGTTCTGCAAATAATACCCTTGGATATTTGTGGAAGAATTCTCTCTCCCGGCCAGAGACACAAAACTTGTCCAATGTTCCTCTTTTTAGAGATGAATTTGGAGTCAAGTACTTTTTTTTTTGCTAACCGGGTGTCCGGGCCGCTTACGCGCACCTCGACTATTCTCGGTTGGAAATTCGACTGGGTATTGGATATCTTCTCGTCAGTGGCCTTGAGGAGAATCGAACTAGTGACCATTTGAGTCAAATACTTATTACTGTTATTAGTTATTAGTTGTATGTTCTTGAATGTGTTGGGGATCCAAACCAAGCCAAACTAAACCTATGGTGACCTAGGTTCTTCAGTTTTTACAAAAGTTTTAACATATGTGCAAGGAAAATGGGCCAAGGTCACGTCCTTAGTGAAATCAAGGAGGGGACATCTCATTTCATGACATTATTACACAACCACACCTCAAAACAAATATATAGCCGCGCATCCCTTAGCTACACACTGCCATCGGAGTTGCAGGTGCGTCTTTCACTTGGGCGAGCTTCTATTTGCAATTTCTGAAGTGGACCTCCAATTAGCTAGCTCCAGACTGAAGTCGAAAGATATCTTTAATCAGCGACGCTCGTGTTCTTTGGTCAATCATTCATTCCCACTTGTTATTTCATACACGACCTACCATAAAGTGTAGTCCTAGACTCGTGTGTGTATATGCTACAGAGTAATGAACCTTAATTGCATGAATTTTTTAGTTTGTCACTTAAATAGCTCTATAGCAAAAGCTCTGAGCACCACAATTAGCAATTTACGTGGTCGCCTATGGCACAAGTACTTGTTCTGTTCTTTGACCACACATTTTCATCTCAAAATGTTGTGGTAGTGTTTTCAGCTTATTCTTTTGTTATGTCTTGGGTACCTGAAACATTGCTAAGAGTACCGTTTGACAATTAAAACTGGAAACTAATCAAGAATAGAATGGAGTTGGAAACCATTAGAATGGAATCCACTATAATAGAATTCGATTCCAACTTACAAAATGTGTGTTTGTCAAACATTTATAAATCATCAGAATTCAATTTCTACTTAAATTTTTGTGTTTGGTTATCATATATAATCCTCTAATAGACTCCAACTTTTAGTTTATTTCATTTCATTTTTATTTTTATTTTTATTTTCATTTTTGATTAGAAATAAGAAATCATTCCCATTGTCTAAAATTCCATTGGATTAACAGGGGTCTCTTAAAGACTTAATAAAAAGAGTTGGAATCTGTTTAGAATCCAATTCTATTGGATTCCATGCCTCCCAAACAAGCCAAAAGTGGATAGTCCACAAAAAATTCTAGTTAATTCCACTCCTCAAATCCAATTCTTGGTAAACAAACATAATATATATATATATGTACACACTTAAAATGGCCTTAAAATAAGTACCAAACTAAGTACCAAATCTAAAACAATCCACAATTTCACCTACAAAATGAATTAAAACCTAATTTTTTGTGGATATGATCTACTGACCATAAAAACTTGTTTGATACCCTCTAACTTAGATAAAAATTGTTGTCCATTTTGAAAAAAATATAAAACCGTCAAGAAATGTCTAGTTTTTGCAATCATTTTTTGCCAATGTTAAAAATTGTCAAACGAGTTGAATTTTTGTAGAGATATTATTTGTGGTTAATAGATCATATCTACAAAAGATTAGGTTTTAAATCATTTTGTAGGTAAAGTTGTAGGTTGTTTTAGATTTGGTCCTTATTTAAGGTCTTTATAAGAGCCGGGCTTATATATATATATATATATAGTTCGGGCTATATATATATATATATATATATATATATATATATATATATATATATATAGTTTAAGTTTTTTTTTTGGGCAAACCTATTTTAAATGAGATCAGTAACTCTTTGATGCTAGCGGGGTTCGACCCCCGGACCTTTGGTATCATCACCCAAAAGTTTTACAAAAAAAAAAAAAAAAAAAAAACTTAAGTAAACTTAAGATAACTACGTAAGTAAAACTTCACTTATAAAATGAATTAAAACCTAATTTTAGGTGGTTAAGAAACACTCACCATAAAGATCATCTTCACGAATTTTCAACTCATTTGGAAACCTCTAACATAGATAAAAATTGTTGTTATCTTTAAAAAGAAATCTAACAACGGTCCAAAAATGTCGAGTTTTTGCAATTATTTTTTGCCAATGTTAGAGATTTCCAAATGAGCTGAAATTTTATAGAGATGGTCTTTATAATGAGTATATCATATCCACAAAACGTTGGAGTTGAATTCATTTTCTAGGTGAAATTTTACCTACGTACTTATTTTAAGTTAACTTTTCTAGTCAATATTAATTAGGATACTTTGTGATTTGTATATATCACAGATTCATAGTTATCATTACAACTATGCTCGTGGGTGTAAATTTTTGCTTAATTTGCTTTCTTTTAGTTTTCAAGTGGTGGAAACACACTAAAAATTACGTTGTTGCATTAGTTAAACCAAAATTGAGATCCAAGGCACTCAAACGCCGGATTTGAGACTATGAGTATATCTCAAGTCTCAACATACAACCTAAAAATATAAGCAAACTGGGATGTATTGATCTACAGTCGCCCTGCGGATGTATTGATCTACAGTTGGTCTGAGTAGAGACATGCATGTGTTGATGTAACTGGAGTCTCCCTATTGGTAGAGCTTGGGAATTGAGTCTTTAAGGTAGGAGAAACGGCCAATAGAGCAGCGGCAGGAAAAATTAAGAAACACGAGAAAGCTTGTAGAGCTAACAGTATTGTTTCATTCTGTTCAGTTTTGATACTTTTGGTTTCTTGGCACAACAATCTACTGAGCTCTTTAAGAGATTGTAGAAAGTTATGGACTGCAACGTAATGACAGCTGATTTTAACGAGTTTGTATTTATGAGGATAGAATTTGCCGTCCAGAAAGGACTTGCGACACAGTTTGTGCACAATTGTCCTAATTATTTGTAAAACTCGTTATCTTCATCAATAAAATTTCCACTTTATTAAAAAAAAAAAAAAAAAAAACTTGTTTTTTAAACTTCATCATAAGAGTATCAATAAAAATTATCTGTTGTTTCTTGATACTTTATAAAGTGAAATTTTGTCCCCTAAAGAAAGATAAACATCTATATTAATGTTCTATATTTCTGTGGGTGGGTTAGCTTTTCTTTACTTAAATCGAGTGTTTGTTGAAACCTGCCGAGGTTTGCTTTTAAATTTAATTTAGAACCCACTTGCATGAAATCAGTTCTTTATTGTAAGCATCAGAATTCAGAATCAGAAAATGATCTAAGAATTAAGAAAAAAGAAATCTTTTGCTTTTGGAGAAACTTAAAATTGCAAACCAAAATTTAATGTGTGCAACTAAACTTGTGTAGTAGACTAAGCCATAGTACAAAATATCAGGATATGGCTATATGTCCACCCATGATTTATGGATATGTACCGTGGATATATTCTTCTGTGTGGGGATAGTTTACATTAGGACACTTGCAAATATCGTGAATATATCTCGATATATCAACAAATATCCACAAAAATCAACAAACTGTGTGTAGATATTTTTTACTGCAAATATCGTGGATATATTACGATATATCGATAAATATCCACAAATATCAATAGTAAGACTATGCTAATGAAGCACCAATTCCATAATTTATTTCCTCTTACAAGTTAAAATCATACCCATGAAACACTCTAATTCTTAATTAGTTGTAATTTATCACTATTTTCTTGATAAAAAAGAAATAAAAAAATCATCACCATAAAATCACCTCACCATTTTTTTTTCCGTCTCTAAAAAGTACTAATCAATTTCTTTTTCTTTAAATTGTACTAGCTATTGTTGCACTCTCGATGAGCGTCATATTTACGTGAATAAAAGAAAGAGTAAAAAAAAAAAAAAAAAACTCAAGTGTAGATACTAGCCATAATTAACGTTTTACTTTTTCCAACCAATCAAATTAGTTTTGCTTTGTTTGAGCTTTTATTAAATGTAGATATTTTTGTATTTAATTTTTAATTTTAGCAAAAGAGAGATAGAAAAAAAAAATAAGATATATAAAAAAAAATTGATAATCTAATTCTAATATTATATACTATACTCTATTACAAATTGAATTCAAGATATAAGATACTAGCAAAAGGCACGTGCTATACGCACATTTGCAAGTTTGCAACTGTGTAGGCAGCTATTGTTGACTAAGTCTTAGAATAGAGTAGGGTTACATTAGGTAAATAACCATAAGATATAGGAGCAAAAACGTCATAAAAAATAGAGAAGTGATTGAGAGATACATAAAAAAAATATTAAAATACTATTGCGGGACTGTAACTGAGGGGCGCAAATTTTAAAGTACTACCAAAAGGCATGTGTTACACGCACGCTTGCAAATTTGCAACTGTATAGGCAGCTATTGTTGACTAAGTCTTATAAAAGAGTAGGGTTATATATATTAGGTAAATAATCAGAAAGTATAGGGGCAAAAACGTCATAAAAAATAGAAAAGTGATTGAGAGATACATAAAAAAAAATATTAAACACTATTGTGGGACTGTAGCTGAGGGGTGCGGATTTTAAAGTATTTTAGATTTTAGATTTTAGATTTCTCCACAAGGAGAGTGTGTTCCCATAAAAAAAAAACGTAAGGAGAGTGACTGATCCACAACCACGTGTGGAGGTTATAGCAGTACACATGTACTTCATCACACCAGTACTTGTAGTAAATTGAGGTGTTTGTTGGTAGCTTTTTGGGTGTAAAAAAACGAGTGTCAAAAGTGGGCATAATTACGTTTTTGCTATGCCAAAAGTAAGATAAAGTCACTTGGTTTTATTGTAAATTTGGCTAGTTTTAGGGGCATCAATAATTTTGTTGACTAATAATACATTGAATATATCGTAGATATTTTCAATTTATCACGTTTTTATGAATTTATCGTGATATATCACGATATATCGATGATTTTTACACATGCAAAAACCCTTTGTATATCCTTGATAATCTCGTATCATTTGTCAAATTTTCAATAGATAATGCAATATATCACGATATTTTGTATTATGGACTAAGCTATTAACTATTAAGAAACTGTTATTTTATCAAAACTTAGGTAGTTTGTTTTTTTGAGTCTCTGAATGCTGAGTGTTGGACGCTAAATGGCCCATCCTCTGAATGTTAAATGCTGATTGCTGAAATCTTAAAAACATGTTTGTTTTCTATTAGAATAACCTAGTTCTAAAGGCTGAATATAAATCATTCGGACAATTTTACTCATGCTATCTATTTTAAACACTAACTTGATTTTTTGTAAAGCAAAATATATATTATATTTGAAGAGGAGAGATAGATTATCGAAGAAAAGAAATGATAAAGAAATTTATTTAAAATATGCTTTTACAAATATATTTTAACGGTTTATTTTCATATTTTGTTTACTTTCAGAAAATGTATATGTAATTCTATTTTTAACAAAGTCGATATCATTCACAAAAAAAAAATGAAAAAACTGTGACGCCAACATCAAATTTTGAAGAACCTATTTTGAAGTCATAAAAGTCCAGGTAAGAAAATAGACGGGTTCTTGAAATTGGATTCTTAAGAAAGAACAAGAAGAACTTCTTCATTTCAAGTATTAGAATTCAGCATTCAAGAAAATTTTTAGTGTCACTGAATGCTTAAACTACTTAAAAAAAACAAACAAGTTTTGAACATCTGAATGTTTAAAATTTAAGTTTAAGAGACTCTAAAATACTGAATTCAAAAAAAAACAAACAACCTTTAACCCTTAGCAAAATTTAAACTAAAATAATTACATCTAAGACTAAAATAATATACACATCACTGCGATGATACCTCTTCAGTTGATAAGGTGACTACTGGGGCGGATACTGAATTGTCACTCAAGGGGACTACTCATACTAGTTTATACTTTATACTACTATATATTTGTTTGGGGTAAATTCTATACTTATAAATATTAACACTACTATAATACTATTCCCGTGACACAATTTACGCAATAAAAAAGTAAACTGTGATTTTCCATTGTCATAGAAAACAAGAACGTTGCGATAATTTGGTGAAATTTTCGAAGTAGATCTGTGCGTGCAATAGACTATTATTATAGGGTGGTCAGAACTAGTACGACAAAGCAGTGACTAAAAGGAACAGGAGAAGTTGAGATCCCATGTTAACGCGTGCACCACATTAATGTCAGTGCTTGGTATGTTCCTCCTGAAGTTCTGAGTTCTGAGTGCTGATTTCTGAATTGACTGACTTCCTTCCGGGTATTTCGCGGTCCTTGGCTTTACAGAGTTCACTGCTACGTTTGTCCGGCCATAATAAAACAGCACTTAGAAATTAGAATTAACTTGTAAAGACTTTGTCTCCTCGAAGTCTTCAACATATTGAGAGCCCTTCAACGGAACAAGAAAATCTTATCATCATGTTCTTCTAGATATTACTGTTCTCTAAAGAATTGATTTTGTCAAATCTAAGGCTAAGTCCAATGCATTTTATCCTTTTAAAAGAGGAGGCCAAAGTGGAGGTTTTTCCTCTCTATCTATAATTTACTCTCTCTATATAAGGAGTATTATTGAGATACAGAATACATTATGCAATACATTTTGCACTTCAAATGGAGTAGTATGACTTATTTTTCTATTCCGCGCTAGTTCAAATAGAGTGATATGATTTACTTTATTATATATTTTTTCTTTATTTGCATTCTGAGCCAGGTGAAGTGGAGTGGTTTGTTGAGGTTTTCATTAAACCATGACCCATTTTCTTTATCTATATTTGTAAAACATTGTTAAATTGAGAAATAAGGATAAAGAGTCCCAAACCATTAGACTCAGCCTAATATTTTGTTAAAATATTTTCTATTCTCTAAGTTTTATCCAGTGTTCACATTTCGAATGGAATGTCGGAATTTTGCCAGATATTTCAGTTTAAAAAAAACTTAAAAAACAATAATGATTTGAAATATTGATGATTCTAAAATTAGTCGAAATCAAAATATAAATAGGTCGAAATATTGTCAATTTCGGTTTTCCATTTTTTCAGAATTCTAATAATTCTGAAATCTCGAACTATGGTTTTATCTCGTGTCAATGCTAAGTTTCAAGTTTTAATGGTAAAAAGGATAAATCCATGATAATAAGTTGCATGTTCATCTAACAATTCAACTGAAAAGAACAAAAAAAGAGAATTTTAGTACTTCTCAAGGTTTCATATTGATTTCATTGAACATAAACCAATTTTACCTTCACAGATTTGGCAAAACCTAACTAAAATAATCATCCCAAAGAAAATCTTTAAAATGTTAGACCATCACCATCATGTGTAAGGACTTTGGACCAACATGTTTGTTGCACAACAACTTTAGATCAACAGTTAGATACTAAGATTCATACACAACAATTTCAGATCAATGGTGAGATTCATATGTTAATTTGATGATTAGCATTGTGCTTCGAATTTCATTTGCAAACGTAGTAGTACCATGGACTCTTGAGGTATAATAAATAACTTTCACAGCAGATGAATAATAATTCAATCCAATATTAGTATGTTACACACATAGTTCGTCGAGATGAAATTTTTAGAATTCTGAAAATTATTTCGGTTTTTGAAAAATTTGGAATTCCAGTTTAAAAATTGAAAAATATAAAATTTCAGAATGCACACAGAATATAACAGAATAAGGACTGGAATTCCGGTTTTTAGATTTGTCGGAATTCGGACAATTCCAAACTATAATTACACAACACCATATATATATATATTTGCACGCATTATTGAAGACGTGTGCAACATTAATGATGTTATACAAAAACATACTTTTTAAGGCAATAACGTCATGCACCCCTTGCTTTTATCTGTTTGTAACACTAATTTAGCATACACAAAGTCACAAACACTACTCGAAAGTCGAAATGCTATATACCAAATTAATCTTTTTTCTTTTTCGAAAGTATAATACATTTTCTTTTTTCCTTTTTGATAACAAGAAAAACAAAATGTTGAAGAAGAATGGTGAGAATTGAGCCAGGGAATTGGGGCTGACCATGTCCATATGAGAAGTTACATGACATGTGCAACACCATAGCTTCATCAATGCATAAAGCCTGTTACTTTCAACATACACCCCACATGTTCATTCTTCTACCTAACGTGGGTCCTATACACACATGTGATGCTCTATATCTACGCTCCACGTTTCACTCTGATCACCCCAAAGTCAAATCTCAGCCGTCTCTTCCGTTTTCACTTTTCCATATGGGCTGCTGAAGTTCGGTCCAACTTTGTCCCCCAAATGTAGCTACAACAGCTTCATTTGGGTCCCTTGTGTCACCGGCAACTTAGCTGTCCATGTCTCTAATCCATGCATGTAGATTGTAGAGAAATAAGTCTCTAGATTCTGTCCCTCCCTAAAGCTTACTATCTATAAAATACCTTAGAGTCTTACAACCTCCCCATCAAAACACACAACTATCTCCCATTTCAGTCTGTATAAACTCATCAGAAAGCAAAATAGTTTGGTTGGAATCTAGAAAGTGGTATTGATCGATAGCAAACAGAGTTTGATTGAAAAATTTGTCCTACTAGCTAAGGCAAGAAAACTTGTTGGTTGATCGAACAATTGTATCAAGTTTAAAGAGTTTAATACATAAGATGGAAACTGTGGCCAAGTATGAGGGTGATCTGAATCTGAAGGCGACCGAGCTAAGGTTAGGATTGCCCGGAGTGGAGGATTTTGAGAAACAAAAAACTCCTATTGTTAGGAACAACAAAAGAGCTTTGGTTGAGACTGGAGATGATTGTGGATCCAATAATAATTCAGATATCTCGGATGCAAGAGACAGAGATCTAGAAACTGCTCCAGCAGCCAAGTAAGTCACTAGACATCCCAACCATTTGTTTGAATCTTGTAATGCCCTTATGCCCTTGGGGATATTAGGAATTAATTTTATTTCCAAATATTGACATGTGAACTTTATAATTTTGCAGGAAGCAAGTAGTAGGGTGGCCACCAGTCCGATCTTACCGCAAAAATAGCTTCCAATCGAAGAAGACTGAGGTCGAGACCTCTGGCATGTATGTCAAAGTGAGCATGGATGGAGCTCCTTACTTGAGGAAGATTGATCTCAAGATCTACAAAGGGTACCCAGAGCTCCTCAAGGCATTGATGGCCATGTTCAAGTTTACTATTGGTAAGAGAATATACATTATAGGAATTCTGTTATAATAATTATTATACAGAGATGATGTTGTTACGTTGATTCTGAGGTTACGTTGCTCCTGAATCCTAATCTGGACTTGTTCTTTGTGTTTATAGGTCAATATTCAGAGAGTGAAGGCTATAATGGGTCAGAATATGTACCTACATATGAAGACAAAGATGGTGATTGGATGTTAGTTGGAGATGTTCCATGGGAGTAAGTTCTTATTCCTTTGATGCTTACCACCATTTTTTTTGGTTTCTTCTGTCATTTAGTATGAAACTTACACGGTTCTTTATCAATCCTACAGAATGTTTATCTCTTCATGCAAGAGGTTGAGGATCATGAAAGGATCAGAAGCTAAAGGTCTGGCTTTAGGTCTATAAATTACACTACCAAAAGATAAACCAACACACAGGAGTAAGAGAAAGAGGAAATGTTCCAGCTCCAGTTTTACAGAAGATACAGGATGTCTCTCAGTTGTATTAATTGAAGAGTGATTAAAGGTTTCAACATACAAAAGCAAAAAGAGTCAGAAAGAGAAAAAGCTTCCTCACATTACAGTTTTCGGGTTTTTTCTTTTTTTAAGAAGATCCATGGGTGGTTTTGGTCCTCTATATATGTGGTTCTTGTCATGTATTAGTCTGATGATCAAACCAAAACTTAATATAGAGATGGAGATATTTTAACTCCATGCATTGTATAGAGGAAAAATATTCCTTTCAAGTTTTGGTTATCTATTACTACAAAAGATATAAGGTTGAATACAGTATGGCATGGTTTGATGATTTATGTATGCTTTATGGTTCATGGTTGATATGAAAATAAAAATAAAAATAAAAGGAACATATGCATGTAAGTTATGTTTCTAGCTATCATGTTTCCCATTCTCATATATTTTTCCAGTATTTGATATACAAATCAAATTTAGGAGGTTCACACTGACGAATTAGGGTTGTCATCAGGAAGGACAGATAAAAAGTATACCGATCTATAGACTATAGTAATGTGCTCCATTTTAATTTTGTGGTTTAAGAGGTAACTCAGATCTAACATATAGTTTGGTTGGTCAGAATAAACTAAGAGAATCCATAAAAAGATGATAATTATTACAACTTGAAAGCACAGCAGAATATTAATTTAGTTGGTATACAAGGTTAGATTTCTTTAGGGTCCATTTCTATTATTCGATCTATATATGATCAATAATACAGATCCAGAAAAGAAAAACATTGATCAATAGTTATAATACGTTGAGGAGCTTAGAAATTAGGAGCTTAGATTTCATCTGATCTCTGTATAAACTGATGAATCCCAACTTGAATCGGTGGAATATTATCAAAAGTATGTACTAATTATTAAATAGTTTAACTAAAATAAATATAAAATAGATACATGAAAGTCCCCTGGTTCACCTAACAGAGGAACGTTAGCAGGCAACGCACTTCTCAGATGCATCTATGGAACCTCAGTAAAAGACACATATATGATATATGATATATCATATATGCAACCTCAGTAAAAAGTTAAAAACACACACACTTGTTGTTTTGGGATTCTGAATATATCGTGTAGATTTTTGGAATCTCGAGACAAAGAATGTGTCCTTCAGTGGCGTTTCCTATTAGCACTGCTCTGAGCCTCTGACTGACTATATATTCTTGTAAGAACTTCACACAGATTTGGAATGAAGCCAACATGATATCGTGAAAATGAGCCACTAGTTTCTGTTCAAACTTTTATCAATGAAGAGAAGTTTTACTTTAACTGGTGGTAACAGCTTCCTACCTAACTCGGATATGTTTTTAAAATCCTTAAGAATAGAAGAACATAAAACTGAAAATGTGAAAGAAAAAGATGTCCTGTATAATGGAAAGGGTTGTGAACTTATGATCATCCGACTCTAAGAGAAGATTTGGGGAAAAAAAAATGGCTCTCAAAGCTTCCAGGATGTACAGCACATGTATGGTTATACCTACTAGGTGTTCCCTGGAATTTTCTCATAACAGATATGCACATGTATGGGCAGACAACAGTAATGGTCTACCTACTAGGTGTTCCCTGGAATTTTCTCATAATAGATATGTGGTTTATATGTGAATGAAATACCAGCTTAAGTTGTTCTTGTTTAGTGAGTAAAACGAGAGTTACGTCTATGGTTCAAGATCAATTTCACTTTCAGTCGTTTTCTTCGATACAAATTTGCCGAAAGAATATTTTTTAGGGTTACGAGTATTACCCCACTAGATGAGTCAATTAGGATTTCTCTCCCCTAAATACACACAGAATTAGAATATTGTGTGTATTTTAGGAGGAGATCCTAATTTCTCATCTAGTAGGAGGAATTCTAATTGGCTCATCTAGGAGGGGGTGGTGGTGGTGGTGGTTAATACTTGTTAACCAAATTTTTAGCACATTGTCTGTAGGTGGAAATGACAGATATAGGTGGTGTTTATGTGTAGTCCTGTTACCCCTCGTTGCTTCTCTATTTCCAATTCTGTGTGGTACACTTAGCACCAAGAAATTTGCCAAAATGGAATTTCTAACCAATTGAGTCAAGTTGTTCATATTCATGATAGCAAAAATTCTTATTGGCTACAAGCTATTGATCATTGGTACAGGGAGTCGTGTCAGTAATAGAGTTGCAGTAGTAAGAAGATTAGACAATCACTCTTCTATCAAAATAATCAAATATGGCGCACATTAGCACAAGTTGTGAAAATAATCAACAAATAACATGACCATTTAATTAAGAGCATTCCCATTTAAGAGTATTCCCAATACAAGTCACTATAGGAGGAAATTGAGAGTTTTCACCTATGTGGACTAGAAAACACTTGCCCAATGTAAGGGTGGCAATGACGGTGACTTGTAACTAAGTTACAACGAGGGTAGTAGTTGCTACCGAGATTGTCACTAAGTTGTGAGCTTCGGACGGAATCTTTTATTCCGTCCTGCGTTTTTTTTTTTTTTTTACAAAATGTTTTATTCCGTTTGGCCGTTTTTTCGATTTTTATATTCAGACGAAATCAAACATTACGTCTGAGGTTTAAAGTCACCTATGCATTGGGCAACTTTTTCTTGTTTTTCACCACAAAGGTAGCAAAGAGGAGAAATAGTCCTACGTGGAGGTGAAAAA